>NC_063993.1:10000-635000 GCF_932276165.1 Plutella xylostella | reverse complement strand
AAGTGCATGACAAAGAACATGAATTAATTTCAGATATGTTGCACGGTACGCTGATCACCCCAAAATAGCACCCCACTAAACCTGTTCATTGGTAGTTTCAACTTTATTGTCTGAGGCATAGAGGCTACTGTTACCGGGTACCTGGAGTGGCTGTAAGAGTAGAGTGATGTCGCGGAATACCCATTTCCCAATGGACGTATTATGTAGTCAATTTGGTGACTTTTTAAAGTAAGTAATGGTGTGGCTTGCTTATGGGTTAAGCTTTTGGTTCTAATAACCCGGAATGAATTTGTAATGAATAAAAAATGCAACTAACAAAGAAATTACTTTTTATAAATTCTATTACATTACAATTAAACCGTTACTATAACTAGTATTATGCTATAACTAACAATATTATCGTACACGTGATCTCCCTCGCCAATAAATTTTATTCGCACATCCTCATTCCACCGCGCAACAACTAAGGAAAACTTATGAACCACCGGAAGTCACCCGTCCCTAAATAATGGCTGCCAACATTCCGACAATATACATATTTCCTCTATCTCATTTCCAACATGGCGCCTGCACTTCCTGTTGACCGTTATCGTGTGTTAATAGGGGCTTCGGTCTGTGGAGTAGAAATCGAGACAGAACGAAGAGAATCGGGTAGAAGTGATATAAAAAACACTAGTTATTTTAGTTTTTAACCGACTTAGAAACAAGGAGGAGGTTGTCAATTCATTTGTATGTATGTAGGCATGTTCACATGGTAATGGCAACCTGTAGGATAAAGTACACGCTGTCACTCTCTGTAATTATGTTTAAGACAGTGAAAGCATGTCTTTTGTGCCCAGTGGGATACAACTAGGTTTCCATTATCCAGACATTGTGAAACAGACCCTAAGTAAACCTTCTTTATTTAAGATAACACTTCTCCGGCATTTATTGTTTTTCAAAGATGACACATTATCTTTGAGTACGCTCTGAAGAATTATGAAGGTGGATAATTTCATTGCTTTATCCATGTTCTGGGGTTCGGAAAAGCCATGTTGGTCAAGTGGAACGCGATAGCTACTAGAGAGTAATAGCTAACTTTAAACACACGTAGACAAAAATAAACAATTTATAGATGATCAGATTTTAATATACATGTTCTAGAGTTTATTGATAGGTAACATAAAGTATGTCGACACGTTTAAAACAACCATTGGGGTTGCTCTATATTTACGAATGACGAACGAACAAGAGCTGTAATCGCCGAAGCCGCCAAATGGCACCTTTACTCGTTATAAAAGACAAAGACTTAAGCCACATGTAATTTTATCTATTTAGGTCATGACTCATGATGAGTCTTATGACAGTAAAACTAAATTACTTGCCTTCCATTGAAATCAATCCTTCAGGATATTAAAGTAAATTAGTAGGGCTGTACAAGATAGCCTTCAGTGGAAAATTGCCGAGGCAACGCAACATAATGGCTAATCACAGGATATGTTCAGGCAACAATATAACTGATTAGCAGACGGAGCAAAATGGCCCCCATACGTCGTGGTTATTGGAAATTGGAAGTAGAGTTGGTATAGTCCGTTCAAGGGAAGAGTGTTGGAAATGAATGATGACTTACTTATAATTTTTTTTTAAATAATTTTAAGGTAATAGGTATTTATAATTTAGAATGATACTTAATGTTGTTTTACGAGTTAATATTGAATGACGTCAAAAGTAGTAGGTGTAGCATTTAATTTGGTTTATGAGTAACATTTTCATAAAAACTTTCATGTCACTTTCTGGACGCTTCCGTGCTTCGGACGGCACGTTACGCCGCGCCGTGGCTCCCGGTTGCTGTTTCGTCCTATGAAATGCAAAAATAAATTTAATAACAATAAACTGATAACAGATTGTCATCTTCGTTGAAACGGAGTGTATAATAATGATCGTAGGGTTTTTTATAGAGCATATGTGTGACTACCCACGGGCACATTAGGGGTGATGACCCCGGCTGAAGAACTGTCGTTATAGAACCATTATAGAACAATAACGTACGTGGACTACCTCTTAACCATTGTTTTGCCTTAACCTAATTAACCCTTTCACTGTTTCATAAAACGCAATAAATAATATTATATTTTTCTATGAAATGAAAAACCTGTTAAAGCCTTGGAGCACTCTGTTAGTCTGTATTTAGTGTTTTATATTTATTTTTTACTAGCTGTTCCCGCGCGCTTCGCTTTGCATTAAAAAGTTTTCCCGTGGGAATTCCGGGATAAAAAGTAGCCTATGTTCTTTCCCACGGTCTAGACCATATGTATGCCAAATTTCATTCAAATCCGTTCAGTAGTTTTGGCGTGAAAGAGTAACAGACAGACAGACAGACAGACAGACAGACAGACACAGTTACTTTCGCATTTATAATATTAGTTAGGATAGAAATTTGGGAATTCTATTCGTTTTACAAGAGGCCACAGATAGCGGGCTTGCATGTTTTCAGCGTAGAACAACGCGGACTAAGGTTTCAGCAACGTCATCTGATTTCAGTTTTTTGTATTCTTAAAATACCTACCTAATATCTAAAGCAGTCACAAATACTTAATGATAAAATATTAGAAGTAGAAGATATCAATATAACATTGTAGCACCTTAAATAAAAGCAGACCATAACAAAGATATTGAAGCACCTCTGTAAATCAACAAAATTACAATGGCCGCGGCGGACACTGAAAAATTAATAATTAACCACATAATCTTAAGATTTTTGTTCCTCGTCACCCCTCTCTATAATTACGTCTTTGTTTCACGGAAAGTTCTTTTGTTGTTGAGCAAAATGGGAAAGGAAAACAATAGATGGAAGACTAGGGAGAGCTAACAATGACGCCTGATAGCTGAGGAGTGTAGCCGCGCTACCGTCATCTGCGTCGAGCGAGCCCAGAGTGAGATGATTTAGAATAGGACTAGGTGTTTCGCCTTAAAAAGGTTTCCCGTGCAAATTCCGCGATAAAAGGTCAGCTAACCCCATACCAAATTTCATTAAAATCAGTTCAGCCGTTTTTACTTGAATAAGTAACAAACAGCAGAAACCTTCGCCTTTATAATATAAGTAAAAAAAGGTTTGTCGTTTTACATTTACTCTATTCGTCCGGTGGCGTCCGCTGGGCAGTCAGCAAAGTGATAACTTATTATTTTCACCACGGTGACAAATAGTAACTACTAAAAAGAAGAAGCTCGTACTGAGTTTGTCGATTTACAAAGTACCGCTTTCCTTACACGACAGTGCATACTGATCCTAAAGGTTCTTTATAATTTTCGCAAATATTTCATACTAGCTGTTCCCGCGCGCTTCGCTTCGCCTTAAAAAGTTTTCCCGTGGGAATTCCGGGATAAAAAGTATCCTATGTTCTTTCCCAGGGTCTAGACCGTATGTATACCAAATTTCATTCAAATCCGTTCAGTAGTTTTGGCGTGAAAGAGTAACAGACAGACAGACAGACAGACAGACAGACAGACAGACACAGTTACTTTCGCATTTATAATATTAGTTAGGAAGTTAGGATTTGTAAAATAAAAGTTCTTTAGTCATCTTCATCTGAGTCACGCGTCACGCGTTTAGACATAAGTAGGTACAATACCTTAGGCTACCTGACTTCACGTCTAGCTCTGATTCTAGTGAATCTGAATAAGTTGACCGTTTTAGTCTTGCAAAGCTCCTCACGGTTACGATCCAAAGGCCTTCAGAGGCAGGATCAAAAATCGACGTACATGCCTTGTTGTTGTGTAGAGTGGGTTTTTAATTAAACAAAGATTTTTTAATTAGCGTATACCACGTGGAGTAGGTGAAATTAAAATGTGGAAATTAATTAAATGTCGGATATAAGGTCTAGGATTTTTAATTAAAAATAAACGACCTTGTTCTCGATATACCGGGTTAGCAAAAAACGGGTTAAAAAACTGAGCTTAGCCAACCAAACCTCATATAATATTTGTTCGAGAATATGATTCTGATAAGGTATTGACGATTATAGGATGATGAATGCTTAACCTTTTAGTGGAACACCAATCATATTGGTATTTCTAATTATTAATATGGATCGAACAATACCAGTACCATTCCATACGTAATAATTACGATTTTTGTTTTCTGAGTTACCTAGGTCGTAGATAAAAACCACTTATAATAATATACTAGGTACACACTATACAAAGTAGTTGATTCATAATATTCTTACTTATCAACAATAACTGCACCCCTTTTCCTATACATGCACAAGTAACCTGTATTGGCTAACGTCTCGTAAACTCCTGAGCGATAGGATCTGGGGGGTCTCTCCATATAACGAAAAACTAAGTTTCGGAGCGCTGCTGTGCGAACCACGACTCTATCTCCTTGTATTAAACCTACAGACACGCACGAAGCTTTCGCTGTTTCGTTTATTGTTAAGCTAGAATAGCCCTTCTAGCACTTAGGCTCACAGGCTTCCTGAATAGCCCTCAGCACATCCAGGCACAATGGCTTACAGACTTACGATATGAGCGCATGGAAATTTACATTGTTTATGTACCTACCTATAGTAACTACACACTTGCACACAGACATAGTAGAGTGTTGTCTGTGAACGTCCGCACCTTTTAAGATTCGGAATCTGCCTACCCCATATAATAATATAACTACGAATGAAAAAGCTGATTCATACTTAGATAAAGATATAATACATTCCCAAAATAACGTCATCTACGGTGTGGCCCAGCTGATTCGTTTCAGTGAATTCAGAGTTTTTGTTCACCGTTATGAAAGTTTTTTTAGTATATCGAGTACATTCACCTACAAACGGGAAGTTGACTAATAAATTAACACCCTATAAACAGGCATGTTTATGTTATATTTACATTCTATATTGAATTATCCTCAAGTGAAATGAGCAAACATAAATCCATAGTAAAGCACGTAAATCCCTTTGCTCTGTCTGTTAATGTTTTAATTAGCTTCCTTTATGCCCGAGTCTCATCATAACTTTGAGTGTGGACGTACTTGGTACAGTTTTAGAGAAATAAATTGTCTAAATAATAATAATAAATTACTTAACAAAAAAAATCTTTTTATGTAAATGAACTGAAGTGAACATTACCGGACAGTTACAGAGTTGGTGCTCCTGCTATTCTGTTTTTTAAGCGTATTTCATATCATGTAAGCACGGATAAGACCTTGTCAAGGGTGACATTGAATTATATATTACTAGCGTATTAAAATTAATCCATTTGAAATCATTAGTGAATGTTCAAATTACCTATATTGTATTTCATATAGTACCAATTATATTTTAGGGAACTGGTCTAAGCTTAGAAAGGCAGTTTTGACATAAAGGGGACATGCACAAAGGTTCTACCCAAGAGAGCTAGGTGCAGGTACTATCACCCCGAGGAGGATTAAATAGAATAGGATACCTATACAGATTCTGTATTTTTAACTAACTTCGAAAAAAGTGGGAGGTTCTCAATTGGTCTGTATGTGTTTGTTTTTTATTTTTCAAAGTCAAAGTCAAAGGCTTCTATTCATCGTATAAATATCAATTTTTACAAACTACTCTTCTCTACTACTCTATTTCAGCTAGGTACTATAGTGTTAAGAGGCCTCTCTCTATCCCAAATACCTCGTGGAGTCCGGCCCTGCGTGGTTCCAGAGAAACGCCTAATTAGCGTCAGTTTTAATTAAGCTCTTTCATGTGACCCACTTAAAGAGTTTTCACGCATGTTCGCTGAAGAGCCTCCTCGCATTCAGCCGGAAGTGAAGTTGTAAGAGGCTTTTATGCGCCTCAAACGATTGTGGCTCTTTTTAATTTTCGGCTACGGCGCTGGATAGGCTTAAATAAGGGGTATGTTAACAGGTTGGTGCGATTGGCAAAAATGCAGCAATTGGAAAGGGCGCTTAAACAATGTTGCATGTTACATCTACGATAATCTCAATGAGTAAGATTTTTTTACCTTTTTATGGCAATGACTAACAATAGAAAATCGTAACTGTTGGAACCAATAAAACATTATTATGGCAAATATTAATAATTCAATTCTATAAATAAATAAAATACTTACCTATAAAAATATAAATAAGTGTATCCTTTACAAAGATGTGTTTCACGGAAATATGGGGCACGCAAACTGTTTTATTGATACAGTACAGAGCACAGACAAGCCGCCCACGGCCAAACCACCACAAGGCACTGATCCACAAGTTCTAAAGGAAAACATCAATAGGAAATAAACAGCTGTATTTACTTTATCTACAAAGGAAGGTGAATTTTTGTAATACTTTTATTTTTATAGCATCACATATTTTTCGTTATTCACCTACCCGCGGTTTGTCCTAACTGATATTATACTTATTTATGGCTATGTAAATTATTCTAAGGATAATTTTATTACCCTTTGGCACCTGAACGTATTGAGATGAACGATTGTTGGTTAACGATGTAAATAATCTAAGTTAATTAAGAACGTAAAAAATAAGATGAAGAATAAGATACATTTTAAACCCGAAAATCGTTGTCAAAACAGTTCTCGATAGGTACACAAACCCCGATAATTCAAATTTGGTATGTCGTCTATATTTCTTGTTATTATCAAACATGTGCGCCATTTTTTTTTCCTTACCTTTAGATCCTGAATATCCCCTTCTCGTGATCAGCGTGGACTTACGCACCTACCCGCACAGTCAGCGAAACACTTGTCTCGGTGTTTGTCCACGCGGCGGCTCCCACGAGGAACACATTCAGCGTTATGCTAATTCCGCGCACCGACCAACATTATTGTTTCCCACTTTTCTGCGCGACTGTCTTTATGCATGTTTGATGGGTGAATTGGTTGGTGCATCGTGCAGTGGTGGAGGGAAATAGCAAATGTAAAAATAAATTAAATTCTAAGAACAGTATTTTTTTTACATAATTATACTTTGAGTGTTGTGAAAACTTTAAATTATTTAGTATTACATTAGTCTATGGTATTACAAAAATACGTACGTCCAATAGTGTAGGACGGTGGCACTACCCACTACCATAGAATAACAAGTACAGTCTACGGTCGTTTAAGAGCGAGCTTTAGGGGATTTATTACGGTACACCCGATTCTGAGTTCTGAGTTGTGTCCAAATGTGATGATTCCCTGTTACGGAAATTTAAGTTTAGCTCAGCATATAATAATATTATGGAAGTAGGTATGAGCTACGAGTTTTATTTTTGTTGACGCCTAAATCTTAGCTTTGGCGAGATAAAAGCATAAGTAGGCGCTCATTCATCTGAAAGATTAATGATAAAAGAAGACAGTGTAATACGGTTTTATCTCCAAATTGATTATTCTTCGGGATTCCTTTGCGAAAGGTCTGATCCGAGAATTTCTGTAAAGTAAGTAAATATACTCTAACACAATTTCCGATATTTCGTTGTTTTTTGAAGTAATACAGATAGAATATACAAACAGAATTCGTGTCGTGAGACTCATGAGCACAAAATTATGTAAAATTAAAAAAAAAACTTTATCCATTGATGAAAATACGACGTTATCAGTCGGGAGCAAAAAAATTAGCTAAACGTTAAAATTCAAACGTATTCGAACATCGTGATTGAGGAACAAACAGGCAAACATCCGGTCTTTTGCATTTATAATGGTTTGCCGGTTTTACACCGCGCACCGGGCGGCGGCGGCGGCGGCGCTTTTACGCGTTTTACTCTACAAACCCGTGTAACCAACCACCACGAAATAACTTAACCAAAGGTAGCCCCTTGATGATTGCGATAAATCTCACATATAAAAAGAAAGATTTGTATTTCATTAAATCTTTAACGAATAAACAAAGTTATTTATTATACTCGTAATTATATGTACGAAGCCGATAAAATACATTATTAAGATAGGTACTTTTCATACTACATAGAACACTCTAGCAAGCTCGTCTTTCAAACAAAAGATAAAAACGCATTCAAATCCGTTCATCCGTTCCGGAGCCACGGTGCCACTGACACAGATATAGCTCTTTCGGGCGGAGGTTAATAAAAAGGACTGCTGTAACATTTATCCAGCGTCATGTATTTACCGCGCGCCGCTTTCACAAGATTTATTTACATTCACGGAAAATAAATGTTACAAAGAAACGTAAGGATGTACATTTGTACAATGTCTGTATGGACGGTGGGCGAATACCTCAGCGTAAAATTTCATTCAGACTTCGAGCTAACCCAATTTCACTACTGGACATAGGCCTCTCTAGCCTCAACACTTTAATCTCAGCCTTCTTCATTAAGTTTTGCAAACTTAATCAGAGAGAAAAAGCTTCAGCCGTAGTACTTAACAGTTAACAGAGCCGCAGGGAATAACTTGACTTAACGGACCTAACTTTTATCTTAAAATATTAGTCTAATATTCCATCGATCGTTTTGCCCACAGTCTGGTCTCGGGGGGGAAGAAAGTACATAAGTTGGCGAACCTGACACGAAGTTTCAAGATAAAAAGACCAAAAGCAACTTCTAATGGAAGCTACATTTTCAACTTGTACTTTATATTTCAGGAGCTGAGAATTTCAACTGAACTTGTTCTAAAGTTACTTTAAGTCAAATTATGACGAGTATTGTACAGGTAGGCAATTATTTAAGGGATCGCAAAAGTTCGTTACCGTTTTCTGTCCGTTTAAAGCTTTTGGATTACGTTGATCTACATTAAAGTATTTTGGAGTTAAATATTTAGTTATTAAAGTAGATTTAAGATTGACGTTAGCTCGAAGCAGATACTTAAAGTACTTACTTAATATTTTATCCCTAACTGTCCATCTTCTATTGAGTTTTATTTGACTTCCGACCGCGACTAAAATGGGAATTATAAATGTAAGCTTTTAGCTACGGTTCGATACAATGTATGTTTATCTAAAGTGTTTTTGGGTTTTGTCACAGATTTTTATTAATTTCAAAATTCTGATTAAAGATTTAGAATAATTCGGCTACTATAATAACGACAAGTGTTTCCGCCGTAAAAACTACATCGGTACTGCGCAGCCTGGCAGGGAACAGCGTGCATTTCACGCATTTAATATTTAAACACGCTTTTATTCACATTCGCAGATATACATAAATAATATGCTATGTTAATGTACATTTTCAACAGCTAAACCCCGTGCTACAGTAATTTAGTAACACCGAAAATAGTGCAGATGATAACTTTATTACAGTTTCTTCAAAGTTTGCTTTAGTGAATTGGTAGCTTATTGGTAGACAGTAGAACCTAAAATCAAATATTTTATCTACACCTTGTATGAAAATTGATTACGACTTATTAAAATACACTTTATACTAGCTTCAGTTAAAGGCCATTTCACAGAGGCCCAAATTTAATTCACATACGAAATTGATCTTGACCAGACATACACTCATAGTTTAATTACAAAGCCACCTCAAACCAAACGATACCCACACACTGTTCGAAACCTCTTACTTGAAACCGGATACAATATACCCACTGGGTTCAGTGGACAACACAGCATTGCCGTTCAACATTAACTCCTACGTCAAACAACATAAGAACCGTACAAAACACAGTGTTCATGTTCAAGCTAGCGTGCGTTCAGGAACCAACGTTTGATATAAATTTTCTCGGAAGTAAAGTAACAGGATATTATACCTCTCGTGTCGGATCTGACGTTTATGTAGGTTGCGCCAGGTATCCCGTTCCCTGATGAAGATACCCTTCGTTCTACATTAATTATGTGTTACACGCTCTGCACCATTATGGGTGTGTTAAATGAAAAACATGAGGTGTTTTATTTAGGAGCGGCCCGCGCAAACGGTCTTGTTGGTTGTTGTCTGGTTGAGTTTAATTTGCTCGTGTCTCGCCGCTTTTTTATATTGAATAAGTTTGCCGGTCTAATATTCATTAAAAAATATGTGAGTATCTGTAACAAAATTATTTACCTAACTGAGGTTTAATTAGTGAGCGGTAGAACATTTAAACGGCTAGAATGTATTAAGCGATGTGATGTTGTGATGTTCTGATAATTCCAACATCGAACCTTTACAAAACGATCTGATTTTCTCTTAATTGTGAGATAAAAGGTCTTCTAGCCTTCGGTTACCTTCATTTATAACATCAAGTATATTTTTTTAACAACACAACTTTTTACACCAAGGAACAGAAGTATAAAAAAAAATATTTTTTTCCCACACGCAGTCGTCCCAGGAGAACTAAAGTTAGAGCCACACTACATCCGAAACGCAATTGTCTCCGCTATGATACCTTGTCACAGTAATTTTAAATGTAATTATTTTGACATTTGTATCCCTTGTCACATTAGTGCGATGTTACAAGGGTCCGCGTGAACACGTTACTATTGTGAGTACAGTGGGCTGCAACGAAACCTGACTTTCTTTGGTACGTTTAATACACAAGGTAGTAGAGTCGAGGTTAATAGTGCAGCAGCTTTTCGAAACTTCAATTGACTCCCAGAGCCTTAAATAAGCTAATAGACACAAAATAAATAGAATAACTGATCTTTTGAGCCCCAACTACAATGCACATGATGGACTGGATCTTGCTTGATTTTCCGCCTGATATCTATTTGATATTAATAAAAAAGAAGACACAAAAATATTATAAGTATGTACATATATTATACTGTTGAGATTATGACACGCACCAGACCAATCGTTTCGGTAAATATGTATTTAATATTAATTATTAATAGTACACCTTATTTAAATAAAAGTATTATTATGTAAAAGTTTTGAATACGTTTGCAGTGGAATAAAACCGAAAAAAATATTGAATCTTTTTTCATAATTATTTGATTCCTGAAGTGATAAAAGTAATGGGGTATAATAAAAACATCTTTTAAGTATTGAAAATTACACTTTTCTTCTGATTAATCATATATATTTTTTTAGGTTTAGTGTTCGGTATCGAGACACAGATTCTGAAACTATAGGATGCATTACCGGTTTCTATTGAACTAAAACGATTAGAAATCGTATATTGCAGTCCAATCTAAGGTATGCTTTCTTAGCCATTGGCTTTGGCAATCTAGATAGAAGTATGGCATCATATTTTAGGCGATGTCACAGATCGAAAAATCTTTTCCTAGCTCGAAAGAGATGTCTTTGGACAATTTGTAACGTACGCGAAGATGCCAGTTGCAAAGAGCACTTTAGCAGATTGAAAGTTCTAAGTCACCGTATCTCCTCCGCATCTCCGCATTGAGCAGAGTTTGTGCTAAAAGTACTATCTTGTAAATGTCATTGTTATAAGTGAGTTTTTATTAGGTGTGAAAGTTTTGAGACGCTGCAACGCCCGACGCCGCGATAAGTTTTTAAGTTTATTTAAATTGGGTTTGAGTGGTTTTTCCTGTGTTTATGTTTCTCGGATTATAAGTTTCAATTTCTGTTTATCTAACTTAAAAGATTAGCGAAGCTACGCCTACACTGATAATTTTGGAAAGAAAACGCCTAACAACTTATCATTCTGTCTTATCAGGTCAATACAAATATAACATATTTTCATTTATTATACTGTTTCTCTTATGATCTCTATTCAGCGCTGAAAATACATATCCACATACAATTATCCTCTTCGAGCCTTTTAAAACATACGAGAGCGAATAAAGAAATAGGCATAAAATTAGCATACTCATAAATAACATCCCAAATGTTGGCCTGAAAAATTAGATCGTAACAACCCCGTGACACATGCCCCGTCGGCCGGCCAAGAGGGTTACTCCATGCTGACGAAAAACGAACAAACGGGAGCTGTCGCGCAAACGGCACGTTTAATACAACGAGATAGAGTCGTGGCTCCCGCAGCAGCGATACGAAACTTAGTTTTTCGTGATGCAGAGTGAACCCCAGAGGGTCAGACACAATAAAAAATATAGATTTATTACTACGACATTATTTTCAACTGTGTCACCTTCACATGTGTTTCTGCTCGACCTTTCAGCACAGGGAAAGGTTTTTAAACATGTTTGTGTGTTCAAAATTTTATTGGTAGATTAAATGTTTCGTCAACGTTATCATTATAATACTTTGAAAATGCTTCAAACGCACATATTTTTTTGACTTCATTGATATACAATAAATAAAAAAAACATACCTACATAAGTGACAGAAAATAAAACAGGCCCAGTGTGCCTAGACCTTTATTATATTGAAGAGACCTTATTATTATAAGTCTTTGTTGAGATCATCCCCCTGTATAATGTTTGCTAAGCGCTGTATGATTTTCCCTTGGAAACAAAACATTGTGTTCAGGCGCGGATCCAGACCTCAAAATAGGTGATGGGCAAGTCAAAAACCCGACCAATAATTTTCTTTTAATTTCGTCATTTATGTACGGTGGCCTGTGCCTAAAAGTATACAGGCGGAGTTTTTAAAATAGCGATCTCAAGCTCACATGCTGCTCAAGCACATCCACATTAACACCACTGCTACACATATCACACACAACACGTCCCCGGATTAATAACAGATGTAGCTGGTCCCTTCATCACTACTACATCCGTGAATACTACTACTACTACATCCGTGAATTTTTTCATATTTTTTGGATTAACCATTTAGCCCACAGGGGGGATGGGGGGACCATTTAGGTCTAACAAAAATTAGCACTTCAAAGCTTAATATTTCGTAAACCAATCACTGAATCAAAAAATTGTTTGAGCTTACTTTGTCGGGACCGTATATTTGTATAGATATTTATGCGGAATATCAGCTTGATATATTTATCCGTGTCTGCGAAAAACGGTGGTAGTGACAGACACACAGACGGACAACAAAGTGATCCTATAAGGTTTCCTTTTGAGGTACGGAATCCTAAAAAAGGTGGTTTTGCGTCGCCTTGAGGTATTGATAGGATTGATAGGTAGCAGATTTTTGTGTATGATGGTATTGATCATAACGCATTTTTTCCTTTTCAAAAGCCCTCTGGATCAATAAATAGTTATTTATTTTTTAAACAAGGAACAACAGCAGTTAACACAACAGACATAACAGTAAATTTTACATATTTTACATCACTTTATTATAGTTCAAAAAATTCAACGCCAAAAATAGTAATTTAAGGTATTTTAAATAAAGTTAAAAAGAGGATGGGCGTTTTGGGACATATAATGTCCAGTCATACATCGTTGGATAGCTCTTTTCAAGTGCGCAAAAAATATTTTGACGAAAAATCCGTATAATTTATTAATTTTGAAATATATTCGTCAGAAGCAAGTCTTTTTCAGCGACATTGCACTCTCTCGATGACAGTTAGGGCGTAATACACGTAAACACGTGATATTAAAATGAGAGAAATTACTTTCAACTGGTTTTATTTACTGAGCTAATAAACAAATATAATATTATTATGAATGACGATCATTTGTTATAAAAAAAAATCTATGAATAAAATCAGTTCTATGAGCATAGATTATTCTGAGAATGACATACTTATGAAAACCTTTTACGTCACATCCGCCCTAAAAAAAATCGTGTCGTTTCTAAAGTTTGAATTTATTGCAGTTTTTTTCTACTTTTCAACAATTATTTAAATACGTGCTCAAAAATAAATTATAATCAAAAATATTGATAGAGGCATAATTTTGTAATAACAAAGTTTATTAAAAATAATATTTGAACTTTATTTGAATCACATGCATATTCCCTGTGTGGCTAATTTTATCTTTATAGGCCTAATAGTTTTATGTTACCTACAGCTTTTTCATTAAAAGTCTACTTATGAGCAATAAAAAAGTTACACTTACAAAATGTCGACACCAATTTTTAATAAAACATTTCGAATTTGATCAAAATCTTAAAATTTTCTTATAATAATACAGTTTATTATAAAAACTATATGGCTTATTGGGGTCAAACTAGTCACGTTGTACTTATACGTAAGTAGTGACATTTGCTGTTAGCCAAAACTCACTCTTGGCATGACCAAAAATTTTATGGTTTTTTAATTCTTCACAACTATCCAGAGGGCTTCCGAGGTGGAAAAAAAACTTTTAGCATAATCAGAAATCATCACCATCAGAAATCATCACCATCAAAAAACAATCATACGAAAATGATATAATAACGAAATTATTATATTGAAATCCTGTGGTGGGATATGGCAAGGAATTTAGGTGATGGGCATGCCCATCTTGCCCATATGGGTGGATCCGCGCCTGATTGTGTTCTGGATGTAGGTTTTTTTTTTCTTGCTAAAATAAAGTTGATATAGGATCCGTTCAACCTTGATTCATTATGATGAAGCTTTGTTTTGTTTTAATAACAATGGTTAATTATTTATCATCTACATACCTACCTAGTATACCTACTTAATTTGAAACATGGTAGGTAAGTAAGGTTTTTGGTATGTTTATTTAATATGGGTATTTGTGTTGATAATATCACTTATCCTCCGGCCCAGTCAGGTGATTATTACAAAAACCTGTAGGAGCTGCATTTGGTAGGTACATTCTTTTTATACATACATCATATTAATTGTTACTTGATAATCTATTTTAACGGTTTAAACATTGCAAAATACAAATCCCGGTAATGGCCGCCGGGGACGTGAAATCGCCGGCGCTCGCTGCACCACGCTCCTTCTCTCAACAAACTACAAAGCTCAGGTATTTAATTTACGAAAATCCCACTTGAATATGCCGGCCAGCACACTAGGCCATGCTTAATTCAGGTTAGTATAAATTAAAGCCAGCGCTTATCTATGCAAGGGAACGCTTAGTCCTTCCGGTTTATTTATACAATCCCTGCAGGCCGCCATTATCATTTCCTTACATTCACCGGAAATACTCCAAAACATTTCGCGCATTTTAAGCCACCTCTGATAAGTTATGAATGAGCCATTGAGCGACTAACTGACCATAGAGGCGGTCGCCACAGAGGCGCAATAGAAATCGGAAATACATGCACCGGATGAGACCGGCCATAACTCAAAGAGGAAGCTTCCTCTGTACATCTGATAGCGGCATTCGACCCCTGAATAGGCAAACTCGGCTATCTTTCCCGCTGCAGTTTTAGCCTTTTATGCTTTTGAATTTCGAATGTGTTTCGTTTTGTTTACGGATCCGTCGGTGTCACGGAGACTGCTTGAAAGTTATGAATCTAAACTCGTAACTTTACAGACCGGGAGTGTGCTGCCATCTACTTTATTATTCAAGTGCACTGTGCGACAGCTCTCGTAAAGTGAAAAATTTCCACTTTCAACACATACCTACGCTGTTGTAGAAGTAATTCTATAAACACTGTTTGGCCACTTCTCACGTAGGTTCCGTTCCCATGAAATGATCCTGAAACGTTCGCGCGCCGTTTACGTGGGCTTTTACCTGGTAATGTTTACTTTGAGGACTTAATGGCTGTATCCTGAGATGCCAGTGCTATACTTACTTACTACTAGCGAAGTAACTTTACAATGAGTTCAGTTTTAACGGGTACAAAGTATATACATATAACAGGATAATGTTATTTTAGTAGTTATTTTTAGTACGTTATTTATATCGGCATTTGACTCGATGAATAACTTAGTAAATTCAACGTTGAGTATCAGGGTATATAGTAGTTACATATACCCTTCTATATGGATTTCCTTAGCTCGCAATAAAATAAGTAGCCTAGCGTCTATCTAAAGTTCATTGGTACCACCATTGCAGTTCCATTGAGAATCACAAGTTTGCAGGATACGCAAGCTATATACCTATAAAGCTATCAAAACTATGACGGAAATACTAAGTACCTCTCGTAAAACCAATTTACCATGGAATGCGGAAATAAAACCAATGATTGCATACCTATATAATATACATTTGGCTTGTTTTTGTGTAAGTTCGAACCTGATCTCTCACGATACAGGTGTTACCTAGAGTGAGGATCACAGTGTGTTGTGATTTAAGTTAAACTTTTAAATTTTAATAAAGACTTTTTTCATATTTTTTTTCACATACTACATTAGTTATATATTGAACAAGAATCAAAAGTTTCCGAGAAATTAAGGAACTACTTAAAATCTAATTTCCAAAACATTGTTTCCGTTGTACGTGCAAAGAAAACCCGCGTCCATTTCCCTTCTAAATCTGAATAAAGCGTCGAGACTCAAAACTCTCGGCTCACGTTTTACGACGTCGAAAAAAGTCACTCGAAAGTGTTTTACAGCATTGTTTCCTAAAATAATTACGTACGTGCAGACTGACCCCTCCCCCGCCCCCCTCCGTCCCCCCTGAACAAGTTGAAACAACTCTTCTTCGTGCGTAACAGCTTGCAACGGCAGTTATTTATAGCGGCCCTTAAGATTTAGCCAGATAAAAAAAAGTTTTCCCATTACAAAACGGATCCAAGTTTTGGACCTTAAGTAGGCGCGAGCCGTAAGCAAAACATGAATAATAATTAAAGAGTTGTCGCACAAACTCGTAATGGGCTAAATAAGAAATTAGAGACGTCAAGTTACTGAAACTTTGGGTCGTTGCAAATTGCTGTGTTTTGTTCACGACCTCGTTTGCATTTCGTGAATACCTATGAGGTGTTTTTTTGCGTCTGCTGTCTTGCAACCTCTGGGTTCTCTTTATGTACATTATAATTTCTATAAAGACATCAAATGTACATGGCAATTGCTTATTTGATTGCAATTTGGAGTCTGAAAACTAAATGGTACTTATATAGAAACTACCTCGTGTTTAGGCTTGAATGACTCGTATTGACTAGTAGGACTTATTGATATCATTTGCAGCTTGTATTGCTTGATTGTATATTATTGGATAGGTAGGTATAAACTAAAAACATTAGAATCATAGTCCAAACATCCCACCTTGGAAACGACGCGAGTCTACGCCATCCTCTCGGCTGTAAAACAGGAAAGGGAGCCCTGAGAATTACCCCTATATACCCAGCTCCACCGTCCACACAGACATTTAAGTAGATTAATAGCCAGCTTAAAGTAAGCACTCGCGACACAAAATTATGTCTCTCCCACGCGTACATAATTCTCAACTCAACTATGCATGTAATGTGACAAGAAATGCTGAGTACACCTCAGCATTTCTTGTCACATTACGTGTGTTCACACTATACGCCCTCTTAGTTTAGGAATTAGGGTTTTACTTGCAATTCTGCGCTCTCCTAAATTTGGAAGCATTTTAGATACCACGTGTCGCTCGGTTGAATTGCATTTCCTAGAGTGTTATTAAAACATAAACAAACCAGAAAATCCTTAGGTATTGGAATTCCAACAACTACCGCTGCATACATTCATTAATATAAAGTAAATACTTATTTATTTTTATTTACAAACGCTTTATTGCACACAATCTACACAAAGATAAACATGATAGAGTTACACATTGTACCTATACAAAGCCTTACTTCTAAAATCTAATCATATTATGATTTTAAAATTGTTCGATCCTACCAAAAGCACGTTTGGGATTTGAGAGTGATACCACTCTCAAATCCCAAACGTGCAACACATTGCTAAACCAAATCATCAGGCCCTCCCAAAGCTACGCATAGACCGCAGCAGTCGCCCACCATCAATTAATGTTTGCAGTTTACGTACAAACATTATTATAATACGATGTGCCACCAAGTTTCCGTGAGTAAGTAAGGGACCAGCTGTGTTCCGTGGTGGATGTCCCGGACATAAATTACGGGAGACGAAGTGTCGGGTGGCGGAGCGGCTAGCTGGGTGAGCGTTGACAGATCAGGGTTCGAATTCTGCATGGAAGAGATTTGGTTGCTATTGGCGTGGCCGTGCCGTTAGTTTGGCCCTGTAATAATAAAATTACGAAATAAAAGTATTTATTTGGTTAATTTATTTTTAATTTTAAACTAATATTTAGTGCAAAGATACTTATACTCACCAACTCATTGCATAAACAAATGTATAATTTAATTATTATGCTTGCCCACAAAACAACTTGTACCAACCAGACAAAAAATAAAGAAAGCTGTCACTTTTCTATCCGTTATCCGTCCCACAAGTCTTCTTCACATCTTCAGAAGTCGCGAGGTAGCCCTGCGACAGTATAATTGTGTCTCGCATGCCCCGGGGGCTCCCTCGAACAAGAGTCTCGCAAGTTGCCGGAGTAACAAGTTCCTTTAACTTTAGACGTAAAAATAACAAACACAGTTTTGAGGTAAACGCCATTTGCTTGACGAACCGGCTTTCTAGTAAGTTTTGTAAGAAATGTTTTGGTAATTAACTATGTTTCATTCTAGAGGTATAAACGCAGCTTGTATTCTGTTATCCAAATTATTATTTTTGTTTTTGTTAGTAGGTACATTATGCTACTCTCCCATGTACCTTTTCTATGAGATCAATACTTTTACAGTAAAATAAAAGAACTAACTTTTTTAAACCTACTAAGTATTCTTAAGAACTGACTTAAACCTATGCTGGCAGGGCTCTAAGCAATTTAATTAAGAAACACTTGTCTTAGTTGAAGCTGTGAAAGCGTATCAAATGTCTAGCAATTATGGGAGGTGCTAGAAACTAAGAAGACACATCAGACGACCGTTTCCCGGTCGTTAAAGTGACATTTACCCCTTGTTGCGCGCCACTTGTGCTTTGCGGCTCAATTTAGCCCTTAATTTGATAGTTTATCTTCAATTGTAGACCTTGTGGGCTCGACGACAAATAAACACCGAATTTAAAACCACCTTCAGTGAGTTGGAAAGCACTTTGTGTTCATTTAAAGTTAGATTTGAAACCGATGCTAATAACATTGCTTTATGATAATTTCGAGGTATTAGTGGTTGACTTTTGACACATCTGTCAAGAATTTTATATGGAGATATTTTGTATGGTTAGATAACCGACTGTGGAAAAATTGGCACTAAGGTTGTTACGTCAAAAAACCTAATTTTTTTTTTATTTTGCGTTTCGTAAAATCTAACACAGATTTTAAACGTCCGAGCGAGATAAAGAGATCTTGAGGCCTACTTAGAAATCAACATATTTAAATTAAGTCCTTTTCAACTGATAAAAAGTCTTCCCTGATTACTTCACTTTAAACTTGTTTAATTACCAATTTCGCCAATTAAATGTTATCAGCTTAAGGTTTCCCAGCAGTGGCAGTAAATCTTTACAACTTCGCGTCGCGTTAAATCTTAGTACTTTATTTACGGCCCTTCAGCGGACTCTCACGGCCCTACGTTACAAAGGTTCTATTATAACGGACGATCTCTGGGGGGCCGTCGTAGTAACGCTTCGCTACGGCGTAGCGTCGTAGCGTCGTAGCCCGTAGCGGCTAAGAGCGTAGGCTTAGGAAATTGCTTCGAAGTTTAAATTTTTTGCTGAAGTTTGTGGGGTGCGTGGATGTTTTGAATTACTCAAAATGATACATGGTTTTTTTTTCGGGCTGTTAAGGCTATTTGTTATGCACATTGCGCATTAGTTGATAAAGTGATGCTGATTCTAAAATAATTTTGCGCCGATAAGGTCACCTAGATAATTTCGTATTAATATTAAAATAATTCCATTTGGTTTATTTTAAAAAACCGGCCAAGTGCGAGTCGGGCTCGCGCACAAAGGGTTCCGTAGCAGCAAATATAATATTACAGTTAAATCAACCTATCTCAAAAACTATAAGAGATACTTTGATCAAACTAAAAATCGTTGAAAGAGTTAATTAGCATGCATCACCTCTATTTTTTTTAGAATTTTATACTCCGTAGTTATAAAAATAGAGGGGGGGGGACATACTTTTTACGACTTTGAGAGCTGATATCTCAAAAACCGTTACCTTTAAGAAAAATGTTTTTTAGAAAACTTTATATCATTTTAAAAGACCTTTCCATTGATACCCCACACGGGTATGTACATCGAAAAAAAAAATTTCATCCCTCAGTTACATGTATGGGGGGCCCCACCCCCAATTCTTTTTTTTACTATTTAGTGTCATATTTTTGTAGCGGTTCATACAACACATATTCCCATCAAATTTCATCACTGTAGTACTTATAGTTTCCGAGTAAATCGGCTGTGACAGACGGACAGACGGACAGACGGACAGATGGACATGACGAAACTATAAGGGTTCCGTTTTTGCCATTTTGGCTACGGAACCCTAAAAACCTAAACATAAAATTATTTTCATATCGAGTCATCACAGAATAAAAACTACCTATATTTACCAATTTCAGATTTCTGCTGCCTTCCAATCCATTCGTATTTATACCAGCAAAGCCTCAAAGGAGTCAGTTCTAATAATTCCAAAGCCTCCTCCAGTGGAAGGTAATCAGTGGCGCTTATCGGCCGCCTCTAGTTGGATTTCTTCAGCACTGAAATTATATCCTGAGAATTAATCTTCTACAATTCTTTCTCTAACAAGGTCGCTTCCTGACGGATCGATGATACAATGGCCAAAACCAACCTCACTGATGTTAAAATCAGTCACTGATAATGAACAATTGCAGTAGTAAAATACATTTGCATAGGTTGTGCACTTTCTATCATGGATAGAAACACACTGTTGATCCTCCTCCTTAAAAGACAATCATTTTACAAGGCTCCGTAAAAAACCTTTCTATAGACTTAGTTTATCCAGTAGTTGATGTTTGGAAGTCAAGGATTTTAATATGATAGGCCTTTTTTATAAATCTTTGATCAATTTTAAATTTTGAGAACTGGACAATATGAACTTATGTGCCGTAAAATGAAAATCGTTTCTGAGACCTTCGTGGGAATGAATACAGTTTGACGGTTGTACACTGTGTTTGTGTTCAGTAGGTAATATTTAATACTGACCACACCTTTAAATCATAACAATTAAGAGTGTTGACAAATGATTTTTCATATAAGAACGGATGTCTACCAGTAAGTATCCGTAAAAATATTATATTCTCAGGAGTATGGTGAAAGAAACATTACTGAGGTAGAATGTGAATAATAAACTAACTGCGAGCAGACTACGACCTTAGGCTACAACAGCCCCTTTTGCCATAAAGATGCATTCACATAGCAAGAAAACACCGATTACCAGACTGGGCTACACCTGCTCATTTTTGCTATGCTATATTTACACACCATACTTTTTTCACACATTACTCTATCTTCTTCCGCGAGTTCCGTTTAGCTAGAAGTTTTCCCGTGGAAATTTTGGGATAAAAAGTAGTTTGTCAATCTGGGGTTCCAGCTTGATATATAAATCATATAAAAAATGGTTCCGCAGACCCTCTAGTATAGGTTTGATAGTTCGTCGAAAACTATAAAAGTTTCAGTTTTCTCACATACAAAGTGGCGCTTCTAGCGATAACTATCATGAAACTTTTGACAGATAATGTATGCAGGTGACAGAAGAAAACCAAAACTTTTTTCGTTAAAATACATTGTAAAACTCGTACTAGATTACCAGTTTTCCTGTGAAAGAGTTACAAGTAATCCATCCATGCTTGCAAACTTTGACGTTTATAATACAGAAAAAAAATTCAAAGTTTAACAACATTATACCTACATAGGTAAAAAGTTCTTCTATTTTTATGCCGATGCATTTATTGCTACAAGTTGGTTGTGTGAACGCAGCCTCGAGGCCCTCGTACAAACAACGCTCCTCTCAACTGGGTCTGTCTCGCTACCTTTTGGCGAAGAAGATGGTTGAAGAAAATCATTTATACTTATGCATATTTCAACTGATTATACTAAAATATACTGAAAACGCTGATTTTAAATCCTTCACTACCATAATTTTCATAATATAGTGTTGGGACAATCTCTTTGACACTTTTAGAGTATCTCTCTCTAAAATATAAATTTTACTTAGCCTAACTTTATATGGCAGCTTATCTGAATGTATTGCTCTATGCGTAAAGCCATTTCCATTTTTTACAATATCTGCTTAAATTTTGACAGCTTTATTGTAACCAAATAAATTACGACGCTCTACCCCTTCTCTACCCTCCAAGAAAAGAGACAGAAAAATATTGTGGCAGGTAAATTATAAAATATAGGCTATACCTACAATTTACTATACCTACATCATTTTTCAAAATTAGTATAACAAGTCAAAAGGGAGGCTCAGCTTTAATTCGGAAGAACTTATGTTCTAAGTACCTACGACTTTTGAAAATTTGCGTAGGTTTTTTGTGGTTTATTTTTTTTGTATTTTATTAAAACTTTAAGAAGCGTCGGGATCAATTATAAAGGAAATACGTTAATTTAAATACCATTTGAATCCAATTTACAACAGACAAGGAACGGAGCCACAGAGCGAAGAAAGCCGTCCTTAGACGTTTAAGGAAATGAGCTGTCATTGAATGAATGATGAGCGGCGCTAAATAATTCATTCGAATTGTTTAAGTAGTAACTCATTCAAACCATGGCTGAGTCCCAACACTATCAAACCTGATATATTCGATTGTGTGTAATTAATAATAATAATGCAAATTTAATAAGGATAGTTTAGGTTGTGCGTTGATTCTCAGTCAGTCATTCAGATCGATGGATTGCATAAATTCAGATGATGAAAAGCAAAGTGTTTACTTCGGGGTAGTTGCACATCTTACACCCCTTAGGTAACAATGTACTATTACTAAGTATACTTAACTCCAATGCCAGTTGTCGGATAATATGAAGCATTGAATGCAGAAAGAATGTACGCTTCGGAACAAGATACGCGCTTTTTCCGGCAGATATCAACAGAATTAAAATATTTGTTACTGGAATCTGAATCGGAGAGAGGTCTATTTAATAAACGATAGCATAAGTGAAATTCTCAGACGAGATCCGAAATGCTTCATTTTAAGATGGGGCGTTGGAAATATTTGTGAGTGCAAGATTGATGCAATAAGATGCTTGATGCTATTCAAAATATGCGAGTTGTTTTATGATAGGTTTTGTTTTCTAAATACACCAAGTCATTTATCATCTTAACGTAAACAAGAAATATAAGTATCCTAATCCAAAATCCTAATCCTAACTAATATTATAAATGCGAAAGTAACTGTGTCTGTCTGTCTGTCTGTTACTCTTTCACGCCAAAACTACTGAACGGATTTGAATGAAATTTGGTATACATACGGTCAAGACCCTGGGAAAGAACATAGGCTACTTTTTATCCCGGAATTCCCGCGGTTTTTAAGGCGAAGCGAAGCGCGCGGGAACAGATAGTATGCTATATTTTAATTTAGCAATGTAAAAAAATTCAATTGTTCGAAAACAAGCTTTTACTTGATGGTTAGACTCTTTGGGCCATCAGCCTATTATTAAAGGAAAAATACATTACCATAGGTTACAAGTATGCAGAAACAACTTAAAAACTCGTTAACTTAAAAACGTCGTTTTTACTGATTCAGTAAAAAAATGGCAGACGCAGACGCTGATTCACTATTTCATACGCAAAGTGCGTTGACTTTTATCCATTAACGTCGGTTGTAGAGAGATGGCGAATTTATTTGCTCTTCAAAATGTCTGCTCCATCAGTTGAATGAGTCCGCCCGATGGACTGATGGGGGTCAACTCTGAAGGATCTATCTGTCGCAAAAAGGCGAGAAGCGAAAGGGTAAAGGCATTAAAAATCATTTTCCTTTGACGACAAAGTTATTTTTGATAAAACTGCTAAAGCTTTTTTATATTAAAACTGTTTGGTATTCATTGCCGTTTTTAACTCTTACATAAACATTGGTTTTTAGTTATCCTAAAGAACCCTTTATAGAGAAATTGACTATTAATTTGAATAGTCTAGACAATTTCGCAACAACCACCTATCTATTAAAAACGAGACCCGAATCAATTATAATAAAAAGCTGCTTATAAAATCAAACCCTCTCCGCGTTTCCGTCTGGATAGGTACTTAAAATTCGCAAGACTGTTGCCTCTTCGATGTTGTTGGATATTATCGTTCGGCGCCTAAACAAGCTCCGGGCTAGGCAGGGAGACTTAGGGCGAAGTCAGGTGGTAGTTAGGTAAATAAGAGATCGAGCATGTACCCGGCCCCGCCTAAATTCTGTTCACGGAGCGGAAAATTGCATCCGATACCACTTGGCGGTATCTGCGAGCGTCTTTCTACACTCGCCTTTATAAATCTCCGTATTTTGTGGGTACGAATAACCTTGCCAAAGTTAAAAGCCTAGATATTGACAACAAATGAAAGTTTAATGTCATATAGACGTATGTAAGTATTACTCGTAGGTACTATTATAGGTTAGGTTACCTCTTCAACGAATAAATAATAAAGGCGTTTCAGCACTAAACTTCATTGTACATATTATATAATGATTGTTAATCGTTGAAAAGAAAACACCAGTCTAAGTAATACTCCAACCACAATGTTACAGTTATATTACACCTCCTTAATATAATGTTACCAGCTAAAAGAGCAGTGCAATAAAGTCACAGGCAACAAACAACTCAGTCCGCGGCGCGCTCATCCACATTATCCGATTGCATTGACTGTCAGGGTTACAAATGTCGGTTGTCGGACCAAAATAAATTCCTCGTACAAATTGATTTATTGTCAGCGATCGCGGCCAATCTGCGGTAATGTCCGACACTTGCGCACCTTCCGCCGTTTGTATTTATGTAGTGTTGGTGGAGGTTTTAAAGTTGTTTTTTTTAATAATACTTCAAAGTGGAGCACTTTAGTCTGTAGTGAGTGCAATGAGTAGTGATTCGTGTTCAATAAAAGTAAATAATAGTATTTGATAATATGTTAAATTCATTTTATATAATGCCCGACAGTGAACGAGTTTACATTCGTTTCAGAAACGACGTAATGAAAATGTGTTGGCAGGAAAACGGTACCTGTTGACATAGGCCTCTCACGGACTCACGGAGCGCCGCTACAATCTTGGCCTTCAACATCGTTATAAATGTCATTGGATGGACCTCTAGTTAACTTTTTATACTCTACACAATTCTTGACTTATCTTGGTGTATAAAGCAACACTATCACGCGGCATGTCTAGGACACAACTCTGTAGCGTTCTAATTGGAAATATCCGATGAATATTCAGTTTGTAATAATGAATAACCATAATTATCTAGCAACGATATACCTACTGAAAAAAGTAATTATGACTATTTTTTGCACAAAACAAACCTTACAATACTTCTGCAGTTTTCGCACTGTATGTAGGAGTGAAGCTGCCAAAACCCTGAAAAAATATTGATTTGTTATGTCATTGTTTTACGCAGTATAGCGAGAATATAAGCAACATTTAACTTGTCGAAACCAAACACTTATGAAGCGACGTTAGCAAGTGCAAAGTATCGGGGGCGTCACTCATCATTCAGACCTCCCCACGACGTGTTCCTCCGAAAATGCTAATAGTCTTGGGACACCAGCTCCGATAGACTTATTGGGGTCGTTTCTGGGTCCCCATTTCATAAGAATCCGCATACAACCCCCTGATATACTGACCCACATATACGATGGTTTACAATGGCAATAATTCCTAAGGGATTTCTACTTAGGGTGGATAATCCCTCTTCATAGAAAAACTGACAATAGTGGGACTTTTATGTAAATTAAATGAAGGGATCGTATCGCATTAGCTATCAATAAGGAAAATTGTGACGGGCTAAAGCTCAGCAAATTCGGACCGACTTTTGCTAATACCGGCCAACTGTGCTCCTACATTCTAGAACCACGTACCTACTTATCTCTAGATATACGGTAACAATAACGATCTGCACGTGTTAAAAACTTCACATAACCAAAAACCCATTTTTATCTGCAGATATTTTAAAAAGCTCGTCCCGCACCGCTAATGCCGAGGTACTAAGCCGCAAAATGGATCGCTGCAACGCGTCGCCTCAACTCAGGAAACTTTCTAACGACATAACCGCTCGCAATTGATATGCCCCAAGAGTAGGCCCATTGTAAAGAAAGGAAAATCCCGATCCGAAAATCTTACTAGAGTTAGGAGCGGGGGCATTAGTATTCGTCTTGCGTTTCCCTCCCCCCGTGTCGGTTACCCCCCTGCGGGCGAACTCCTTGGTGAGACTTTGTTGTTATAACTCAGTTTTCGTTGTTTGTCGCCGTCTGTGGTATAAAATACGTTGAACGGCGTGCGGTTCTCTAGGAGAGCCGTGCGTTTTGTGCTAGTAATTGAGTTGGTGACTATTACACTTGTTCGCGAGTTTGAACGGTTTTATGTGATTTAAGACGCGCATGTCGCGCTTTGTTCAGCAGTTTTCGTCGCGTATAGCGTATGATTTGTCGTTGACCAAATGCTCTAGCGGTTACAACACAATAAAAGAAAGAAAAATAAATTAAGTAATGTACCGAAGGTCAAGGTTTGATACCTGGCTGGGGCGGAACTTCTTGGTCAGATATTTGTTTGCAGCCCCCTTTTGCCACATTAGGTAACGTCCGCTAAAGTGGATTTGCACACTTCTGAGTGACGCAATCGCCCTTTCTAGTTTGAAGCGTCAATAAAGTCAAAAATGTAATCCTCTCTCACTGGCTGGTGTAAATGCAGGATTATGCAGATACGTGTCGGTGGCACTTCTAGTTGGAGCCTCGAGTTTCTTCATGTTTATGTTCTTTAGTTGTCTGCCGACTGTTGTTCCTGGTTGTGCCACTGCGAGCCGTGATGTGTCGCGAGTGAGGAGTTTCAGAACTACGTGATGTGGCGTAGTGAAACATATAAAACTGAAATGAAAGCTATAATAAATTTCGGAGCTTCCAAAATTTAACGATCACTATTTCGTTTGTGGTTTGTGTATATCCACTTTTTATATCTAAAATTATTGGGATTAGCCACATCAGTAGCGGTACCGACTCGCCATTCCGTATGTTGCTATTAAACATCCCCATAATTAAAACGCCAAACAAATAAACGCACCGGAAATTCGAACCGAAAACAGAACAAAGCAAATCGTCCGTGACGACCGCAAATCCATAACCTCCAGTGGACTAATCAAAAACACGGAGCGTATTCTGGATTTGATTCCATTAAGCCGCGGCATTGTCGGAGACAATCCTATTGAGCTTGAATAGAGCGCACCGCAGTGGCATCGGCAAATTGCACTCAATGGACGCGAGCCCTCGTCGAGCAGCCACGAGGGTAAAAATTTGAATGGAGCATACAGCACGGGGGGATTGAAAGCGAGGTAGCTAGGTAGCGAGGTACGGCGCTGCACAAAACTTCCGGCCACTCCGCTTCCGACAATAAAATAGGCACGGACTCAATCAGATATCGAAATTGGAGTGACCTGTACTACTCCTACATTCACCGGTTTATGTTTTACAACCGCTACCGGTGCATAGAAGTCGTCGTTTTATTATTCAGTTTAAGGTCGTAGACAGCTCATCCAAGAAAATATGCTAAGAAATATGATGGTATTATATATGGCTCCAGTCGTTTTGCTATTGAATCCTGGATTTATTTAATATTGGGAATAAAATCTCTCTCATAATCATAAACCTAGTCCAATGAGATGGACGAAAGGCTCACTCTAGATTAAGGAAAAATAAGTTTCAGAGCGCTACGTTCGTTTTTTGCCAAGCTAAAGTAACCTTCCAGACACCATAGCTTCGTTCCCGATGCTTATTCGTGCTAAGACCTCAGAGGACATAAAATATACGTATGATTGATGGATATAACATGGAAATCAGTGAAACTCCTGCGAAGTATTTCTTTATGAATAGCTTAACATTAAAACTGCGGTGTAGAGTCACTGAAATCTTGGCGCCCCCGTTCTGTTTGTCTCCACGAGTTGTGACAGTTTCAAATTGCTTTTAAAGCTGATAGTCAAATTTCTGTCGCGTCTCCAACCCGTGGATTTGATGAGGTGATATCCTCAATGCATTCAAAGTCACGAAGGGTTACGGTGCCATTGAACTTTGCCAAAGTTTCTGTTTTGATAAAGATCCTAAGCCTGCTTTGTTTGACGTCGCCGTTTAAGGGTTTTCAATATATATTATTATGTAGGTACTTATATAGTTGAAGGAAAACATAGTGAGGAAACCTGCATATCTAGATTTATCAAGTCAAAATAATAATATCTGAAATTACCAACCAGCAGTGTACCAGCGTGGAGGGAAATGGTCCAAGCTGAGGAAGGGCAGACTCTGGGGATATGCACAAAGGTTCCATTCGAAAGAGCCAGTTTCAGGTACTTACACCCCATAGAGAATATACGAGTAATAGAATAGCAGGTACTTCTTTAATGAACTTTATACGCGGATCAAATAGATTTATGTATTAAATGCTTTTGGGTACCCATTCAATGCAGCCTGTATTTTAATACGAACTACACATAAACTTTCATGAGCTTCATGACCCTACCTGCGGTTACCCCGACCGGGCAAACGGGGTAAGTACACCTAACTAAGAGCGCACTCACTAGTCAGGAACAAAATTTATAGCCCAACTAAATAAAGGGCTTAATTGAACATAAAATATGTAAGATAATGTTGACA
Source organism: Plutella xylostella (assembly GCF_932276165.1). Lineage (NCBI taxonomy): Eukaryota > Metazoa > Arthropoda > Insecta > Lepidoptera > Plutellidae > Plutella > Plutella xylostella. The sequence continues at coordinate 606,655 of NC_063993.1, read as the reverse complement.
ATGGCTAATCCTGCACCCTTTCTTATAGCAATAGAATAGAATAGAATAGAATAGAATAGAAATCATTTATTTGACACACAGCAAAAAAAAAATAAATGAAAAAAACAAAAATACAGTAAATTTCAAAAACAGCTAAGTACTTATATATAAAGAACTTAAGTAATAATTAAATCAGTACAGTAGTGGATATGGCCTCCCCACTATGGAAAACTTTAATAAGAAGAGTAATTTAGTAATTTTGATTTTGGACATTTAATTCAATTTAATTGACAATAATAATTTAATATAATTTAATTAATTTAATCATTCTATGTGGATTGTGTTGTAAATTTATTGTATTTTATTATATTTTTGATCTGGTGCATGTATTTTAATGAGTGTTTTTATAATTTAACTGTAATTTTAATTTCAATGTCACTCTATGGATTTTATTATCTGAATTAAAAATATTTTATTTTTTTTTATTTTATTTTATTTTATTTTTATTTTATTTATTTATTTTATTTATAGCGCTATAAATTAAATGCACACATGCAGTTGCAAGATGAACGCATGCGAGGACCATTAGAATTCACAATCTAATATTGGATTGCACAAATCTGTTGCACTGGCATTTTTATTTCCTAATACACTTTAGCAACTTGAACCTTAATTCTGTAGAGATAAAGTTGAAATCAAAGCGGTAGAGTGCACTTTTCTAACGCGTTAGCGATTGTAATCCTTATGTGTTGGCTGGTAAGAAATGAACAGGACATTTTCGGTGGTTCGGGACAGATAGCACACTGACCTACATCTCTGGAGAGACTGCAGCAGTATCCGGAGGGAATAATATTTATTGTGTGCATAATGCACATGACGTTTTTATGCATTCGGCGTTGCGCCGATAATGATACATGCGCGACACGGCTTCCGTTTCATTTGCGATTGTAGAGTCGGCTTTGGGAATGTTGTAAACTATGGTTGGAGTGTGCTGTTAGATTTTAGATATGCCGCGGTTTTATTAAGCCATACAACCGTGGTAACCAGATAGGGTAGGTCATGATGGATGATTCATATCCAATTATGAATACCTACTACAATATCATGTTTTAGTGTTGTTTCATTCAACCTAATTATACATGAAAGACGATTGGGGACTACTATAAAACGTATTAAGATAATCTTTCCAAGCAACCAGAGCAAAACGATTCTAAGAAGCCGAGAGGGCGTTGACGGACCGTTATCACGCAACCCAAACCCAAAACAATTAACCGATAATTCATTGACACATCGTCTGCATCACGAGACCTTTCTACTGTCTCATCGAGACCCTTTCTACCCTGGTACCCTGGTGTCCCTACTCCAGCCATTATCAGAGTGAGGGTCCATATTCAAACATCTCGTCCTCGTGCAAATAGCAGCACAAAATTATTGTTTTAATTCGTGTCTTTGCGACGCAGCTGGGAAGCTATTGTCTCGCCAAATTGCTGTTTGGATTTCTGTACTGGGAACTTATTCTGGGCACGTTGTAGGTTTTAGGAGGATGTTCAAAATAAATGGTTAACCCAGTATTTGTGATAATAGTAATTAAATATTATAGGTCTGTAAAAAGCCACACGACTCTGGTTACGAAGTTATTTGTAATTAAAAATAAAACTTACGATGCAGTTTTACACAACTTTCTATACCTGCAATTGGCTTTTCATACAATCTTTCATTTAATTCACGTTAGAAAATACCTAATTTTAAACTAATAATTAGCGCATCCTACTTATGAGTTACACACATAAAATGGAAACGCTTCAGCACATTTTTTTCCATCTCATTTTCCACAAGATAAGATCGTAACATAATCGTATTCCACTTACATCAATACCCAGAATACTGAAACTAACAGTAGTGTTTACACATGCAAATCAAGATTTTGTTTCGATCCGCCGTCCTCTACCCCCTCTGTTTCCTCGAAGCGAATGATTTCTCACACATTTACATAAACATTCGGGAATTAATACTGACGGAACTTAATTTAGTAGATATACGCACTGAGGGACTGTATACCGGGTGTAGGAATATACAGGGTAGAGTTTTGTCAGTGGCCTACCCGATACGTATGCGGGTCAATGTACCCGACATACTAAATTTCACATGGGTCCAGTTGTCCCATACATATGCGTCTTAACTTTACAATGAAACAGCTGATAAAAGATTTCTACGTTTAAAATTTGGTCCCATATTAAAAGTTGACCCATCTCTTGCCAACAGGAACGTCACTAATAAATTTCCACCCCGTATTTGTTAGTGAGCGTCACTATTGTATAATTTTGTGTTAATTAGTACACTCTATTGTTCTGAGTTGATTTATAAGCGACTGGTTGTCTTTGGACGTTGCGCAACTGTACAGTGAAGGACTTAATAAGCTGTAACGCTGTGAAGATCGTAATTCATATGTGGTACATGTCAGTTTTGTGTAATAATAATTATTAAAGGCTTTCATTGTACATTTCCTTAAGAACTCTACTGTGTGTTACTGTATTGCATTCTTCATGTATTGTAAACGTTGAACCATCATGTTATGCACTTATTTCTGTAATATAATACATAAATAAAGTAGAGTCTCAGTTCGAACATACTCCCGTATTCATAGACGTTACAGTCGCTCTACATAGGACAACGTGATACTTACGCAAAAATCTCGGCAAAGTATCTCTAATAAATTATGATTCCCTAATCAAGCAATCAAAACAATCAACATACAAGCTTCAACATCCATAGCACACCATATAACATAAACGCAAAACAAATACCAATATTGCTCCTCGTCAAAGATATCGCCCATTCAAACATCCCGCGCCACTGTAACGTTTTTATTTTCTATTTTCACAAACAACAAACGGTGAGGTGTGTTGACGCCGCTGGCCGGTGGCGGCGAAAATTGGTAAAAATCAATAAATATTGCGTCCCCTCTAATACAATGATGGATCGTGGCTCTTATCTGAGCCGGACATCGACCACTGACCGGCGGCGCGACTGCGTAGCTAATAACTAATAAATAGCAACTACTAGCAGAGAGCTATAGTGTCGTACTATTTGATTTTAATTCATATTTATTCACTTAGACATATGTAAGACCGCCATTTGTACATATGTTAAATTAATTGTAATATTTTATGTTCTTCCGGAGCTAGGTGCTCACTTGTCAAAGAAGTTTTGTGTCTGGTTTCCGGAGATGCGGCACCTTAATATAACTAGTGTATAAATAGGTAGGTTCAATAAATACCTACATGGTTTAGTAAAACACCATATTTTTGCAGCTGATTAAATAATATCCACACAATGTTCTTACTTTTTGGCATTACTTTCTTCCTTATCCACACCAATGTTTACTACATTGCAATTTTATCAAATTATTATGAAATGTCTTCTAATGTTTGTGTGCAAACACTACGCAGTCGGCCCGCGCCCCCGCGCACAGTTTTCACTGGTTCTTTTGTACACAAATAGTAGAGTTGCGACACGTGAGTAGCACGAGCAAGCCCAAATGGATTTCCTTTTGTTCGACTTCCGATGGAGCTGATAATGAATTGGTCATGTAATACTGTTATGTTGGATCTGTCAATCTGTAGATGAAAAGATTATCATATATCCAGGATGGATGCACTTGATTTGAGCCTCAGACTCTTCGGAGGAGTAGTGGGATTGAAGACGAAAGAAAAAAAAAACGTTTTTGTCAAGGTGGTAGAAGATTTCTGCCCGTCTCAGTCCACCAAGCCTCCATCATACCTATTGTATGATCTACATAATGTGACTATATACCTACATGGTTTTACTTCGTAGCACCAACATTTTAGTCAATTGACGAATCTCTAGTAACATGACTGCTTTGCGAAAAAGTATAGACAAGCGGAGCAAATGCCTTACTCGTCAGTTTTGTAAGCGTCCAAGTCATGGCATCGTATTTTAGATCATCCACCGTAAGCCATATAAGTTTAATATAGCCTCACAAAGTTTACACCAACACCTTCGGTGATCAACTAGGAAGCTCACGCCTCCTGCACTGCTCCTTTATCACCCGGCACAGAAGACGGCGCCGCGGGCGTCACGTTAATCAAGCGGTATAAAACACTGGTAATCCAAGCCAGCGCAACTTCGGGCTGGAAAGGCTATAAATTGGCTGTTTTGTCGCCGCCAGTAATCGCCTGTACAGATTAAACTCGCTGCTTGTCGCCAACAAGCTGCTATTACTCAACAAACAAATTTTACCGAACCGCGAACAATGCGACGTTGGGAAGTGATCTTGATGCAAAAGTTTGCAGAGTAGAATGGTAATTCAGTATCATTTCCGCCCTAGACTTCTGAGAGATTCTTTACAACAAGCACAACGACAGACTATGGAACTACTCACAATACTCGTACTTACTACTTACCAATAACTTCTTTCGTTTTCGTTTAGGGAGAAGACCACAAAATTCTGAGTTATTGTACGAATGTACTATATGTACCCAATTTGTTTTTAATTTGTAAGTATTTTTGTAGTCAAACTAACTTGTATACTAAGTAGTTACCTGTCCCTAATGTATTCAGCCATTTGCAAAAAAGCTTGTAACTAGTTGTTAGTAAAGTTTTGTCAGCGTATTCCCGCATTTGTTGTTCTGATAAGGCACAGAAGTTTCCCGACGCGAGTGAAATATGACGACCGATGCTCACAATTAAGATGAATTTATCAACAAAGTTCCGGTGGGTGGTATCTGCGTGATGAATGGGAAATTACAAATGCTTTGTTCTAGAAATGATCAAAACTTATAGTTTATACTCGTATGTAAATTGAGAAATAGGATTAAATTATATAACAGTAGGCAGGAATAAGCCCTCAGTAGAAATAAAAAAGCTCACCATAACTTTTGAACGGACAAATTTTGAACGAAGGGTCAAAATATTGTGAAAATACATCATCGGTACCGCTCAATCATGTATCGCTTACAATACACATTCATATTTAAAATAATTGTTTAACTCATAAATGTGTCCCATAGCACTAAATCGCGACCATAGCTGGTCCAAAACTGCACCTTTCCACGCACGTATCCATGCAAAAACAGTTGAATGCACGACAAACGACGCCACAAAACACGCAGGATTACCGCTATCTCCTTCCACACTGAAACTGCCTTACAAATAGGTTCCTTACCATCATATTTCTATCTTTACACCACAGCAGTGCGTGCTTACTCCTAATAAATTGGCCGGTACACCATCAACTAGTTTTTACAGCGAAAGGGAAACAATATATGAACCGTTTTTTATCGCGAAGAAGTCTCAACGAAGACAGTATAGGCCATAAAAAGAGGTCTAGGTTATCTACCAGTAAATTGTTTAGTTCCGGGCTTCCGGTGATGAATCCGAGTGATTTATCCACCAGATGCCGCCACTTCGGACCCTAGCTATAATAACTGCATAGATTTTTTACGAATAATACAGTACGAGTTTTGTCATTGTATGTAAGTATATGTTTTATTTTTAACGTTGTTGCGTATTTTCTCTTTTACTTAACTATTTTATTTAACATTTTACCATCAATTTAGGAGCTTAACCATATTCATTTGGTTATAGGTATGAAGGAAACTGCGAAATAATCGGAAACAAAAACTTTACGTAGTGCATTCTGAAAATATGCTGTTGCGACTATTTGCGCCGACAAAGTTCCAATTTGAAGACAAAAAGCAAAGAGATAACGCCAGGTGCAAATTGCCACAGAAAACGTACAACTTTGTCACAGCAAGGGTCTTTTAGGAATGGCGCCTAGACACGCCATATTGAATACGCAATAAGTTTAAAGTTGTAACAAAATTATGACACGGCAAAGTGATAACATTCGCCGTATAGTTACGTGAGCGAAGTTCCACAGTTATTTCAATAAGACAGACACTTTCCGTGTTCGCTTTGTTATAATATGCACGATAGGCGGAGCCAAACACTGGCTTCAAAAACTATGAATACTTAGGTATTTATGTATCAGATAAAGTTATAAAGGGTTGGGTTAGGGTGCATACCAGAATTTGAACCCAATGATTATCTTTTAGACCATAATTCAATCTGAAAATACAAAATACCATATTCGGTACAAAAAATCAATCTAAAAAGTCCACAAAAGTAACAACTCCATCATCAAGAACAAAGGTTCGGCAGATAAACCTTCCCCTCCCGAGCCAACCCTGCGCTGCACTATCGCTCACAGCACACATGTAGCTGACAGTACAGTTATTACATCATTAATAAAATTACAAAACTGTGCCCCATGTGCCGGGCCATTCAAACTGTGCCCCATGTGCCGGGCCATTCAAACTGTGCCCCATGTGCCGGGCCATTCAAACTTGGCGCCCATTCGCGGGCGATGCATCCAAAGGGTTGGGTCGCTTTAATTAAATTTTGGACAATCGTCATTGCAAGTTTATAAGGACGTTAGCTTGACAATGACCCGGTGTGAATTAAGTAAATTAAGCTGAATCACGTTATGTCTCGGTGATGTCGTTATCTGGCTTGTGCAGGCTGGAATCGCAGTTTTTGTCGCCATTTAGTTTAGTGTAGTTAACCCTCGGGTAGGTATAGTTAAATTGAATAACCTAGTCAAAATTCAACTGACAATCGTTACAAATGAACCTTTAGAACGGCTCAATTATTAGTGATGTAGTAGATACTTACTAAAATTTACCTATAATAATGTCCTTCTTGCCAAAATTCTACTACAGCAGCGAGAAATCTCCTTGAGATCTAAGAATAGAGTATAGGAGCAGCTGCTCTGGATATCAGGTGATCAGCCTTCTATGGCATAAACAAACTTGAAACAATAATTTACGAAGAAAAGTCACCGGTTAATAAAGAACAAACGCCTAAAGAATCATTAATTCGTGTCTAATACGCAGCCACATTCAGATGTAAACCTACCTCTTCTTCAGTCGGTGTTAAAACCCCTTTAAAATAATCCAACTCGCTCAATCTTGTTTCCGTTTAAAAACCAGCAGCACTTGTGAAAACCTTTTTTAAAACTGTAATTAGGACCGAATCACCCGTAAAAACGCCCTCATTTCAACGGTTTTAGCTGCAGATCCTATTTAAAAAGGTAACGTTACGTAAAGGATCCGATATGGGGAGAAGGAAGGAGGAGGGCGCGATATTAAAAGGCTTAGAAGTGTTGGGTCTGAAAAGCCCCGGACCTCGCCCACTTAAGCACAGTATTAAGGGCACTTACGGCTTAAGGACGACGTATATAACGCCGAGTTTTTCAAGAAAGGAGCAAGGCAAATTTTCATGCAGATTTATCATGTGTTAAATATATTTAAAGCACAACTGGGAACGAGTTGGGACGGTTATGGATTGTTTCGTGGATTGCACGTGAAGTTGTGAGGGATAACTTGCATCGTTCATTGCAATGTGTTGACTGCCTGCTTAGTTCTACTGTTACTCTGAATACAGGATCGTTAATTATTTATCCTATTCCGTTATTATGTCTAGTGCTCGGAAAAGTTGAAATTCAACGCCAAATTTACCAGCTGGTTATAATTTTAGATTAACGATAACCAGATAAACTAAACATTGGAATCTCGCTAACAGTCTGGTTATTATCCTCACAATTACCGCGTTAAGGTTAATATATTTACTTATAATAATTCTATTTTTATTTAGCTTTCTTTTATTTAAAAAGAAGAAGTCATCTTTAGATTACAAAATAACAAAATACAGCTATACATATAGTATACAGTGTCTCTGACAAAGCCGCTCCGCAGAACACAGCATAAAAATTTCACCGCAAAAAACAGCGAAGTCATTCAATCACCAAATATTGACACCAATAAAGCGATCCACACCTTCGTAACTACGTTCCAGCCAATTACGACAAACAAACACCCCTCGGCGAGCACCAACTTTATTTAGCAATTAACTCCTAATCGAATTATATCAGTCATCACCCGCGTGCCCACTTCGGACCCCAAAAATTCATAGGCCGAAAACAGGTGCCGTCAAAAGTTATGGATAGGTATACGATGGGAGCTATGAGTTCTGTGGTTGCGAGTTGCGACCTATTCACGGTGTATAAGCGAGCGTGTTGCGGTTTTGATGCAGTTTGCTTATGAGAGCTAAATATGACAGCTGCCAGAGTGTTACTGTTGCCTGACTATGATGATGATAAGTCAAACAAAAGAGTTTTGTTTTAAGGATATTGTAATAATTTACTGGACATCAACCTGAAAGTTTCATTTTATTTCTAAAATGCTAAAAACGTTTTTTCCTTTAGTATTAATTACGTCATATACCTACTTATGTATAGTTTAAATTCCTATATTATCGTTATTGCATTGATAATAAATCTTGCATAAAACATTTTGGGGTAGCTTGTGAAAATAGTGCACAAAAATACGTGTACTAAAACATATCACTATCATATCATATAACATATTTCTTTATGTTTAAGGTTACCTGTAAGAGATCGCTCTAAGCGATAAGGTCGCCTATTGTTCATTGTTCCTAGTTTATAAGTTCTCTTTTTTTATATTTTAATTTGTGGTGTTCAATAAAGATATATTCTATTCTATTCATAGTATTGCGATTTTAATATCCGGGATGCCAAAACATACGATGCTGCGGCAAAACCAATAAATCTATCGAACCAAACGAAATAATAAGCTTCGCTACTCGCTGCAGCATTCTAAACTGTGACACAAAAGTCTATTACGGGCATTTGTGTAGAGAAAAAAGGTTATCGGTTTCATGCATGTACCGTGCCGGGCTTACAGGCATTTGTTTCCAATTTTGCACGTTTAAAATTTTAAAATTCATTTTGCTCTTTCGTAGACGGTTTGGGCAAGCAGTTAGTAAAACCATAAACTAAAACTGACTCTGCCGAAGTAGATGATTCCCCTTGTGGGGTTTTAATTTTTTCTGAAATCTTGAAGGTAAGTGTTATATTAAGAACATCTCTATTCTGCTAAACTTATAGTTATCAGTAAAATACAGCTTTCTGGGGAACTCTCAAAATTGCAGCTGTGGATGGTACTTATAATTATGTATGCGTGAGTAGTAAAGGTCATAAAACTCTTAAACAACAAAATAAAGTAGACTTTAGATTTTATATATCCAACACCGGACCGCCAACATAACGTGTGGTTTGATGCAATTCATTCAACAATGAAAAAAGACGTGGAGCTAGAATCAGAATGGATATCTTTGGTTACGTATTTCATTACTCATTGTCATTAGGTACTATACTTACGTATGTCGTATCAGTGACTCAGTTCATAGCGTACCTATACAGTATATACCTGTAGTTATATGTTAGTACATAGCGCTGGTAGAGGCGGTTATCTCGCAGCCCCAGACCGCAGTAAACACCTAAATACACCCCAAAAACGTACTTACAGCGAATGCAGAGTCGAGATTTCATTCTGAATGCGAGCTAAATTGAAAATATGCAATTAATGTGTGCCGGCAGCATTGTTCGTTGGGATATTTAAATTGTATTGTTTTTGCTATTTCTGAATAAGCTATTGTTATAAAAATTGTGTCTGAATGCGGTGGACATGTTGGCTGCCATCGAGATTTGGTTGTGAAATGGTTTTATTCAATATCTGCTATGTAGGTATTGTTTGGTATTTACTTTTTTCAATAACAGCGGCCATGGAACTGGTATGGTATGGTGTGGTTACCAATTATTCTCAAGGATGAAAAAATCTAGTAGAGCAATTTTATTGCGAAATCAATTTGGTTGTCATTCAATGAAACTCAATTAGTTGCATAAAAGTACCTTTATGATAAGCGTAAGAGATATCCTTAAACCAACCATAAACTATTGTTTTTATGATATTGTACTGTCCACCAATGTACCAATTCAAATTCAGACCCAAAGAGAAATATCTCATAATACCTTAAACTAAGGTGGAGGTGGATCAGTGTCATAACTTTCTGTTCCTATACTATCAGAGTAAGGCAAAATTCATTAAAGATCGATCTTAATTGAAGGTTTCTTCTTGCAACTCATTTTACATTTAGTAGTTAACCCTTAATTCACTTCCTGAGTCCCGGGGACTCACATCAAAATTTCAAACTTCAATAATTGTAACGTTTGAGCGGCTAGTTTCCCCCCTGTCTGAGTACCTTCCTGCAGGGTCACGGGCTAGGCGGTGGCGAGAGGACGTGCGCCGGCGGTGCGTATTTAGTAAGTTATTGCGTCGAGTGAGTCCCACGGACTCATACAAGTGAATTATGCTATATTTATTTTATTAAATTCAATTTTCGAATGTTGGTTATTTTTCGTTATTATTGATATAAATCATATTTTTTTATATGCTTATAAAATATATTTTTATGGATTGGCAAAATTTATCGAAAACAAGTTAATATTAATGAATCTAAGGACACGTCAGCTCAGAACTCGTCTGCCACACAAAGTTCGCTGCTCGATTTCATCTATCATGAAAAAAGACATTTCTGAAGATGCGAGCCACCCTGAAACTGAAGACATGAAATGAAAGAAAGTACTGGCATCTGTTCCATTAAAAAGGTATGCTGACGTTGCCTGTAAGCAGTGGCAAAACCCATTGCACGTTTTTTATTTTTGTATTAGAGCATACATTTTTACTTTTTTATTTTTGGTTTGTATGTCTTTGAGAGTCAAAAAAACGTAAAAACATATATTTGTTACGAATATTTGATATTTTTGTAGAGGTTTTAAAATACCTCTGTTTTTTTAGACTGATACAATTAGTTTCTTTAATTTTTGAGAGAATCTCACAAGTCCTGCCAGTTTCGTTGCTTTTTTCTAGTGCATTAATAAGTAGTGAATAACATTATTATATATTATTTAGACAAAAATATGTTTTATTTGAGTAACCCACGTTTACAAAATATATGAGTCCCAGGGACTCATACAAGTGAATTACGTTAGTAAATTTCACGAAGTGAATTAAGGGTTAAAGGTAGTAGGGAAGTAAAACATTAGATTTTATCATTTAATAGTAGTTTATTTTTATTTAAAAATACTAAAATATTCAAAGACATTACAAAACAAGAAATTGTTTGAGAATGGTATTTTTGACACAACTTTTGTTAAGCCCTATTCCACATTTTATCTGAAAACCCTGCGGCTGATAGAAGACGTTAGTAGACAAAAACTAACCTTATTTCAATGTGTTATAGATTTTCAAATAAGTATTCTAACGGACACAGGGTCAGAATCAATAAAGCATTAAATTAAATGATCATTACTCGGTACTCACTCGCGATCAGACCTTCAGAACTAAGCTTCATAACAAGTAGGTATTTTCTCTCTCATTTAAAATATCAATTAAACACAGTTGCATTTTATTACAAAATTTCTGATTACTGGCCATAAACGTATCTATCTAACATGTTTGATATCCACTTCCAATTTTCTTTATCCATGCGTACGACGACTATTACTAGCGATACTGTAAATATAGCGTTGTTGCAGCACTACGAAAGTCTCGAAAGACCTTTGAGGATATGAATACTCTGAAGTCAGGGCTGTTCTTTGCTTTTAAGTTGCATGTTTCTCTTATTTGTATAATTAATTTAAATTGGCCATTGAATGCCTGTGCGTTAGAAGTATAGTACTAAAACAATTGTTAGTATGTAACCCAGTAACTTTCTGGTAGTTAACAGCGATAAAGCAGGAATTTTACGCATAACAATAACACTCAAAGGATGTATAAATTTTGCATAAACGGACATGAAAATACGGTTGGAGTTGAAACCAAAATACTAATAGTGTTTATGTTAACCGCTTTTATAAATATAATGTTTCAAAATAATATACATTTGTGAGGGCATTCAACGTTTGCAAGTTTGTTAATTTATTTAGAAAATTAAGTCAAGTAAAATTGTTACAATATCATGGAATTTTAGCCGAAATTACGAAAATAAATTGATTTTCCACACAGACTCAACTGATTGATACACAATATTTACAAATCCACCATTAGATGATATGCAATAGGAAATACCATCTATATCGTGCTATTTGTCGGAGAGTAACAAGTGTTTATTATAATTAATTAATAACTTTATTTCTAATTCAATCACATTATCTTACGTCATAGTGTTGTATTAACATGATAATTTGTATTTTCTTCACAACTGCAATGGTGTTTAGTAATAAGTCATAGCGAACATTATGGCACGACAGAGAAAACTAAATATCTACACTTTTTAAAATAAGTAGAAAAAAATCATCTAAACTCTACTAGAATTATATTTGGTTAAAAATAAATAGTCTAAATAAATTCTACTGATCTATAAATTCACATAAGAAATCCTAAAAATGAAGAAAATAATTAATATTTCGTTAAATGTATGTACAACGTAGATCTACTTGAAATTTTAGACTAGTTCAATATATCAAATTATTGCCAAGCGTTTAATTTGTTTTCCGATACTATTACTTAACACTAGTGATATTAGGTTACAAATTCGTCAACTGATATAAGACGGATATAATTGAATATTTATCAAATCCTTTAACGTCGTATCATAGTCAACACTTATCGTAGTATTGAAGATTGTTCATTTTCAGTTCCTTTATAAGTAGTACAATTAGAAATATAGTTTCGTTTAAACTTTCAGTACAAGAACCTTAAATTGTTAAATTATCTACAATATTTACAAATTTATCATGTACAAACAGTTACTTACTAAAAATTGAAATAAGTATTTTATACATGGCAGCAATTTACGAAAATACAAAGTAAAGTATTTTCGTAAAATAAATCTCTAAATAAATATTCTAATTAGACCGCGAGCTTAACTTTCAATTAGGCCACAAAATAAATTCAACGTAAAGTAAAGCACTTCAAAGTCCACGTAATAATTTTGCACCGTAAGAAAATCTAAACACTGTCATGAACCAAGAGTTTTACGCCACTGAGGAAGAACTGCGATCCGCATCGTCAATGTGACGTCACACTCTGAAACCGTCTCATACGTCAGTTTGGCACAAATCGCCGAAGAGCGGCAGGGCTCGATACTACCGGGTGATGGAGTCGGCGCGGGGGTGCGGGGGCGGGGGCGCGCCCTGCCCGTGCCGGAACGTGGACGTGAGCCGCGACGCCGCGCGCGGGCTGTCGCTGTCGAAGTTCGGCCTCTCGTACTGGTTCTGCGCCCGGTGGTGCCGCGGCAGCTGCACCGAGTGCAGGTCGTCGTACACCCCCTCCTCGATGTAGTTCTCCTCGTCAGTATCATCGTCCCCGAAGGCGCGGTACGTCGTATCAGACTCCGAGTTCTTACTCGAACTCAACTCGTACGTCCTTCCAATAAGATTCTGCGTCTCCGTGTCAGTCTTCAGCTGGTCGTGCGACCGCCTCTCCTCCAGGCTCTGGTTGTACCGCAGTGACGCTTTCTGCGTCTTCTCCATCGACGGCAAATCGTAAAATTTGAGGACGTTCGGCTGACCCTGGAAGTACTTTTCACTGTACACGTTCCTGTTGTAGTAGCCGCCATTGTTGGCCGGATATAACTCTTCATCCGGCACGTAGCGCTTGTCAGTGCTATCTACATTTTTGCCGCCCGGCGGGAACCAGCCCTGTCAAAAAGAAAGAGCACGTTAGATTTGTGGATGGAAACGTAAAATCTTTATGAAATATGGTCGAAAACAGGATATTTACCAGAGAGCTGACACATTGCCGGGTGTTCGCCACTAGAGTAACGGACGCGTAGGCGGCCGGCGACGTGGCTGTTTTGCTGGTGTTCCATTCATTCCCATTTACGCGGGCGGACGTCACTTCTGCATACTCCGGTAATGGCTGCGCTACTTTATCGTATTCGGAATTAGCTTTCTCCTTGCTGTGATTGGTCTGGCTCATCATGCACAGGCCCGGCTGGTTCTCCATCCAGAGTAATGACTCCGTCTTAGTCACCGTGTTCTTATTGTAACAACTGCTGAGTGGATGCGACAACGAAACTGCCGCTTTTATGTTCATGTGAGTCACTAAGCCGGTGCCGTTGGCATCTGAAATAAAAAGATTCCTTAATTCCAGCTATCTCAACATCGTTACCATTTCGTGTTGGCGCATTTCATCAAATATTTATTTCGCGAGAAGTTAAGAGGAACGGAAAACAAGATTGTTGAAATTATAAGTGGGTGAACCAACAAAACAAATCGCCTCGGGACACAAAGGAGAAAACATTTACATTTACTGGGTCTTTATTTCTCGGATTTGTATCATTCCTATGCAAAGTGAAAGAGATCCGCCGTGCTTACGAGGGCTCGCTACCTTTCAACTTGAAAGTAATCTAGCACCCTCCCCCGAGCCTCCGAACAAACGCGGCGCACCCTCGCCCCCCCGACACACCCGAGGAATGTTTTTAATTTTGAAATTCTGATGATTCCTCGGAAAAAATGTAAGCATCTCGAGATAAGCTGGTTTTTTACAGTGTCTTCAATTGTAGGCTATTACAGCAAAGATAACTGTGACATTTTCTGCCGGAAAGCTACAAGATCTGTCTGCGAAGTTAGCGCAAAGATCATAAAGTCTGCAGCGCATTTTAAATTTGTCGGTTTGCAGTTTTATGATGCAACTTTTATGTATCCACAAAAGAGAGTAGTAGATACTTACCATAAATGTTTGGAAGAGCAGATTTCTTGGCAAAGATGTTATGTTTGCGAATGTATATGACGGCGGCAATCATTATAATTTTAAATATGAGAATTGCCCCGATTAAAAAGTAAAACCACGTTTCCATTACGAAATCACCGGCTACTATCGATACATCGCCGTTTGGAGGATACCTGGAAACAACATAGCATTATTAAATATACCTACCTACTCATAAAACGAATAAAGTACTTAACATAATGCCACATTAAAGTGAAAAAAAATACTCATAAGAATTTTACCTTGATAACGGATCTAATCCAACAGATCTTGAATCAATATTCAGATAAACTTTTTGGCTGAACGGCCCAAGACCGGCCGAAGTTTGTGCTGCAATTTGTACTGAATAGCTCACTCCAGAAGTCAGATTCGTCATGATGAGGCTGGTGGCCGACTGGACGGTCGTGTTGATGGCCACCATGGACTTGTTCGCAGGAATATCCAACCAGTTCACTAGAACATTGTATCCGGAAATTGCACCATTTTGTAAATTCGATTCCGGCGGTGACCATTTTAAATGGACTGTCGTTGAATTCATGATGAACATTTCTATATTGGTCGGTGGGCCATCCGGAACTGAAAGTAATTATTTCGGTTAATTATGAACATGAAAATAGTGTGGTAACCATTATCCAGGTCAAATATACGGATACAATTATATTTACCGTCATCTAAAGTTCTTGCCACCCGAGAGTTAGACGGCTTCCCTTCAAACTTCTTGTAAAAAGGTATCAGGAAAAATTCATACTTCGTAAACTTCCTCAGATTCGTTATTTCATACCCGGAAACGTCATTGGAATGAAAAATGGTTTTCATATCGAAGTCATTTGTTTTATTATCAAGCGGCCTGAAGTATATAAAAAGACCTTCCAGATAATAGAAATTCAATATTTCCCACATTAGCTTTATAGTTTTGGAATCCATTGGCGTGGCCTCAATGAGCTCGACGATGTTATCAGTCATAATGTTGTTTCTGAACTCTGTGTTGTTGGAGTAAACACCGTTCTCCCACACACTGCCACCGCTGTCGCTTACTGTAATTGGATCCGATATAGCACTTGGGCCCGATAAGCCATGCGAGTTTTCCGCCCGCACTATAAACATGTACGTGATACCTGGAATGAGTGATTTAGCGTGGAAATGTGTTTGATGAACTCTGCGCGCCAGCACTTGCCACCCCCTCGAGTTCCGCGCCGTGTTCTTGCCGGATAGCGTCTCGCGAGTAAACACTTCCACTTGATAACCGACGAGAGACGAGGAACCAATCTTGTTGTTCTGATTCCACGTTATTGTTACGCTGTTCTCTGTTTGATTAAAAACGTGTGGTTTTGTTGGCGCCCCGGGCAGCGCCGACACGTCGGCGGCGCGGTAGAAATGAAGATTAGGGTTGGTGGGGCTGTCGACGAGCAGCGCGCCGCTCCACACGGATTTCCCGTGAGGCGACGACGCCACGCACGTATACGTACCGCTGTCGCCTTTATCTAAATCCTTCAATATAAGAGTGCCGTCATTAGATATATTCCTTCTTTGGTTTTGTATTACGGCCTCCCCCTCGAAATACCAAGCGACGATCGGTTCAGGTATTCCGATCGCGCTACAAGGGAAAACTGCCATCGATTTTATAGGTAACGTTTGGTTAGAGGGCCCGTTTGTTATGATTGGCGGCGGGCGGTCGTCGTCTGACGTCACGCTGAGCCTCCCCCGCGCCAGCGAGCTGCCGGCCAGGTTGACCGCCGAACAAACTATCGTGTTGCTGCTATCGTTTTTATTGGTGTCACTGATTGTCAACACAGTGACTCCGTCGAGCACCTCCGATGCGGAATACTTTCCTTTGCTGTTTCCCGGAAATAAAATAGTTCTGTTTCCCTCCAAGCTCCAGAACATAGTGGGCTCGGGGCGGCCGGTCGCCGTGCAAGTGAATGTGGCACTCGAGCCACTCTCTACGCTAACGCTGGTAGGTTTCAGCATTATCGACGGTGAGTCTGTAAAAAGCGTGTCATTACTACAACATTCATAAACTACTGCCAAACATTTCAAAGAATAATTTTGTCTGGACTTACCATAGACAGTGAGATAGCCGCTGGCGGTGACGGCACCGACGGAGTTGTCGGCCTCGCACGTGTACTCTCCCTCATCAGCTATCGTGACGTCATCCAGCCGGAGACTCCTGTCGTCCAGCACCTTCACCCGGCCGAGCGGCATGTCGCCGCCGCCGGCGCTGCGCCGCCACAGCACGTCCGGCAGCGGGTCCCCCCCCGCGCGGCACTGGAACGTCACCGAGCCGCCGGTCTGCGCCACCGCGTCCTCAGGACCCGTGATTAAGTACGGCTTAACTGCAGGGAGAAATGTCTTACTGAATTACGTGACAAAAGAGGCGTCCGCGGTGAATGGCTTTCGTTCCGGAACTTTGCGAACAAATGTGAAATGGAGCTGTGATTTGAATTTATGGATGTAGTTAGGTGTGTTATGTACGTACTGTGTATGCGCAGCGTGGCGACGGTGGACTCCCGGGTGCCGGCCGCATTCCGAGCCACGCACTGGTATCGTCCCGCGTCGGATTGCCGAGCGTCTTGTATTACGAGACTGCCACCGTCGACTAAATGCATTCTATAAAAAGTAACATTCGATCACTACACCGTACTGTTTCCCGGCTAAACAAATCAAAATGAATCTCTACGCAACAGCTTTGAAACAGTAGCGTACACATTGATTACATATTAAAAGACTCATTGAAATGTAGGGCGGAATAATTGAATGGGAAATTAACATTTAATAAGGGGTCTGGTGCGTCAGAACTATTCAGATTTTTCTTGATTGCTTGTTGAGCACTTCAAATATGCCCCTTTTCTCTTATAACTTTGATGCACCCCACATCCATCTAGTGTTTACATTTTGTATGTGCAACTTTTTGAAGGAAATGACGGGGTCTTATTAAAAAGCAAGCTACATAACATATAAAAGTAATTAGGTAGCTACATGATAAGGAGCATAACTAATGGCTCTAAGTGGTAATAAAATCAACAAAAAGCTCATCAACTTGTCATGCGATAAAGCAATTTACTTTCTGGTTCTACTACACAAGTTACTTCTGAGTCTTAAAAACTTCAATTAAGATTGATTAGGCTTTATTTGCAGCGCAATAAAATGGGATAAGCCACGAAATTCAATCATTTAATCGTAAAGATAGGAAATGGCTGTTTTGATCGGTCATGGCCCTATTAAACTTATACGAGCTTACATGGTATCGGATATCAGAGAGCGATGTTGGAACAATTTGTAGGGCTATCGCTTTCTGGCACCAGCCGCCATGTTCAATGGCTCTCGCTAACTACTGAATTCACTCCGAACTCCAACTTATCAACTCCACGAGCCATTCATTGGATATCTCTTTAACTTATATGAATATCGTGAATGCCAACTTTGACTGCAAGCCAAAAGTTTCTTCGACAACTCGCGCAGTTAACAAGGCCAAGGAAAATGGCGAAAATTACAGTAAGCATTGAGAAAATTGCTCTTAAAAATGGATAGATAATAGCTTCCTTCCTGCAGAAGTAATTATTTAGCTTTCCCCGCGGAGTAATGTCCCGAAGTTTTAATAGTAGGTTGGCGTCGGCGAAGTATTCTTATTGAGCCATTAAGGAAATCTATGAAACCAGAGCAGTCGAGTAATATAAATGAGCAATATCACTTACCTGGAGTCGCCATCAAAATGTAACGTCTGTCCATTTTTCTTCCAATAAACGGACGGCTCGGGCGACCCCCGCGGCGGCGAACATTCTAATATCACAGTCTCTCCCTGAGCCGACTGCGTCGATACCGGCTCAAGCCTGAAGTCTTCACGGATTACTGAAAACGTTACCACTGTATTAATTACCTATATACTCATAGTTTGTACATTTTGCAAAACGAACATGTCTACAATCCTTTTGGAATACTTTTCTAAGTCAATTGGATTGGAAAAATATATAAGAATGATCAAATAAGAACTCACCAGCAACATGCAACGTAGCATTCCTGCTCCGAGCCGTCCCGTACGGGTTGGTGGCTTCACACCAGTACACCCCGGCGTCCGAGTGCGCACGCCCGTGCGTGGCCCTCAGGAAGAACAGCCCCCCGGCCGGCAGCAGACTGCGGTGCGTGTCGGACACCACCAGCACGCCGCCCTTGTACCAGCGCACGGTGGGCGTGGGAGACCCCCCGGCCCGACAGTTGATGGTCGCCGGCTGGTGCCGAGCTACGGTGACGTCCATTGGCTGCTCTATAATGTAGGGGGCTTCCCCTCCTCCATAGTCTTCGCTTAGGCCTCCAGTCACTGGACCTGGAAGAATTCGTTGATTAATCCAGGGTTCAAAAATAATGACACTCAAGTTACAAGTGGGTAAGTTGAAATGGGGAAAGCACGTGTCATTCCAAGCTCCAAACCAAAGGATTTTATATCACCCTCCATATAAAACTCCTGTCGTATTGATTACCGCGTAAACACTCGACAGTGCAAGCACCTCTCTCAGTGTGTAGGAAGGTACGTCTAATGAACGCCATCTAATCAAAGGAATGAAACTTGCGCCCACACACTACAATTTTCTAGCACAAGCATTATTCAAATTAACAAAAGACTACGTTTTGTCTGGCTTCTGTAAAGCAAGGGCTTGAATTCTGGCTATTAAATTATTTATTTTAATAATAGTTCGAGTATGTCATTTGCAGCTACTCTAAAGCGGTGCACAATAATAATGAGCCATAAACATAGGCCTGCCGAATCAGGGGTCCCCCAAGGATGCTGTTTGGGGCCCTCACTATTTTACACTGTTTACAACGAACGCGCAGATGTTAGTTTTTGACAGTAGAATTGATGTATGCCCATTGTTAAGCCTCACTATTATTTTGCGACGTAGAAATCGATCGGAAAAAAATCCGATTCGCTGTCCGATTTTCGGCTGACTGAATCGATGATGCTGCGTAATGGACTCGGTTTCGAATTTTGTTAGAAAGTTGTTTTTGTGAACGGATCAATAGGGATTATTCTTTGTTAGATGTAATTGTGTTTATTTATTCACGTGTCCCAACATTGTGGATGTGGTCCGCTATAAGGGCTAATCTATAATTGAATCTCCATTCGATTTGCTATCGGGCTACATTTTTGCTTTATATATTAGCTTATAAATCAACATTATTTTCCCGTACTCTTAATTTTCAGGATAATCCTTCGTTACAATTTGATATTGAAACAAAGCTTTTGTTAGGCTATTGTTTTAGAATTAGGTTAACATAACAATTCAGAATTTCAATAACGTATTTTCAGCCTTTTTTACGAATTGCGAAACGTGCTCCGCTGCCAACAGAAATGGAATATAACTTGGCAATGTTATGCAACAATTATTCCCACAGCTTCCAAAATACAGGATTCCATATGAATGCGAAGATAAATAGATATGATACAGAAGGTGGCATTATGAATGGCTGATCCCGGGACAGTCGCACAAAAAATATTGACCATACAACAGCGACAGTCACAGTCATAAATTTCTGTCAAGTTCATAAAAGACGTGCGTATATATTCCAGCTACGATATAACGTTGTGGATGCTTCAGACGTGGACAGATAAAAGTGAGATTTAGCAGATTGCGAAAAACATAAAATATTGTTTATGTTTATCGCGATACGATCCTTTAGCGTTCATAAAACTAACTTTACTGCGTAGTTTTCTGGTTGATTGACCTATCGGCTATAACCTAGTATACAGCATGTTGTGTATAATTCCGTAGTAAACTCTCATTGATCTTTGTTAAATGTTTGTGTTAATTTATCTGGTTGCAATCAAGTAAGTACCTAAATGTAAAAATAAGACAATACCACAAGTTTATAATACAAATTTTGATATAGACTACCATTTCAGATCCTCTTACATTTAAACCAAATGTATTGAATTCAGAGGGTAAGGATTGATTTATGGACATAACAATGCAATGTCGAGTGACAATTGAATGGGACATCATCGGACATCGTTTTAAAGTAAATCCCATACACTTAGTATCCCACGCAATCAGAAACTATAGTTATAGACATCCTAATAATACAACATTAATGAAGCTACATAAAACTGCATGACATTGAGCCAGTCGTCGCCGTCGCCTACGCAACCAAAGGGGGTGATTTCGAACTTCCATTTGAGTAGTTACGCTCTATTGTTAAAAATGATTGTTAGAAAAAAAATTGCGAGGGTGAACTATGTCCCCTTGCTAATTTTTACTGCAGGCACATGTTGTCACACGACGACGTCTGAAAAAAAACATCAAAATATCGATAACACGGCTTTTGCATTTGAGACACGCGACTAGCCCTGTTTCCTAGATCCCAACAAAATAAAAACACAAATGTGTTCGATGTCCGTTGGAGTTTGAAATACTGAAATGTGCTATTTTATTTAGCTCCATCTGGAAGTATACCAAGCTTTTGATGGTTACAGAACATTTGATTGCACTTACTTGGCTGAAAAATTGGGTTTATGGGTGCTTTAGTCGGTTTTCTTTGATACAGTAATAAACTTTTTACTGTAATTTGTTTTGTTAGTGTGTCAACATCGGCGGTCATATTAAAGTTTTTATTTATTGCTTTGACGCTTTGCATGTTGAAACGGTAGGCAGATTCTCGACAAATAAATAAAGATGCCTAAGTATTAATAAATGCAAGCCATTTTTTGTCACCATTCTCTAAGTACAACTTTAGTTGTAAATGTGTAAAACATAATGAACGTCTTAATGATCACATTAACGACAAAAGTTTACCACCTTGGTGTCAACAATTTAACAATGGGTCCCATTAGACACAAAAATGTCCTGGGGATCTTTTATATCTTTTTAAAGTAAGGCATAACTAACTACAAGTGGATTTCAAGAATAGATCTGTTATATATGTTTTTGTTCATTGTATCTGTTACTAACAAAGACAAAACTTAAAAGGTTCTCGCCCTTTTCATTAATTATTCTTATTTAGGTAATGTAATAATGAAATATTAACTGTGATTAATCAGGTATATTTATATTACGTGAGTATATCAATATTTTCACCTAACCATTTATTTGGTTTTAGTCGTTTTTGTACATGTACCTAGATTTCAAGCCACTTTCATGTCCTAACCTAAGGGTTCGTTATTTAATTAGGTAGAATCAGTAAAAAACTTTATTAGATTGCAAGCAATCTAGCGCTTGAAATCCAATATGAATGCGCCTTGGATGCGCAAAAATTCCTAGTAATTACTTTGACTAAAAGGCCGTGAACATTGCAAAAGAGCTCGTTACTTCCCACCCCAAGTAACTTGATAGCTGTTCGAATTTCAAATATCTAATTCTAATGGCAGTGATTGGCTCCCCGAGGACGCAATCTTGATTTTTGAAAATCGAACACGTGTTTAATTTTGCAACCCTCTTCGCAATGCAAGGAGGTTATTACGAGTAAGTAGAGACATTTTTTTGCTAATTGACAGGGTTGGGTTGAAATGTCAATGTTCATAAAACACAGCACGCAATTTTTGTTTGGTTGTGTATCCCTACAAACACTAGACTAAATAAAAAAAAATCTATTTGCACAGATTAATTAGTTAAAGTGAAATAGATATAGGTAATTAGATTAATTAGTTGATTATACAAAGCGTATCTAAGGTTTTCTTTATGATTTATTCAAAATCCTTTTCTCTAATTATTAAGTGTATGCACCTGTATTTTCACAAACATCCAATCATCAATAACATGAACAAGGTAATGATATAGGGTACAAATTGGCAGCACTCATTTTGAGTCATTTGGAAACACCGAAGCGTAAAAATGACGTCCGTTAACAAATTAATGATTCGCAAACAACGACGCAACGGAACGGACAAGTCCCGAATGCAAACAGCCTATAAACAGTTAGTGGGCAGTAAACGTGGGTCGGATCTAATTAAAAGAAAAACTGGGATGCGAAAGCTTTAATATAATTTTATATATGATATACTAAGCTTTGACATGTTTATACATAATATGAGTAGGTAGGAATGTATGTTCTCTATTTAAAGTAAAATGAAATGTCATTTTCAAAAGCATACGAGGAGAAAAGCAAATTAACAATTCATTTTGTTCACCTTTTCATAATTGGAAGGTAAAAAGCCAAATTCGCAATTTGGCTCGTTGACAAAATGCCTGACGAAGCACCAACTTAAAGCGCCAGACATACTTGCAAAAAGGGAGGGGTGTCTCTATTTACGGACAAAACCTAGCAATATTTTACATCCCCCTCTACATTACTCTTGTGACAGGAAAAAACTTACTAAAAGCTGTAGAAAGGCGCACAGGACTTGGCACGATCTTCATTCAATTAGCGGCCACTTAACCTCTAATTCACATTTATGGTCTCCGCTCAAATGATTTAGTTTTAGCGGGAACGAAATTAAGTTTATGTTAAACTAAGTCTTGTAGATTTAGCTTGGACTTGGTGCTCGGATTTATGGTTCAACGAAAACGGACAATATCTTCTTTCATGTCAATGAAGACTCGGATTTTGAGACCGACCGTATTCTCTTTGACAACGATTTATATTTTTTCTGGAAACACCAAAAGTTGTTCCACAATGAGGTTAACATAATTAAGCGTAACAAGGAGGATGCCTACTCTGAATGTAAAATACAAAAGGACTCCGGGCGTCCTTATTCTAATTTTATTACGGAACACTAAAACCATCAGTACCGCTCGGAACACAATGACGGGGCATTATCAGGCTGCCCGTAGTACGGCACCCTTACCACGAACAATTGACTCGTGTTTATTTTTATTATTCTTTTTTTCGCCGCATTTTACGCGGCATCCATCACGCATTAGATACAAAAGATAGGCGTCGTTTAACATTAGCTTAACTTCTTTACGCTTTGATAGTCGCCCCACGGCGTCGGTGTTCCGGCCACAGTCTGAAATAATTCAATACATTGGCTCTCATTTGCTCGCAGTGGGACTGAATCCAGAGCAAGGAGTTATGTAGTCTGTGGGGTTTCGGCCTTTTTGTCAGTGTAAACGAAGTGCGACGCAGATGCGGGACTTTTAACGCATGTGTGTTTTGTTATCCTAATGAGTTCTGTCAATAAGCTATTTGCATTCTGCCGTATAATTTGTCCCGTGGGTCTATTTTGTTTTCTTTTCGTTTCATCATTTGATTAGGTGTTACGGTGTTATGTTTGTTTTAAATATTAAAATGTGTTAGATTGACTCTACATTGTTAACAGTTTAAAAGTAAAGCACCAAAAGTGCCATGTGTGGCGGGTTTCCGTGCACACCCGCTTATTTTCACCGACTGACTAATAGCGGCGAATCGGCGATATCACGCCGATGACACGTCTATTTCTGACCCACGCACGGGGAGTGTTGCCACAAATCTTAGACAGTAGGTAGGTATGGCAACACCGAGTCAATGCATTAAATATCGTGAGGGGGCGACCCCAAGAAACGCAGACCCATTAGGCTATTAGGAGGCGACGGTTGAACTCTGACTCGGAAGTGAGTTTGTCACTGTTAAAACATGGGCTCAAATTAGCTTAATTTATGCATAATTTGTGAAAATTCTGGTTAAAATTTTACATATTTTATGCAATACCCAAATGAAGGCTTATGTTTCACTGCAG
This sequence comes from Plutella xylostella, assembly GCF_932276165.1. NCBI lineage: Eukaryota > Metazoa > Arthropoda > Insecta > Lepidoptera > Plutellidae > Plutella > Plutella xylostella. The sequence continues at coordinate 582,379 of NC_063993.1, read as the reverse complement.
GCAATCCTTACAAAAACAGGTAAAGATTCTAAATAATAATTAGATTTAGGTTACAAACCTGGCACTAAGCAGACAAGTCCCAGAAGGGACGTCACCACAGCGAGGGTGTCCATGGTTCACAGAGTCCACATTGTTCTGTGACTGCTACCCGACGGTGCCCGCTCGCCCGCTCTGCTGTCTGCTACAAAACATTCGGATACCATATAGCGTCATCTGTAAAGAGGAGAAAAATGTTAATAAACGTTGATCTTTAAATAACCATGCTGATACAAAGAGCAAAATTCGAGTAGACAGTTTACATAAGACTGCAATAGGTACATTGGGGCGGGTATACCAAAACCTCAATGTAAATAGCTCTCAGGGAAAAGGAGAAATAATATAGTTGTGTAAATATATACCATGAAACATTTAGGATAAGTTGGATCTGTCTAAAACAAGAATAGATTTCCACTAAAAGGTTCAGGGATAATGCGAGATCCCGTGAGGTGGGGGGGGGGGGGTCCGGACACAGTTACGGTTTATTGATTTAAAGACCCAACTCTAATCCAGTTACCACTTAATTCTCTTCATAAACCTCTCTCCTTTATTTAATAATACTTAAAACCGTACTTCAATAGTCCTGTACCTCGTGTACTGACGTGTCGTGAAGCAGACGATGATATAATATTGTATTTTTATGTTACAATAGGTATTAATAGAAGGACATTGAAAGAGTAACATAATAATATGATGTATGCAGTTAGAATTTCAGTACAAGCGTGCTAGAATTAAAACTGAATCTGGAATATTCAATAGTCGACGTTAACATAAACTGACTGTGAATATAGTGCTCTGCATGGACCTCCTCCAAAGAGGAAATAATACCACATGACATGTATCTAAAATCGACAAGTTTAAGAACGGAGATAACATTTTATAATATTCCACAGAGTCAGAGGTATGTATATTGTATGAGGTAGGTATTTCTGGACGTAGCTCATAATACAAACAACACTCTTCCCAGACTGTCGCAATAAAGTAAACAACTTCACTGTATTTATTTGGGCTGTCTCAAATATTCTAAATAACTGTCAACGAGTCAAAGCTCTTCAAGTCAAGGGCCGTAACTCCAATTAATATTTTGATAAGCTAAAATAAACTACAACTCCAAAACGTAAACAAAATTAATAAATTCTTAAGATTTCACAACCAATTTCACAGATTTATAAAAACCAGAAGATCTTTTTAAGTCCTTTCATGTTTATAAGAAACAGATGTAAAAGATGACACAGTTTTTTTATGAATATTTAATGCAGACGTCGTTCATGTTTAAAGTAAATGAGGATATGGATTTGGATTTAAAAATAAAGATCAAACCACTCAAAGACTAATGCGAAATTGTTATGATTTTGAAAAACACGAACTTGTATTTTAAGAAAACAGATTTTTGTATTTACGGTTAATAAATTTAATGTTTTGCATAATATATTATTATTTATTCTTGTTACCCATTTAATTGTTAGTACTATATTTTTATACCTATATATTTTCAGTCGAGGAACCATAGAGCGCATAGAAACCCTAAAAGCTTTCTGACGCATTGCCATTAATTTGTAACGTAAATATCTTTCGTTTAAATAAATAAATTAAAAAAATATAAGGATTTACATCCAATTTTTATTTGTACGGTACGTATCACTAACATCACTGTATAGTATTTAATTAAATACTTCCCAAATCCTTCAAAAACAATTTTTGACGCGTCCGACAGTAGATCTGCCAGTTATCATATCAATTAAAATTGACAGCAAGTAAACCATCCATTGAACACTGATATCGATAATTGAAAACAAAACCCTTGGCTGGCCACCAGTTGAAACGTGTAATTTGAACCTTGTATGCCGCTCCATAAAGTTTAACATTCAATCCTAAAACTTTTTGCTGAATTGGAAAGCGATATTTGGGAGCTGCGGGTTACTTAGTGAACCCACGCAAAGATGGCCGAGATTTGACCCTTCAGTTTTAACTAAAGTAGTTTATGTTGGTTTATCTCAAGTGCCTATTGACAACAAGGATTTCCGTTTATTTATCTAAGTTGTTGATGGAATAATGAATATGCATGCTTATGATTTCATTTCGTTAGCAGTAATCAATGTAACAACATCTATGAAGTAAGCTACAGTTCGATGATACCTATATATTTTAATATTGATGTTTTTTAAAACATAATATCTTCCTGGCCCTTTTAGTGAAATTTGGCTTCCTGAGTGAACTAAAGCAAACTTTAAGAGGAAACTCTTAGAAACATCAACAACTTCTAGAAGGATGCAAAACTCGCACTTAACCTAATAACAACGCAGGGAACCAGGAGTATAGTTTTAAACTCGCATCTACATAACGTAAACTTCAGTTTAAAGGGATCGTTGAACGTGAAACTAACCTATCCCAGAGTAAGTTCCCAGGAGGCACACATGCACCTACGGGTTAACCCAAACAAACCAAGGTTGAAGTTGAAATTTATTACCTCTTTGGCGACAGCGCAGCGCACTACTAACACAAAAACTGTATCGCTTTATAAACAATGCCCTCTTTACAAGTGGCCTGTTATGAATATGTCGTAAAGTATTTTAAAGTTTACAAACAGGAGTACCACACGATATTAAAGGGTTGTTTGGAGCATAAAGTATTGAAGTTATGGGAAATTTACTACACAGCAATTGTGGACTAATCGGAGCTGTTGACAGATTTCTAAATAAGAAACATGAAAAACGACTAAAAACAAGCCGCTCAAAAATGTATTTAGATATATAATCGTGTAATGCACCGTGTTTGGTGAAATTTAGGGTCACCTAGTCTAGATAACCCTTTATCTCAAACCCTTGAAAGCAGAAAGTTGACTAAAGGGAAATCTTATACAAACAACAAAGTCGTTAGTAAATGTAACGACACTTGTGGTATAATAGCGGCTGTTGACTTTATACTTTTAAGGCGCGTACGAGATAAGTTTAGCAAACGCACTAAGCTGTCTGTTCAACTGGATAGTGTTTATTTTTCACATAGCTGCCGCGTCCACCAGTCGTAATAATGTTTACCCACTCTCTTGTGCAGCCGCTAGACTCAGGTATTCTGTAAGAGATCTTTGATTACTTGAGCAAATTCTTGAATTTCTCAAGCCCTTTTAAGCGTATCCACACACGAGTGATCATTGTTGTAAGTGCCACATTGACAGTGGCGTGCAATATGTTACGTGCATTCAACTCCGCCGCGATCACACGCACTCGTCGTTTGATTCCGTGTGTGCTTACAAAAATAAATGAAAACATGAATTTTGAATAATGTTTGTTTGGTCGGCGGCTGCCATATTTACGCTGCGCGAGCGTCGACGTGCGCCCCACACAAAGAGCGATTGATCGCTTCACTCGTGTAAAATATTAACTGCGTCCCCATTTGAGAATTATTAATTGTGTGCTTGTGAAGAGACGCCAGTCTTTTACTCCACAAGCCAATTTAGGAACTAACTGTTCCCGTCTGCTTATTTGTCGACACTAAAGTTCTCTTTGATTACCAGCACTGTCGTGTCATTAATTCAGCATTTGATGATGCCTCTAATTTAACAAAAACCACGGATTAAAGAATAATTTTAAATTCTGCTCGCGTTTGTTTGGATCCAAAGATTCCGTGTGAAGCAGCAATTGTCAGCGAAGATTGGTGCACAGTTTTTTGTCTCGGTGCGTGTATTGCCAAAATTGTGCAAGTTTTCATTTCACAAAAGTCGTCTACAAAGCGGCGGCGGTCGTTCACAATACACTATTTTTGTCCGTGCGGTCTCGACTGACAGTTCGCGTGATGTATTAGGCTTCGGGTAGCGGATTATTTTTACCCATTTCACGAAGTTTGCATGCGTCTATTGTCCCCGGCGGAAGCGGCCTTACAAAGGCAGTAAGAGATTATTATGTGCGAGAGAATTTTGGAAGCTTATGAATGCGCCGGCTTAATGGGACCGAGCGAAATTAGGATTGCTGCCGCCGTTTTGCGAAGTGAAGATCTGACTGTCTTTTGTTTTTGGTCGACGACGAGTGCATGCATGTGGAAGTAGGCTGTAGATAAAGTCCACCCTCATTCATTCATTTACGTGTTTGACGTGGATGGATTATGTTGCCTTGATGTCTATCTGATTTATTACCTGTATTTGTATGGAAAATATGTATCACCAACAATATTTATGGTCAGATTTAGTATTTTTAAATTGTCAAATAAGTGTATTTTTTTATTTTGTACGTAGTCAATAATAGCTATTTACAAAAAAAATAAAAAATATATTTAAGCTCCGTGTTAGCACCTCCAGAGGTGAAAAAAGACAATATCTACTGCGTACAATGGAGAGGGTATCCAAGTTAACACCCTCTGCTTAGAGATACAATAAAAGAGTGTTGCTCGCAATAAAATAACGTTTTTTCCTCTTAGCACATCGGGCCGGCCGCTGTAACAATTGCTGTTATCCTAGCATGGGATAGTAGGCTTACGATCTCTGATAAAAAAAAGAGTATTTTATAATGATGACCATAAAAAACCGTACACATGCATTATACCTCATACACAACAAAATATATATATTTTATGTACATGGATTGTAAAAAAAATGCAATCATTTATTTGCTTTGCCCTGTTACATTGATAGCTACCTATACAGGGTGTTTCAAAAATGGAATACTAAGCCGAAACGGGGTCGTCACTCAGGGGGTCATTCTGAACAACCTTTGTTCTACGAGTTTTGGAAATTCTCCATAGTAAAAAGTCACGTGACCAACAAAGTTTCTGATCTGTTGATTTTTAGTTTCAAATATTACCGGGAGATGTTTTTCAGGTAGCTGGAGTACTGATCTACGTTAGCCTCGGCTACCGATAGTAAATCTCTATCAAATATTGCAATCTGACTCGCTATCGATTAAATCTGTATAGAGCTGTATGCTGCGAGACGTAGACGATACAAAAATACATTTTTACAAGCGCCACAAACTTTGAAGTTCTCCGAAATAGAGATGTCAAAAACCTCAAAAGAGCGGCAGAAGTTTGGTTTATGTTACGACTTTGCTTTTGGCAATCAAAGTTTAATGCGTTCCGACAGCCGCTAGCCAATGGGATGGTTAAGGCATTTTGAAATTTCTCTTATTTTCACCAGCAACTAACAAAGAAAGCACATAGTTTGTAAGTATGACTTCTTCATCTGTATTTGTGTATTAATTAGCTAACAAGTTTTATCAACAAAAATTATATTCAGCCGTTTAGAATCTATTAACCCTATGTCACTAATTAATTATAAGATGGATAGTACGTATAGAAGACGAACGAACACTTTAAGGAAATCCATTGCCTTTGAGTAAGAAACACTAATTCTATTAAAGGGATAGATCGTCTAATTGTATCCTTCTGATAGCGATAACCTCTCTTATCTAAGGCCGGGGATGTTTCAATGTTATCAGATAATACAAATTCCTGATCATTTGAAATAATTAGTGACCTTACCGCCTTTGAGAATACATAACACTTAGTGTACTTTGTATTTTATTACTTATTTATTGATGTGTAATGAGTATAATAATTAAGTACCTATCTAATAAGCAGTTAAGTAATTCCTTATGTTAAGAGTCAAACTATTGAAACACACATACAGAGAATTGGGAACCTCCTTCTTTTGTCGAAGTTGAATAAAAAGTATCTGTAACTTTTTATGGTCAGTATCAATGTCAGTGTGCGTGTCGAGGCCACCTGTTTATACATTCACTAATTCCTCGGAACAAAAACCCGAAACTGAATAAACTTAGGAACGAGCCGTAAAATAATAAATATTAATATGTGACATCCAGATGTCCAAGAGCTCTACGGGCAGCTGCATCGGTGTTTCTTAAATCCGCCATTTTTTTCCCCAATTTTAAAACTTTGTGACCCGCCCACTGTACGGATGAAGTGTCGGTTAATTTTCCACACCGTTACACCTTCTCGTCACACTGAAAAAGGACTTTTAATAATTTTATAGCCATTTTGGATTCGCCTCAGTGATCAATCAAGCCTCAAATTCAGAAACAATGTATTATCCATCTGGGAGGATCAGCTCATGAATATTTATGATGGAAATAAAACACCAAAAATTGCGTTACATTAGCATTAATTACAACAACAAATTTTCTTATGGTCTTTTATAATCTAAAGCTCAAAGTAAAACATTACGCCATGTAAGGTTTGCTTCAAAAATATCTGATAAGAAACCGAATTCAGGCCGATGATAAGTTGCGAAAAATAAACTTTTATGCTCTCGGCCGTTGCCTTTGAAGCTCGGTTGATTCATGCATGTGTATTTTGGGAGCATGTCTGTGAGCCCGGCAGTACCCGAGTAGAGAAATGCAGTTTGCGGCACGCGCTGTTATAACACCACAAAATTAAACAGCTACATCGAACTTGCTCAATGTTTGACCACATGTTCCAACCTCCGGACCACGCGCACTATCATAATATTGACCTTCTCATCCGCACCGTAGCTGCATTGTGGCACTTTAATACTCACACACTCACCGCATAACTCAAACATCAAACTAATACCTACTCAAGTATGCAGCTAAAAAAACTAAGCGCGGTGTTCAGTCCACAACTCAGAAGTCATCATCTTATCAAACCCATTACGAGCTATTACGAAACAATGTCACAAAAAATTTAGGCCACCTCGTTAAGGGCATTTACTTAGGTCCATTTTTTGTCAAAAAGGGACCAGACATAAACATAAAGGGTGGTCACGTAACAATTAAGGCACCTTTAGACTAAAAAATGTCACCCTTTCACAAGCTTCGCGGGTGCTATGTCCAAAAAGAGGACAGTTTTTATCACCTGGACTGGAGGATCACAGTGTTTATCGCTACTCGACTCCAGGCCGTTGATTTATGCTTCCACCCCGTCAAGGGCCGGCGAGGGACTTAAATTGTTTTAATTGGTCATTTATTTTTGGAGATAACAACGGTTTAGTACTTTGATGAGCGCGCATTTGTACATCTGAACAGAGGACGCAGTGTTAAAATCTCATATTTCAGAACGTTTTTGTTTTGTGAACTGTAGAAGTTAATGAAAAACGGCAACGGAAACCAAGGTTTACTTTTAACAAAGTTCTAAGACAAAAGATGTAAAAATCGACCCAAAATCTGTGTAATGATTGCCCTCTAGCGCTCACCCGTTATTTTAGAATTACTGCCTTATCTTGAATTATGGTTAATTGGGGGTCTAGGGAAGAGTTTCTAAAGCTTTGATGGATAACCTTTCAATATCGCTTCGGATAATGGTTTATGTTTAATATTCTGATTCAGTTTAAAGTTTAAATTAATTAACATAAGTAACTATTTCAATACAGGCGAGACCACCGCGCTAGTCCGCGGTGATCGGTCCGCTATTTGAAGTATAAGTTTCCTTCAGATAAGAACGTTTGTATGCATCACTTTACCCATATCATAATAATTGAGGGGTCAAAGTGTCCCCTGTCGTTGCGGCTTTTCCTTTCTCATTTTTGTGACATGTCGGTGTCGGAGCCTCCTCGGGTCACCTTCTCCCCCAACAACCATAAAGCATGCAAAAATGGAATTTGCGGGATTCAAAAAGGGTATTGTTTATTGCCTTTCCATCACAGCGGACAAAAGAGTCACCGTTTTCATTCACAGAATTGAAACGGCATCAAAATTAACGAGTCTAGTTTCGCTAAAAGGTTTCGAAAATAAATAACTTAGACATGATTGTGCTTCTATTTTCGGGAGAGCGGCGGCGGCGGCGGCGGCGGCGGCCACTGATGGAGTGCGGAGTCGGGCTCATCGCTGGCTGTCAGAACGATTAGCGGGTTGACAGCTAATTTATATATTCTACTTACTGTGCGTTCCCAACGGGCCGCCATAGAGCGAGGAACAAACAGACACACCGTATAATGGGACAGTAAATTAAACATGAAAGGAATGGTTTCCACCAAAACCACACTTTTGTCAAAGGGTCGTAAGTCCGACTATTGTTTATATCAATTGTTATAATTGAATGGAGAGCTATAAATAAGGTTGTAATAATAGACTTTCGAGCACATTTACAATTATAATAACACTTAAGATTTTAACGACACTCGTTATGACTTCATTATTGTTATTTAAGTTACAAAGTGCTTTATTATTTTCGAATATTGTACTTGAAAAATGCGTATATATTTAAACAACCTAAACGTGACACCTGAGAACGTAAAACATTAAGTATGTGAATAGCAAAATTTATTTTCGATAGGGTAAGTCTTATACACTCATTGCACTTTCTTAAATCATATTATTATAATCACTTGTCTCCAACATTTATCGTAAGTCAATGCGCAATATTCGCGGAGAGTGCCTTCGCTCGATAATGGCTCAAAGCTGCCTCTTCCAGCTCATTGGGCCTTCCGTGACATTGCCTGATGCAGTCATAAGCCGCGATATGGAGTAGACATATCATCTCGTAAATTGCCCATGAGTTTTATCGTATTGGACCTTTGTGGTGCGATTATTGATTAATGGGATGTGCTTTATGTAATGAATAGTATTAGTGTAATCGTGATAGCATCTGTCAAGTAGTGCATTTGTCTGTAGGACTTAATATGTTTAATAGGTACCTAACCCATATTTCGGTTTTCAGACAGATTACAAGATTCTTAAAAATTACATGGATGGCTTGTCTCCTACAGTTGGATCGTATTTATTTTAGTTGTCAATATTAATTAACTTCGTATGCAATAAAAACTACCATTAACTTAAAATCACAATATATTTATATTTTTGTATAAAATGTAGGTAGGTACGTCGAACCTTTTCAAATAAATTTGGGAAACTTTCAACGTACATTTTACATACGTATAAGTGAAACCACAGTCCCACTCTAGACAGCAACTAACACAATGCTTTTAACATTGTCACAGCTAGTTATTTGAGGGCAAAATTTCTGAACGAAAACCCCTTGCCCGCTAAATTTAGAGTTGTCCTGTGCTGCCTTTATGACCGATCATTTGTATTTGACAATAATAGTAAAAATAAAACAATATTATTGTTTATGTATTTATCAGAAACTTAAATGCTAAGACCTACTAATTTTCAAAAAATAGTATTCTGTAGATACTACCTGTACTAAATTAGTTTTCTGATCTAGACACTGATGGATATTTCACTGTCCTTAGGCCTTAGACTATTAATTTAATAATAATAATATAATCTAGATAATTATGGTTGCTTTAAATGAAAATCATTCATCATAAATTAATTCTGTTATTTGTACATTTGCATAGAGGTTTTAAATAAATAAAATAGTCAACACTATTAGTTAGTTCTATTAGTTAATTCTATTCAACTGGATCCAGTAACTGGTCGAGTGGGAACAGGGCTTCGGTCCAGAAAGGGAAGGACCGAACTTGACAAATAATTTGGTAGACAAATAGGTCCAACAATTTACGTACTTTACTGCATCGTTAAACATTCACAACGGAACTTGGCAATGGAATGTTCCGGAATTCGAGTTTATTCTGATACTCCTTTGAGATTTGAGAAGTTTTAAATAAAGACACCGATTTAGGGTTTTATTAGATTCCCAAGTAGAAGTAATTCATTTAGGGACAACTGGATAGGTGTCGTTTTGTATAATTGTCTCCAACCCACCTAGAGACTGACCAAACATAATTATTCGTCAATGTACCATTAGGGGCTGTGTGTATATTTGTACATAAATATTTTAGAGGGTTACACAGTCGAATATATATGTGTTTTTAATATATATTCCAAAAACTGTGTCAGTTTTCAACATAAAACTCAAATAACTCCCAATTCATTTTTACGAAATCCTGTTCGTGTTATTTCGGATTATGAAGTACTCAGTTAAACCTCTCTATGGATACGATAATCCCTCTCCACTCCTATTAACTGCCTCGAGCACATCGTAATCAATATTTACTACCAATATTTCCACCTAAGTCTATAATTAAGGCTCAATGCTGTAATAGAAGGTGCTATTAAAATCAATTAGACGCTTACGAATAATAACATACCGGCGCGGCGCTCTCGAAAACTATAATTAGAATAGATCGTCTTAAAATTGCTGTAACAGATATTTTTCATTCGCTTCATGAATTGTTATTAATAGGCAATTTCGTTGACTTTAATTCGCCGTTTAGTTCGTTATTACAGCGGAGATATTTTCGCGTTTCGCCGGCCATGACCAGTCAATTTTCATTAAGCATCTCAATTATATTGTTATGAATGATGAAGCTACTTTCCTCAAAAGGAGCTATTCTTGTGAAATTGTGTGCCGACAGCGAAATGTCTGTCACTAATCATGGTAAACGCGTCGTAAATTCAAAGAAAAGTATTATTGAAGCCCGTTCGCCCTAAAAGCTGTCTCGGTAAACATCGCATGCCCATAAATATCACGACGAGGACACTAAAATGGCGTTTCACCCTGGCTCCATGGGAACCACTCTCCCCACGCCCCGCTAAATGCCTACAAATCAGATCCAAATCAAAAAGACATCGACTGAGGGAGAGCCGTCGCAAACTGCGATTAGTGACGCCTGCTCAATAAACAATTTACAAACTGGAGGCATTTCTCAAACTGAAATGATAAATGCATCAAAGGTACTGCGTAAATTGGATCGCGATCAACAATGGCGCAGGCTGCACGGCGAGCTTCCGGATTCCTTCTTTCACCCCCAACAACAATGCTTATTTTACTGTATTAAAGAAAGTACCCTTATATTTAATTAATCATCTTACGGATGAAATAATTAAGCTTTAATTCGAAGCCGTGATTAAAGCCGTCTTTTTGAAATTATTAATCTCAGGTGCCGTGCTATTTGTTTGTTTAATGAACGCTATTATCTGCTGGCCGAACGGGAATTTATCGTAGGGTTATTTTTAAAGGCCCCCTGTGTAGCTCTGGCTGATACTGATATCGTAAATGAAGATGCATCGATCTCATTACATTGGCACAGCCCTCATGATTTCAATCGAGAGAGCACCATCGGAACCAAATTAATGGAAACGCCGATATCCCTGACCAGAAGTGCGCTGTAGGTACGTATATATTGATTCTATTGCTTAGGAATTGTTTGTTGGCCTTTTCAAGTTTTTCTGTAGCTTAGTTTGGTTACAAATAATTGATGGATTCATAAACTCTCCGCTAACACCGAGCAAATAAATCTCCAGTGTAGGTATTACCACATACCTCAAACAAAGCCCTGAAAGGCCATTGGTCAGCTCATGACAGCAGTCTCTGCGGAGGCAGTGGCTCGGCAACAGTGGCAAATGGTTTCATAGCCCATCCATCAGCAACATTCGCAATACGTAGATTATCTGCAGCCAACAACCCACTATTTAATTGGTGATGGATGGATGCGGGATCGCCGCCCTAACCGAATTTCACGGCCGACGAATATGATATTATTTCTCGGTATTCATGCACATCTACAGTTCGGATGTATTATTCTCATCTTTACATCTTACCCCCGTTTCGTCTCGGAAGCGATACATAAAATGGCGGAAGAATGAAGGGCGGTAATAGGGGAAAATTGTTCTTTATTCGATATTGATAGACTTGATGGAGGATTTGAAACTTTCTGTCACTTGTGGTAATTGACGGATTTTAGAGGTTTTTTTTACCTCAATTTTGCGCGGAGTCCTAAAACTTTATGCTTGTTTTGGGTAAGCTTTTTAACTGCTGCGTCGGTGGAAGCAGTAAAAGTTAATAATATTTAAGCGCGTTATCTTGAACCACATAAAAAGGGACTTCTGAAGTAGCGTTCTCATATTATTATATTTGTTCTTTTTTGTGAGGCCGTTGGTAGATAACACTGTTATTTTATTATTTAAAAAAACGTGCCCCCAGTAGTGTAAGATATGTCGCTTCTGGGTTCAATAGCGGTGCATGATAAACTGTTGTACTTATTTTACTTATCTAGATAGGTATTTTAGAAAAGCTTTTTTCTCTTTAACTGTTAATCAAAACAAAATTAGATTGGCAAAATGTTATCTAAAGCCAATGTTAGTATTGATGACAGAAATTAGCGTGGCTCTCAATATAATCCTAGATTCACACGAACCTGCTAACGCTAAGCCTAATTAATGTTTGTTTGGTTGTTACTCAATCACCGCGTAATGGCTGGATGGCTTTTGATGCGGATTACATTTGGAATATCGACGACTCCGGCAGCCTAATTATCATTACAATTATTATTTAAATACAAAACAGTCATATAGTTAAGTATGCATTTTTCATTACATAAATTCTAGTCGCTCAGTAATAGCAAATAAATAATGATGATAAAGTACCTAACAAAGTATAGGCTGTTTTAAAAATGATATAAGATTCTGAACAATGCTACCGTGTCCGGAAGTCAAGGGTCAACCCTTGAATTTTTTTGCGGCCTGAACCAAAAATAGAGTATAAAATAAATCATCATTTTTCCTTAGGTTTTAAAATATTTTACTTAATTTATTTATTTAGTCCTCCAATACGCACTTATCTTAAATAATGTCCACATATGCGAGTACAATCGCAGTTGATATCTAAGCCACGACGCTAAAGGACAAAGGCAGGGTTCTAAGGACGTTTTGTACCACTATGGAAATGACGGGTTCCGTAATGAAAGTACCATGATTAGAGAGACACTGTACAGGTACACAAGTTAATTAATTACTAGATTTTTAGAAGCTGGGAGAAAAGAGAAAAACGGAAAAAAAGAATCTTTAAAATGTAGTCGCAATGGAACGTAAACATTCATACAGGAAGAATGGAACGTCAAGTGAAGTAATGTTTATGCCAAGTACTCTGTGATTTACGTCATAAATGTCTAGGTTGGATCTCAGTATAATGATCAAAATTGACAAACCAGAGCAGAAAAATTGAAATGATAAAAAAATGTGTCATGTCAACCACTAAACGTCAACACCATGTCAACACTTGAACAACACAAGACGAACAACGTGAATAATAATTTGATAATAATATGTTAGGTATATCAAGTTATATGTTTACGTTTAAATAAATACGGGACGTGCAACATACATAATAAATATAATGATTTTATTAATATTATCGACTAGATCAGGCTACTACTTTCATTATGGAATAATGTTATACTTATCCAACTTCTGAAGTTTTAAATTGCCATTCCGCAACAGGGACCTGCTATGCCATTTCGAAATGCTATATGTAAAGGTTCTACTATATGGGTATGCATTTGGCGAGTAATGTAATGAAATAAAATATACTGTTTAAAAGATCATTGTTTTATTTACATAACATAATTTGCCTGGAATCAACTTTAGGAATTTTATGTTCCTATTACCTACTCTATTCTATTCTCTGTTGGGGTGTAAGTACCTGCACCTGGCTCTCTAGATATGCTAAATCTAGATAGGTATGCAGGTTTCCTTCACTGTAAGTGTGATGGTATACATTTTAATTAAATTCAAAGAACACATTGGTACATGTCAGCGCCGGGATTCGAACTGCAGAACGCAGTTGCTCTTCTCATATTTGACTTAGGTATTTATCATCCTATGGTTCATAGAAAATATTGTCAGGATTTTGCGTGTTCTTGTTCTGCTGCTTCTGCAGGTTCCTGATGAAGAAGTGGGACGGGAGCCTGCCGGGGAGGTGGAACAGTAACCGGGTCTGGTTCTCCCCTTTGTCACATTTGTTCTATATCTTCAGCAGATTCAGCGGTATTCAAAATATTAAATAATTAGGTTAGGTAATGGAAAATGAAATAACAACTACTATGACAAGATTGACAAGCAAGATTCAGTGTTATTAGATTTAAATATTAAAAAAATATCGATTATAGTGAATCGAATAAAGAGAAAAAGAAAATGGTTTACTATGGATAAAAGTCTTCAAGACTTAAATATAATGATATTTTATAAACCAAATGTACTAGTTTTGGCACAAATAGTACCAGAACATGTAATTTATTGATAAATAAAATATCTTTTGTATTTAAGAATGTATCGATATTTCTATTCGATTACTTTTTTGCTCGGATTTGCTGGTAATATTCCGAGGTCTGGCACCACTGTTGTTACGTTCCGTTCTCTATATGTTTGTTTTTACGTTCCATTATCCTTAGATTTAAATATTCTTCATTTATCATTTTTTCTTTTCCCCCGACTTCTAAAAATATTGTAATTACTGAAAATACCTTATCTACACTGTATAAATAAATGGTGAAAACATGGTTCTGAAACGCTCCAAAAAAAAGGCGGTACGCCCACTGCCGTTCTCCTTTATACCCCACTCGAGTTATCTCAGCCCGAGAGATTGGAAGCGATCGCCCACATTCACCAATTACCTATTCGATAAGAGGCTATAAATTATCCTGCACTTCGTATACTGAATTAAAATTCATTGTTTCTTATCCTGTCCCGAGTCGGGGTCACCAGATATCTTCGTTTTATCCGAACAAGAATAGGCTTTTAACGAAAGGCGGCGAAGTGCGGCACAGAATAATTACATGACCTCTAAAAAGTTCAAAGTTGGAATCGGAAATTCTGTGGCAATCTCGAATTTCTTAAGTTTGTTTTGGGCCGTATCGAGTTTCAGGATCGTTGTCGTGTTATATCGTGTACTTGTGAGCTACATTCCAATTGTTCTCATATTTTAGATACCGATCAGATACAAGTTTTATCGTTACCATAAAAGGATAGTAAAACTGTCCTATAACTATTTATATTGCCTAATAAATACCGTTACTGACTATATTGCTTATTACAAGTGTGCTGCATATTGGAACTTGGTAAGTATATGATGATTAAAAGTATCTAAAAGACAGAATATTTAGTTAAGTACTAAATTATATTTATTTATTCATCATGTTGTGTGGCACATGCATATGAAATAGCGGATATCATTACCTTTTGAGAATCAGTAAATTTGCAAACAACAGACCGCCGTGTATGTAACTACTGGTTACCATTAAACAACTTGGCAGCATATAATATATTTTTCATCCACATCGTAGTTAAAATAAGGTAGGTTAGATATTAACCAGAAAGGGTGTGACTCAGGGGCACACTCTTATTTTATTTTATTGCTGTTTTAAGACTTTTGGAAAAATAATCACTAGACGTGACGAAAACAGTTTGGATTTTCAGAGGTCGATAGCAAAAGTTGTTCATGTTCAGATTCAGAATGATCTCCTGAGTGAAATGTTGTTTTTTTTTTAATCTTTGTTTTTATATAACTTGGTTCACGAAATGATATCTTGTTAATTCAACATATTCTCAATTAGCGGTAGTAATTATATCTACCACCGCTTTTTCCCTGATTAGGTATAACCTTTTCAACATCCTGTATACCTAATGAAAGACAGATTTATTCTATTATTCCAACAGACATGTAGATGTGGGTCAAATTGTCATCTTCACATTACCCTGACCCATAATCGGAAGCCAGTCCGGGCCCACTTGGGTAATTCTCAGCCTATTTGGATGCATTCAGTGGACATGTCCCGCCCATTCGCATTCAGGCTTAGTGCTCTGTGCTGACATGTGCCATTTTCCTAATGGGCCCTATTTAGGTGATTACGGAATAGCCCAGGCTATTTAGAGTTTGGGTTTTTGAGTAAATAATACGGGTTGGTGAACGACCTGTGAGAGTCTAAGGGCGTCTTGCACAACAAAGTTAATCAAAATTAAATAGTCTGTCATAAATAATTTAATAGGTCATAGACTTAATTTTGATTAACTTTGTTGTGCAAGTCACCCTAACAGTGCACTTGCAAAAAAATCAAACTCTGCCTTGAGCATGATTTGGACTATCGTAATAGATAACACCAATACTAAAAGAAGTATAAGCACTTTGAATATCCCATCAGATTGACCAATGACCCCTGCTTTACAATAAAATTACAGGATCTAAACCATTACAGGTCACTAGCTATCCGGTATAAGAAACTTACACTCTCTTCATTTCAAAATAAAGTTGATTTTGAAAATAAGCCTTCTGGGGTTTAGGCAGTAGCAATAACAGTTTAATTTTAAAACAAGAACTAGGTATACGTAATTTTAACGCATAAGTTTTGCAACTGAAAATTTACATACGTCATGTGAAGCCAAATAAGTAAGATTGATTAATTATGTAAGTTGCTTTAGCTGATTGAAATATAAATTATATTGAAAAATATTAGTTACTGGTATGTAATCTAGGCTGTTGGTATATCTATGTACTTTTCGAATCAAAAGCATTTATTGAATAAAAACATTAAGTGCCAATTTCTCCATAGTCGGTTATCTAACCGACTGGGATTGATTTATAAATTAAACGTCATCTCCATATAAAATTCATGAAAGATGTGTCAAAAGTTAACCACTACTCCCTGGTTATGCTCTAACCGAGAATGGAGAAATTGGCACTAAAGAAGAAAAAGTTAACTAAACTTCTATTAAAATGATTCTGAAAACAGATACTAAAATAGATGCATTAGGTACCTACTTCCTTAACCCCAGATATTTGATACTGTAGTATACGTACTTGTTACATGAATAATTTGAATATTTTAAAACATCGCTTTAAGCTTTTAACAAACGGTAGACAGAGGAAGAAAAAGCTCACATCTGTTAGATCTGTACATTAGTAGTACTTATAGATTTGTGTAGGTACTACGGTAGGTACCGTATACAGGGTGTTGCAAAAGGATATATACTAAGCCGAAACCTACATGTGCATCATGTGTGGTAAGAACATCTAAGCCCGAAACTGAAATCAGAATTTCAAAATTCGCGAAAAAAAAAACATTCTCCATAGAAACTTTGTTGGTCAAGTGACTTTTTACTATGGAGAATGTTTTTTTTTTCGCGAATTTTGTAATTCTGATTTCAGTTAGATAAAATATGCTGCACATGTAGGTTTCGGCTTGGTATACCTTTTTTGCAAAACCCTGTATAAAAAGAACGGTTAAGTACGAGTCGGACTCACGCTCTTAACGGAACACAAAAATCTGCTTAAAATTCAGGCTTTACAAAAATCAAACGGATGCATAGACATAAGTAATAATTGACGTTCGCCAAATCGCCACCGTGGAGTTGACAAAAGGCAAAGACCGTCCGGAAGTCAATTTTTTCTTCACTCTGAATCTTGAGACTCTTGCAAGGTCCTTAAAAACGGAGACTTTTTCTTCCTTAAGTACATTTTGACATACTTTTTTGGCACAATGATGCGGCACTTAAGAAGGGAGTTTGATCCTGTGATTTTATTTTGTTCATTCATTTGGTTTCGAGGAAAATGTTTTTAGAGCTTTGCTTATAAAATATATTGGCATAAAAATTGGGCTTAAGTTTGGATGAAATAAATATTATCAAGCGTTACTTGTGTAATAGTATGAACGCAGCTATTCCGAACTTTCGAAGCTCGCTGTGAAAATTTACTATCTAGTTATAAAGGAAAACTGTTGAAGAGACACCATACAAACACAATCAACTAAGAAATACAAAACAAACTATTTATAATGTAATTCCATTGAATATCACTGAAAACATACTCACAATAATCCGAACAGATAACAGAATCCAAATCACAAGCGTCCAAAAAATTCACAAATACAATATTCATACAACACAAACAGTTCGCGCCAACGCATTCGACCACATCGACACCCTCCTCGCTCGGCGGTCGGACCCAGACTGAAGGGAAACGGGACTCGGGACTCTACGGTGCTCCAGGCGTCTAGACGAAGGTGCGGGGAGGGGAGGAGGGGGTGGAGGGGTGGTCCCGCAAAACGGCCAAAGCTCAAACATGCCGGAAGAATGATCAAATATTCACAAAAGTCAAAATAATAAAACGAATTTCGGTGCCGGTGGAGTTCGGAAATTGTGCCATGGAAATGCAGATTATAATTTCGGGGATCCCGAATCGGTGTCAGTTATTGTTCTTCCGCATTGTAATGTTCTGTTTGAGGTGGATAGGATGTTTGTAACTGAACTTTTACCTTCAATCAAAATAGATAGACAATGTTATACATTATGTAGACTTTTAAAAATCCTCTATGGCTAAAACTAGCCAATTGGTCATCTGTGTTTGAGGCGTGCCCTGGAGTGCATGTTCTGTACTCCTGAAATTAATAAGAAATCGAAATAATATGCGAAACTCATATCTCCTCATCGATTTGCATAACTGTACAGGTTATTGCTAAATTGGTATTACCGTAAGGGGGTGACTCAAAGGGTCATTCTGAGAAATTTTTACAACACCCTGTATAAAACTAACCTTATCATGAAGTGTTCTTCCTCGGTATATCTTACAGTTTACATACAGCACGGGCTTTTATCAAAAAGTGAATCAAAATTAAGTTTACCTATTGCTTTTAGCCCCAATTTCTCCATAGTCAGTTATCTAACCGACCAGGGATTGGTTCAATTATATGTCATCTCCATATAAAATATAGATGTGTCAAAAGTCAACCACTAATACCTGGTTATGCTCTAACCTAACCGACTATGGAGAAATTGGCACTAATGCTTTGATATTTTACTGTCAAAGCAAAATAGCATTGATTTACATGTTTGGTGCAATCAAACATTCTGAATTCGAGTACTTCGCGCCATTTACCAAACCTCCTTACATCCCATTCTATGTGCAATGTATGACCACGGGCTAGTTTAAATTCTCATTCAGACCAAATTGAAGTCCAATTAATTTACCAATAATGGCTGCGTGCGCGACACGTCACAGCTAGATTTATCCCCCTATCTAAGTTCTGAGCTGAATTCTGCCTGATCACGAAATATGGCGGAAGCTGCATTCGGACAATAAATCCTGATGCTATTAATAAATATCTGCATCGCAGCCAGGACTCAGTAAATCCGTATTGATCTGCAACTAAATTTAGCTCAACTGCAGCTAAAGTTCAAATTGCTTTCGTATGTGTAACGACTGCGAAGATAGATAGTCAATGTTAGGAAAGATTCGGTAAATTAGTTTTCTCTTATTAAATTACTGATATAATGCTATAAATCTTCATCATCAGCCCGTTACCTTCCACTGATATAAGTCGCTCCCAATGAGTGCCACTTTTGGTCAACTCTGTAAGGTCGTCGGTCCAGGCTGTCTGGAGTGTGACCCATAGCACAGAATAATAACTAGTACCAGGTACAGAAGTCCATCTTCGCAATGGCTTGCAAAGAAATATGACTCCATCCCATAAGCAATAAGATCTAATTTAGATCGCGTTCCAGCCGCACACGTTTTTATTTACTTACCTACCAATTAATTTTTGAGGGAATATGCGCCTTATTTCACTGGACTACGGTGCATAATAAGTTATACGTGGTTATACGCATTGAAAAAGAAGCCACCTTAGGGTTGCCTCAGCACCACAGACTACAACGTTTACTAAGCAACGGACTGACTTTGTAAGAAGAATGTCATGTTTTAAAACAAAATTAATTTGAATTTAGAATACAAAGCTATTCCAAACTTTTTTTCTATTGAAAATAACCAGTAAAAACAATAACAATTTCATAGTTAAGATATTTTGAAGTACATAAAATATGTATGAATCTAAGTACCTAAAACATTCAATTTTGTGAAAACATGTTTTTTTTTTCGTTATTATTTATATTATGCATATAATTTATGTTAGGATACAGAACGTGTTAGTTTCGTTAAGCACTAATCCCACTCAGCGCACATTTTATAATCGATTCATTAATACATTTTGAAGGTAGTTGTGTCTGTAAATTTAATACTTTAACGAAAACAAAATTGGAATAGACTTTGTTCAACATGGAGAAAAAAAGGGTTTGTAGTTCGGATTAATTTCATTTCAAATAAGGAACGTAGAAGAAATCAATAAAATACTTAGATTAGTTTTACCTGTCAGCATCTTTTGGTAATCTAAAAAAAAAATTGGATCACGATCCGTATTTAAGCAATTAAATACGGCACAGTATTTTGCTGTTTTTTTTTTCTTTTTATTTCCATTTTTCTATTCATAAATTTTAATAAATACCTAAATACGACATTTATAAATAAATAAAATAAACTAGTACGAAATAGGAACAAATAGCGCGCGCGTGTATCGTCTTCCGCTTGCGGCAGCCGACTAGATTCGCCCCCTCGATGGGGCAGGCGCCAGGCTGGCGCCTGCGCCGCCCACGCGTGGAGTGACACAGGCCTGCCCATAGATAGGTAGACACATTGCCTGTTTGTGGTTTCTTATTATGTGGACTTAAATAACCTGCCTATAATAACTTACAGGTTTTAAGAGACATATCGGTTACTTGAGTAAGTTTTCTTACGAAATACTTCGTTTCTGATGACGTCCTTCATAGAAACCCCAAGAAATCCGAGCATAGCTATTTACATTACCCTCTAAGCAACTTTAAATAGATGGACCAGCCCAACCGTCAGTGTCCACATTTCTGAACCCTACGCCATCACCGGCAGAACGCACTGAATGAAGACCTTTGTCTTCCTACTTTAACAAGCTGTATCTAATGTAATAATGTCTAATTATTTTAAACATTCCATCATCCAAAAAGACACAATATTCATACAAATAGGAAATGCGGGTTTGAATTATATAAAGTGTATCCTCACTCAGCTATCCATGGCCGTTATGGTATTGTCAAAATCACATTTAGCCAACCCCTTGCAATTCAAATATATCCCTTATGGCATACGAAATAAAAATGGTACGAAACAATATGGAATGATAGGTAGGTACTTTCTAAAGTTGACACTGAATAATAGAACGATGATGATTCAGCTAACTTAGTTGAATTAAGCCATTATTACTTAGGGCCACTTGCAGAAACATATTAAATCTAGATTTAGTGTCAAATATCGATTTAAGAAATGTCAGTCCATATAAAATTTGACACTAAATTGAGATTTAACACTAAATCTAGATTTAATAGATTTGTGCAAGTGGCCCTTAACCTTTATTATGTTGTTTTCGTCATCATGATATTTTCATTTGTGCTAGGTCAGGGACACTCAAGCCTAAACATTAGTAGTTCCTATAAGCCGTTGAGGAGTTACCATTGACTGACTTCCGTTTCCATCCTCAGTTCTGCTCCAGGTCACCACCATATCATCGAAGTCTATTAGAAAGAGTCACAGAATTCTAAATTGATTTTGTCTTGAATATATTCTAGAAGTTTTTTTTTTAAGTAGCATCTTGTCTGACAACAGTGATTTCATTGAGTTAGTTAAACTTCACCAAAATCGGTTTAGCTGTTTGCATAATTGTAGCGAGTGTTTAAACGTCGGTTGTTGATTATGGAGTGTAAGAAAGACGAGACAAGGAGATAATTCAGACAAACACAAGTTCAAGTACACAAACACACTCGGCCAGAACACATTTAAACCCACTTCATAACAATTCATGTTACTTTACATGTTTGAGCACACTGATGTGATAATAATTTTGAGGACGGTTAGCAATTTAATTTCTGAACGCAATTTTATTAATAGTTATTACTTTATTTAAATTATTCCTAAATATAAGGTAAGTTGTAAGAAACTTTAATTTTAATCGACTTGATATCTCTACACAGCGCCACAACGATATTACTCAAATGTGCACTGATCTTCATAAGCATACAAAAATACACGTCATACTAAATTATACGTAACATACTTACACAATTTTCCGTAGTCAGACGAAAAGTAAAGCAACCTCCAAATAAACCGTAGACTAGGTAGATTTCCTCCTTAAATAGTTAATGCCGTTGCCAACGGTACTTAGCGCCTCGGAACAAGGCAGCGCCGAGAGATTTGGTGAGCTTTACCCGCCGTGGGCCTAACGCTAGGGATTAGTTCGTCTCGCCTAGTCCTACACAGAAATGTAGAGGTAAAATTAAAAATATGTTAGAGTTGAAACGAAGAAAATACACAATATTAGTTCTGTTGTAGGAAATAATGGCTATTTTTAGAGACTGTGATGGTTAAATCGCTATCAAATATGACTGATTAGTGCAGATTTATAGCGATAGAAATAAATACGTATTAAATCATGCGATTTAGGTACTTAGTATGATACAAATGTAGTAGGTATGTGGCACTTCTACTTTTATATCATGTTCATTGGTAAAAATAACAATGTTGTTGTTGGTGTTTTCAAAACGTCAACGTTTCTTCTTCTCGATAAACTAGATTAAATATTTATCAGAAATCGTATTCCCGGAAAGATTAAAAAAGTTTTCTATGCAGTTGAATACCATAGTAGTGTAGTCCGAAAGTAAAGAAGTGTTTTTTGACATTTTTAAAGGTTATTAAATTTATACTATTAGAAAATACCAGCAAAGCTCAGACGAACTTACACAATATTACAACTGCATCAGTATCTAGGCACATTTGGAAATCATAATAATGTAAATATAAGGGCAACCTACAGTAGGGACACTTATCTAAGTGCAACTATCATGAAAGCTTAGCGTGGGACTGTTATCGGCTCGCTAGACTCAGGACCTTAGACAGGTAGCCTGTGGATTCGGAGGAGGTAGAAAGCCGAGGAAAGAGTGGCCGTGTCCAGCAGTGAATGATTATAGCGGTGGCGTTGGAAAGCTACGTATACGTAACAGCAATATATCAGCTAACAAACAAACTTCCATCGCTAAAACCAGCAGCGCTTTAGTTCTAAAGCACTTATCGTATTTGATTTTAATCTGGCAGACAGGGATGTATTATGTTTTATTTACCCACAAGAGAGAGAACAGGCCACAATCAAGCTAAGCTTAAAACACTATCCTCGCTTACACACTGCAGCGGGAAAGCAATTAATCCAAAATTTCAACAACAGGGAATCCATTTCATGCTCCGTCCAAAACATCATCCACTACGCGTTCAACGTAAGAAGACCCACTGTAACATCCCTACCATGCATACAGTTAAAGCTTTTATTCATCAGGCTTAAGAGTGACTTTGGCAGGGTTGGTAGAGGCGCTGGAGGGACTAGCTGCGGTGAACGCGCACTTTACGGGAGGAATGCAAAATTTTCAGCGAGCAAGTCGAGTGCGCTGGATTCTCACGCTTATACGCGAAAATTAACAACGCGTGAAGCGAATTACAACGTGAAATGTCAGAGAAGGAATGGTTTTTTAATTGAGATGATTCTTGATATTGTTCATAGCCAATAATCAATAATAATTAGGTATTATCCTATTGTTCTATGTAAAGCTCATGTAACAGTAATTTTTACAGGCTTATATGCTTCATTTAACAAGTACCAAAAGTTTTTCAATGACTCACTGAATGCAAAATAATTAAATACGAATTATCAATCGTAACTCAAATTATAGATACCTTTACCTATTATAGTTTTTCTAACCATGTATATTAACTTTACCGTACTTATATCGACATGTCGCATCTAGGTTATGTGAGATCGCATGTCGAAGCATAATCATGATGTTGGCTGCTAGTTCTACTAAAGGACAGTGATCATGGGTTGTGTTTGGCGTAGGTCATGATAGAGGCTCATTTGAGGCCGACAAAACCGCTTAACAACAAAACACAATCAAGACATTAGCAGCGAACCAGAAATGATCGTTGATCAACTCAGACACCTAACGTGGCGTGTTAAACAGCAAACTTGATTACCCTGTCATTTCCCCACCCTATATAGTGCCACGCATGTAGGTGCCTGCCTATGCAAGTTTTCTCATCGCATGACAACGCGAATTAACACATCACCGCGTTTCGAACACACTTCCGAACAATACGGTTTGAAGGGCCGATGACAAGGTATCCGAACGTACCCCAGCTCCAGGATAATTGCTGAGACGTAATCTGCAAAATAGGTAACGCTTCGACAAAGTTTCACGCGCGTTTACGCTATACCACTACAGACTTTGTTGCATTGTGTTACGGTTCAGAGTTCTGGTTGTGTTGTGTTGTGGGTGGGTGTATTAGAAAATTTGGAGTTTGCGTGCTTTGGCCGTGGCGGGAGACACGCGCGCGCCGCACGCGATCAGGGACCATTGGTTGAGGAAATCGTCTAGAAAACGCGGAAATTTATGGTTACCTTGTAAATATTTATGGCATCTTCGCTGATGTTGCGAAACCGTACAACTGATTTTGGGGAACCGCGATTCAAGCTTTAAAATATCAAGTGATGCCTGTCGATATCAGCAATTCATGCTCTCTTCATCAGATACTTGAAGAAAATTGCGAATTGCGATATAGTGACGTTTATCTACATCGCGTCGATAACGAAACAGTGTAGCGGTAGCAGTAGGATGCTTATTAGAAAAAAACAAAAATGTCAGTAAAGAAGTTATTGTATCAACCTGTGAAAGATCTAAAGTTTTACTGGAAGCCGTATCATTTAAAAAGTTTTCCTCATCGACAAATAACTTTCGTGAAATACCACCAATGAGTGACCTTACAAGTTACACAATAATCATAAACAATGCTTCGTGGTTGGCGGTGCCAGTAGCCATTTTTATAACCTATATTTTATTGGATATTAGGTACTTCTTTTGCGATATTGGCGAGGAAAGAATTTGTGATATCTGCAATAACTATATAGCCATAAAGATACCTTTCCCTGCCTTATGGATGAAGTACTTAGTAAGTAAATCCCCCCGTTTGTAAAGCTAAAGGTTATTTATGGCATCATAATCTATGATTATGATTGCCTTAAAATTAAGACAGACATAATAATTTCTGTCTGAAATTATGTTTTCAATTACAAGCATGGCTGAAACCACGCTAAAATAAACACTAAAAAGTGAACGAAAGAAGCCTTCTAGGGTGACGAATCATCTGTTCCTCATATACCCATCTACTCCCGGTGAATTCTGGGCAGTCATGAACTGACGCCCATCTAACTGTCCAATCCTGTAACCACTGTGACATTCTGTAGTCTTCGAGTAGCTCTAGTGTTTATCACCGACTGGCTATAAAGAAGAAAGAATACTTTTCTAGAAACATTTTCGTTGTTTCACTAGATTTCCCTAAGTCGCTGCTAAGGGATGATGGGTTTCTCTTTAATTCATATTTAATACGAGTGTACGCCGCTCTTATTTATTCATATTCATGCATTCATCCCTGACGTAAGACGAATAAAGTGAATGTTTTCATTCTGAATGAAGACTCATTTAATTTTACGCCAGCCAAAGGGATGTACGGTGGCCTGCGCCTAAAAGTATACAGGCGGCGATTTTAAAATAGCGATCTCAAGCTCACATGCTGCTCAAGCACATCCACATAAACACCACTGCTACACACATCACACACAACACATCCCCGGATTTATAACAGATGTAGCTGGTCCCTTCATCATCAGGGATCGCTATTTTAAAAACTCCGCCTGTATACTTTTAGGCGCAGGCCACCGTACTTACTTAGACGTAATTTTAATGCAAAAGGCTAATGTTTCTACTTCTTAAAAAATTAAGTTCTTATTTTTGCACAGCTTATACAACTTAGTTTCAGTAAATCATGTAGGTACCGTTAGCGAAATAGAGATGTATTTTTACCTAAATAAGCTTACCTCTACTTTAGATATTGTTTAGTTCCACTGAAAAAACAGTGATAGGTGATGTGAAAATCAATTCCGAGATTCGAAACTTTTTCAGTACCTAATTACATAAAAATTGGGTCCTCTCTAGCCTTTTTCTCGGTGTTTGAGCATCCCTAATTCTTAGGCCTCTTTAATGAGAGTTGGTATGAGGATCGTACGAGGCTGCGTGTGTGTTTAGGAGAACAATAAGAGATGCCAGCCCACGGCTCATCTCGATAAGACTACCGCTGTGTTTATAGAAATAATACCTTTTGTCGTATAAATACGCTTTGTAAAGATACTGATATACTCGTAACATGACAATAGGTTTAAATGACTTTTATTTTTGACGTCTATATCCTGGGTCTTTGTAGCTGGATAGCCAAGCGTTGGAGTGATATATTTGATATCTTCTTTTTTTGTTCTCTGTTGATCCAAGTGCGATAAAGAATTTTGAGTCGGGCATTTCGTTCGTTGTGTTGTACAATGGTGCTGGTGTAAACGAGTTTTTTTATTATGTTTATTATGGTTAGATACTCATGTTTGTAACTTTGGCTGTAGCAATGATATTTATGAACTAGGTATATGCCTGTAGCCGCAGTTGGTTTATCTTGTCACAGAATTGAGGCAATATGCATTACGTTCCTGTAACCTGCCATTGATGTATTTATTTCGTCGTCGTTCTACATCAATCACAGTTCAGAGCCGCGAGCACAGGATTCGATACTATTTTCGAAAAATAACAGTATCGTCAACTGTCACTATTTTCAAATCTACACAAACATATGGAAAAACAAATGCCACTTTTGGAACTAACAAATTTTCCTTACATTTTGACAGTGACATTTGACGATATGCAACGTAAACGGAGGTTTCGAATCCTGTGCCCGCATCTCAGTTCTGGTTATTAATGTGGAGATAAACATAGAGATATTATTATGAAAAAAATCTGATCGTCAGACTAACATCTTATTTTAAAGACCCATTTTGAATACTTTTCAGTCCTACATTAGGAATTTCTCAAAAAAATTTCAAAGAATTTATTACTCTGTCATAAAAATCTTATCTATTTGCCTAAGTAAATGTATTGAATACCTCAGAAATTACAGGAACTTTTACCATGAAGGAAAGAATTTAATAACTTATGGCGTATAAAAAAGGGTTTCCTCCGAGTTAGGGTTCATTCCTGGGGTTAGAGGAAGAAAAACATTTCTATTTTACGATGCATTAAATATCTTTTAATCTTTTTAAGATTAAAATATCTTTTAACCTTAAGTTTTTAAACAAACGGCAAGGATATAATGTATCAGACGATTGTTTAATTGATGGATGCCTTTCTTCACTCTATATTTTATTTACTTACTCAATCTCTCAATCCTCCTGAGAGCCATTCGCAGCCTTTTTCTATAGTAGGAAATAGGTATAATGCGAAACAAAAATAATTCTACACTGATGCACGGATCGGTATTAGCATAAATCGATTTTATCAAAATTTGATACACGTTTTGTGCTCACTCTACGCAATCGGCGACGTTACGCGCGTCTAGTATCAAGTGAGCTGTGCAACGATTATAAGATTCGAAACCTCCGTTTACGTTGCGTATCGTCAACTGTCAACTGTCAACTGTCAAAATGTAAATCAAATGATGATGGGCACAAATATATGGAAGCTGGGACAATAGAAATGAGTGATACGTCATTGAAAAGGTATTTTTAGCAGAATATGAATAACGGAAGCACTAGTCTTGATTTACTGTCCAATTAGAATAATCGTACCTTGAAAGTTTTTATATTTTATTTCTGTAATTTTAATGTTTTTGTTAGTTTTTCACATTCATTTTTATTTTTTATAACAAAATGATCATATTTCATATAATATTATATTTGTTTATTATCTCAGTAAATAAAACCAGTTGAAAGTAATTTTTCCAATTTCAATAATACGTGTTACGTGTAGTACGCCATAACTGTCATCAGAAGAGAGAGTGCAATGCCATAGAAAAATACTTCCTTCCGACGAATATATTTCAAAATGGACAACTTATACGGATTTGTCGTCATAATACTTTTTTGCTCACTTGAAAAGAGCTATCCCACGATGTATGTCTCGTCTTTATTGGACATAGGTCCCAAAACGCCCATTGTCATTTGTTAGTTCCAAATACATATACGTTGGTACTTTTTTTTCCATATGTTTGTGTAGTATCGAAAATAGTATCGTATTGTCACGTTAGCCCGTGATAGGCCCTCATTTCGCCGACTTGAAACGCAAACTAAAAAAAAGCAAGGGTATTCTATAAAATCATACTAAACTATCAGTGAATCCGTGCATACTTATAAACAAACATACGAGCCATTGTAGTCCCCTCTTACACAGCATGAGTATGTGGAGGTACTTTCAGTACCCTAGGAGGCTCGCACGGGGGGAGGAAAGCCCAGATAATCGCGTCCTGAAACGTCTCCGTAATAAATTGTGAAAACGTTGCAATATGAGGGTCCGCCGAACCGGAGTGGAGGCTTCCTATACATGATTTAGGGTTACGTTTGATATTTGCTGAAATTATGGATATGCTTAAGGAATCTTCAGTTAGAGACAGTTGCAATCTATCTCTTATACGAATGGTTTTGAGGAAGTATAAAAGTAGCGATTGGGCTGAAAATCATAATTATTGAGTGTCACAAACTATAATAATTAAAGATATCTACTAGTTCAATAAAGGTTCATCCAAAAGCTATATACCTAGAAAACACCGATCATAATAATTAAGATCGAAATTGTATATTCGGTCGCTGCACACAAACTACACATTTATACCTATTGGGTACCTGTGCCCTTTTATAATAAATACACATTTAAAAAGTACAGATTATTTGAGACTGCATCATTCTTTAGTAGTTTTATAGAGGTTTATCGTATTATTATTGCTTTTCCTCGTATGAAGCGCATTGCTATCGG
The DNA here is from genome assembly GCF_932276165.1 of Plutella xylostella. Taxonomy (NCBI): domain Eukaryota; kingdom Metazoa; phylum Arthropoda; class Insecta; order Lepidoptera; family Plutellidae; genus Plutella; species Plutella xylostella. The sequence continues at coordinate 553,913 of NC_063993.1, read as the reverse complement.
AGAATGGAGACAGTGTTATCGAATCTCCGATATGCACTTATTTTGCAAATGGCTCTTAAGTAGCAATAGACGTGCTCCGTAGAGTTGAAAACATGCTCCAATTTTCTTTATATATTCCACTCTCTATCCTCTTACATTATAGGATTGTAAGATGCCGTTCATGATGTGTTTATATTCTACTAAGAATTTTCACTATCTGTTACATCCAATAAGAATTTTAAATTTTACACTTGATTACATGCAAACAAAAATAGGGGTTTGATTATTTATCAGTGACAGGGGGAGACTTTTACTATGTACTTATTTTACATTTACCACTTAATGCCGGTTTTGTGAGCCGTAGTTAACTCAACCATTGGTCAAAAATCGTAACTATACGTGGAAATCCATCAAAATGTATATGTAGCTGCTGTCATGTTGACTTGACTCATGTTAATTGGTTATATTTGACCACAGATAAAAAAAACGGCTCTTAATTTCACCTTATCTATGTAAGAAAAATACATTACATATTTTAAAATAATGAAAACAAACCACTCTCACCTCACAAATCCATTACGAGCAGGCAAAGTCACTCACACAGTCAAACACTGACAACACACTTTAGAAATTATCCCGAAAATTGCATCAAAGCAGTCTAATTCAAACAGCGCCGTGGGCGGAAATCGCTTTTCCAAATTCAAAATTCAACCGTCACGAGTTCCCCGGCCGCGTTCCGAAATCAAACTGCGGGAGGGGTGGCCGGTGGGACCCGCCTCCCGTGCGCAGCACATCTGAAGCACCCTTATGGGAGAAAATGCATGTAACAGCTGAAATTCAGACGTCGCTTCTCGGCAAAGTCTGGAGTCATACTGAGGGCTACCTTTGAGTTGTTGAGCACCCTCACCTCTGTGGAGGTCCGGATTCATAGTGTTTGTTTCGAAGTGTCAATGGTAGAGATGGATGAGAGCCTTGCTTAATCCTGGTGAATGATTGTTCTACGTGATTGGGTATTAGCTGCAGGTTCACAGGATAATCATAGATTTTTGGTCGGAACTTGTACAAATTCACAAACAGGAAATAAAATAAAAAAAACTACAGGACAAATGCACTACTGGGCTGTCTGAACTTTACGATGAATGGGAGCCATTGCTTAGTGCTTGCATGGTCTCTTACAAGCTTAAACTTCGGTAATGTAGTGAAAGCTGTTGCATTACCTTATTTTGTATTTTAGAATTTCCCACGATTATACGATTACGTTTGCGCCTGCGCCGAATTTCGTATCGAATTAAAAAAAAACACTCGTTAGTGAAATGGATGTTATTTATGAAATGCAATCGATATTATTAATAAAACTATAGTTATAGTAAAACTGAAAAAAATAGAAAACTTCTTATTAGTCCTATAAAAGGCGACCCCAGCGAACCTTTAGTTTATTGGGTCACCGATTTAGGGATGGTTTCCGCATAAAATATGAGCTTATCCCGATTACTACGAACGGGTGGAAAAATAAGTTTTTTTTCTAAATCATAAAAGAGAATAAGAAAGCACAAACTTTAATGATACAGATGATATAGTTTAAATGGTTGATACAAATACAAAACAAACGTATAAATATCACGCATGGCTAAAACTCAAACCTATGAAGACGTTTAACCACTTTTAGAAATTTGCATAATCTCCGTGATAAATATGCATTAATTTCCGTCGCTCATTCGACAATAAATTGCATTTTCGCTCACGGCGCGGCGTTTGTCAATCAAAATTATGGATTCGTCCCAAGTTTCCAGCTTGAAGGGCTTACTTGTAGACGAAGGAAAAAAAAGAAGTGGCAAAAATAAAGTTGAACGCACAATACAATTTGTCTCAGTGAACAAAAATTAAATGTAGGAATCTATGAATAATAAATCTGGTGTTTCTTGATGAATTGGTTGGTAGGAAAAGATTCAAGAAAAAACAAAACAATTATTCTTCTTTATCCTATAGTCTTCGTTAGATTTAACTAACTATAATGCTAAATGTACTAGTTATAAGTTGTCTCTTTTCCCACTCCCGGCCACACCACCTATTTTACTTTTACTCATTCCAACATGACTTACCCTTAATAAATTCAGTCAGATAAATTTCCTTCAAACAATTTTAGATCGAGGTCGTTTTGTACTAAAATAGCAATAACTTTTTTGTTAATTGAAACAATAGCAACGTTTTATACCATTTTGGAAACTGCATTAAATTAGCAATCTTTTCAAATAAGGTGCCAGGTTTGCGTGGTATATTTTTTTTACAGTATGTAAAGTCAAAGTTGTTTATAAAAAAATACGATTACCTTTTATGACTTTGAAAACCGTGTTTTTTTAAACATACAGCATTACTCGATATTTTTTTTGACTGCGATCAATAGCAGGGCTATACAGGGTGATGCAACACCAAACAAATTCTAACAATATGGATTTTTGTACCGGCGGCACGCAAAAAACTGATCCAAGGTGTAGATTTTCAGCAAACTTATAAAAGTGTCAATATCTCGAAAATTATCGAGTTTTTACTAAAGTCATATTGTGATATTCTGGCCTCTCATGAGCTGACCTATCAGCCCTTTAAGGGATGACGTTTACTTTTGGGACAACCGGTATAAGTTCTGCTGTAATACCCATTGCTCTCCAAACCTAGACCACTCTAGGCCACATACCGAATCTGGACCCAATGTGATTAGCCGCCGTGATCAAATTGCAGCTATACTACTATTTTCAGTCTCTGAACTAATTCCAAAAAAACATAAACCTCTTCTCCTTAACCCTCTGCGCCAGAGCCACACCGTCTGAAGGTGAAAACTCGCAACAAATTGTGTTAAGTTGTAATAGAAACTCGTTTCCTGTGAAACTTTGAATTGAATTAGGAATAAATTCAATATTTAAGATTGATTCGTGCAGCTGCTGGCCCCTTCCGAGGCCGCCGGCGTCCGCGTGTGTGGAGGGAGGAAAGGCTGTTTTTACATAATATTTACATATTGTAGAGTATATATAACGAAAGGCCAGGAATGGTGGCACCCTGTGGTCCTAGGTCCACCAGTTGATGACTATTGGTTGGCTAATGACGAGAAGATGTACTTACGCATGAAAAACTACCCTATCCATTTTGTGTCCAATGGTGGTTTTGCATATACAATTTTTTTCCCTAAAATAGTATTTAGTAAAAAAATATTTATTTATAATTTATTATGATACTGTTTAATTAGTTTCACTATAGCAATACATGATACATAGTAAATAGACAGGCTAGGTACACAGACCTTCGTGTTATTTGTTTAATTAATGTGCGCCTGAATCAAATGTCAGAGCAACCACACAGCTCCGCCACTGTTTGCTCGACATAATACTGTTGAACAGTTTGCGCACATAGCAACCCTGCGGCGAATGCTACAGTGAGGGTCCCTATAAAAGAAAAACGTTGAAATTTGTACCATCTATTAACATGCATCACAGTTAAAGGAGATTGCAAGTGTCTGAAACAATCAATTAGAACTTTCTCACATTGTACTAGCATAATGATAACCAGAGCTGCTGTATGTAGTAGCTGGGTAAATTGCATTTGAAAGTCAAAAATAATGTTAGTCAGAGGTTTCCTTGGCGGAGATAGGATATTATTCTTATAGCTTCATTGGATTGTACATCATAATTATATAGATAGATATTCTTCATTTGTACACAAACATGATTATATGTAGTTATACGTACCTATCCATGTACAAATGGCGGTCTTTTAGCTAAAATCAACCTTTAGGTGGAAGGATATTTATGATAAAAACAGGATAGTATATTACAGTGCATCTATAAAGCAAAGAATACAGCAAATGCAAAGTATAAAGAAAAGTCTAAGTTTTCATATTGCGTACCGTTGAAATTTACCTTCCATCCACATTTTAATTTCCATCAAACATTTCCAAATATTTCTCTCACCGCTATCACTTCCTTCCCTTGTGTGTATGTTTGTGTTTGTGAAGAAAGCGAAGCAACAATCTCACCCAGTGCACGGCAAACACAAAAACTTTTTTACGACGCAGACGAAAACTCTGAAGAAAGAGGAAAAAATAAAACGAATTTCATACTTAAACCCGGTCATTTGCATGATATTACGCCGCGTCCACCGCTCTTGTGTACAATGGTAAACGATCCACAACAGAAATTTGAATTTTAGCTTTCAAATTTTGAATTCCTAATTCTGATACCGTCTCTGCATCCGAAATTCTTTCAGTGGTCTGTTTCCCTTTGCAAACTGTCTGCTATCAGAAACATGAGTGTCTTTTTATCTCTTTGAAGGGGAAACCGTCCATAGATGACCTGCCCCTCGAGCAAATGAACCGAGTAATCACGGCGGGATACGTAACATACAGGGTGGTTAAAAAACAAGGCGCTATGTCCCTTTACTTTTTTTCGCTTGAGGCGTCCAATTTGCAGAAAAAGAATCGCGCAGCGCTGTTTCTCGCTCGAGATCACACTGCACACTATTTGAATTTTCTTCCGAGGGGAGATGGAATCAATTTAAATTTTAACTCACACTTAATACACCCTTGTTTGGTGTCTAAGTGGTGTGTTCTGGGCGCCCTCTGTCGGCCGCATAACAAGTTGCGAAGACAAAGGGATGATTATTTGGTCCAAAAAAGCCATTTCAGTATCAGCGGCATTTTATTGTCCGCTGAAATTACAAACGTATTGGTTCGTTGATTAGGGTCGTCATTCAGAACAGGGGTCGCTATTCTATTTCCGTTTGCCAGGTAGGTAGGTAGGTAGGTACCATGAGATTACCATTCGTGCGCCGCGCCGGCAACCGGACTTTGAAAGGGCTTTTAGTAGTTGACGTAATATTATTAATCATCCTGCCCTTTAACTATCTATCACTCTGTGCAATGTTGTACATACACGTTACGTACACAGATTACAATTTCTGTTAACCAAATAAACATAAAGTACCTACCACATATTAATCGAAGACTTCAGGCAATAACTGTAAAAAAGTGCACCAGTGGACAAAATAAGAAAGGTTCTGCCATAACTCTTATTGTCTTATCTTACCTTTGTTTTATTACTGCCTTACTCACAAGGACCAACTATTGTAAGGACCAACTATTGTAAGGACCATTAATTCTTAACGGAACGGAATGATTGGCTTTTCTGAAAGTTGTATTTTTTGTCTATATTTATTGTCTTTGTTCAACTTCCATATGATGTTACAGAATAATTGGATCGCAGGGACCATTACTACAATATTGTACTAACTTCAGACTCCACCCTCGAATCCATAGATAAATACAGACAAAATACAACCACCGGCCTAAACGCCGGGTGGATTTCAACAAGTCCTAAAAAATCTTCATTTCCGTGGACTTTTTTATCTTTAGGTTTTTTATATTGTTAAAGCGCTTTTATTAAAGTTTTTGATAATGTTAGTGTTCTTACTTAATGGTAAGCAGATAAGTTAAAAACTTAACGAGATACAGATGATCAAAAATTTCGTGTCACGGCGATGACACATGCGTTCACGGCAATGAAATAAGCGTCCACGGCAATGAAAAAAACATCCACGGCAATGAAACTAACGTCCACGGCAATGAAAGAACTGTGCTATGTATATGAAAGAATCAATCCACTGCAATAAAAAAAAACTGTGAGCGAAACGCAAACTTAGACAGATTATGTATGGTAGAAATATTTGGATAAATATTGGAACGAAAGAAAGAACGACAGTATGTATAAAATAATAAAGAATGTAGTATGGAATTCTTTAAGTAGTATTATGGGGTTCGTATTGCGACTTATAAAAACGAAATGTTTTATTTCACATTAATATCGTTCACAACATATAATTAACCTTACCTATTATAACATCTATATTTTCATAAAGTATAATATTATACATGTTGCCAGTGATGACCTACGGTGCCGAGACGTGGTCTTTAGGCCTCTTAAATAGGCTCGGAGTCACCCAGCGAGCTATGGAAAGGGCTATGCTCGGCGTATCTCTACGTGATCGAATCAGAAATGAAGACATCCGTAGAAGAACCAAAGTAACCGACATGGCCTATCGAGTCAGTAAGCTGAAATGGCAGTGGGCCGGACATATTGCTCGAAGGACTGATGGTCGGTGGAGCAGAAGAGTCCTCGAGTGGAGACCAAGTACCGGCAAGCGCAGCGTTGGGCGGCCCCCCGCGAGATGGACGAACGATATAGTCAAGTCCGCGGGGAAGCACTGGATGCGGGCCGCCTCCGATCGGACAAGGTGGAAATCATTGGGGGAGGCCTATGTTCAGCAGTGGACGTCCTATGGCTGAGATGATGATGATGATGATGATGATAATGATGATGATGATGATAATATTATACAGTACTAGCTGTTCCCGCGCGTTTCGCTTCGCCTTAATAAGTTTTCCCGTGGGAATTCCGGGATAAAAAGTAGCCTATGTTCTTTCCCAGGGTCTAGACCATATGTATACCAAATTTCATTCAAATCCGTTCAGTAGTTTTTGCGTGAAAGAGTAACAGACAGACAGACAGACAGACAGACAGACACATTACTTTCGCATTTATAATATTAGTAAGGATACGAACTGTTAATTTTATGTAAAGTTCATAAAATATATTATGATATGACATGATCTGTGCTGAATTACAAATCACCGAACAAACCACCAAAAGCACCAAAACCTAAAGATAGGTGCAGTTAGGTGCACATGTTCGTCAACAGCGAAGTGGGCGCAGCATGTGCACTTAACCGCTTCTCCACGCTTTCGTCATCGCACCTATCTTAAGGTTTTGGTGCTAGGGGTTTTGATGGTGTTGTGTAATTTTACACAGATTACGTGATATGATAATATAATATATATATATATAATATTTTATGAGCTCTATGCTAAATGAAAGTATATTTTAATTGATATAATAATACGAAATGTATTTTATCATCATCAGCCTATAATCATCCACTGCTGGACATAGGTCTCTCCCAAGGAGCGCCACAACACTCGGTCCTCGGCCTTCCTAATTCCAGCTTCCAGCTACTACCGGCTATCTGCCTAAGCTTGCACATTTTGACAGCTATGTCGGTAACCTTAGTCCTGTGACGGATAACCTCTTTTCTGATACGATCCATTAGAGAAACCCCAAGCGTAGTTCTCTCCATAGCACGCTGAGTGACTTTAAAACGGTGGACTAGTCCCACTGTCAGTGTCTACGTCTCTGCACCATACGTCATCACTGGCAGGGTGTACTGGTTGAAGACCTTTGTCTTCAGGCTTTCCTCCTTTACTCCAGGAGGAGCATATATATGTGACGATGATTCCCGAATGCAGCCCAACCCAGTTAGATGCGCTTTTCAGCCTCCTTGTCGAAATTGCTTCTGCCTAGCCGAATAGTCTGCTTGAGGTAGACATAAAGTTGTCTCACCAACGATCACCGGCTCCCGTTTGATGTGAACATTCTACATGACTTTCGTCTTGCCCAAGTTCATACCGAGGCCTACACGTTGGCAAGCAGCATTTAGGCTACTTAGCATCCAGCTGAGTTCCTGCGGAGATATATATTCTATGCTATTCTATTATCTGCTGGGGGTGTAAGTACCTGCACCTGGCTCTCTCGAATGGAACCTTTGTGCATATACCCAAGGTCTAAACTGCCTTTTTAATTTTGGACCATTTCCGACGGTGGGTTCACATATCTAGATGTGCTAAATCTAGATATGCAAAAATATCCTGAAGATGTTTTCCTTCACCGTAAGAGCGATGGTATACATTGTACTTAAATTTAAAGAACTCATTGGTACATGTCAGCGCCGAGATTTCCACCCGCATCTCCGGCATGAGAAGCGGGCGTTTGAGCTAAAACAGATCTTATTCATACATAACGTTAATTATAATACTTATTTTGTGATTGATATTAATGATAAATTATACATTTACTTTTTATATATTGCGATACGCGCCCGTTTTATCGAACTGAAAAAAGAGGTAATTTGACAAGTCCTGTAGGTAATTTCAGTGATCGGTATTACCTGTATTAGGTATGTACAAAAGATGGTAAATATATTTTTATTTGCCTAATCATACATTTTTATTTATTTTTATTTTATTTTTTACATACTATGGCGATGAAAACTAATGTCACGGAAATGAATAACCTGGCCACGGAAATGAATAACCTTGCCACGGAAATTAATAACCAGGCCACGGCAATGAATACACATTATTTTACAAGACATGGCGATGAAATTTTTTTCATTGCCGTGATTTTTTTTTCATTTCCATAGCAAATTTTGGCCACGGAAACCACGGAAATGAAAGCATGGCGATGAAAATCAAGCCATTAAATATTAATAATTAAAAAAGTATTAACTATTCGAAGAAACAAATACTTTATAAGATGAATATTTTCAAAATGCTTTCTTTTGAATGCTTACTCAAGAAGACAAACTTAATTTTATAGAAGTTATATCTATCCACGGCGATGAAAGAAAAAATGTCCAGTGACCAAAAACAAATATAACTTTCACTTTAGCGCGAAAACGTGGGCACCTGTGTACCTCTTTCCACGTCGAGTAGTTAGGCGATACTTGTAAAAAACGATTAGCGCACCGAGGGGGGGACCCAAGTTCATAGATTAAACAATATCCTTGATCATGTTTAGGTCACGGCGATGAAATGTAGTTCTGGGACACATGATTTTTCACTTACCGTTCGTTATATTCTTTATTTATTTGAATAAATGTATTTCGTAACAATACTTTAACTATTAATCTATCAAATGAAACTAAGTTTAAATCTAAACACTCAATATTTTTTCATCATTGAAGAATAATACAAAACGAGATGACCTGGGGACAAACACGGCAATGAAAGATTTGGAGGTTTAATATTTTTTTGTAAAATATCCATTAATCCTATTGATAAAATATTTAGTGCTCCATATAGATTACTATTCCACATAACCGGAAAAAAATATTAGAAAATTAGAACTTTGTTTTTTAGTAGCGATTTCATTGATGCCACGCAAATTTTGGCCGCGGGAAATTCACCCGCCTGTAACATGGGCTTGTAAGGGCAAACGCATATTTCAGCAACACACAGTCAATACCTAGAATGTATCTAGGTTCTAGATAAAGCCCACATCCAGCAAGTTGCTCACAGAGCCCGGAATCAAACAGTATCGTTAGTAATTTCGGGTAATACCTGCAATGTGGCGTCTCAGCGAGGTCCGTATGCCCTGTGATCTGTGCCTACGCGGAGGTATTGGAGGTATTCAGAATTATAAGGGTGATGAGGCAATATTTACTGTCAATGTGTTTACAATGGAAATTTGACATATTTTATATTTACTACTTCTGGTTTTGACTGGTAGAAAATCCTTTCAGCATTAGTAAAGAATTATAAGTTACAAGGAGGAGGAGCGTCCGTAGTCGAGATGGCTTAAGTGATCGTAACTGATCAATGAGGTTAAGCAAGACATCAAGTGGTTCTTTTCTGGACACCGCCGTGCTCCCGTGGGTCCCGGTTGAGTACAAATGTACAGCGAAAAGCGGGTGACTACCCATTTGGGGATTACAGTCGTGAGCATATGTATAAGTTATAAGGTGCACCGTGCACCGCCAGATAATCATTGTATGCAAAAATTACAGTTTAAATAGTAGAAACGCTTACGCGCCGCCTCACCGCGCGGAAATTTCTATGTTAAATCCGCAATCCGCGCGGTGAGGCGGTGACGTGTGTGAACCGCCTAACTGTCAGTAAATAACACAACTTGATAAAAACTAACGTCCTCACCCTGAATCCCTCCCTGTATTCCTTTGCTTTGCTAACTACGTTGTCCGGCTCAAACACCGCCCCATGTACCTACCCACTGTTCTGCAGCTAAATGCCTCACAGATCAATGCGTTTGCAGATGAGACAAAGAACTTCGTCTTTGATACTCGGCCCCGTTTGTCTTACAATTAGATACCTTTTGGAAGTGCTGCTTTGATAGTGAAATACGTAGCATAACTTATCGGAGCTTCTCAGAATTCCTGTTGATAAAGTACTGACATAACGGCAAACTGTACCTACATAGGTACGTAGAATATTGACTGTATAAATGTTTTCAGTACGTAAGTAATTTTATCAATAGTTTCTGTCAAAAAACGATCTGAAAAAGATTGAATTAATTGTTCATCCGAAAGTATTGCATCTATTTTCAAAATCACAGTCAAACAGGCAACAAACCCTCGAAAAACCGAATCACAAAACATAAAGGAACATATTCCAATAGATACGTTATCCAGTGGTCGCCCACTTCAGCGTCTTGGTACAATTTCCATAACTCGCCCGCACTCGGCCCGCAGTGCATGGAGGCTTTGAACCAGCAATAACTTCATTGAAAACCTCTCCTTGTATCTTCGAAGTCGAGAGGGTCCCTCCCGCTTGAGGAAAACAAACGAACGAGAGCTGTCATCTAACTACACTCACGGGCAAGGAAAATGGAAAGTGGAAACTCATAAAATACTGACACCAAACAACCCTTATTTTTTCAAACAATCAATTTAAAATTTGAACAAAATATTACCGTTTTTAGTTGCTTATATCCTGATGCTCTGTTAAATGTACATCAATGATGCAGAAGGCGTCATTAGCCTTTTCCATTTAGGAGTAATTTAGGGTTTTTCTCAGTGGAACCTTTTCATTGCCCGTGAGTGTAGTACGTCTACGTTTAATAGGTACAACAAGATAGAGTCGTACTTAGAGCAGCAGTGATCCGAAACTGGCAAGCTAGACAGACCCCGCAAGTCTCAACTTCGGTCGGGGTGGAGTGGGCAAACTTAGCTAGCCGGATTGCGAAGAAATAATATATGTTAATTATAGTAAACGCGTTTGGTTTAATAGCTTAATGCACTTTCTGTATTGTTTGCATCCGATTGAAGTGAGCATTTTACTTGCGATAGATGGAGAAATATGTTATGGATGGTATTGTGTGATCTGATCATAACGCTGAGGTGCCTTATTCTAAGCATGTTGGACAACAAGTTGCAGACAATTTAAACAGATAAATTTAAACAACTTACAATCGGATTGTAATTTACTACGTAACATCCTACATCCTGTATAAATATGTCTCAAAGACAAGTTTAAACAACATCATAATCACTAACTCAAGCACACACGGAGCAAAACATCAGAAGACGTCACTTAAAACGTACGTAGTCCCAAGATTAAATACCGACATCGCTTGACTTAAACTAACAATCCGTCTTGCTTGCTACATGTCACTTTCCGAGATAAGTAGTCTTACAGACTTACATCTATGTGCAAGTCAAGAGGGGGTGAACGACCCCTCATATACTTTTGAAGGTAGGGATGGCCCCTCAGGTAGTGACTTAAAGCCACATTTACTAATTTCCCTGAAGCTTGATGACTAACGAAGCATAATGCAAAATGTGATTGGTTTAACACATTTCAATCTGAGGTTTGGTCGATAGGAATTTAAATATTTAAGGTATTAAAGCAATTTTTTCGTACAACATCATAATAAATTATAGGTCTGTCTAGTCAGTACAGAGTTAGTTAGTGCAGTAAATGAAATTGATTATAAGGTACAGCTAAATAAGACATGAGTCCGTCTAGTATTACGAGTATTCTTGTAACTTGTCATTGGTACTGATCGCTCTGTAGAATGTTGCATTACATCACCGTCTAGTGTCTACACGGTAGAATTATTATATTCAATTCGATTCAGCCGCTGGACCTTGCCATTAAACACTTGTCTTTGCTATAAGCACCACGCACCGTGCGTAGTAGTTCAATTTTAACGCGATTGTTTCATCAGCGTAACGTAGTATAATATGTTATGTACATAGTAGGTAATATACCTTGCCATACATACCAGTTCCCTCGAGAGAGGTAACGACTAAGAATTTGCGCGCTACCCTCAGGCGGTCCGCCACCTGGCGGGGTGAGCCTTGATGAGCTCGTCCTGTCTCGCCGGTGACTTGCGTGTAACGGGGCGAGATAAACGGTCAAATGAAACGTCACATCGAGTTAATGTATGGAAATAAATCGCGTGGTCTACGAGGACAATTCTGCTCGCATCATCATTCGTTTGATTATAAATCTTACTCATAATATTATACACTTACGAGCAATAAAATATATCCACTTATAAAATGCCGAAACCAAATGTCCCCATTCCCCAATAATTAAATTAAATACTATTTTAGTTTGTCATATTCTGATACGCTGTTAAGTCGTCATGCGTTGTAGAGTATGTACTGCGTCTAGGAGTAACTTGTTGCTATTGTCACAGAAACTTTTTCATTGCATTGCATTGTTATTTTCTGACCATCTCTAACCGTGGCCTACCATGCCATACCACAAGCATACCACCCAAGACATCTTTATGATGGAGTAGTAACACCTACTCCCCTCCATGTAATCCACAACATAAATCTACCTTTGTATGCATGCATGCATATGCTCACGACTGTAACCCTTGAAGAGGTCCCTATGAAAACGAGCCTACTCTTCGCAACATTTTATATTCACTTGACAAACGCAAGCCGTGTCATCGTGTTGATTGAGTACAATGTGCTAAGTTATACAATCTAGAGAAGAAATGTGCAGGCTTCTTGACAACTTTTATCCATAGATATATATATATATATATAGATGCCGTACATAAGCTCAAATGTTAGTCTTACTACGCACGACTAAAAACAGTCCATAATGTTAAGTTTAGTCAGTGCGCCAATATAGAAACTCGTCACTTTTTACAATCATGGGTGTCGGTTTATTACCGGTAAGTTTACGCAAAATTCACTTTTATTTTCACGGAAATAAGGAAGAGTTTTGATGCTAAGGCTGTCTCCTGTATACGAATATTCTGGCAAGACACTTGTTCCTTCCGATATGTTGAAGCAGCGTGTTTTGAAACTATACAAGGCCAGAACGCAGAGGGTGGGACTGCTCACGTATACTTTCAAATTGAAATGTTGCCATGATTTACTTGAAAGTATACAAGGCCATTACGCACTAATCGCGTATATTTTCAAGTGAGTTGGGCCAAAATTATGGCTTGAAAATATACTGCAGCAGTTACCACTGCGTACTAATCGTGTATATTTTCAAGTGCCAAACGGCAAGGCGAGCACTTGAAACTATACGTGATTAGTTACCAGGTAGCCATTTTGAATGATTGTTCTCTCTTTCTTTCATGCGAAATAGTAATAAGTCTATTGCTTTCTAAACATTGCATCGTCATTCCGCACGTGGCATTGTCTTCGTAACGTGTTTTTTGTTTATATCGTGCTGTTAAAAAGTAGATTGATTTAAATTAAAGTATAGAACTGTTTTAAATAGTAAAAATGATGTCAGAGGAGGGTGTGGAACAATTTATCAAAGACAATTACGGTGATTTCATTAAAGTACAGTGGGATTTTCAAACGAACGATAAGTTTCGTTTGATAGTGAAGTGCAAACCCGGTGATTTCGCAGATCATAGTGAATTCTCTACGGACTTTATTCGGAAGTTTTCTTCATTCACCAATACAAATTGGATAGTACGTTCCACGTTTCCGAAGTTGAAGAGACTCGCTTACCGTAAGTTGTTTGTGTGCCAGCATTCATCATTTAACAAGAAGGCTGAAAATCTAAATCGTGTCCGTGCCCGCGCTTGTCATGCCTTCATTGATTTTAAAGCAAAAAAAGTCAATCGAAACACTTGTCGCTATGATGCTGATTTAAAAGAAGGATTCACGATGATGATTAAACTGGAGTATTCACACTCCCATTTGATACAGGTGGCTGAAGCGTTTAGCTATCTGCGGAGTGATACTGAGACTGATGACTGTTTTCGCCAGTATTTTGAATCGGGTATGACTCCGGCTTCGGCATTAGCTTTACATGAAATGATGCTGCTAGAAAAATATGGAAAGGAAAGTGCTACGTACTTAGCAAATGCTCAATTAAACCCAAGTGAAAACCATGTTTATTACCTGTACCATGTGTGGCGCAGAAACAAATATGGAGATAGTGAAGGGACAAACATGAATGAAGTATTGGAGAAAAAGTTCACAGAATTACGAGAAAAAGGGTATATAATAGTATCAAAAAAAAACCCCAAGGTTACTGTTGTCATTAGCCCAATCATGAAGAAAGTTTTCATGTCTGAAATTACAAATGACATGCTTTTCATTGATTCTACATCTTCATGTGATCAGAGTAATACAGTGATTACATTTGTATTTACATCAAGCAAAGTTGGTGCTTTGCCAGTCGCGTGTGCTTTTCACACATTACAAGATACTGCTAATTACACATTAGTATTTTCCATGATAAAGGACGCATTAGACGAAATTGACGAAGTGAAAAAGATCAATCCGGCCATAATAATGACTGACGACAGTAAAGCTGAACGCAACGCCTTGAAAACTATATTTCCAGAATCTCGGCTGTTACTTTGCTGTTTCCATGTAGCACAGGCGTTTTGGAGATGGTTATGCAACGGTGAACATAGAATTGACATAGCAAAACGGCAAATGATCATGAAATGTTTTTCTAAACTCATGTTTGCTAGTAGTGAAGAAAACGCGCTAGAGCTTTACCAACAAATTATCTCAGATTCGTACGTGAAAACCTGTTCAAACTTAATTAAACAAATGGAAAATTTGTGGAATAGACGATCGGAGTGGTGTACGGCATACAGAATTGATGTTTTGAATAGGGGAAGTAATACGAATAACTATACCGAGGCATCAATTCGTATATTTAAAGACGTGATATTACAAAGATGTAAAGCGTTTAATGTTTGCGCTTTGATAGATTTCCTAGCAAACATATTCGAGAAATATCAGTACCGTAGACTAATGAAGTTCGCAAATTGCCGTCGAACAAACTCTTTAGCCTACTTGAAGTTCAGCAGACAATCTAAAGATATGAAACAGATAACCCGCATCAGTGAGTTTGAATTCTTGGTTGAAGAGACAGATAATGCTGCCTACTCTGTTGACATTCATGTCGCATGCTGCGATTGTTTGAGAGGACAAGGAGGAGCATTTTGCAAACATTTATGTGCAGTTGAAATAAAATACGGGCTTATATTGAAAACTTCTCCAAAGCTCTCAAAAGAAGACAGAATAACTTGTGCAAAGATAGCATCTGAAGTCGAGCTTAGTGACGAATTCTACCAAAACATGAATATGCTACTTGAAAAAGAGCTACAGCCTGTACAAGACGACGGTAGTTACCAAATCCAAAATACCACACAAGCTCACGCACCACAACCGAGTTCTTCCAGTCACGAAGACGTATGTACAGAAAAATACAGTGAATATCTTACACAAATGGAAGCAGAATTTCACAAACTCATAAATATTTTCAAAGGGAATCCTAGCCCATCCAATCTTAAAGCCATGTGTGTACTAAACTCTTCATTAAAATCAATAAAAACAGATCAGCAAGCTCAAAACTTCATCCACAATAACCTTAAAAGAAAACTGACACGAAAAATTCACGTGCAACCAACAGCAGTAGCAAGAAGAATGTCTGACACTAGAACCAGAAACAGGGTACAAGCTGGCAGGCCTATAAAACGTAAAAGGAATCATGATTTGGCACTGAATGTTTCACTTAATCGACACAATGCCAGATAACCAAGTAATTAGAATTTTAAATAGCCTGATTACTGTTTCTCTTGTTTAATTAATATAATTTTTGTTTTGATCATGTTTGTTACCTACCTAAAGTCTGTTTTTTAATCTCAGATACTAAATTGACAAATTTTGAACGGTTCATCAACATTACAGTCAAGTCGATTGTCCTGCCAATAGAACGATACGCCACTTAATCACAGGAGAATCGAATGTTGATGAACCGTTAAAAATCTGTCAATTTAGTATCTGAGATCAAAAAACAGACTATAGGTATTTACATTATTTAGTTGATTATTTCTTAGTAAATGTTTAAAAGTTGATTACTTATTATGTTGTTTAAATATTATTAATGTTCAAATTATGTTTAAGTACTTAGTTGAAACCAATAGTTTTTTTAACAAACTGTTTTTTTTTGCTTTGCTATTTTCGTATTTCTATTAGTCCTAAACAATGACCCGTCTCACTCGTGCGAGAGACATACTCTGTATACTCAGTTGTTAAAATAGACTATACGTAGGTACATAATTTTGTTGATTTTCCAGAATAAATGTTTAAAATCATATAATGGCATTTTTATATTTAATACACATAGATACGTAGATAGGGTAGGCTCACCAAAACATGATGAAAAATATGTCTCTAATAGGTCTATAGGGTAACACACTTACGAGCAATCAATAAATCCATGTTGAAATATGTCAAAACCAAATGACCCCAATTTTTTAAAACATTTAATTTAGAATTTAATCAAAATTTACGTTTTTACTTGGTTATAATAATATTTATAATATACCTAATAATATTTTAATGCGCTGTTAAATTTACTATAATATTGCCGACGGCGTCATTAAGCTAGTCTTTTCCGTTCAGGAGCTATCGTCGCTGGAACATTTTCATTGCTCGTGACGTGAGTGTAGTAGGTATTACTCTTAATTCATATATAAAAAAAACAAACACTCACACCTTGTACTAATTCATATAAATAATAAGATCTTAGTACTTGCAAGTATTATGATTGCTATAAATATCAATTTATCAATCAAATTAGAGCTTGTTCATCTTTATTTATTAACATTCTAAAGGTATGACAGGCAGAACAATTAAATCGTAGTCATGTACATTTACCGAAATAGTTCAGTAAATCAGAATCAGCATGTAGGTATAAATTATATGCGACAAGTACGCCAATCAAGCCATGTGCGTAATAGCAATGTATATTTTCAAGAACGATTCAGAAAATCCCAACTTGAAAGTATACGCGATTAGTACGCACAAATCGTGTATATTTTCAAGTAAAATATTTTTTTTTTTCACTTGAAACTATACAGTGCCAGTACACTATGGGTGCGTTCTGGCCTTGTATAGTTTCAAAACACGCGTTGAAGCACGCACTGAGTTATACGAGTTATATGAAATATGTGATTTATTGCCTCTCGCAGAGCCTACGCGATGTTGTGCCGTCAGTGTTACTATTATTGTTTTTCTGGTTTATGTCGAATAAAGTTATGCAAAATATATTTTATTTGTGATATTATATTCTAGATATGTGTATTCTATTCTATTCTCTGTGGGGGTGTAAATACCTGCACCTGGCTCTCTCGAGTGGAACCTTTGTGCATATCCCCAAGGTCTAAACTGCCTTCCTAAGCTTTGGACCATTTCCCACCACGCTGGTCCATTGCGGGTTGGTGGGTTCACATATCTAGATGTGCTAGATCTAGATATGCAGGTTTCCTCACGATGTTTTCCTTCACCGTAAGAGCGATGGTATACATTGTACTTAAGTTAAAAGAACTCATTGGTACATGTCATCGCCGGGATTCGAACCCGAATCTCTTGATTGAGAAGCGGGCGCTCACCCGACTAAGCTACCACCGCTCCTAGATATGTGTATAATCCCTAATATTTATCCGAATAGCAAAACTTCCCTATATTTAAGTTTAGCAATAACATTTTATGAATGTAGACAAAAGGTTTTATTAGTATTAGTATATCCTTAATACTTGAATTAACAAACATTACATAGAAACTTTATGAAATAAGGACCTATCCTTATTCGGTGATGACCGGTTGCAGAACTTCCTACCATTCATCTTGCCACCCATCCCGGAAATATCAACTCTTCACCCACCAACCATATTTAATAGCAAAGAGCATTCCAGATACTAACCGTGTTTAACCCTTTCAGTGCTCAGTGGCGCGTGAACACAAACTAAGAAACACAATTGCTTACCGAGACAGGGTTGACTCCTTGTTGGACCAATACAGTGATCTGATTGTAGATATTTAAATATTTCAAAGAAAAATTAGGGACATAGACATAGATATAAAATAACATAGATATTTATGGTAAAGGCAGTTAATATTAGTACAGGAACAGTATACCTATATCTGTTTAACAATTGTTTGTTTCTGCATCTATCCTTCATCCACCATAATGTTATGTAATTCACGAGTGCTAAGGCGTCCACAAAAATAGACTGTCCACATTTATTATTTATTATTTTACCTAATAATAAGTCTAGTGCACAATGGTTAGGGTACACTGGGCATTGAGCCATGTACACTCCAATCTAACTGACTATTCATTCAGGACGTTGACAAACCATACTCCAGTTCTAGTGTTTGTCACCGGTCCGCTAATGAAACTGTAAAAACTGTACACGCAAAAAAACAAAATTGTGAAAGCCACATTCAACTTCTATATTAAACAGAAATACGATAGAAACACGTATTTCACGGGATGTTATCTCATGATTAATGCCGTGTCATTGCGAGCGCGGTCGGCGGTCACGGGCGAACTAAATGAATAAATCTACTGATAAAAATGCGAGACTGTCCGTGCGGATACATGGCTATGAACTAACTGTTGCCGCAAAATTGTGCTTTTACTGGTTTATTTCTAGTTTTACAGGTTGGGACTTTTTCAGTGATAAATGTCAAGCTCTTCACAATGTTTCAAACAATAATACACCAGATGTTATAAATAAATTACATCAATATTATGCTTAGTAAAGACATAACACAGAGTCATCTAGAAACCATAACAATTAAATATTGATTGTAGGTCGTTGGAAGAAATTGAAAAACTCATACCTGCTTATTGGATAGACAAATATACATAATTGTTGCTTGCTATGAA
Source organism: Plutella xylostella (assembly GCF_932276165.1). Taxonomy (NCBI): domain Eukaryota; kingdom Metazoa; phylum Arthropoda; class Insecta; order Lepidoptera; family Plutellidae; genus Plutella; species Plutella xylostella. The sequence continues at coordinate 535,135 of NC_063993.1, read as the reverse complement.
TGTTAAGTACCTACCTAATTGAATCATGTTATACAAACTTTCAAATAGATACCTACTAATAGACACAAGTTGTTAATTGTATATAAATTATAACGCAGAATGAAGGTGCTGCGCACAATCCTGCGAGGATTATTGTAGTATCTTTAAGCTTGTTTTTTCTCATGTATTTTACCTATAATTAAATAAATAAATAAATAAAAAAACGTATTTAAATTTGCGATGCTTACTGTTGTAGTTACCTAAAACCCTTACTTGAAAAATCGTGTTGTTTAACGTAAGATATTAATTGAAGTGGGGAAAACGTATCACCGTTAATCTCAAGTAAATACCGATTAAAGTTACAAAAGAAAACTTATTCGCCGTAGTATTTGCATTACGCACCTAAGTTCTAAATTATACGAAGAATAACACAAAGTTTTGGGTCAAAACCAACAGTCAAGTCGGTTTCGCACCCTGCTTAGTGCCCTTAGGGGTGGAACTGTTTAATTAGACAGTTATTTTCTTGTAATTAAGGACTTGAAAATACATTCAACTCCTCTCCGTCGGTAGCAAGTATTAATTGTTAATTTTGATCCGACTTCACTGCACATTTAGCTAGAACCGGAATCTTACTTCAGACTGAAGGTGTAGGTACTATAATTTTTGCGGGCGAGCTTCGCTTCAGCTTTTATTATGTTTTCATGGTTAAATTTAATAGAACTTACTGCAGTACGTAGGTACAAAAGGTTTAAACTAAGTATTCCTTTTATACAGAACTACGAAGTTCATATATTTGACAGAGTTTTTACAGCTTTTTAAAGGACAAAAGATGACATTTTAAAAATATGTACAATAATAATAATAATATCCATCAGAATATTTTAAGTCCAACATTCTACAAAGTTAAGCAACCGTGCTTTTAAGTACTTACCCTTCGAACAAAGCGTCAAAGTTCCTCACATCCGGAGCACGCAACAAAATGCCCCCCGGGAATACTAAATAGCGCAACCAACAGAAACATTGTGTATAAAATTAATCCCACTCAAAACTCGGGAAAGTTTGCAAACACCCTAAAACAGAGTTGGCTTGCAGCAACATCTAAGACAAACCCAATTTCACTAGCACTCATAACTGGAGGTGCTTAAAACGGTCCCTTCCTGATAGATCCTCTGCAAAAAGCTTGTAGTATATTTTTTTGTATCGAAATGGTCAAACTAAAGTGATTGCTAAATAGTTTACCTACGTGTAGTGTGTCGAAAAAGTTGAACTTAAATACATCACGAAAATAATTTTATCGATGATAAAATTATTCGCCGTATCTTAGGTGTATTTCTTACTTCATTTCCTTACTAATTACTTACTTACCCCGCCTCCATTTACTTATCATGATGTTTAAATCAATTTCTTAATAAAATTCAATCAAAATATACTTTAGCCGTCAGAAGACATAAAGAACAAAGTGCACAGCAGTGCAATAGCATGCATTTGTCAGGAAGTACCCGCCCGAGCCGAACACCTACGGAACCAGCTTAAGCCGCAACGAGAGGGTAATAAAAGGGAGCGCTACAGGGGGGGGGGAGGGCGACTGACGCTGCAGGTAGATAATACTTTAGACAAACTAAACAACCAATATAACAAGTATTTATTTATAAGTAGCACTCCATTTTGAGCAGTCCTAATTGCGCGACGTTGGGTAGTTAATGTAGGTTCAGTCGGCTATTAGGTAGTCTGTATGTGAGATTTTTTGTGAATTTCACACCTGAGACTGTCAAGTTCAGCCGAACTCGAGTAGACTTTGCTAGATTTGCTCAAGTGTGAAACTGGGTCTTACAGTAAATTTATAACGTCTGTAATGTTCAAGCTTCAACCAAATAAATGCCTTTTAATATTTCCATGACGAATTAACTTCCTATGAAATTTCCACAGAGGCTTTTATGGCCCTAACACCGAATTTACCAAATTTCCGACCCGTTTAGGGTCAGAATCTTTTCTAAGATTCTACACCTTTATTCTTAACGCTTAAGGATTATTTTTGTTATCACGTGTAGACAAGACAAACAATAATGATTGGACTACTACCTACTAGGTATATGTATACTGTTTTATAGTAATCTAGTAATTGCATGTCAACAATTCTATACGGATGTATACAATTGCTATTAGTAAAGAGCGTTTTATCAAATAACGAAGACAATATGTAGTGATTTATCGTTTTAATACCGATGTAAATGTGGGAAACATCGCTATTGTGCCGCCATATTTCATATTTTATCGCAACAAGTTTAATAACGATTGTGTACATTTAATAATTACTCTCGTCTATAAATAGCTAATATTTTTTAATCTAATTAATGCTTACCTAGTAACATTGACTAATACTACCTGATTAATTTTATCCAAAAAATTAAATGTTGAATAATGATACCTATCTGGTAATGTTTATGAAAATAATCAAATAGGTACAATCAGAGTAGCACTAGGCTTGCAATATTTTTGTTCACTTAGTATAGAATACTTTGAAACCGTCACAAGCACAGAATCATCATTATCATCATCATCATCAGTCCGTAGTCGTCTCGCGTTTGACATAAACCTTTCCTGTCAAACACAAATCATAAAGTACATAATTTCAGACTTATTTTTATAACATTTTAATAGAACAATTTTGATTATGTTTACCAGGCGATTGGACACAAAGCGTTTCATTGGATATTGGCTTGTTGGTGAACGCATATCTTCATTCTGTAGCTAAGTAGGGCTTATTGAATTTGAATGGACCTTTGAGCTGCAAGGAAATCGATCTAAACTATTAATGTTATAATGCTAATCATATTGAATAGTGCATAATTAAGTTTCTGAAGCTGTACAGCACATGATAATATGACTTGTGTTCAATATGTTGGATTGATTAATGAAAATAAATAGTACTATAAATGCCATAGTATAAGCGATAGGATAAATATAGTTTACGAATGTATTTGTTATTATTTCACGTTAAGGTGAAATTTGGAATTCAGGAAGCTGATACCCTGTATTAGCATAAATAAAGTAAGTAAGGCTACATTTATCACGGGTTTTACATGGCAAAATATTTCTCCTTTTTAAGGCAAAGCAAAGCATTTGGAAGCAATAACTATAATGTAAAATTTTATTGAATATGAAATATGATTTTATTGGATACAAAATGTTAACACTTAAAAAAACATTTTAAATAGTGCTACGACCGCTACGGCTACGGCCTACGGCGTAGCCCCGCTACGGCTTGGCGTAGCACAAAACTCGTAGCATTCACAAGCAACGTATTTTCCAATCATGCAATAAACCAACTGAACCCCTTCAGAGACGTATTACGCGCTAAAGTATAAAAGTTTCATGCGACCAGCAGCACGTAGCGTAATCGGGACCCCAAAGATAAATTCAGTGACCCCGCATCGCCCCTCTGTTGGGGGTAAAAGTCGCCAATCGTGACGGCGCACCTGCGATCAATCGTGGATGGTGGATTTTAAATATCAGTTGTGTGGGTGGATTGTGTTGATAATTGAATGTGACGATTCAAATTATGCAGAAATGGAGGCAGTATCAGACAGAAAAACAGTATGTTTGTTACTAAAAAACATCGTTCTCTGGATATTGTTCATTTAATGATATACTCGTTGTATTCGAAAGCTGAAAATACAGCGATTTATTTCAAAACAATTCTCATTTCTGCAAAATACCAAACCAAAATCACCACTAAGCTTTGGCATTATGCTGTCGTGAAGTCGTGTAGACACACAGCCACGATCACATTAGTCACCGGCCGATCTGTCTTTGTGTCCGATAATATCTCTAATTAACTATTCTTGTCTGAGCGGCCGGGAGATAGCGTCCCATTAGTCCGTAGGTATATCAGTAACTACACGTTATATACCTGTAGATATTATTAGAGACATTGTTATAGACGTTTCAGACCCGATTTTACCATTGAAGATTAAAACGTCTATAAACTCAAGAGCTAGCTTAGCTAGTTATATGTGAAATTATGTTAAGGATAGCCTTATTTTTATGGCTAAGTCGGGGCTTAGTGACCCTAGTCCTAGTGACCCTAGTCCAGCTTTTGTATTTTTACCAACAAGCTAAGAGGAAGAAGATATTGAAAGTAAGTACGGTGGCCTGCGCCTAAAAGTATACAGGCGGAGTTTTTAAAATAGCGATCTCAAGCTCACATGCTGCTCAAGCACATCCACATAAACACCACTGCTACACACATCACGTCCCCGGATTTATAACAGACTAGCTGTTCCCGCGCGCTTCGCTTCGCCTTAAAAAGTTTTCCCGTGGGAATTCCGGGATAAAAAGTAGCCTATGTTCTTTCCCAGGGTCTAAACCGTATGTATACCAAATTTCATTCAAATCCGTTCAGTAGTTTTGGCGTGAAAGAGTAACAGACAGACAGACAGACAGACAGACAGACAGACAGACAGACAGACACAGTTACTTTCGCATTTATAATATTATAGTATAAGTATATATAGTATATATAGTATATATAGTATATTATAGTATATAGTATATAGTAAGGATGTAGCTGGTCCCTTCATCATCAGGGATCGCTATTTTAAAAACTCCGCCTGTATACTTTTAGGCGCAGGCCATCGTACATTATGTCTTCATTTTATAATATAAAATACTTTCAAGATAATTAATTATGAAGCACTTTTAAATGAATCTCTAAATAATTTGTATCACCGCACGATATCACGAATAACATGACGTTGCCACTTTTGCATCAGATAAAAAATCGTGTAAGTAAGCGATTCCGTAATTACAGTACATGTGTACTTGAACACCGACATACATAAATAAGGGGACAAAATACGTACCAACAGACAAGGGCCATTAGCAGAAGAATCCTTAATTTATGGCGTATCACACGCGGGACAAACAGCGCATAATTTATTGCAGTCAGATCCGCTTCGGCACCTACACCAAGCCTGTAGGTACCCTATACTTTTGTCTAGCTAGCTCTAATGTATAGCTAGGTACCTACTTGTAGTTGTGTCTACTGTTTAAAGTTTTCGATGGTATAATATAATAGAGCCACATAAGAGCACATAACAGAGTGTAGCAAGAGTCGCTGTTGTCGGAAACAACGAAGAGGACATCATCAGCATCATCATCATAATAGAGCTGATAGTTGTATGGATATAAACTCAGCAACATTTAAAATATATTAAGTATATCTACCACTAAATAAACAAACAAAACACATTCACAAATATCACATCAGCCGTCGCCTAGCCCCTTAGATACCTACATCTATTAAGTTTTCTTCTTATTATGTCATCATCATCAACTCAGCTATAAACATATAGACGCCATACGTCATAACGGCATACGCCATAAGACTACCACTGCTGAAAATAGGCCTGCCCTAATGTTTTACCCCTTTTCCGATCATAGGCGGCAAACGAGGCACAAAAGTGTTTATGAATCTGACTGTACAATGTACATGCATCAGAGATCGCAACATTAACTATAGTCAACCTCTCCTTTCATACATTCACGGTGAACAGGTAGCTATGTGTACGTAAGCTGAAACTTTTTGCACTTTTACTACGTCTGTCTGCCCCTACCGATAAATTCCGACCTTTGTTAGGGGGTGAAACGGTTTAATGTTTATGTATGTAATCCTGTTTGGGCTCGCTATGCAACTGCGATGGACTGCTGGGCATGCCTGGTATCCTGGTACCGTCGTGTTTCACTCAGGAGTTAAATGGCCTGTAGATTTGCTTGCTAATGAAATTGTAGCATGATATGGGTATGTAGGTAGGTACTTATTATTATTTTTAAAAGATTAACAAATTATGACTTAGTGATGATTTTGTAATTAAGAACTATGCAAATTATATAGTTAAATACCTACTTAGCACATAATTTATACTATTTGGAACCGGCTTACTTCTGACGATATTATTATTTACATTCAAATTCACTGATCTTCCTTAATCCATTACAAAGTGGGTTATTTATACATAATATACCTACCTCTTTGAATAATCAAGAAAATCGAAGTACATACACTTGTAACATATTATGTACTTGAAAAAATATACATACATAAATATAACAACCGGTATGAAAGTGGTTCACAGCACCTGTGGTGAGGGTACCTAACGTTTTGTAACAATAACATTGGGCCCCTTGTCAAATGTTTTTATTGCATCAAGACCGTAAACGTCAAGTGTTATTTGCGCTGACCGTACCTCGGGGGCAGCGGCATAGCGTAGCTGCTGGGTAGTGGATATTACAGTACGAACCAAATTTAATACCTAAATCATAATGTACGGTCAACTTCGCAAATACCTATACACTTTTGATCCATGTAAAAAAGTGTATAGCTTCTTATGAAACTGAATTTACATGTACAATCAGTTGTTAAAGTAAATTATTATCATTATACTGGTTTCACACATACAGGTAGGTACAATTATGCACCTATATCCATTTATAATGTACATAATGTGAAATAAAAAACTTAATAATAACCTCTACGTCTCACTACTAGAACAAATACCATAGGGCGTCCATGTTTCAAATTGTCTGCGTTCTACTTACCTAGAAATGCAGACAATACATGCCATGCTGACATGATTGTAGGTACATGATCAATCAATACAAGCCAAAGACATGATCTCGTGTAATGATCATTGATCATAGTTTGGCTAGTAACCTGGTTGGTATAGAAATGTGCAATAAATCGTGTATATGCCTATGTACATATTTAAAATGTACAGTTTTTTCGTAGTTAAAAACCGCACATTCAGGATACAAACTACAGATATGGATACAGGTAAACTTATAACGCCTCTCTTTTCCGTTCATCGTTAAAAGCGAACCATTCCGTAGTGTCGCTACAATATCAGCGCAGTACACAATGCAAATAGATCAGTATTGGCTCTTTTTATTGTGGTGAGAGCCCCTTTGTCCGCCCTGTATTGTCAGACCGGATTACATCGATAAACATTCGTTCATTCATTTCGAATACAGTATAGGAATGTATCGTTGCAGATCACCATCAATGCAGGCAATCAACTATTTCTTACAAGAGAGTTATTTTTCTAATAGATACGAATAAAATATTTCTATGATTATAGGTACAATAGGTATTTTAATTAAAAATTAATTACACAATTCTTATAGCTCTACATACTCATAATTTAATTAATGACTAGTTCAGGAGACCCTTAACATTAAAATTGAAATATTTCAAATCTAGGGAATTCATACGAGGTTTAGTTTAGTTAAAACATGCTACCTGCTTAATTTCCCAATAGTAAGGTAGGTTATTTACAAGAAAAATATTTTTTCATGTATAAATATTAAACAAGAAAAAGAATTTTTCACAGTTAGGTTATTTGTTATCTTACAAACAGGGTGTCGCGTAAAAATAGTTTATTTTTATTATAACAACGGCAACAATAACCTCACATTTCAGCCGGAAGACGGAAACGGAAGGGGGGACCGACAAAACAAAACGAATATTGTATCAACTCATTACCTATTTCATTGTTGTTTTCATTCGTTTCTGACAACCGTTTGCGGGAAGGCCTGCGTCGTATTGAATAACACCATTAAAAAGGGTTGAGTAATTTGATAATAATGATCGCCATTTTACATTATGATTTGACGGCAAAATTCCTGTGGTTATAAGAAATGTTTAATCTATATTTAATCATGGTGAGGATGCAATTAAGTTTCAGTCGATTATGCATGAAAGAAAGACATGAAACAACAAAAATACAAAAAAAAATTATAGGGTTGTAAGGGTCAATTTTGATATACTTAAAATTTACTTCAGCACATACGTAGGTGGTCTGAAAAGTTTCCGACCTCAACGTGAAGATGGCAGCACACATCAATTAAAGTCAGGGAATGTAACTGTGCATCTTTTGACAGCAACACTTCAAAGTTTCAGCCATTTTTGACGCGTGGTTTTTATTTTACAGTCGTTTGAGTGAGTCGATGTGAGAATTTCTGTGAAAATTGAAAAAATCGAGTATCGAGCGGTCTTAAAATATTGGTTTTTGAAAGGGAATACCCCTACGCAAATCAAAGATGAGTTAGATTCTATGTACGGGGACTCTTCACCGTCATTTACCACTGTAAAATTTTGGGCAGCCGAATTTAAACGTGGCCGTAAGAGCTTCGGAGATGATGAACGTTCGAGACGTCCAAAAACTGTAACTATAGTGACGATAACATCGCTAAAGTTCTCCAAATGGTGTTAGACGACCGCCAAATTAAAGTGAGAGAGATAGCAGAGGCAATGAAAATGTCCAGAAAACGTGTTTATCACAAATTAAATCAAGATTTAGGCATGAGAAGGCTGTCCGCGTGTTGGCTGCCGCGTTCGCTAACGTCAGACCAACGACGTGTTCGAATGAACATTTCCAATGCTCTGTTGGCGCAGTTTAGGCGCAATAAATCCGTGTTTTGGCGCCGCCTAATTACTGTTTTACAGGCTAGGTAGAAGAATAAAAATAAATTTTAAGAAAAAAAATCTTGTATCTATGTTAGGTCGGAAACTTTTCAGATCACCCACGTAGGTAGGTTAAACTATACTGTGAACAAAATAGCTAAACGAATCAAATCAAAGTACAGGACATTATTCCAACGAGCCCGCCACTAAACATAAATGCCTAAAGCGGCAACATGTTTGAAATTAGGCTTCGAGCCAAACGAATTGATATGTCAATTACCGGACGAATGGTATGGCAACACCGCACATACTTTCATCTTCCCTATTCAGACCACCTCAACGATTCCAAAGCGATATTGAGTTTATAAACATCATCATCGGCCAATTATGGTCCACTACCTAACCCAACCACCAATGGCTACATTATCTAAAATTGACGATCCAAAGAACCAGAGGGCCGAATGTATGTACTTAGAGTCCATTCGAGAACTCATCACAATCCAACGGTCATTGTTTCTCATGTAGGTTTCACAAACCCATTGCAGTGCTATGTAGTTCATACAGATTTACTACACTCACTCTCGCAGTTAAAAAGTTCCACCTGCCATTGCCGTTCCATATGTCATTGGAGCTTTTTCATTGACTCTCGCACCAATACTCAAGAGTCGTGAGTGTAGTTTCTCAACCTTTGAGTACGATTTACCGCCGACTGCTACAATATAGCTTTTGCAATACTGAGTAGATCAGAATAACACGTGTAAACGAACAAGAGTAAGCAAACACAGACCAGCCCCGCTCTGGGTATTTACAAAAAGGGTTGAACACCCTGTAGCAACAACTCAATAAGGAATCACAAGATCAGAGAATTAATGGGTAAACGAGGTAAGTTCTAAGACTGGTATTTAACTAAAGTATTTACATAAGCCAATTTATTAGCTATCTGCACAGAAATCAAAATAAAAAATAAATAAGCTTTATTTATGTAATCATTAATATTATAAGAAATGCAGTTAATATAATGCGCATTTTTATCTGTAGCCGTAGTAGATTGAAATTGCTCAGGTCAGAGTAATGTCAGAGTAGGAAAGCTTTTTGCAAAAGGACTTGACTGCATAGAAACACAGGTTAAGCGAGACTAGTTTATTCACACATACCGCACAATATATTCTCAAATAGTAATGACGAGTTACCCTACATATTAATACATCACAATATCTCCCTTCTTTAAGTTATTTGTATCACTATAAAGTCAAGTTTATCAAGTTTCACTTAATTAGATTTAACTTTTTAATTAAACCTAACAAACGATTTAGACAATATGGATGATATGCAAGTTTAAACAATAAAGAAACATCTTAAGTTGTATTATGTACAATATATGTATGACTTGATTAATCAATGATCATAATATCTACGATCTACGTCCCCCGTAAAAAAAAATAGCATAAGTATAAATAATTATAGGCACTTACATATGTATATGGTCGTACTTATAGTCTACAAGTTAATGATACATATAGTGTTAACTATCTCATTATTACTGTTACATAACATAGGTGGAACTTGTTTACGCATAAATAATAATACAAGTAAGTACCTATGGCTAATTAGACCTATCATCGGTAAGTATAAACAAAAACTTAGGTATCAAGCAGACACTGAAAAGATACTTAAGTACACCATAAACAAACTAGAATAAAAATATCTTGGTATATTTACTAAAATATGTTATTTAGGTATAAGTACGTATATCATACATTTAAGTTAATTGAACTAACGGCGCCGAGGGCGGGTGTTAACATATTCGCCTGAAGCAGACGGGCTCGTGGTGCATGGGTGTGGAGTGAATACTTCAGCGTTACCTGCCGCAGCGGGGTCGCCGCGGGGCGGGGAGCTGGGCGGGGACTCCCACCTGTCATGTAGATAGATAGATAGATAGATAAAGCGTTTATTTGATCCACTTTCTTACATACACAACAAATCACAATTACAGATATACACATTTGTACTTATAACTAGGTAAATAGTAGCTATGATAAAGACAGGTTTGTACTTGGCAGGTTGTGTGTTGAAGCGGACCAAAAGGGTGAAGTAACTCAGCGTGGATGTTTACTCCAGGAGCAAACCGCTGATTTTCAGTTACCTCCCATTTAATTGTTCCAAGGGTGCCGAATTACATAAATTGTGAGCAAAATAAACTACTTAAAATATATTGTTTTGAAGAAAAATTACCTATTTTAGTTTGATAATGTTGTAAAGGTGTGCAGCTAACCAGCAAGAGACACAGGGTCGTACTCAGTGGATGACAGAGCACCCACCATAGTATTAATATTGCATGAATGTATTTATTGTTAGACGATCTGCGCCGGATGTAACAAAAATATAGAAAATATGTAATGAATAAATAGTTATTGTAGATAACTAAATTTGTTATCAAGTCTTTTGCTTAATAAGAAGAAACAATTTTATTTTATTTTTAAAATTAATTTTATTTTTTAAGAGCCTTATAGGTGGTGGAATATTATTCCAGCATTTTGTTGCTTGATAACGGAAACTTCCTTCAAACGCGGCGCTAACATGTTTAGGGACAGACAAAATTGGGCGGAAAGATCTAGTACCATACCTGTCATGAAAAGGGGAGAAACAAAGTTTAGAAAACAAGTATTCAGGTTTTTGAAACTTTAACACGTCGAAAACTAGGCTACAAGTATGCAGGTACCTTCGGGCCTCCATGTTTAGCATGGATGCTTTATTTAGAAAAGGAGTAATGTGTCCTCGAGGTGGTACGTCAAAACAAAAACGACAGCAGGCGTTTTGCACCCGCTGTATTAGACGCCGAGTTCGCTCAAGAAGACAAGGGCCGTAAACAGTATCTCCATAATTCAGCCTAGAGAGGATTAGAGTCTCACACAGCGTAATGCGTACTTTTTCTGTTAGTAAGGAGCGGATTTTATATAGAACTTTAAGACGGAAAAAACAGTTTTTGACAATATTCTGAATGTGATTTTCAAATTTTAAACCACTATCAAGGAGCAAACCCAGACACTTTGCCTCGTGAACGCGTTCAATACTCTGGCCTTTCATGTTTATAGTTAAAGCATTAGTATTAATAATGTTTCTGACCTGCATAGTGGAGCCCAAAACCATATATTTCGATTTAGATGGGTTCAGCACCAACGCATTATCTTTAGACCAGTTATCTATGTTATCAAGATCACCATTGATTCCCTCCAGTACTTTTTGCAAATTATCCGGTGCGACTGATGCATAGAGTTGAACATCATCAGCGTAACAGTGGTACTTACAATATTTAATTTCAGCGGTTAGATCCGTGCTATAAATTATAAACAAAAGGGGACCAAGGATTGAGCCTTGCGGTACCCCACGACTAACGGGTAAAGGATTTGATGTGATGCTAGTGCCATTATTCAGCATTAGTTTGACAGACTGGGTTCTATTCGACAGATAACTGTTGAACCAATCAATGGCATGACCACTTATACCATAGTAAGTTAATTTAGCTAGAAGCAGATCAATATCCAGGCAATCAAACGCACGTGAGAAGTCCAGCAACGATAGAATCGTCGCATTACCTATGTCCTGTTCAGCCAGAATATTATCTGTAACATCAAGCAATGCAGTAATTGTACCACGATTCTTGCGGAATCCAGACTGTAAGGATGGAAGTATATTGTTTTCCTCAATAAATTTTATAAGTTGGGTGTAGACGGCTTTCTCTACTAGTTTTGATAAAAAAGGTAGAATACTAATTGGCCTTAGATCCTTAAGTGAAGTGGGTTGGTCGACCTTAGGCAGTGGGTTAATTAGTGCTGATTTCCAGCACTTCGGAACAGACTGTTCAGTAATAGACCTATTAACGATAGCAGTAATAGCTGTTAAAGTATGTGGAAGTGTAAGCAAAATCATATCCCGGTTAATACCATCTATGCCTGTAGCATTGGATGTTATAGCAACAATATATCTGGCAATCTCAGTTTCAGAGACTGGGTTAAGCTCGAACACAGCAGTACCAAAACGGTGAGTAGTAAAAAAGTCAAGGTTGGAAACAGGAACATCGTTAGTACCAGGAATATCTAAAAAATGCTCATTAATTTTGTTTGGATCATTAAAAGAATCTGGTAAGCTGTCACTTTTAGAAGGATCGACTAAGACCTTATTCTTCAAATTTTTCCAAAGCTTTTTCGGTTCATTAATTTGGGTATTAATAAATTGATCAAAATAGGCGCGTTTTTCATTGGCTATACTAGTAACGACAAGTTTTTTTAAATCTTTATAGTGCTTTTTATGTTCATCGGATTTAGTTAGTCTAAATTTCTCATGTGCTTTGTTACGTAAGTCAATCATTAGCTTGCAAGAGTCAGTCACCCACGGGAGAGACTGACCCTCTCGAACCCTAATGGATCTAACAGGTGCATGTTTATCAAAGAGTGATGTTATTAAGATGTTAAATTGATTTACTGCCAAATCCACTGTAGAGCAACTAATTAAAGCTTCGAAGTCTAATGCAAAAAGATCTCTGTTAAAGTTTTCTAAGTTTATATGATTTATAGGTCTAAAAGTTAAGAATTTAACTGGGGGTTTAATTTTTTTTATGGCTAAAGTTACATTTATCATGGCGTGTCCCAACGACCCGGTGATATTGGTGACAGTGACATCACTAACTTTTATATTAGTACAAACAAGGTCTATAAGAGTCTCATTACCCACAGAGTAATGTGTAGGCTGAGTAACTACTTGTTTTAAATGTAGGTAATCAATAAATTGGTTAATTTTTTTAGCTTCATTAGTACTCATATCCATCATATTAACATTAAAATCACCTAGTAGGACCACTTGATCATGATTAGAAAAAGAAGTTACTGATTCTGTTAAGGCATCAATAAATACATCTAGATTTATCCACGACGGTCTATAAGCCGTACCTATAGCTATACGGTATCCTTTAACTCGCGTTGAAATCCAGTATTGTTCTACATTAACTGAAGGGTGATTTAGGTAACGCACATTAATATTATTCTTAATATAAAAACCAACACCGCCCCCGCGAGAGCGCCCCATGTGTGCGGGGCGGGGTGCATGGCGTAGCCTGTAGCCCGGCACTGAGGGCGCGCACGCCCCCTGTCCCTGGCCCAGCCACGTCTCATTTATAGCAACTATATCTGCCTGAAAACGATCCATTGCGAAAATAAAGTCATCATGTCCTGTATTTAAAGAACCTGCATTAAATAGACCTAATTTTAAGAATTTGTTATTATTCATGGAAAAGAGATCAGGGTGGCATACCTACCCACTTACTAAAGTGTATGCATAATAAACCAGTGCAAATGACAAATAAATAAAACAGATTTGTTTTCAAGCTGAAAATGCCCAGTATATACTATGAAAAGGACAAAACCATCATCACAGCACCTGTGCCACACATATGTGGCTGAAAAAGAATCAGTCTCCTGTTCCACTTCAACACTCAACCTGTCTGAATTTAAATTGAGCAAGCAACATCCTAACTGGTACATAGTACACCTCCAGTATGTATATAACACAAAGACAACCACAAAACAATAGTTACATAGTTTCAACTCATTGCTAAGGTATATCAGAAAATATTGAGGATTATTTAGTCTATGATTATAGGCACCCACAAGTACACAGAGGAATATCACATAATAAAAATAATTATATAGGTACAATACACAGATGTAAAACAGCCCAATGCTCCTGCATGGAAATAGTGTGGGCATGTTAATTAATTCAAGAACAGTATTTATGTATATTGATATAAGTAGGTGAAATAGCACTAAGCAAACAAAACCTGTAGGTATTATAGTTTATGTTATATAAATACTAGTCTCAGTAACAAACACACAGTCATTACCACTCAGACAGACAGAACTAAAAAAAACATTATGCAGGCATGAATATAGGTACAGTAATACATATTTATGAGCTATCACAATAATATAATGCAAGATTCTAGTGTACTTTGAAAACATTAATGTAACAAATAATATTAATTTCCAGCAAATGAATAAGTAGCACTGATTGATTGATGTGAACAATGCCACATATATTTAATACAGAATCATAAAAAAGCAACAGTTGTTTAATTATTCATATTTCCAGTAGACTACTATATAGCATAGCATTAGACATGTAAGATACAAGAAGATATTAGCTGTCGACAATGCTACAGATGTTTAATACAGAAACATAGACAGCAAGGGTTGTTTCATTAATACTATTTTCAAACATCAGACTAGTTACATAACAATAATACCAGTTAGATAACAGTTTAAAGTGTTTTGATATTAACATGAGGTACAACCAAAAGTTAGGAACATTATAATGATAGGATTCTACATGTAAAAACTGGAATGCCACTAAAATATGTAGAATGCACAGGTTAGAAAGGACAAAACTGCAGTTTGAAAGCAGTGTCGGTATGTTATTCAATTCAAAATCAGCTTGATATAAAATAACAGCGCCTATGATCAAGTATGAACACACAAATTCCAATGCAGAATGGACACTAAGTAGGTAAATGACACATTGAAGAAAAAACAAATATATTAGATAGCTCAGGTAGAAGATTTAGGCAAATTGACACCAAAAACACGCTCTAGATCAGCTTCAGAACAGATCAGGAAGGCTAGACTATTTTCAAACATCAGACTAGTTACATAACAATAATAACAGTTAGATAACATTTTAAAGTGTTTTGATATTAACATAAGGTACAACCAAAAGTTAAAAGGAACATTATAATGATAGGATTCTACATGTAAAAACTGGAATGCCACTAAACTATGTAGAATGCACAGGTTAGAAAGGACAAAACTGCAGTTTGAAAGCAGTGTCGGTATGTTATTCAATTCAAAATCAGCTTGATATAAAATAACAGAGCCTATGATCAAGTATGAACACACAAATTCCAATGCAGAATGGACACTAAGTAGGTAAATGACACATTGAATAAAAACAAATATATTAAATAGCTCAGGTAGAAGATTTAGGCAAATTAACACCAAAAATGTGCTCTAGATCAGCTTCAGAGCGGATCAGGAAGGCTGGGGAGACATCAGTTTGCCTTGCATATATTCTGCCATCCCTCGTCCAAGCATGCTTCCAATTTTTTTGCTGTCGACTCACTCTGACCTTTCCAAATAGAATTCTGTTGAATTTTGTGAGACGCTCGTTCAGGTAAAATGGCTTGGGGTCATGAGCTGCCAAGCCAAGGTCTGTTGTGGTTGCCCCTCGCCGCACCCTAGCACACTTGATCAGCTCATCACGGGTAGCACGCCGAGCCAAACGGATTACCAGGGGGCGGGGCCGCGATGTGGGTCCACTGCTGCTTATGCTGACAATGCGCCTTGGTCCCATGCGCATGGCAGACACAATGTCCCTTTCCTCAAGAATAGTTCCCAGCTTTTTCGCAACAGCCATCACTATATGAAGTGGGGACTCACCATCAAGCTCCGGGATCCCAGAGATCTCAATATCTGTAAGCAGAGCTGATTGTTCCCGCTCATTGAGGTCCGAGCGAAGTTCTGCAATAGATTCCTGCAGCTGTGCAATCGTTCCATCTTGTTCCGAGCCAGGCCCAGCAGCAGCATTGTGGTTTGCATTGGCTGCGGAGAGATCAGATCGTAATTGTTGGTTCTCTAGCTCCACAGTAAGGAGACGTTTGTTGAGGGAAATTATGTCATCGCAGGCCTGCTGCAGGCGGGTGGAGAGGGTGTCACTTATGTTAGTAAGATTAGATTCAAACTTACTTATCATGGCCTCAAGTTTGCCTTCCAGAATGCACTTCAGACTATCTATTTTGGTGCCAAGTTTGTATTCCAGCTTCTTGTCCATCAGTTCAGCAAACTTATCGTACGTGATACTGTCGGAATCTCCAGAGCCTGTGCGATGAGTTGCAGCATTTTCAGTAGCTGGCTCTATTTCCTCACATGACATATCCATATCGGGCGCACCTGCACTGGCTGCATCAGGTAGGCGGCGGATCGGAGTGCTGTCGCCTCGCCGTCTAGTATTTATCTTGCCGTTACATTCAGGACATTGCCATAGACGACGCAGATTTTGTAGGTTAGCCTGATAGTAGGAGACCGAAATATTCACGCATTGGAAGTTGTAGCACTTATTACACGCGGTGCATCGTAATAACTCACGGTCACCTATTGGTTTTTCGCATGCCGGGCAAATCATTTTGTTTTGGTAAAAAGGTAATGATGGCCGACAGCCCACGCGCACCAAATTTGTTTAGAATGCAAAACCAAAATTTTTGAAGTCACTTGGAGTGCTGGACTATTTAATTATAAGAAAGATGTTCACTTTTATGTTTTAGACTATACACAACGTATTGAAAATTGATAATTCAGTCTAAATTTATGAAATTTTGCTCAGGAGTTTCGAAAACCAAACTAGCAGGCACCAGTGTTGCCAGAGGAAAAAAGTATGTACTGGCGAGGTCGCCTCAGCAGCCGGCGGCTCACTACGACTGATCTCATCTGCAGCAGGAGTTGAATACCTCATTGGCCTCTTGTTAGGCATAAGCTGATCAATGTGTTTCTTTTGTTCACCTTGACCTGACTTCACCTTGTAAGTGACGGCTCCTGTTCGCTCCGTAATCTCACCTTCTTCCCACTTCTCCCCATGTTTAGAGAAATTTCTAAAGAGTATATTGTCACCTGGCTGCAACTCTCGACTCGAACCCTTGGCGTAGTCGAGTTGCTTCTCCTGCGCAGCCTGTACCACGTCGGCCGTGCTGGGGCGCAGCAGGTCGAGGCGCATGCGCAGGCGGCGGCCCAGCATGCCCACCGCCGGCTCGCGGCCCGTCGTCGCGTGTAAACTGTTTCTATAAATTAGTAAAAAGTTTTGAATGGCCCTTTCAACATTGTCTCCCTCGGCGGTAGCTTTTTTTATTACCTTTTTCACCGTTTTGACGGCGTTTTCAGCCGCACCGTTGCTTGAAGGGTGATAGGGCGCTGTCAAGATGTGTTTGACTCCATTACAAACTAGGAACTTTTCAAAATCAGCGGATGTAAACGGCGGTCCGCCGTCTGAAACCAACTGTTTTGGTAGGCCAAAGCGAGAAAATGTTTCTCTCAATTTGGCCGTCACGAGAGTGGCAGTAGTGCCCCTAGCCATGGGGAACACCTCGATCCATTTCGAGTGGGCGTCGATTATAACAAAGTAATAAATACCTTGATGTTGGAGAAAATCCACGTGCAGCCTGCACCACGGCTCGCTGGGCCACACGTAGGGCACGGGCGCGGCGTGAGGCGGCGCGTCCCGCTGCGCGCGGCACGGGGCGCACTCCGCCGCGCGCGCCTCGATGTCGGCGTCCAGGCGCGGCCACCACACGTAGCCGCGCGCCAGCTGCTTCATGCGCACCACGCCCGCGTGGCCCGCGTGCACCTCGTCCAGCACCTGCGCGCGCAGCCGCGCCGGCACCACCACGCGCCAGCCCCACACGATGCAACCGTGAGAGATGTGGAGGTTTTCTCGTCGATGGAAGTACGGCTTCTCCTCCTCTTCGACGTCCAATGGCCAACCACTCATCACATACCCATATACTTTGCATAAGGTTTTATCATTTTTAGTTTCTGTAGCCACCTGTTTGTGGCTGAGAGGAAAGCTGTCCTCTACGAAGTGTAAATATGCCGCGTCATCGTTGTACTCAGACTCAGTTTTACTTACCGGTAGTGGTAGGCGCGACAACCCATCAGCATTTCCGTTCTTTTCGGTTGGAACAAACACGATGTCGAAGTCGTAGGCGGCTAATCTTACCGCATACCGCTGCAGTCGGCTGGCCGCCGTCTCCGGAATACCTTTCTTACGCCCAAAAATATAGCTCAGTGGTTTGTGGTCACTTCGTAATGTGAAGTGACGACCAAAGAGGTACTGGGGATGACGCGTCACGCCGTACACGATGGCGAGCGCCTCCTTGTCGATCTGGCTGTAGCGCTGCTCGGCGGCGTTGAGCGTGCGCGAGGCGCAGCACAGCACGCGCTCGCTGCCGTCGGGGTGGCGCTGCGCCAGCACGGCGCCCAGCCCGTACGCGCTGCTGTCCACCGCCAGCACCAGCGGCAGTGTCGGGTCGTAGTGGCACAACACCGGGTCGCTACTCAACTTTTCTTTGACCGTTTTAAAAGCCACTTCGCACGATTCAGACCACACCCACTTTGTACCTTTTTTAAGTAATGCGTACATTGGTTGTAAAATTGAGCTAAGATTCTGTATAAACCGGGCATAGTAATTTATCAAACCTAGCGCCGCTCGTAACTGTGATACATTAACTGGCGCAGGCATGTTTGTAATGGCTTCGACTTTACTTTTGTCTGTATGTAATCCGTGCTTATTTATCCTATACCCTAAGTAACAAATTTCTTCTTTGAAAAACTCGCACTTGGAAAACCTGATAGTTAGCCCCGCCTCTTTTAATCTATCTAAAACAGCCCTTAAATTATACATGTGTTCGTTTGTGTCCCGGCCCGTCACACAGATATCGTCGATAAATGCGACTACATGTTTTAATCCACTAAGGGTTTCTGTAATCAACTTTTGGAACATCTCCGGTAAACACTTAATACCGAAGGGTGCGCGCCGGTACACAAACATACCTACATGAGTCGTAATTGTTGTTAAAGGTTGTGACTCATCTGACAATTTTAACTGTAAATACGCATTTTTAAGATCCAGTTTAGTATATTTTTCGCCCCCACTGAGCGCTGCAAACATTTCTTCAATCCGTGGTAACGGATAGTGAAAATCTTTTAAAAGTTTATTAACTGTAATTTTAAAATCTCCACAAATGCGAATGGAACCATCTGGTTTAATTATAGGTACAATAGGTGTCCCGTAATCGGCACGCTCGACCTTCTCAATGATTTATTTATTTATTTATTTATTTATATACACTTTATTGCACACAAAAAAACAATTTTTACACAGAAGCATTTTAAAAAACATAGCTTATAATTTGCGCACAAAGGCGGACTTATTGCTAAAAAGCAATTTCTACCAGCCAACCTTTGATTGATTCCTTCCCGTTGCAGTCTGTCCAATTCATTCTCAACCGGAATGCGTAGCGCTAGTGGGAGCGCGCGAGCTTTAAAAAATATCGGTGTACTATCAGTTAAATACAATGTTATCTCATGTTTAAATGTGCCCATTTGATCGGTAAAAACTTCAGGAAATTGTTCTTTTAGCTTTAAAACCGTTGGGTCGAGAGTCTCTTTTAGATTGTAAAGGTTAATCGATTTTAATTGTAGTTCACGTAGCCACCGACGGCCTAGGAGTGGCGGCCCGCCGCGCGAGATAACGAACAATGGCAGTGTGACCGCCTCGCCGCCCTCACAGCTGACGCTCACCGATACTCGACCTAACGGTATTATAGCATCTCCAGTGTACGATTGTAACCTAATGTCATCTTGAATAATAGGCAAATGAGACAAATGTTGGTCATAAAAAGTCTTAGAAACAGCTGATATTTTGCTACCAGTATCAATTTCAAACACAATACTTTGTTTTTCAACTAACAATTTACAATAATAAGGGCCATCTTTCATGTTATGAACAGCTATTTCTTTAATACTGTAAAGTCCATCATACCCGTCATTGTCCGAGTCCGAGGTTTCCTCCTGTAAGTAATTTTGATATCTGCCGGCACTTTTACCATTTTTACAAACGGCCGATAAATGACCTTTCACTTGACACTTGTCACACACGTATGACCTATAGCGACACTTGTTAGGCGCGTGGGCATCCTTGCCACACCGCCAACACGGCTGCCGCTGCTGGCGCGCCGGTGCGCCCTGGCGTGGGGGCGCGGGGGCGCTGCCCACCCGATGCACACCTTCTGCCGCCACGAGTCTCGCCGAGCCGGCCGCGGCCCACGGCGCGGCGCCCCCAGCAGCGGCCCCCGCAGCCTCCGCCGCGTGCCGCTCCGCCGCCTCCAGTGCCAGCGCCAGCTCCACCGCCTTCTTGTAGTCCAGCGACTGCTCCGCGAACAGCCGGGAGCGCATGTCGTCACTGCGCAGTCCCGACACGAACTGGTCCCGGATATTTTCTTCAAGCTTGTTACCGAAGTTGCAATAGGTGGCCAGATGTTTTAGGTGTTGAAGGAAACTTCCGATCGATTCGCCCTCATTCTGACGTCGTTGTCTGAACGTGTGGCGTTCGGCGATTTCTGAACGTCTTGGTTCTAGATGGTTCTCGACGAGTTCGACCAGCTCGGTGAAGGTCTTGGTCTCGGGGTGGTTCGGAGCGCACAGGTCGCACATGAGCGCGTAGGTCGCAGCCCCGACATGCGTTAACAACGTGGCCACGCGCAACTCACTTTTTATTTCGTTCAACAAAATGAACTGCTCCGCAAGTCGCACATAAGCTGTCCAACTATTACGCCCGTCGAGGTCAACCCAAGTAACATTTTTGGTTTTAAAAAGGTTTTGAAAAGGTTCTAATACCTTTGTATGGAAATCAACTCGTGAGACTTAGAAGGCTCGATAACCTTATATTAACCTTATATTAACCTCCTGAGTGCAAAAAGGGCCCA
The DNA here is from genome assembly GCF_932276165.1 of Plutella xylostella. Taxonomy (NCBI): domain Eukaryota; kingdom Metazoa; phylum Arthropoda; class Insecta; order Lepidoptera; family Plutellidae; genus Plutella; species Plutella xylostella. The sequence goes on along the minus strand of NC_063993.1, from coordinate 514,118 downwards.
CGTTTTAGAACCTTTCTGAGAGCTACAGCAAAACCTATAGCTCAAACCCAGAACCTTTTGAACAACTTACACAGAACCTAAATAAAACCTTCACAACCTTAATTTAACGTTAACATAACCTTGGAAGACAGCTTTTAAGTTCTAAATTAGTCCTGGATGTAACTCTACTATAACTTGAAACATATTTGATGGATATTTGTAATGCCTTCCCAGGACTCTCGGGTCTTAAAATGTTTCTGTGTAAGATTTTATAATAATTATAATAAATGGCGCCATTACCTGACACTTTCCAAGACTCAAAATGGCTAACTTGTAAGTGTTGTATTAATACAAAATATAGTACCTAAGTAGTTAGGCTGAAGTCAGGAAATATGAAAACCTTGTGCGACTAGCACTTTATTGTGATACTTTCGGATAATAGTTCTGTATAAGTGACGGGCCTTTTGTAAATGATAAATTTGAAGATATTTTAATTAAAAAAAAATAGATAAAATTTTATGTTTGGTGTAAATTTATATTAGAAATAAAAGTACTGTCTATATAAAAAAACATATATTTGGAATAGTATAGGAAACGCTACTGAATTTTCCCTTATTAATTAAAATGTATCTTTTTGGTAAGATTTTTTTTTTATTTCAGTCAAAAAATATGGCGGCCGTTAGGAAATTACTAAAAAGCATTAAACATATTTTGAGGATGCCTCTAAAGCTTTAAAATATTCTTGTAGGACTTAAATCATGCCTTTAGCTCATAGCCAGTGCTTAATGCTTTTGGTTTTCACCAAGTAGTCCTAATTTGTTTGCCTAGACAACTCTTATCAACCTAAAGGTTTAAGATAGGTTTTAAAAAATACTTATAAGTAATATAAATATTCCATAACTTTATGGTTGTATCAAGGTTAAAAATTTAACCTTAAGCTCTCACTTTAGCATTAATGCTAGCTTTTCTAGAAGTAAATCAGGAGTCTACGACAACTATAAGATCCTAGAACTATATGCTCCTGAAATACATGTTAAAATAACGTTAATATAAACTCTTATCAGCAGCTACAAGGTTGTATTAATAAACAATTAGTTTTAGGACTTAGTAATCATTCTCAAGTACTCAATATGACCAGATAGCAAAGCATTAACCTTTTCACAACCCTTATAAAACCTAAAGGCATTTCTTACAACCTAAGCTCGAATGAAATGTTACTTGGGAAATTCGTGTAGTTTACCCAACGGCATTTTCACTAAATTCACCAATTCGTCGCCACTGTAAAAGGACTTGACTGCATAGAAACACAGGTTAAGCGAGACTAGTTTATTCACACATACCGCACAATATATTCTCAAATAGTAATGACGAGTTACCCTACATATTAATACATCACAGTATGTATTAAAACTATGAATCCATCACACTTCAAAGAAATCACGTGTACGTCACAGTAATAGTCGTAGCAACAAGTAGGTACTTATACCTAATCCAATCGCCAAAATCTGACAACAAAAGTCACTGCACTTTGACGTCACCTTCACCCAACACCCCGAATTACAAGAATCACAACAAAGCGCATCAGGAGCCTCCATTAGATCGATGAGACGGGGGACTCCCCGGAAGCGGCGCCTAAATTCGTAATACCTCACGTAACAATAAAGATTACGGAGGGGCACTTCACTTTTATTATCGAAGTCTGCTTTGTGTTAGCGCCATGAGGACAGGAAAAATGCTGCGAGCGAAACAAAGTTTCGGTGGCTTTCATTAGAGAGCGGTTGGAAACTTGCACCAGCGAGCAGTCTTCAGGTGAGTATGTTTAGTGAAAAGTTTCCTCAACACTACGTATACTTATACAAGTTTTTATTACGAAACTTTTTAATATTATTTTTTCGAGCGCGATTCCATTTATAGGTAGCCTGCAACGCGGATTAATGTGTGTCAGTCTGTCATCGCTGCAAAGAGCTTACCGCGTCGAAACGTCAAAAATATCGATAAATTCCGCTGAAATAGTTCCATTTCAAGAGGAATTAACGGTGTGAAGTTTTGACGCTAACAATTCCGTGGATCAAATTGGAGTTCTTAGTTTAAAGGTATCTTCATGGAGTGCGGGGGATAATTAATTAAGGCAATTGCGATATCAATCGGTACAGAGGGCGAGGGGTGGTGCCTCCCTGTTCAGTGATCGAAGTTTGCCTTGTTAGATTACTTGCAGACTGCAGATACCCACACACGGAGGCGGCTCGACTCCCAGTATCGCGTTTAAACTATGTTGCTGTCGTAGCGAAAATACTTCGTACGAACTTTCGCAACAGAGTCTTGGTAATTTCACTGAAACTCGCTACGTTTTTCTGCAACAACTGCCTTGTAAGATTACGTGGTGGTTACATCAATCGGTAGAATAACTTCCGGTCTCCGAAAAACTATTGTAAATTTAGCTATTTATATTCAAAAATAATAATGAATTAAATAATTTATTGATTTTCAAAATGTGAATTATTCTACCAGTAATTTGATTCATTCATTTGATTAAATTTCTAAGAAAGCATCTTCTCAGCCGAGAACTAAGCAACGGTGTTGTAACACCGCTCCAGCATGTAAGGTAAGCTCACCTAATTCCGTCAGACCCGTGTCAAGCGCAGGATCTGCCTAACGAGATTACCGACGCGAAAAATGTACGAATTAGATCTACAAATGTTACAGGTGAGAAAAGCCACGTGTTAATATTACCGGAATGAATTTGTAAATTAAAAAACACTGGCCGACTTTTTAACGAGATCTTTACACCTAATAATTATAGTTAATAACTCGCAATCTTTGTATCAAATAAATAATTTTACATATAGAAGGTAGGTAGGTATTTTTTGTTTGTTCTGTGGCCACGTAGTTTCAAAATAGATATAGGTAAATCGGTTCGGATGCATTTTACTTATGGGAGTTGCATTAATCATCAGTAAGATTAGCTTGATTAAACTGTTTGAAACCTTTGTCCTTTGATCACATACTCTTATTTGTTGTAACTGTCGGGGGATTTTTACCTTCATCATGGCTATACCTATAGAAATAACAGTTATATGTTGAACAAAACATGTTAACTTTACACTGCAGTGTTTGCTTACATATTGCAACAAATATTGGTTTAAACAACTCATTCGACCGTCATGTTGTAACAACACACATTTAATTTTGCTGGAGTCGTTTGTAGCAAATTAAAAGGACTCGCTCCCAAAGGTACTGATCGTTCTGATTAAACGGTTACCTCTCTGTAAATAATCCAAAAATAACGAGCTAGCAATTAAATACAGCTTTGAGACAAACATTGGATGTGTGGACGGCAGCGCACATCAAAGGCAAGGGGGGAAGGATAGATAGTAGACGCGTGCCCCTAAAGATAAGCCTTTGCATGAATGGGGAATACATATGCGCTGATCACGGCCGGTCAAATACCTCGCTTTGATATAAACGGTCGCTATGTTAACATTTTATTAGTAGAAGCCGACCCTCGCTGGGGCGACCGGTCGGAATGAGGTAATTTCATCCCGGTCCCGATGTACTGTAACTTTTGGATTGACTTTGATTCGGGTTTTGTGTCCCACGTACTTTCAATGCGAGACCTTCTACCTGATTACCACTTTTCATAGACGTAATGTAACTGTTACTATTTACAACGGAATAAAGGGCGCATACCTAATATCTGTCATGGCCAGATATCGAATCAAGGATACAATGTACTTTCATTCAAAGAACTCATTGGTACATGTCAGCGTTGGGATTCAAACCCGCATCTCTGGCGTGAGAAGCGGGCGCTTACCCGACTGAGCTACCACCGCACTCTGAGACCGCTATCCAAAGATTTAATCACAAAGTTTATATAAGCTCGCTTCTTCACAACTTGTATATCGTTTAGAGTCACGAATGTTGCGGAGCAGCATCCTGAGCTCCTGAGCCGCCGTCAGAAGGGTTACTCTATACTGACATAAAACCTCCCAACGAGAGCAGTCGTGCAATCGGCAAGTTTAATACAACGAGGTAGAGTCGTGGCTCGCGCAGCAGCGCTCAGAAGCTTCGTTTTTGGTCATAGAGTGACCCCCCTGTCCCGCGTGCAGGCGCCTCCTGACGTTTCCATTTGCCAAACGTTGCGGGAATTTAAAAATGTCCGTACAAGTAATTGCTTTGCCAGTTACCGGAGCAGTAGATTTGTAAACTTAGTGGCTCTTCTCGTCTCTTTGTAGCTCTCTGGCTCCGGCTGAGCCGTTTAAAAGAAATGCTCTAATCTTGTTGGCGCGATGTGAAAAAAGTTTGTTGTTTGAATTGCATTTGTTTCTTCGTCTCGTTAAGGGTGTGTGATAATTTTATTTTTCAACTTACTACATTACAAATTCAAGTCTTAACTTTAAAACAATAAGTACATACGAGTATATAAGCAAAATATCCAGCAGTGGACTATTTACGGGTTGTTCACCATACCATAAATAAATAAATTGTATTTGAATAAAATACTGAAAATTATCAGGGTATGCTTCAGGCCGTCGGTAATTCGCGTGCATACATAAATGTTGATTAGCTTATATACTCATATCTAAATAGGCGGCGTAACTCTGAACAGCTCAACAATAAATCCCGCACTTCAATTTCGCAACCTCAACACACAAAGCCGATTTCCACGCGCCATTCGTCTTACCTTGCCAAAATCAAAGTATGAATAACTAATACTGTGGTGATTACGTTTGCTCATTACCGCTGTAAGGAGCGCGCGAAATCATAACTCAACACGACGCGTGCCCCTCCCCTTAAATCTTCGGGGATACGCCATCCATCCATTGCCTTTAATTATACTCCGGCCCCAAACAGCTTTCCACTACCTGAAGATCGTTAATCTTTCATAAAGACACGTAGAAGGTGGCGCCCCCTCAGTAAGAAGTGGGTAACTTTATTCAGCCCGCACTAATCGCTTAATGTCGATACAGACAGCTAAGCAAGGTTAATCTTCGGTGACATTGGGCTGTGATCGAGACTGATCATAACAATTATGTACTGGGGAGTAATCAGAACTGACGACTGTGGGAGTTTATCGTGAAGACATTTATCCGTCTAAAGATATTGCACCCTGGACCGCATAAAACACTTACCTTTTAACTGTGTAAACGAGTATTTGTTTGCTCATGTCAAAAACACTATTCTCATCCGAAAGATAACTTCATCAAACAAACTTTCGCAGACAACTTTTTTATTCAATAACAAAAAAAGGCAACACAAATCCGAAAAGAAAATTGTATTTTTCCGCCAGATTACACACCAGCCGAGCACTATCTGTTGGGAGGCGAGTCGACTGAGTCTTTGAACTTTCCCCCGCGGTGCGTCGCGGCTCACTCGACTCAATCTCGATGTGATGGTTACTCATTGATTAGCGACAACTTGCCACATTTCAATGAGCTCCATTTACCAATTTGCGTTTAACGTTTTGATGGCTCCGAGTCGAGACTGATATAAACTTTAATTCTTGTTAATTAAACGTCGGGCTGATCGAGAATGAGCGAGCGGATTTTAGCAAATTACACGGTTTAACTGGCGCCGCCATGTCAGTTTGCTTTAATCCTTTTATCTTCAGATTTTCAACCGTTGAAAGTTATATCTCACTGCGAATTTTCCAAGGTTTAAAGTTGGAGTTGAAGTTGATAGTGACCGCCATTAGAACCTTGTCCAAACTTCGGCAAATAATGCGGCCAGTTAAGATAACAACGGTGAAAGTTTCGGAGCCGTCGTATTATGATTCCTGGTTGATTTACCGTCCCGGCACTGAAGTTGCACCAGCTCTAAGTCTTCGTAGTCAAACTAAGCCAATTATGGACAGTGGATGACTGTGAATAACATGTTCAACGTCAAGTTAAACTTTATCTGCTTTGGATTTACAATTTGTGTATAAATCAGCTATAATTTTAGTATATTCTTTATTATTAATGCAGTACCTTATGGTTTAAATTCTTTACAGCGTAGCGTAAAGTACCCCTATGGTTTAAAAAATGTTTATAGCTTAATGTGAAATATTTGAAAGGTTTAGTTATAGCGAATATTAAATTTCATGTTTTACAACTGTGATATTTTTTCATACATTACATGCTGGCAGATTTGAAACATTGTGAAAAGTAATTTACTAAATTAAATTTTAATATACTTACACTAAAACTTTGTTTATCTGTTTAATTTAATTTAATAATGTTCCAGCAATCCCCATACAGACAATTAGGCGGCGACGACCGGACCGGAGCATCGCCACCTGATCCGGCCGGTCCGGTGATCCGGTGACGGCCCGGCGTCCGGCGCACTAATTGACGGTGATGATCTGTCGGCGAGTAAATATCAATAACTGGCCATTCAAACCCGCAATTATTTCACCTGAATGCTGAAAGAAAATATATTTTTTGTACTTTTAAAGCTTGGATTGTGAGACAATTTGCATAAAAACTAATTGGTACAGTAGTGAATATTTTCAGTAGTCATGTCTGTCGATTGCGTTAGAATTCTAACAAAATAGCACTAGGGAAAATAGATGCATGCGACCGAAACCTATACATGTAAGCGCCTATATCATCCTAAACTTTGCACCGCCGCCGTCTACATAAAGTTAGGGACATGAAGGTCTAATACGATTACGGTGTGTCCGCTGTCTAAAAATACTCTCATTTGGGATTCAAATGTGTTGCACTTAGCTTGACCTTTGGAATAGCCTGTTATTTCTGTCCAGTGCAGGAATTAACGAATAATTATCTTTTAAAACACGTCGCTGCATAATTTTGAGAAAGCTGTGTCCTTCGTTTTTTTATGTTGACAAATAAAACATGAGAAACTTAGAGTAAAAATAGCCTCGCACTGAGAACTAAATATTCCATAAACCTTATACGAGTACCTACCTGCTACACCAACATTTTAACTTTATATTTACTGCGCTGTTAGTATTACTTGAGGACTTCCAAACTTTGTTATCTGGTGAATTTCTGTCGCTTCGTCATAAAGAACGAAAAATATTTCCGTTTCCGCCCTATTTACACATTCACGATAGTAAGACGCGATAAACTTGTCTGCGAGGTAAGTGGCACATACTTTACCCGACTGCAAAGAAATAAAGAAGATTTATCATTTGGCAGCCGTGCGCAATTCTGTTACTCTGCATTTTTAAGGGACAAAAGAGAATTAAAGCTAAATCGAATTAACCTGACCTTAGTGAAAGGGGTAAAAACTACAAAACCAATTCCATTGTCGCTTGAATTCGAATTTTAAATGCTGTAAGAATTTGAAAAGAACGTTTCGTATTCTCTAATTGCAGCGTCCGTGCGGCGGCGCGCGATAAACATGAATAATGTCGGCTCGCCCACCCGACTTTATTTTCTTACTTTGTCACCTGCTTGCGAAAGATAAAACTAGGCTACGAGAGGGACTTTGGACAAATTCTAGAGTTTCCATTGTAGATTTGTTTTAAAACCTTGAACCGAACAACATCATGTCGTGTAGCTTTTCTCATACAAATCAGTTTCGTAATTATGACACGGAGTCGCTCATCATTGGCGGGGTTAGACTTTCAGAAACAATTTAATATGAAAATTAGTCGAATCGGTTCAGCCATTCTTGCGTTATAACGAAACTAACGAGCAGCAATATTTTTTTTGGTACAAAGATTCCACCTTATCCTGTCCGACATACAAACTTATATTATTATTATTGTTCAGGTACTAATTTACAGTAAACATAAGTAAATATGTTTTTAAAATTTGGATTCCGTCAGAGCTAAAATTTATAGGACGCCTTAATTTGAACTGTACCTAGTTCATATAAACACTAGTGGCAGTAGTTCAATTCTTATATCATATGTGTATACAGTACACCGTTAATAATTTGTATAAAGTTTAACATTTTAAACGAGACATTAAATAAAACGTCTTGACAATTGCATTTTCGTTTACAAAATACACAAGGAATAAGCTTGGATGAGCTTAAAATTATTATATCTTTGGCTCTGGGCTCCGTCTACTACAATTGCTGGGTATTTCGCTCGTTGGATTTGCATTTCATTTAAAAACTGGCCAAGAACAAACTATCTACACTCGCTAGCAATGATAAAGCTCCAGTGACAATAGCAACAAATTATACTTACTCCTAAACGGAAAAAAAACTAGGTTAATGATAAATTACATACGCCTGTAATAATAAATTACATTTAACAGCGCAAGAATATTACCAACTATAAACGTAAATTGGTCATTTGGTGTCTACATTTTGAAATTGGAACTTTTTCATTGCTCGCATGTGTATTTTATTAACTCTTTTGATTCTCACAGGTTGTGAACTTCAGTTGGGACACACCGCCATTTAGCGAGAGTTAAATGGGGAATGGCGCGGCGACGAAAGCGGACGTGTAAAGATGTTACTTAGAAAAATTGGAAAAGCATTTTCACCACAATTATACTTACAGTGCATTATTTTAAATGCTTTCTTCAAACATGTTTATAAATATTTCTACGTTTTACAGATTTGTTATATCTTCAACGTAATTTAATAAAAAAATAAAAATTTTTTGGTATGCGTTGTACTTTTTATTTTTATTAGGTATATGACAGCAATTTTAATGCCCTAAATTGCCAAAAAAAAACTCATAAAGGGTAACCCCTTTCTCACAACACCTTTATAAAAACTGTTCAGTAGTTTAGCACCATACGCGAAATAACTGGTGTTACTCACGGAACCCTAAGAACGGTTGTGTTTTTCGTGTCCCAGTTTTAAGATAGTGCATGGAGTTCAGAAGTTTTTATTTTTATTGCCAGCTCCTGCTCATATATCTGGGGCGTGACTCGATGGCCCGTGCTGCGGGAATGTGGAAACGGACACGGCCGTGTTGGTATGATAACGTATTACCTATTTATTTACTGGGTAATTCTGTAATTCTCCACCTTTATACTGTCATGTTTCATCCCTGAGAACGCCAAGTAAAGCAGAACTTTAGTAAATAATGTATCGCTGTGCATGTCAATTGGATGCAGTGTCGTTAAAAACAATATAATTTTACGTTGAAATGCGCGTAAATTAAACCTTAAGGACCTTACCACAAAAACTTAGACAGTATCTAACAGATGTTTACCGCTGTTAAACGCCTCCAAAATCTGTCAAATTTCACTGAAAAAAATTAACAGCTATAAATAAACAAGCCGCTGCTATTTACAACCGAGTAACTTGCTTCGGAGGGAGCCTGCAAAGTTTGTTGCTAAAATTATACAAGTCAACTTTGTTAACGTATGTTGGTAATGTTAACCCAGTAAGTTGCTCAAAAATACGTATACAAGATTGGTTTCTTCTAATCTATTCTCTTAGTAAACTTAACAAACCTATTTTCTATAGTAAATCGAGTTACTTTGTTAAAAATACTCAAGCTTCTTAGTATTACAAATCAATTCAATCTGTAACTGCAACAACTAACTTGGTTGAAGAAATGGACACAACTGTCGCCACAACCAACGGGCTTTGTTGTGTTTAGCAAAGTAATTTAGTAGGCTCAAATATGTCGCTTCGTAAAACTAGACAAGAAGCTTGATAATGATAATCAATTTATTGGGTAGGGACAGCTAATCTACTTGGTTATTTCTACTCAATTCATATTGGTATACGTAGCCAAGTTACTGGGTACTTCCAATCTAATACACTATGTTCTTTCTAGTCAATTAAGATTGGTATATTTAGCCAAGTTACTTTGTATTCTTAGGCGGGTTTACTGGGTAACCATAGCTAAAATACTTTGTTGCAAGTACCATTTTAAACGACACATATCTATTATGCTATATATTTTCAGTATAAGCTGAACTATGACTTTACGTAAAGCCATTATACAAGGTCAGCTCATACTGAAAATATGTAGTTAGATATGTGGTCGTTTAAAATGGTACTTGCAACAAAGTATTTTAGCTATGGTTTCCCAGTAAACCCGCCTAAGAAAAAAAATGAAAGAAAATTATGTACATACGAAATTAGCTTTATTCAGTACACCATACAGTCATTTCAGGTAACAAACTACTCTGTTATAAGAATTAATCTTAAAACTAGTACACAATATCAAGAAACTGTGTTTGTTAATACATTGTTTACATAAAAAAACAAATGACAGTTATTGTAATGTTAGCAAGTTACTTTACATAAATTTATACTTTTAGTTGATTAGCCAGAACATAAGATAATAAATATAGAATAAGCTAAGATAATAGGTATGTAATGACCTAACTTTTATACAACCCAATAATACCGTCATATAAACTTTTAAATAGATCTAAATCAAACATAATTCACATTCATCATCGGGAAAATGATCATAAATGCTACACTCTAAACAGTTTTTACACCAAAAAAAATTAAAGTGCAATAAATTCTTTACATATTGTTCGTTTTCTATTATAAAATGTTCTGGTTGAGCTTCATTACAAACCGTCAAAAAATCACACCCAAAACACTTACTAGACAAAATAAAATGTGTCTTAACCCAAGGCCATTTTAAGTATTTCAGTAATTGGAAATGATTTTTAGTTAAAAAATTGTCAATATCTATGATCATCGATATCTTTGATGCGTAGGTCATATCAGGAATATATCGTACCTAATGTAATTTACACATTAAAGTAATATTAGACAATATTTTGCTTGATGAGAAGTAACTTAAGAATACAATTTAAACATCCATGCATCAATGGATTCACCGACAATAATTATAAAAGGTGACAGTGAGCCCATATTATAGAAATTTTGTTAGCTTACTTGTTACCATAGTACAGATATCGGAGTAACTTCTGACATGAAGAATAATACTGGCCGTGGTCTCTGCTTTTGAAGGACGCCAAATCTTTTTTGCTGCGTTCTTCAGCCTTAAGGGTGGTGGACGGTGGTATGAACAGCAAACATGCTATGTTTGATGTCTCCTCTGAACCTGAAATATAGATTATTAGCTATTATTTAGTTTATACCCCTTGTATATTGGTTATCACATAGGTATCATTTAAACTATAGATACTGCCTATGATAATCATTCAAACTATAGATACTGCTTAACAAAATTCCGTAAAAAACATAGGTAAGAATGAGAAAACATAGGTATTAGAATTTTTATACGAGTCGGGTAGGGTAGGGGTAGAATAGATAGACGTATTCAAAAGTACTTAAACTAAAGCAGACAAAAAATAAAAACAAACTGAACTCACCAGGACATATCCTTTCGGTTTTTAAGAGCAGCATATTCATTGAAGTATTGAGCTGTGGATAACTCTTTTGAAGCAATTATCCTTGTCTCTGTGGTCTCTTCACACCTTTGTTCTACAGCTGTCCAAGGCCTAAGCGTAATTGTGAAGCCTTAACAGTTTGTCTTCTTCATCTTTCTTATTAGTCCGTCTGGTAAACGAAAGCTTGGAGATAGAGGTGAAGACCTGCGCCTCGGGAGGAGCTTCAACAGACACGTCCGTCACGCGACTATGATTTGGGAGAAATGGCCGAAATCTCAGGCTATGTAGCCGATTCCTTGTTTATTTTTTATCAAGTTACTCGGATATAAATAGTATTCGCCCACTCAATTGTTAATTAATGAGCTGTGCTTATTTACCAATATATAGGTGGCACGGTTACATGCATCATAGTGAGTTATTTAATTTTAACTACGTTGATGTCTAAAATTAAATAAATTACTTCTTATCATTAAATAATAATGTAAGCTTGTCTATTTTTAACCAAACTCGTAACTGAAAATTTTAGCCAACTATGATTATATCCAAAATTAAATAACTTACTTATTATGAAACAATAATGTAAGCTTGTCTTTTTTTAACCAAGCTCTGTGTAAACTATAGCCAACTATGATTATGACTAAAATTAAATAACTTACTTACTATGTAATAAATATGTAACTTGTTTAGTTTCAACCGAATATGGTTTTGGTAATTTTTAGTCGAGTTGGTAATTTAGAAATAGACGAGTACTTTGTTAATAATAGCCAAGAATATTTAGCAATACTTGCTTGTACAATATTAGCTAAGCTTAATTGCATAATTTAAATATGTCTTGATTGAATGCAGCTGAATAATTTTTTACCAAGCTAAATTGGTACTTTGCTAAAAAATATTTTTTTCAGTGTTCGTTTTTTAAACACTAGTTAAACAGTGTTTAAAGTTTTTTTTGGTAGCACAATTTTGAATTAGGTATCTAACATCTATGTATGTATCATTGATGTATGTAAGAAGTTTGAGTCACAAAAACGTACCTTAACTAGACAGCTATATAGTTCCCCCGTCTCATCCAAATCCACACCTATTTAAAACAAGATCAGAATAATACACCTACTCCTAAAGCGAGTATGCAAAAACAACGGCCCATTCCCATAAAACCTTATTCGATCTGGATCCCATCTTCCAGTCTGAGGCAGTCGTTTACGCGACTGCGTCACACCTCGCCGAGCCAACAAAAACTACAAGAGGAAAACAGTTCTTGGTAGAGTTGGGACGCAGGCGGGAGGGTCGGAACTGAACTTCCGGCAAATGTATAAATTTTCAGGTTCAAATGCAGATGATAAAAAAGCGATATTGCTTTATCATATTTCCGCTTACACATTAATATCAAAAAATTTCACGTGATATAGGTTTTAAGGTCGACCGTATGACGAACGAATTATCTGGTGTTGGGTGTAATGCTTGTGTTTTGTGATATCTCTGGCCCGATTTTCAAGCGTGGTGATCATGACTTGCAGAAACTAAACAAAACGTCAAATTTATTTCACGCTAATAAAACGTCAAACAATAAATAACCTGTAGGTAGCTCCGTTTCCGGTTCCGGATATCGGCGGTACGAGAGGCCGTGATTCTCAAGCTCTTTCGTACTTCCCTCGGCTACTTCTAACGTAGCTTTAATGGGCCCCCGTCGCGACTCGGGACTCGAAGGGTTATTCTATACTGACGAAAAAGTAACTAACCAGAGCTGTCGTGCAATCGGCACGTTTAATACAACGAGACAGAGTCTTGGCTCACGCAGCAGTGTGCTGAAACTTAGTTTTTCGTCTCAGAGAGTGACCCCATAGCTGGGCCCACTGGAGGCAATAATCCCAGTAATTGCGACGACGCCTCGCGCATGCTGAGCGGACGCAGATGTTGGGGAATTAGCATTGTTTAGAATGTTTAGTCTCCGAGGAACAAATTATAAAATTATGTGCGTCAGACGCGTTTTAGTGCGGGTTTTTGCATAACAGACTTGTTGGCGTAATGGCGGGGAGTCTTGCAAACTCTAGTACATAGAAAGATATTTTAACCATCCAGGACGATGCGACTAACAACTTTTTGATTTAGATCACCGGTTGCGGGATACATGTAATTTTTTTGTGGATGACTTTTTTCAATATATCTTTACACAATACCCACGTAACCTTATAATAAGCCTCTTTTAAAAAATATGCATAATAAAGCAATCTATGGACTATGTGGAAAGGGCCTAAACGTGAGTATTTTTTCAATATTTAAAATATCTAAACTGTCGGTGCGATCAAACGGTTTAACAGTAGGTTATCAGCAGTCAACTATCGGCAACACCATCCTGACGTTTTGCTTTATTCTGTGAAACCAATTTAATTTGGTAGTTTTGCGACCACGTGTACTGTCCCGAGTGAAAACGATAAGCGGACTTTACCAACTTTGACCCGCCAAATTGAAGAGCTGGAACTTCGGCCCGACAACTTCGCCGCGCCTGACTTGCCAATTTAATAACACCTACAAAAAGTTAAATACCGCCAATAGGACGACTAACGCCTTGTTGTTCGTTATGTGTATTGTTAAACTGAAAAATCTTACAACAATATTAATATTTACATAAAAATAATTATGTAGGTAGGTTAGTATATCTCTAATTCATAGTAAAATATGTTTTCGTTACAAAATATTATATATGTTTGCGGACAATACCTAAGTACCCCAATGATTTAAAATGTAACGTAAATAACCAAAAACGTCAATCATCTTTTAAACAAAAACATGAACACAGAAGAATTATAATAAAACCGTTTCTCAAACGAGCGGAAAATAATGCTATTCCGCAAAACGTTAATGTGGAAAAGGATGTTTTTCCACGTTAATGTTTTCAGTGCGATGCATTATTTATTTGACATGAGTCGCGCTTGCTGGGGGAGAGAGGAAATGGCGGCAAATTGTGCTACGTTTTGATTTTTGCTATTATAAAAGCTAGAAATTATAGTTCAAGTTGTCCTTTACACTGAGTAGCCGTGGAATTTTGTTTATTTCTGATTCTCGGTTTTACACATAATGCAAAGGGATATTAAATTCACGATACACTACACAGCTCGAGCCACTAAGAACATAAGATTATCGGACCCTTTAAAATCGAACCCCAAAAAGTAACTTCAGAAAAAAACACAGACACAATCTTGATCGGGCAGCGACCTCGCACAATTCGGCAAATAATCCAAAAGTAATGAGAGTGTAATTAAAGTGGTGTGTTTGTGCAAACATCGGGCCCCTCACTTCAAAGGTCTGGAGGAAGATTAAACACTCTTGCGCCGCCACGCGACCGTATCACACCGCTGCAAATCATCCCTTGCAGCTAATCACTCGCATTCTGAACTCTATTACCTCACCCATTAGAGCTATGAATACTAAACTCAGTTCACAGATAACTTTGTAGATGGATAAAGCGCTTGCAAGAGTAGTCTGTGACACGAGTATGTGACTAGTAACTGTCATGGGATTTGTAGTAATGGCGTTCCGTTTAGTGCAAAGTTCTTTGTTGTAAACTACACTTTTATCAAACTTTAATAGGTTTTAGATAGCGGCGGCAAAGACGTTTGCAATGGGGTCCTAGTAGTTGTGTAGTTGGCATTCTCTTTGTAGGAAGTTACCAGTTAAATAGTTTAAACATGTATCGGTAGTATACCTAGCTTGAGCTGAGGCATAAACGAATTACCTTAGTATATGTTCATTATTGAACAAATATGCATATATAGGTAAGTAATCACTAGTATACAAAGGTATGTAGGTACGTAGTCTGTACTTACGTATGAAAATATGGTAGTGGTTTAATTTCCTTACAAATCAAAATGTATCCTCATTTAAAATATAAATTTTGCGTCCATACAATATTTCTAGGAAGTTCTACAAAAATATCAGCGCGTACCGCCGCTTCAATCAGCGGCCACCAGTGATACCGCACCTGAATGAAGAGCCCCAAGTGATAAATACGCAAATTAACCGGTAATTATAAACAATTACTTACAGACATCAGTATCAGTACAGCACACATACAGACTGATACTCGTGTGCAGTGCGAGTGGTAGCTTTTTAGTACATTGCGGGGCTTGTTGTTTAACATTTGCATAACTTTTCAATCTGTCATACATACCCCGCAATGTACGGGATGATGATAATGAACACAAAAGCCACGGATTTCAGCAATCTCCGCTAAAAGCTCACGATACCCGATAGGCCACACCGAGTATCAATTTCAATACTATTATGGTGCAATAACGCGAATGCGTAGCACTTAGTAGGAACTGGGTCACGCCCCCCAGGGCATGCCACGATAATCTCCCAAAGACATGCAAACTACGATCACTGTCTCGGAAAATATTCCAACAATGCTGTACGGAAATTGAGCCCGATTACCGCAAGCGAAGGTTGCTCGGCATTAGCTCCTTGATTATCCATATCACTTAACCGACGGCCGTATTACTTACTTAAGCTAACAACGTTATGCTCATACTGTATTATCGAATGAGGTTTTATTGTAAGTTCAAGTATTTACTTCACTTTAACCCGCACAATCTCAGAGTGAAATAAGCTCGTGGAAAACTCTACAACTATTCGCACCATGAGAGCTGCCAGCGTACGTTGTATGAACTATTATTTGAACCGGATGCCTGCGACATATATACCAACTTCGCGTTCGTGACTGAGGTCAACACAAGGGCCAGCTGAAAACCAGCGCTGTGGCCTCACTGTCCATAGCATATGCTGAGCTGGTGCCGTTTTGACACTCTGGACAGTAACCTTTATTTGTTTTGTTTGTTCTATATTAAGTATTCTCTTTATTTTGTTGTTGTTTCTTTTTTTTTTTTTTTTTTTTGTCTTATTATTCTGTCTCAGTGTGTCAAATAAATGTATCTTTCTTTCTTTCTTTCTTTCTATTTGCATGCTAATAGCTACTTACAAGAGATAAGCTTTATGGAAACAGTACACAGGCATTCCCCGCTTCAATTCCACAGATTTACTGAAACATATATTATAATTAGATATTAGGGCCGGGGGTTGCCACGCGTGCTACCGAATCGTCTCTTTCAAATCCTTTTTTTCGTAATTTAGCATCAGACAATGTTGGTATTCAGAATTAGTATGCAGCCCAGGTCCAATTGCCCGCCTTTCTGTCTGAACCCGACTGACCACCGCCGATTATATTAATCCTACGTGCATTTCGGCCCGGGATTTTGTACCCAAATCACCCCGCACGCTGCGCTTTATTCGCCCGGCCCGGATCCTATTTACCGGATGTGTCTGCGACTTTTTTAATGGGCACGCCCTGTGGTCGCTATTGCAAATACTAATTGCTTGATTGGCGTTCAGGGGCCCGGATGCAATACTTCATAGGAATACCGTGTTTCCTGCCTGAACATTTGAACAACTGTAAAATAACTAAAGCAAGCTTCAGCATCGCTCTGTTTGCATCCAACTTTGTATGCATTTGAATTCCAGTGAATTGAATTTCCGCTGCAGAAATAAAAGCCAAAGAGTAGATAATCCCGATCTGGCCATTCAGAAAGTTTCTTTTTATCGGCGTTGTAAAGTTCGCGAATAACTAGGCTGCTTTTTTCGTGTTAGCTGATAAAATTCGAAAAAAAGTCTGCTTCATTTTAGGAGTTATTCGATGGAGTTGTTGCTGCGTCTGGGCCAGTTTTCTTTGGTCTTCAGCGTGCATGTGACAGGAGGAGACGCGGGGTCCGCGGAGGCTGGCGGCGGTGGTAGATGGAAGTGGAGAGTGGTGTCGGGCTTGTGTGTGTATAAATAGGCAATCTGGATTGCGATCACGTCGCCGGCGACATAACGAGGCGACGCACCGGCAGCTGCCAGCAGCGATCGATCGACAACTCGCCTGATAGAATTCACTAGTTTCTGTTGATATAAGGTGTGAAAGGAGTGCGGAAATTTTAAGAGGAAAATCGATAGTTTGCACCAAAGTTTCTTGCTATCTGAATCGGGCGCGAGCGAGGTGTGCCGTTGTTGAACTTGCTTGTATGTATCGGTTAAAGTTTTATCGACGCTTATATTTTTTAATGCCTGATGAAAAAGTTACGGCGCTGCAAGCTTCACATGACAGTTTAATGCCTTGTTGTAACATAAACGCATTTTTACGATTTAAGTCGTAAACATCTGTGAAAAACTGAAAGTAACGAGGTTCCTGTCTGGGGTACGTTTGCAAAAGATTTAGCAATATATAGATAAAGAATTTTTGGATCTAGGATTTGCCTTTATTTACTGCTTTACTTTACTAAATTATAACCAAGTTGTAATAAAAATTCCGTCAGATATATTTTTGAAACTCATTATTGTATTAAAAACTTAAACGCAGTAAAAAACCTGCCCAAAAATTGGGAATGACATGAAAAAGGAGCGTAAAACGGGCGTCTGTTTTTCATCCAGCCACCGCAATTAATGTTTGGTGGGTCGGATGTGCTCTCCTGATTTATGCGAGCCTCAATACTGGAGCCGGACTTCGTACGTTTTAGTCAGTGTTCATTACTTTCAATAATTATTATGTATGTACTTACTGTATTACGGACAATGTAGTACGGATTTTTTTATGAGGTACGTTTGTAGGTACTTGATAGTTTTGAAATGGTATTAATTCATAGAGTACCTATTGCGTAACTATAAGTGACAGTGTTTTTTTATTGATGACAATCCGTCCAAAAAATATGTGTTGGTTTTCCATAAATAAATATCAGAGGTTCTTTTAGGATACAAAGAGGCTTACGTTTATATAATATTCATTAAATTCTTAATATTACCTATAACACGATGTACCTAATTATCATGTAATGACTATGTACGTAATAGAGGTATAGGTGATGAATACTGGAAATAACCAACCGTACAATAAATACAACTCAAAGCAAACCGATCGCTATTTGTCATCATCTAATACCACTCCCGGTCCCGCGTACCAACTTCTCTCATGCAAGTTTATAACTTGTGCTTTTCATAAAACTGCACCAATTACATCTAACTTTGTAAATGCGTTCTTCTTCTTATTCTGCGTACAGACCGGCCCAACGATGGATATTTATCATACATAATACAGGGCAGATTGCAGCAACGAAGGTCAACAAAACCCGTTCGTTGGCGTTCGTTTGGCCGGTCTGTACGCAGCTTTAGAGATTATCGTTGAAAAACACTAGTGTGGGACTATCGTTTGTATTTACAGTTGATCGTCACTTGCATCCCCAAGATTTCGTCCACAAAAGTAACACAAAAAATATTCTTACATAAGATATTTTTCATCAAAATGAAAATGTTGGGGGTCGGTAAATTCGTTTGGTATTGATACAAAACTTAAGATAGTTTTACATCATCATTCTAAAACTAAGAAACTGCTCGCTCTCCCATCTTCCTACACAGCAGGCGCACGTGTGTCTACACACCTATCCACACCGTCCCACTGTACGTACGTATTAATTACGCTAATTGATATGAGAGCTAACAGGCTGAGATATATGTAGAACTCTACATACATAATGTATGTATGTGCTGGTCGTTTGTTTGTTGAAGTAGATGCGTGAAGGAGCTATAGAGAGTGAGTGGAGGTACGCGAATATTACTATTCAAATGGCACATGATTATAGTAAGTAGGTATTATGATAAGGTATGTACCAACCAATATTCGGCTAGGTTTAGGTATTGTAATGGTATCAAATCAATAGCAAAGCAATAAGCTTAATATAATTATTTTTGGGTTTAAAATGTTTCGAATAACTTTTCTTTTTAACAATGTAGTTACCAATTAAAACTGCTAATATTCTGTCTTGGCTATGTACCACAACATACTCATAAATTCATTAAAAGGATTGCGTTTACACAGACGGTATACCTAATAAGTAAGTTTTACTATATCAAAATCCTAAATTACCTACTCACTATTGTAAACTTAAAAGATAAATAGCTTAATAACCGAAGAATATAAACTGATAAACGAATTACAATTAATGACAAAATTAATGGGGCCTGAAGCTCGTTTGTAGCGGCGCTACACGTCGTGGCCATTAAATTACGCCCTTAATTTTCAATTTGAACGTGCTCTATTCCAAATTTAAATTTCGATTTTCCAATATCCCATAAATTTGTCAATAGCGTAATATCCTTGTTTGGGATTTCATTCGATAATGTCCGTTGAATTCCGTGTGACGGCGCACGGACATAAATGCCTGAAGCTGAATTCTTCGGTACAACCTGTGAGAGGACCATTCAATTTACTGTCTAGTTATAGTTAATGTAGCCATGATTGATATTCGTTCACTGCTGCGTTTTGTGTAATGATACCATTAGGTATTCTGAAAAACATTGAATTTGACTTTAATATTCAATCATTAGTATAAAACATGTTCATTTTCGCTATTTCAGATAATGGAACTGTATTGAAAAAGCTCCAATACCTTTGGGAAAAACCTGAGCTAACTTAAGGAGGGCTAGTACGGGGCGCATTTAAGACGTGCCAAGAGTTTTGCACCGCGCTTACTCACATCGCGCAGCCTCAAGAGCGAGCGCGACGGATAACTTTTTAAGCGCCCCGTGCTACAGGGCCAGGAAGATCAGTGATAAAATCCAACCCGCTATTATCGGGGCCATTACACACATATATATCCTAAGCCATGACTGGACTACCCTTTGTGCGCTGTTCCACTTACATTTAGTACCGTTTCTTGGCTAAGACGTTTTGATCCCGGATAGTTTCATTACCCATTCGTTTTAGTGAAAATGTTCACAATTCAGGGATTTTAGGACTCTCCAACTGAGCTGGTAACCAGATGTACTTATTATTCAAATGAACATTAGGTACGTAAGTAGCCCTTAAATAGCAATAGCATTATTTCTTACTTGCACTTCCATCTAATTTATAATCATTATCCAAATGCAAACATCGAAAATTACACAATTAAACAAAAGAAATTGATGTTTTGACGATTTCTTAAGTTTATATAGAACTTTTTTTTACTTAACCATCATACAGTTCGATTATAAATTTAAGATAAGTTCTCGCAAAAAAATCAAACAATCAATCATATTAATCAGTGACGACCACTGAAGACGTCGACTATATTCTACCTTCTACCTCTATATGTAAGTATAAACACACGGTATACAGGTACAGGTTGTTTCGTTAATGGAAAACGGTTGTGAATCGTGGAGTACCTCGGCGAACATGAGATTCCGTGTTTCGTTATGTGTCCGGGAGAGGGCGCCTGTAGCCACTAGCTACTGCCTGCGGGTGGTTATCAACGTTATCAGATCATAAAGTAAAGTGGGGTTATATGTTTGGCTTGTGTATCGTTGTGTGTCTGTTTTGTAGGCTTTCATATGCGACAGTGGAAGTGATGCTATTGATAAATTGTGTACTAAAATTAATACTTAAACCTTTGGTCATCATTTTCATCACATATAAAGTATAGTAATATAATTGGTTTGAAAAAAATTTGAAGAAATATTAAAGTATGGAATGACGACCTCAGTGACCAACGTTTGGAACACTGTAGCTATAAAACCCTTTCTTCCTGTTCTGTAATGTGGTAACATCTTGTTGCTACGTGGTTACGTTTCATAATAAAATAAAGTACGTACGCAACTTTTGCTATCACAATAATTTTTCTTATAAGACAGGTTGAATCCTAAACACGTTCATATGTAAATATAAATGACATTTTCAGGACATAATGCGGCGTGTTATGTGCTGCATGTTTCGTAGGAAATGTAGGAATTAGGGTATTCTGGTTTTGCATATCGCCTCAATGAGTGTTGTTTGTTCTTGAACGCTCATACTTTACAACTGCTGAAATAAAGAGGAGAGGAGATATTCTGAAAGAGAACGGATTTGGTAAAGGATTCGACATTATATCGTAAAAAAACTCCTATATGCTTATCATGTTGTGTCTCTATTGCGTTTAGGTAGAAACAAAACATGGATAGATTGATTATTTTAGCCTACTTTATAAGTACTAGTACGGTGGCCTGCGCCTAAAAGTATACAGGCGGAGTTTTTAAAATAGCGATCCCTGAAGATGAAGAGACCAGCTACATCTGTTATATATCCGGGGACGTGTTGTGTGTGATGTGTGTAGCAGTGGTGTTTATGTGGATGTGCTTGAGCAGCATGTGAGCTTGAGATCGCTATTTTAAAAACTCCGCCTGTATACTTTTAGGCGCAGGCCACCGTACATATCAATGGACAATTTGTGGATATATTAATAGATTTTCTATTTATCTCGCAATCTCCGTGCCGTACCCACTATTGTTATGCTATAGTCAACATTGGTAGCCTGTATGATAAGCTTTGCTACGCGTTAACTTTGCTACGGCGGCGTAGGCAATGCTACGTCGCAGCGTAGCAATCGCGGCGTAGCACCTTTTGCTACGCCGGCGCCGTAGCCAACATAGCTACTCTACGCTGAGCTATAGCCAACATTACTTATAGGATAACAATAAATAAATATTCTCTGGGAAACTATTTGCTAACGTTTTCCAAAAACCCAAACGTGTAGTATTGAAATCGTATAGAAGTTATAACGCTTGAATCAATTGCGCTGAAACTTGGCTAAGTTAACCTTTAAAATTAGAAAAAATCACAAACGCAGGGATACAAAACTAAAACCAGTGATAACATCATCTATATTTTTCAACAGCGCACCACATCGTAAATTCAACAAGCAGTTGAACAAAAGAGAAACAATAAGTTAGCAGCACGAAGTGAAGATAAAGTTGGGGCAAGTATTAGTGCGGGCTAATGGAGGGCGCGCACCACCATTAGGCACAGCGAAGGGGGCTGCAGTGGTGACGGTTACCCACCAGGGATAGAGTGCAATAACGGTGACTTTGCTACAGAAACGCAAACACCAAAAAACTGATAAGTATATTAGGTTAAGTTTATTTATTAATAAAAGCAACTGTAAAATATATTTTTAAAAAAACGCAGACCTATTATGATTGAATATTCGATATTTAACTTGACCTCTGACAAAACAGTTTTTTTTTTCGGTATTTCAGAGTTGGAACTGCATAGAAACGAGCTCGTTCCCCACTGATTTTCGCTGTGCATTACGTGCACTAAAACTACCAACTTAGCGAAAATTATGACCGACGACTTGAAAACGTTCAGTTTCTAAGCGGTTTTTAGAAGTGTTCAGATAAAAGCAGTACTAAATGCACACTAGCATGAAATATTTAAAATAAATCTTTTTTAGCGTTTCATACAGATGTAGCTTTAAACATATATACTTATGACATACTTTTACAATAATTGTTATTGATTATCTTGTTTTAAAAGTTTACTTAAGTATCCTTAAGGATCGAATATGGTTTGCTGATCTATGGGATTACTTTCAAAACAAACTTATACATCAAATAAAGAACCTGCAAGTTAGATTCCATAAAATGTGAGTTGGTAGAAAAATAAAACGAACGCCAGTAAATTAATTTGAGTATCTTTTTGTTGAATGAACAACATTAACATTTTTCGTGAATCAATACAATTTCACGTAATTATTAATTATATGCTCTTAACAGGATTCACGAATATTTTATTGCATTTTCTCCCCTTAATGCTTTCTCCCGTTTGGGGGATTTTAAACCTCTTTCCAGTATAAATAGATTGCCAATAATGCCTATAATTGCCTACTTTCACCTGGCGTATTTAATCTTACTTAGCCTAAGCCGATTGCAGCTGGCTTTAGTTGAAACATATTAGGGTAGGACCCACTTGGGGGTTTCATTAAGAGGAAACGTACTCATCTATATAAATCGTAATACGTGAGCATTGGGGAAATACATATAATTCGCCGCTTACTAGGATGCATTTCCTTATCCAAAAGGTGTATACGTCTAATGGCTCAGTAGACTGTAAAAACTTTAATAAAAAAAATATGATTTATTCAACCAAGTGTTGAAACTGTTTGATCCACCAGAAGAATTGGTCACTGTACTTCATATTATCTATAATAATCCGACTTTTCACGTTCAAAACTGACACTGGCTTACTGGAAAACTCTTCAGCGTTCACCAGATTAATGGAAAGTTCCTGAGCCATAAGACCGGTAAAGAAAAAGTCTTCAAACTGATTTTCTTCAGACTTTAACGCCTCGAGAATTAATGGATCTATAACATCTGTGGACATCAAGTACGCTGTGCCTCGGGCGTATTTTACACCAGAATAAGATACTAAATTTCCCCAAATAGTATAGGGTGTCCGGTTCTCTTGCACAAACCTCACGAGTCGCGGAATATTAAGAAACACATCATCACGTGTCTTCAAAAACTTGGTCGCGTTGAAACAGTACGTGGAAACCCACTCCAGCATCGAAAACGTCTGTAGCGTTTGATTCTTAGAATCTTCCAGATTGTTCGACACAATTATATCGCCATGAAAATAGTTTTCATCTCGGATGGTTTTGGCGTGTTTTCTTGAAGGTTTTCCGATGAGAAAGGCGATTCCTATGTCTTTTCTGGCCCCGTAGTGGCCCCAGGTCAAACGGATGGCTTTGCGAGCTGAAAGTCGTTCAGTTCTGGATGCTATGAGGATTATAACGCGTAGATTGGTGCCTCTTGACGGACAGATCTCAGGGTGGGCCACGCTGTGACCGGGGTAGTAGAGGTCTCGAATGAGACTGGTCCCAAGATACGGGCTTAGAAGGACCACCAGTAAGGGTAAGTATTTCATAGTTTGGTAGATAAGTTCCAGTCAAATGAGGTAGAATAATAATGTATGCTGTATGAGTGGTTATGGTAAACTAGTTGAAAAGAGACTTAAGATAAATGAGAACAATGGCATGAACAAAAGCGAAAACAATCATTAATTGAATAGGTATCTTATTATTTGTTAGGATGTTTGAATAATAAACAAAAAAGTCATGTTTTCATCATTTCACGATATTTATATTATCATTATTAATTGCGTTTTAGAATATTTGAAGTCCATATTTACATTCCAAACAATAAATGAATTTCCGGGAAGGGATAATTTAGGCGTACCGCATACCCGTGGAAGTACCCAGGGTGGGTATCTTGCATAAACACCATTACAAGAACGTTGTTTTAAACACCGTACAAAATTAACCGTATCAAGAAAAGAGCTATTACAATAACCCAGAATAAAGTTACTTTTTCAGACGATGGACAATTTATCACATCACAATGAAATATATTGATGAACTGTTCGACAGTTTGGCACTACCTACGACTAAGTTTTGAGGCTGCAAATGCTGCAATGCCTTTCTTTTTTTGGCATGTGTTGTTTAGCTGTCGACAAATCCTACAATTAAAAGAAGCTTAATACTTTGATGATTTCCTAACCTTGGTCCTCACGTTTGGGCGCAAATATTCTAACGAATATGATGGTAGGCCATGATTATTTGTAATCTATGGCTATGATAGGTAGCTGTAATACAGGGAAATGATAAAAATATGAACCTAACTTATAGGAAGTCTTATGACAACAACAGTAAGACATCAACACTTGATATTTATTCACCTTCCCAATCCCTCCAAACCCCGACACAGCGACCCGCGGACTCTCTAAGCACAAAGAGTTTTTACCCCACTGTTTCTGATTTCCTCCACGTCTCGCGGCGACAATCCTGTCTTATCCCGGTTCTTCAACAGTTCCCCGCGGGTGCGATACACGGTACATGCGACTATATACAGTATTTCGCGGTAGCGGGCTAGGTTTTGTGGAGAACGACTGTAACATGCGTCTGTTCGTGTAGAGTTTGATTGAGACTATTGAATAATATTGGTGGTTCTAAAGTCTTAGATTAGTGAAATGAAAAATACATAATAGGCTCTTTGATAGACATGATGTTACGTTTAATCACCAAATTTCTGCCCTTTAAAAGTTCAAATAAGGCAATATACTAAGTAGTGGAATATAAAGTTAAACATCACACAACTCAAATGTGCTGTAAATCATTTATCTTGGCCATGATTTTTCGCAAATCGCAATTCACAGTCGCATTGTACTAGATACAGCCTACTCACAGTCGTGTAGACGATAATAAAGCCGTAGCCTCGCTAACTCAAGGTTGGTAACCACTGGTTTTCACTTAGATTTACAATATACGATCCAGATGTAGTGTCACATTATATGAAAACAAAGCAAAAAAAATGTTTACTATCAAACCGTTATATGTTCAATCTAATGTGTACAAATAAATGAATAAAGTCACAAATCCATTGTTCCAATGAATAAGGTCAGAGATCTGCTAACCGAACTAATTCGAAATAAGATCTCAGTGGTAGAAGTATGGTGTTATTGGAATTTTTTTTTTCATTGACACTACATCTTGTCGTATATTGTTAATCTAAGGCCTGGCCGGTACAAAACAAAGCGGTAGATTTATGGCACAAGTTCGGAACTTTTTAGTCTTTCACACACTCGTCGGAACTGTTTCATTGTTTGCTTTAATATTAAACGGGACCTTTTTGTTGGTAACTTAGTTAGACGGTTTAATTTGTACAAGCTTTGGAGCTGCAGGGTATATAAAATTAAAACTAGGGAAAAGGTTGGAATAGAATAGAATAATGTCTACAATTCACAGCTACGCTAGGTACGTATTACTATTTAGTTAGCGGTGGCAGAAGTGTCAATAACGTACCTAGTTAGAATGTTAGATTACTTCGATGTTTTTGTATGTCTTACGTATAAGAAAAAATGACGGGTTTGTCATAGTTATAATCTTATCGCAAACAAAAATAACAAATAATAAGTAGGCACCCGCATGATGTTTTATATTAGGAATTACCGCCAAGGGAAATAAAATGGCATATAAATTTTAAATGCTGGAGCTGTGGTTGTTTTAGTACTACCCGAAGTGCCATTCTGAATTTCAGAGAAAAATCTTTTATTTTCTTTTATGTTATTGTTGCATAAAATTATCTTTTTTATTTTGCCCACCTTTAATGCCGCCAAAATGTATTGTTTGCTTTTATGACGTATTGATTGTAGCGCTACGATGGATGTCCCAGAAGACAGCATAAATATATGGATGAGGAATACCGAGTAGGTAACTTCTTCTTCTGCTTAGCGGGTTGACGACAAATACACAATAGCTACATTTGAAACTAGGGTGTGAAACCGTTAATACCACCTTTTCAACATATTATAACTCAAGACAGCCTTAAACACAACCAAAGAAGGAATAAAATAATCCGTCTCACATTCACATCTTCCTACACTATAATGAAAGCTAAAAACGGTCCTTCAGTCCTAGTAATGCGCAGTCGTTTACCAACTGCAATCGTGCGCGATTTATCCGTCTGACGCGGCGGGGGGGCCGTACATTACCCACATTAGGTACGAGCTCTCGATCCATGATACTGAAGACACCCTGTATGTATGGCTGCACGCTAGTCTTCGTTAGCTGGCTAAAGAAGTAGTAATATGCTTCTATATACAAATACATACGTGGGTACCTTTTAAAATGTTTGGTATTGTAAAAAAAGTGTACAAGGTGTTGCAAAAAGGGTATACTAAGCCAAAGTGGGATGACTCAGGAGGGAATTGTACACAAAACATCTTGAACAAAAGTTGTTCGGGATGACCTCCTGACTCACTCTGATTGCCTTGTGTTTGTCACCGGCAAGATAAGAAGTATACAAACTTGAACAACTGAAGTATCCTAAGCAATATTATAAACACTAAATGTTTGTTACTCTTTCACGGGAAAACGGCTAGAGCAATAATGATGAAATTTTGTTAGTTAAAGCTGAATAACATGGAAAACTTTTCAAGGCGAAGCGGAGTTTGCGGGCAATAGCTAGTAAATATGCATAACACCTAATGTATGTCCCTGCATTGCCACGTTTACTCGGCTGACATTACCTACAGTACCTGCAAGCGGAAATTGCAAGTGAATTCAAAAGAAGGCATTTTCATAATTTTTCAATTTCTACGTATTATCTTTGTAAATGGCCGCATAATGTGGTTACGAGTCTTACGAGTGAAGTGGAAATTTTTATCAGTGGTGGTAACACCAGTATACCAGTGCAGTAATATGGACCTTTCATCGCTTTTTTTATAAGATGGTTTTTATTTAATGTTTCATTTACGGATTCTCTTGCCATTGCCAATGCCATTGCAAGAACAACTTTTCCGTGCAAGCCATCTTTAGAGTTATAAAAAATACTTAATTACAATGTTATAATGAACACAATGTTCCTAGGGGTAATTTTAAAGCCCTTAAAAACGTGCGAACTTAGCCAAAAAAACTAATTTATACTTAAATTTCATCCAACCCCACCTATAAAACTGACAACTATAAAATTAACCTGTTCCACTGAAAACTATGTAGCTCCTGTCCGACGTGTCTAGTAAAAACCGGAAGAACCTTGGTCGCAAGTAACGTGAACAAGAAAGTTATACTTACGTTGATGTGATGGGGGGAAACGAATTTACGCGAACACCAGATGGTGCTTTTCAGCGTAATATTGGGGTGGAACGTGGGACGCCCCTCGCAAGTGTCATAATGATGATGATGCTGAAACTGAAAAAACATTGCTGCTGTGCTCTTTTCCTTTTTAATAGGTGCGTGGGTAATCTTTCCGCTTCAGTGGAAGGAGGTCGTAAATCAAATAGGAATTAAATAGTTGCAACGTATATGGAATCTAGGTATTTGTATACGTTTAAATTATATTTTATTATTTTAATACTAATTGGAGATAAATTCTTAAGGGCTAAGGCTGAGTAGCCAGGTCTTGGGTTATTTAAAGGAGCTAAGTATTTTTCATAATCATCGCTACACTTCTCAAAGATTGATTAAAGCCAGAATATACTTACAGAGGTCATTAAGTAATTATATATTTCAGAAAACTGTATAGATATGTCATTAAAATAATGACGACCGAATGGCGTAGTGGTTAGTGACCTGACTACTGAGCCGATGGTCCCGGGTTCGATTCCCGGCTGGGGCAGATATTTGTTTAAACACAGATATTTGTTCTCGGGTCTTGGATGTGCCCGTAAAATGGCAATAGGCCCGCCCCCTATTACGTTGGGACTAACATAACACTCTGGCGAAAAGTGGGTGCAGCAATGCACCTCTGCCTACCCCGCAAGGGAGTACATTAGTACAAGGCGTGAGTGCGTGTTTTTTTTTTTTTTTTTTTATTAAAATAATATTTAAAATACATATTATATATTATAGGTAATTTAAAATAGTTTTTGATATTCTTAAAATTGAAAGTATTATATAAAAACCCGAATCGTAGGCAGGAATTGCTAAAGGAGTCAGCAGTAAAGCCTATAAACTCAGGTTACTTTCCCTTTTGCCAACTTCTACGAAGACCCCAACAACCTTGATTTTGAAACGCTGAACACAAAGCAGACGTCACGCGCTAAGAGATGATAAAATAAATTCGGAACGTCCCCCATTACAAAGCTAATGGGCTGTATCTCGAATAAAAGATTCGTATTAGAAACTTTATGTTTGTAATTTTCCGGCAGACTCCCCCCTGCCTTCTGATCTTAGCTTACAGACAACGCTACTGACTTGTACACAGACTAAAGGAATCCGCTTGAAAAATTGCCTCATTTACTCAGCACTGCAAATCTGGTTACCAAATTTATGTAGAGTATAAGGTTTATAGCTTTACGTGGCAGGTGGGCGCGTACTGTGGGTTTGTGAACGTGCAGACGCGAACACAGGCGAATCTACTTCAGCAATTTATGCGCTGAACTAAGGAAATAGACTCAATTATCTATCGATTGGAGATTTTAATCTGAAACTGGAGTCTCGGAGGTGCAGTTACAAGGGAGCCCTACCGCGGCGGGCGGCATTCGTTTAGTGCCGCTTTCAATTTAGTCTCGAAAATATGCGGTACCAATCTGGAATCCCATATATAAAAAATATAGTGACGCAATTGAAAGTGTTCAACGCAAGTACCTCCGTTCAGTACACTTCCGAGTTCATCGTAACCGCAACCACCTCTCTTACACCGAGTTATTGGACGAATATGGCCTCATTCCACTAGATTCAAGGCGACTTATCTTGGAAGCCGTAACGCTGTACCGACTTTGTCATAGCCACTTTGATTGCACAGACCTATCTAATAAGCTGTATTATGTTGTACCTAGAACAGTGGTGCGGCGGGAGGCGCGCGCATACCGCATGTTCGCGACGAGCCTGCGTCACACGAACGCCGGCCGGCGCGCGCCTCTCTGCCGCATCGCTGATTCCTACAATAAGCACTTTGAGCATATTGATATGTTTTCAAAATTTGCAGATTTTAAAAACAATATACACAAAGTTTTCAGAAATTAACTAGATAATTAAAATTAATTTGTTATTATGTTTGGATTACTACATATTTGCATTAACTATACCATATTTGCACAATATTAGCAACAGGTTGCTTCCTAAATCATTACAGAAATATCTTCTTTTTTTTTTCTCGTAAACATCACTTTACTTCCACTATCAAATCACCAATCATCGCACTTCTAGATTTTGAACTTTAATAACAGTACTATGTTAACATACTTGTAGACAATGTTGTGGGATGTATATTAACATAATTATATTTAATCTAAGTCTACTTAGTAAGTTTTAATGTACATCTGTTTATTGTCTCAAATAAATAAAAATAAAATAAAAATAAAATAAAAATAAATAAGATTTGTGTCGGGAGCTTTCCTGAATGAAATAAAATATTCTATGCATCTAGAGCTAGCGTGGTCGCGGAATCTTAATTCCTAGTCCTAACCTGGCGTTGTGTTGTTTGCGATATTTTCAGAGATAAATAGATTATTTAGATAAAGACCATCGACAATATCAAAGCGTAAGCTATCACACTGATACAGAGCCAAGTCGTATCGCAACACTTTGCCTAATTAAGGCTCTACCCACTGAATATAAAGTTTTTCAGTACGTAGCCAAGAATTGTGTTTCAGTTTTGATTTGTCTAATTGTTTTCAACAAAACACTTCAACAAGGAAAACAGTGACAGCCATTGTTTGATATCTACTCATACGGTTCCGCAACTAAGCAAATTGAGAGCGCTTACATGCAAAATCAACTGAAGTAAATTAATTAAGTAATGCACTGCAGGTTGCGAGGTACAGTCGGCTCCAAAATTAAGTAGCTGTAAACTGCGCGAATATGTCTGATTAGTTACCGAGAGTGCCGGTAAATTCAGCTAATGAATATTTGTTTAAGAACCTCCCTGAATTTATAGACTATTCAACGGTGTTCCCCCGTAGAAGTTGTTGATACAATCGTAAATCGTTGGTGCTTATATGTAATTGTGGTGCTGAGAGTACTTCGCAAAACACGAATAATTCCGCACTACGAATGTTTGCGGCTCGTTAGGAATTGTTTAAAATGCCTTTCGAACCTGCACTACGCCGGCATCTCAATATGGCGTTCCTCGAATCGGTATCGAAAATACTTACTCGAAATCCAAACGAAACATGCGAATAATCCGATGAACGAGCGACGGTTACGGAAAAATATGGCCATTTTTGCCGTCGGCCAGAATTCGGGCCAGTTTTGGCGGGTAACGTCGCGTTCAAATTAAAAGAGGTGAAAATTGACGGTCTCAGTGGAAACATATAAATCTGCAGCTAGCGGAAAATTAAAAAGTCCCCCCGGGCCGGTTGCGATCACCTCCTCCATTGGACACCGCATCGATGCGGATATAACTGAGTAGATTATATTTTCTTTCGTTATCTCGCTTACGACCTCGGCAAGCGGAAATGGGCGATTAAAATTTGCCTTTCCACTGAAAGGAATAATAATTTTCAGAAGTAAAAATACTTAGTTAAATTTGCGGTTGGAAAGTGAATTATAATTAACGAAGCCTGAAATTCTGTGGATTTTTTCGCGGGAAAGGATTTGTTGCGGTTTATAAACCACATAACATTTGAACGGTACGACCGATTTTGATTACGGCAATCTTTTATAATGATAGTTTTGCCAAGTACATGTACGAGTATACAATGTCAGTGGCATTTTCAAACATGGATACCTGCACACATGGCAAGAAACGCTTTCCCTTATTTATTTAGAGGGTAACTTCATACATACTTCATAAAAAGGCATATATATCTATATATTGCTTTCCCATTTCGACTGAGTACGGCAATAATCGGATTCGAAATGCCGACTGTTTGTATCGTTTCTATTAACGATGCTGTAATGCGATTCTTCTGTTGCCATTAAGTTGTATCGCCTCTCGAAAACCTAATGAGACTTTCATGATAATAGGAGTATGGATGTGTGAAAATCACTTGATTTACTAACTTATTTATAAGTACTACTTTATTTACCAAAGACTGGTTGTTTGAATGTTATTATAGTAGGTACATACTTACCGTATGATTATAAAAAGCCAATAATTGAATGCTGTGGTCCTATAACTACTAATAAACCAATTAAACAAAACAAAAGCTTTCAAATCAAGTTTAGCCAAAAAATATACGATTACAACATGAACCTGGCAACCCTTCATAAATAATTCCGTCCGTGTATTCGCGCATTACAGACCATCTTCAGATTTATGGCAACCCGCTGTCCGCCATATTGTTCCAAATTTAAAAATATTTCTCCCGTTCAATTCGGTAAACGTACAATACCGGTCCAAATCGTTCGGATAAGCATTTAGTGGACTTTAGGGACTTTCCTTTTCAGATTTTATGTGTTTCGCCTGAATATTGGATACTTTATCCGGGTCTGCACCGTAATGCTAGATGGTCGTGATCGCCCATTGTTTCTCGAATTTCTTTCTGCAACTTCTGCAATCTCCGATTTGGTTATCAAGCGACGCTTCAATATTTTATGTGCATATCACGTACAAATACAAATATAATCTTATACTGAAACATCGAAGGTCTAGTGGTACAAGCTCTGCCTAAACACACACAGGAGGTTTGAACTTTGAACCCAATCTATTTGTGTTACTATATTGTTTTTTATTTCTAAGTTTTGTGGTTTGGTTGTACATAAAAGGCTGATTTCCGAAAAATGAAATGGTTCTGCGCCTAACTGTCTCTAGTCGTGTCGGTCATCCCTCCTGTGGACTGCGCACATACATATACATATAGCTGAGCTAAAGCTGAGATTGGCCATGAGGATGTTATATAAAACTATTAGACCAAACAAAATAAAAACAATAGAATACAAATTAGACCTAGCATCGACCGTGTTTTGTTATTTAGTCGAAATTCAATTAGCACACCGCCGCAGGTTGTTGTCGTGGCAAAATAAAATTAAAACTCATAAAATTGCAGCTCTCCATTCGAAACGTATATAAATTTAAAGGCTGGCGGAAAATTAAAATGGCGCTCGCGGCTGTAGCCATCCGTTGAGAGCGTATAGAAACAATTGAATACGATATCACATCATTGCTCGGGGTTTAATTGCGTTGCGCTTTTTCTTTTTGCTCCGTGCGACATCCGGCTGACTGTGCAATTATGCATTATGTAACAGTTAGTCTGGTGGTGGTGGGTTGTGGCCTACTTTAGCACTTCCTGTATGCAGGGTGTTAATAAAAGGGTTATTTTCTTGCGCGAATATACCTACTAAAGTTGTTCAAAATATTGGGAAGCAAATGTAGGTTCCATAACCGTTACAGCAGTAACAGTAACTATAAAACTGATACTGATATTTTAGCTAATTATTAGTCAACAAAATCTTAGACTGCCTGTAAGGTAAGTAGGTATTTTTTATAAACGGTAAATAACTTTTATTCCTAATTAATTATTCTGCCTGACTAAAAGTCATTGGCTACACACCTACAATAGATACCTCACGGTCGAATAAAAAAAAAGTACAATTCACCGAAATAAACAATTTATCAAAATCCGCAATCCATATTGTGATATGAATTATGGCCGGTGTTGCCATGTAATAACATAATCGCATCGTAAATTATTTACAGAACGGATTGCTTTATATGCCGCCCTCAGCATGTTGAGGTTTTTTATCCGTCGCGCCGCCCTGAGATAAATGTCCAGTTGATAGGGGTACAGTCGGTAGGTACCACGTTGATTTATATTGACGTCCAGCGACCGACGAGTTACGAAGGAAATCATGTAAATCACATGGCTACCCAGACACACACATCCACATATTCACACAGCTTGTTAGTTACACCATCGTTGGATCGTTGGAGGTGCTGGGATTGGTGGAGTCAGTTTTATCATCTACGGGTTAAGCAGATGGGTTGGAGACATCGCACTACGGCACATCCTAATACTGGGACCGCGCCAAACAGTAAAACATTGGATATCACCTAAAACGGGTATTACCCTTAAAAATTGTTATACCTAATGACAAATACCCAAAAATTAATAAGTAAGTGGATCGTAAATATATTTTTTATTTTCAGAAATAGTCTGTAATGTAGATCGACTTCGTCTATAGAAAAACGCCTGAAAAGAGAGCCTCAATACCGACTACACTAATGATTGAATTCGTGGAAGGCAATATTGAAATCTGAAATTAATATTGATGCCTCGCTAAGTACCTCCTAAGTACTGTCGAGTATATTTAAATGAAAGCTGGTCTATTATAGCATAAATAACTTGGGTTATTTTGAGAATGTTTGATTTTGTTACTTAATCCTAATTTAGTGTGTGTTTCTCATTTCATTATTGAAGTACTTACTTAGAAATCAGAAAATATTTTCTTCCAAATTACGACAAACAATTTTAAGTCACACTCCAATAAAATTCTTCCTAAAACGCTGTCACAAAGTACCCAACCCGTATCACAGCATGTCTAATTAAAGTTAAAAGGTTCGACAGGCGGTAACCACTGAATTTCAACCGCAACGGGGCTAGAACCCGCGATCCGATCTTGGGAAGCCAATAAATAACTTACCGAGCGCAAAGAGGTACTTTCAGACATTTCATGTGATAATATCTTGAGGAATGCCGGCAGCGTTCTCCTAGACGACTGAGGTCACTCTAGGTTACGAATAACGTAATCTACGCTAAAAACCCCCGACATTGAACACTAACTAATAGTTACGATATTTAACCAATAGTTGAGTTAACTACGGATCAAAAAACTGGCCCTAAGGGCGTCTTGCATAACAAAGTTAATAAAAATTCAATTGTTTTTCTCTTGCTCTGACATTATACTATCAGAGCAAGAGGTCATAGATTTAATTTTGTGTGCAAGACACCCTAAAAGACGCATAATTTTTTAATGGCTAAGCATATTTTGATAAAATACTTATGGGAAAAACACTCGTGGTAACATTGCCAATGACCCTATTAAAACCAAAAGAACATCGCTTTCGCCGTTTGGGAGCTAGGCTACCACAAACAGACACAGACACGTTAAACGTATAACAACCATCTTTTTCCGTAGTGGTTTCAAAATTGAGTTTTGGAGCGCTGCTAACATTAACTACGAATCTATGTCGTTGCATTACATATAAAGATTCCGTGAAATGTAGAGAAACCCCCCTGGTACGGGTGTAAGAGGATCTCTGGGGCAGATCTATGAGACTTCCATGACTAATGTTTCTTTCTCCTTTTAAAATTTTCCAGCTAGCGGGCTCTTGTAGCTTGTATGAATTTCAGTAAGTAGGTGTAATGGCATACCTTCATTTTTAATGCTATCGTTATTTACCTACATATTTATCTGTTTATTTTTTACTTTCTCAATTAGGTACAGTAAGGTGCAGATAAACCTGACCCCCCTCAGAAGCATTGTTAGTATGAGAGGGGGGTCAGGTTTCTTTGCACCTGACCGTACCTAACTAAGTGAGCATTGCAAAGTGTGTAACAATTGAATATAAAGTTGATGGTATCAAAAACTACAAAATTAATGTACAGATTTAAAATAAGAATTGTTGATATTATTATTATCCGCGAAAATGTTATGTTACGTCAGTAAAAGCATGACCTACCTTTATGTTTAACTAGCGGTTCCCGCGCGCTTCGCTTCGCCTTAAAAAGTTTTCCCGTGGGAATTCCGGGATAAAAAGTAGCCTATGTTCTTTCCCAGGGTCTAGACCTTATGTATACCAAATTTCATTCAAATCCGTTCAGTAGTTTTGGCGTGAAAGAGTAACAGACAGACAGACAGACAGACAGACACAGTTACTTTCGCATTTATAATATTAGTTAGGATTAGGATTACTACAACACTTATAAGTGTACCTAGTGCAAATAATGAGTGTGTTCTAAAAACCCCCGATAGATTCACCGGAACTCGCAGATCCCGTTTGACCTAAAAACTGGCAAGAAGCGCTCGAAGGCACTCGTAGCCCGGAGACGACGGAGGCTGCGTGGAACAATGCGACAGTCGTCAGCTCTTTCACTGCAACAACACGGCACCTAGCACGGATACCTTAATTGGAATGAAACTGTAGTAGAGCTAGGGGTCGGGTAGACAGGATGGATGGGAAAAATCTGAAGTTAGATAGTAACTTAGTTGTAATTCTTGCGTGTTGGTGTCGAGTCTTATATATTAAGTAGGTAAGTAAAGGTTGTCTGGTAGAGATTGCTATAAGCAATAAGGCCGCCTTTTTGTACTGTTTTATTTTTAAGTTTTGTTTTTTGTAATTATTATTTTTTCTTGGTGCAAATAAAGTGTTTTGTATTGTATTGTATTGTATTGTAAGTATCTGCTGTCGTTTAGTAATAGTTATTTCATTTAGTACTTACTCCAAGAAGCCGGACACTTGGTATCAATACATTGAGGATGAAGGTGGTAAACTTGACTTAACAAAGAGTTTATCTAAAAAGCATGCAAATATGAAATACCTACTAGATACCTAGGTACTTATTACCGCTTAACAACAGAACTTGTTAGGTTCGCTATCATAGTCCAGAGTACTCCAGAGTAAAGGTTAAATTCACACACCAGTCATTTTTACAGGATCCGTTTGTCGTATCAGTTTTTATTCGGCGGTTTGGATAGGTATACTATTACTTACTGTTATTTGCGAGAACTCGTTCATAGAACTCCGCAATGCCGAATAAAAACGTATACGATAAAACGTATCCTGTAAAACGGACTGCTGAATACTTAAACCGTAACCGTAAAGTCTCTGATATGTTAACGTCCGCCTCTATCGTTTCTTAACACTGCATTTTTATTCTGAAGCTTTAAAATTACGTCCATAAGGTCGGATGTAGAATGGCGAGCGGAGATGCAAATGTTTTCCTTTTAAAACGCCCTGAATACAGAGGAACACTGAGCTCGCTTTCAGAGACGGAATGAGGGCGAAAAATGAATTGTAAAGAACTGTCCCATAGGTATTTGTCACGGGCTTTTAGCAGATGCCTGAAAATGTTTCACTTTGATTTAATAAAGTAGTTTTCGGAGGCAAATCCATTTCCTAATTGGATTTTTATAGAGGCAATATTCGATGTTCATAAATTAAGCCGATCGGTAGACGCATTCGATGGATTAAAGTAGCTATAGGTATACTTATACTTATGTATCCTTAAAGGGTTTACTTAATCTGATGATAATGTGATTACTGAGTATAAGCAAAATTCATAATCAATACATAACTATTAAACATAAACATTTCTAACTCAATACATTAATTCCGTTCCGAAATGCAAGGCGGAAGTTGCACATGACACAACGTTTTCCCTGTTCGGAAAAAGTCAATTTAACTGTTGAGTTATTTCTTACAGCCGGCGCGAAGGTGTTATTGGGCGAACAATGCAATATGGGCTCGCAAGAAAAATTACAAGTGGGAAATCTCAGCGCCCTTCCAATGCAGTGAGGGGCCGCGGTGCCTCGGCTAGGTACAGGCAGCTCCACGATCAATAATGCAGCCAGGGAAATAAAATAAACCTTTCTGAACGCAACATTAGTTACCTAGCATAGTAGGTAGTTAAGATGTCGCATATAAATACATACCCCCTTATTCATAGAAAAGTTACAGAACGTTTTAGCTATAAAACTGTTTTGTCCCTCAATATGAAAGAACAATTTGTTCTTTGACAGAGAGGGACAAAACAGTTCAACAGCTAAACCGTTCTATAACTTTTCTATAAATAAGGGGGTTAAAATCTAACGCACGTGGAATTTCGCCAGTTTTTTCTGTTAGTCCAAAAGTTGTAAATAATCCCGTTTAATGTAAGTACATGTCCTACCAATAACATCCCCTCTATTTAACGCGAATCACGATATAGTGACCTTTATTACGCAGATAAAAATGCCATGGACTGCAATCCCAGCTAGTATTATAGAGCCAGCTGTACTTCGCAGGCGTTAAGATTGAAGTAGGAGTCCCGACTAGGTTGCTAAGAGCTGCTGTAGGTAGGTATAGTACCTACAAGGACATCTAGGTACATTATACACACTGTAAAATTGCTACATTTACAGCTTACTAAAAATA
Organism: Plutella xylostella; assembly: GCF_932276165.1. Classification (NCBI taxonomy): domain Eukaryota; kingdom Metazoa; phylum Arthropoda; class Insecta; order Lepidoptera; family Plutellidae; genus Plutella; species Plutella xylostella. Next base: position 476,511 of record NC_063993.1, on the reverse strand, counting down.
TTCACCGATTTAAGTATTCTTGACTTATACCTATAAGTACTATAGGTTGTGTTATTTATTTACTTACTATTGCACAATTTACAAAGTATAGATGTAAAATCAGGTGGACTTAATGCTAAAAGCATTATCTACCAGTCAACATGTTGTTGTCTTGTGGAGATTAGAAAATGTTTATCTGGACGACTTTCGTTTTTATTCTAACTGTATTCACCGACATAGGTAGGTGTGTTCTTACAGTGTACTTATGTACCTACCTACCTAGTAGCTAGGGTGGCAAATTGATCGAGTGTCGGCGCCTACCTAAATAGAAATGTAGCTTCGATTTGGGAGAGGTAATAAATAAAGCTGACATTTGGTATTGAAAGTCGTGCCTTAAGGTTCTGATACGGCCTGAATGCAAAACAGCCACTTTTTCTTGTGTAGGTAACTCGTGTTAGTAAGAATCCCAGGTTTAGGGGTCAGGTTCCATTGCATCCCACTGTACATTGGACGGTTTCCATTAAATAATTACCTAATTGACCGCTGAAGTTTCATAACATAACTTATAATGTAGATCTATGAAGCATTACATATACATCATTCATTTCATATACTTCATTACATCATAAAATAAATAGATCCGCCATGAAACTGTTATGCAGTTTGGCAGACCTAAGTACCTATTTATTTCTGTAACTAAGTTAAGATTATTATGAAATTTTTTTTTTTTTTTTTTGTTCCTTGATTGTTCTAACTTGCGATCAGTCGTTGGACCATAAGCAGTTCTTTTGAGCGGTAGAGTGACTTGCAGAACTGGCCTCTCCATTGATAGGCTGTCCTTCATTAAAATTTATTCAGTTTTATTCAACTGAATAATTGTCCCAGATGTGGCTTCGTTTAAGGCGACGGGTCATTTCTGTCTGTGTTAGACATCGCGCCAGCTCATTTTCATGATTTGTTACCCTGCCTCTGTAGGCTTTTGTGAGATGCTTAACTTCCTCTTTCACAGTAGGTATTTCTAGGTAAGCATGTATTTCATCAGTTTTTGTAAACCAGGGAGCTCTTGCTATGGTCCTCAGTGCATTATTTTGGAATCTTTGCAGTATTTCAATGTTGCTGTTTTTCGCCGTACCCCACAACTGTATACCATAAGTCCAGACGGGTTTTAAAATGGATTTGTAAATAAGCATTTTATTGTTTAGTGACAGTCTTGACTGCGGGCCGAGCAGCCATTGGAGAGATCTAAAACGGTAGTTTAGCTCATCGCGTTTTTTCTGGATGTGCTTTTTCCAAGTTTGCCTCCGGTCAAGGTGAAACCCTAGGTACTTCACTGTATCTTTATGTGGTAATCGCTCATTCCCAAATTTGACCTCCGGACAATCTTTCCTTCTTAGGGTGAAAGTGATATGATTGGATTTTGCTGCACTAGCCTTGATCTTCCAACACTTCATCCAATCATGTATCTTGTTGAGGTGTGTTTGCAAGGTCGCTGATGCTTGCTCTGGACTATCACTTGAAGCAAGTACAGCAGTATCGTCTGCCAATGTTGCAGTCATCACTGTTTCTGACACAGGAACATCACTGGTATAAATAATATACAATGTCGGCCCAAGGACTGATCCTTGCGGTACCCCCGCTTGTATATCATACATGTCGGAAACAGAGTCGTTTATTTTCACATAAAATGACCTATTTTCAATGTATGATTTCAGGAGTAAGAACATGTTATGAGGTAGGGTCTTCTTTATTTTATAGAGTAGGCCATTATGCCAGACTTTATCAAACGCCTGTTGTACATCCAGAAATACTCCACAGCAATAAAGCTTTTTTTCCAGGGCGTTTCTCACTTTTTCACAAACTCTGTGTACTTGTTCCACTGTCGAATGATTGCTTCTGAATCCGAATTGATGTTCTGGGGTTAGTTTCTTCTCTGCCATACAAGCTTTTAGCCGCACAGAAAGTACTTTCTCGAAGACTTTTGAGAGCACTGGTAACAGACTGATTGGTCGGTAGGAAGACGTAAGATGTGGGGGTTTTCCCGCTTTGAGCACCATTGTTATTTGGGACACTTTCCAGATGTTCGGAAAATACCCGGTTCTCAGTATGCTATTGAAAATAATTGTTATGAGAGTTATGACTTTCTTTGGTAGTTGTCTTAGTACTTCAGCGGTTATAAGGTCAAAACCTGGCGCCTTCTTTAATTGTAGATTCTGGATTGTTCTACGTACTTCAGAAGGGGTACAGGCAGCCAAAGGTGGACTGAGTTGGAGATCACTTTCCAGATAGTTTTTGACTTCTTCATCTACAATGTCTGATGTGAGGTCTTCATTAGGTTTAAACACATTTTTCAGAAACGCCGCGTAAGCTTCAGCTCTCTCTGTGTCTGTCCTCGCCCAACTTCCGTCTTCGGTTTTTAATGGGTATTGAGCAAGTTGAGGCTTTAGTGTTGTTTTAACAGTTTTCCATAAGGAATATTCATTATCACACATTGGGTTGAGGGACTCTAGTTTTTGTTGGAGGGTGTCATTCTCTATTTCAACTAGGAAGTCCTTTAATTCAGCTGCAGCTTTGTTAAAAGCCTTTTTGTGCTCTGGATGTCTGCTGATCTGCCATTGCCTTCGGAGTCGCCTTTTTTCCAGTACTTTTTTTCTCACTTCTTGAGGTATGTTGTACCGACCGTGATTTTTTATGGGATCTCTAGTGCCTGGAGTGTTTAGCCAAGCTGACTTTTGAATGATTTGAGTCAGATAGTTGGCTGCAGTTTCGATATCCTCTTCGGTTTTTAAAGGAATGTTGAGGTTGGTGTGATCTTCTAGGTATTGGCGATACGAATCCCAATCTGTTTTGTGATTGCATAAATATGGGCATTTTGCTCTTTCTATAACAGATGTGCTTATAGTTGTTATTACGGGTGTATGATCCGAAGAGCTGTCATAGCATCCTTCAACTTTAAGGTAGTAGGTTGAGATGCCTTTATATACAAAGAAATCCAGAAGAACGGGGAGTTTATTCGGGTCAGTAGGCCAGTAAGTAGGTTGGCAGGTTGTTAGAACAGTTAATTTGTTTCGGTCTAAACAATTTTTTAGGTTTCTTCCTCTTGTTAGCGTAAGTCTTGAACCCCAGTGAATGTGTTTTGCATTCCAGTCTCCGCCTACGATATATCTGTTCCCCAGCGACCGGAAGAACTGATCAAAGTCTGTGTCAGACAGATCTGGTTGTCTATTTTTCTTTGGTGGGCAATATATAGATGACACCGTAAGCTGCCCCCATTGATCTTCTATCGCGATAGATGTAGCTTGTATCTGAGCTGTTCGATATTTAGGCAGTAATTGATGCTTAATGTTGTTCCTTACTATAATAGCAGTTCCTGCATGCCCCGTGTCATCTGGATGAGCTGTTAGGTAGGTATGGTAACCAGATATATCAGTTCGAGAACTTTCTGTTAGGCGTGACTCAGATATTAATAATATATCCTGTATGAGCCACTCATACATGAGACTATTTGATGACAGCGCGTACATGCGCGCCCTCAATTAAGGAAGTCGTGACATCTGTGTAAATACACGATTATTACATTTACGACTATTATAAGTTTAAGCTTTAGTACATTATAGACCTTTATACGTATCGGTTATGTATTCATTGACACCCTGACATCCTGACATCTCTAATTGACAATAATCTTATACAGAGTGTGACAATTGCATACCGCTCTGTACATATCCAAATGGTGCATTTTCATCAAAACATCTACTTCTTGTTGTCTGTTTGATAGTCCATTTGCGTTCCAAGTTGCTATTATTAAAGATGCCATTAATTTATTAGTTTTGTAACTAGCGTGGTCAGTAGACTCATCAACGAGCCCATCTGGTCCAGTAGTTTGTCTAGCTTTTCAGCTTGTTTGGAGAGAATTTCTTCTAGTTTTGTTGGGGTGTTTTCTTCATCTTTATTGGCTGCTATTGATGCGTAGGTGCGGCGTGGTTTCTCGCTCTTACTCGGAGCTGGAATGTTGTAGGTACTAGCTGGTATTTTTGGAGCATGGGTATCGTGTGATTTATCACTATTTTTTTGGTGTGGCTTCACAGTAGTTTTGCGTTGTTGTATTTGCAGGAATACTTTACAGCCCTTGTAGTTAGCAGGGTGGTCTTGAAAGCAGAGGGCGCATGTAGCTGGCGTGTTTCTATCTTTAATTGGGCAGTCTGTAGTACTGTGATTTTCTGCACACTTGACGCAGCGATACGGACGCATGCAGTTGTTTCTTGTATGTCCATATTGTTGACATCGCTTACATTGCGGTATAATGATGATGTTTCTTATGGATTGGGTCTTCTATGGTAATGCTGGTATGGTAGATGTATTTCAGCTTCTTCACATCACTATTGTTGGGACTTGGCTCAAGGTTTACAAACCATGTGAATAATGGAGTTTTATCTAAACCAGATCTAGCATAGATAATTTCACCTTTCACTTTGTTACCAGTGCTCTCGATAGCTTCTTTAATCGATTCAATTGGTGTAGATGGGTGGAGGTTTTTTATCACAATCCGATATGGTCTTTGGTCTTTTTGAGTGAATGTGTGTCCTATAAGTTCCTTTTCCCTAACTAGGTCTAGGAGCTTCTTGTAGGAATCAATGTCACTGCAGGTGATGCGTAACTGATTTTTAGTGACGATTTTATAATTGTATTGTGTTTTTTGTAACACTCCATCAATGAGCTCATTGAGTTTTGTGATGTTCTGAATACCATAAAGTATAATTGGTGGGGGTTTCTTCACCGTGGGTTTAGCCTTGGTGTTTTTATTAGAATTTTCATCTTTTTTAAGCGGTGAATATCGATTCTCTAGCTGCAGTTCCTTGTCCGGAGATGGAGTTTGGTTGAGCTTCTTCCGCTTATATCTATTGCGGAGGATGGGTATGGTTTGCCAATCATTTTCGTTGGTTGATGTTTGGTTCTCTGGATCAAGGTTGACTTTGGTATACAGATCTACTTGAGGGGGTACATTTTCAGATGATGGTTTAAAAACCGGCATAGAAATTTTTGGTGTAATATTTTTTGCACTGGTATCATTTTCCCTGCTGGTGTTATGATCTTCCACCAGTAAGGTCTTTTTCGGCGGGGAATGCTGCATCATTATGGTGTGGTAACACAATGAGAGCACTTAGTTTTCACTGACATATCCACAGAATATAAGAGTTAATGTTCTGAGGAATGACATTATGTAAAAAAATATTTGAGGGTACTTGGAGAAAAAGTTCGAATATTTTTGTGACTAAGATGTGAATTGTGATTTTGTGAGCACTAATTTGGTTTAATCCTAATTAGGTTTAAGTTTCGTGTGGAGATAACACTATCACACAGTTTTCAGACACTAATAAACACTTTAGCACTGTTTGTTTTCACAAATATCACTATTTGAACAAAACATCAAATAAATGTTGGAGAGCAGGTTTGCTTGTTAAGACAGTTCACAGACCAAAAAAAAAATTATTATGAAATAAATGCATAAAAAAAAATATATACCTAAATACCACTATATACTTAAACAAATCAAGTTCCACCCACACCCAAGTATTAACCTACACGACAAAATTAACATGAAAAATTTACTTAAATTTCAATAATTTCGTATTTTCATCTGAAAATGAAATTACTTGTAATATTCTGTCATGTGCATTTCACACACTTGTGAATCTGTTAAAAGCTGAAATTTCGCAAAAATCCCATTCATCCCTCGCCGGATTCGTCCGTCCCGGCCCGGATCAACTTCCGGGCAAACCGGAAGTCATTTCTGGACCGGGAAATCAGTCATCTCTTCGGTACCTGGGCACTTCTTGCGCAACGTGTTACCAACAGCTGTTGCGGAAAAAAATAGTAGAAAATTAATAATACTATATTTCTAGGTTCTCTAGGGTTGGTATGTAGGTACCTAAGTGTATGAGGATGTCAGAGACCGACCATTTCAGGAAAAGAACCAATAACCGTCGAGGCAGAGGATATCGGGCGGAGATCTACATACTTACTTACAACACGTAAACGTCGGACCTTATTGTAAACATAAATACATACAGATGTATTGAGAACCTCCTCCTTTTTTTGAAGTCGGGTAAAAACTAAATTTATTTGTATACATACGCTAATTATAGGGATAATAATATCGACAGTGCCCTTCACAAAATTAAATCACTTTTATATTTTCGCATCTCCTAGCGCCATCTGTTTATCCAACACATAACCTCAAGCAATCTGTGCACCACAGCCATACTTGGTCGTTCCTATAGAATACAATGTGGAATGCAAGGAACGTAATACCTACTTCTGTAACGAGATAGAGTGCACTTACCTCTATAACTTCTATAATTTTACTGTAACTGTACTCTTACGCTAGATATAAGATAATAATAAATATGATAGGTTTTGCTCACATACTTACGTCGAAACTCCAAGGTTCGGCATGGGGGCCCCCCTCGATGCTTGATAAATCCAAAGAAATCTTGAAGTTCACACACATAATTCACTTGTCCATTTATAAATCTTATGATAATTCCCAAATTTACAATTATTCCGATAATCGCGACCAGACGAAAGCTAACAACGACGGACTTCTTGTGAAAGTAAAATTTACCTACCCACATTTTTTTTTTTTCTTAACCTCTAGTGTCCCACTGCTGGGCAAAGGTCTCTCCCCACTTACAAATATTAAAAGTGTTTGAGACTGGTGTTATCAGTAAACCAAAAAATAAGAAGAAAATCTCAATAAAACCAGAATCAAGTACACCTAGTGAAATAAACTATATTATTATACTATTTACAACTCTACAAGTCTACATTCAGTTCAAACTTCATCAACAAGCTTAAATCTACTATGTTGGGGTTCCGGGATGACATTGTAGTATTTCTTGTATATGGTTTGTTGGTGTCTTCCTGCGTAGTTCCGCTGCACCCACGAGTGTTCCCAGTTGGGCTCAAACTTCTCACATGTCACTACAACTTTGCCGGCTTCAATCGCAAAGAGAGTACCATTGCGGCCTAGACCCACCTGTAAATAATATAAAATTATTAGGTTATTTGATAGAGTATTAAGTATTGAAGGTGAAATATTAAATTTATATTAATATGCTACCTATCTCACTTTATCTCTTCAATGAAAATCACTGATAAAAAAGGTAATACTTAAATCATTTCTACTACAATAAATGCCCTTAATAAATAAGTACTTGTTAGTCATGTTTAATATTAACTGATAATAATAAAAAATATGTCTCATAAACCTAACAAGTCTAATGAGTGTTGGCCTCCGATACAGCTGTAATTACTGAATGACTACTCACATTAAGTCCGGGATGGAACCTAGTGGTGAGCTGCGTGGCGAGGATGTGGCTCGGCTTGACGTGGTGGCCGTCCTGCACCTTCCAGCCGCGGTGCTTGGGCTTCGTCTTGCAGTTGGTGTTCGAGGTACTGCCTCCGGTCTTCTTGCTGGCATGACGGACTGTTTCTGTCAAGGGTATTGTGTGGATTAAGGTATAGCATGACACTACTATGTTATTTATATATTGGTACAGTGAGGACAATCAGGTGGAAGAACTAAGAAGCTAGATAGGAACAGAATCTCATGCAAGTTCCTAACCTTTTGCTAACATGATAAATACACATGTTGCTTTTCTATCTGCATGTCTTTTAATAGTGTTTTGTGTTTATGTAATCTTAAACTTTATGTTAAAAATCTTGCTGTGTAACCTGTGTATGTGTTGTGTTAAGTAAATAAATAATTTATCTATCTATCTATCTATCTAACCTAAAAAAGTTTGAGAACATCTGTGTTTACTTACCAACAGCGATTGATTTAGCTTGGTTACATTTTAGAAGAAAATTGAAAACCATTTTACCTCAAGTTTTTAGAGGTTTTATTGTTTTGTATCGAATAGGTATCTGAATATTAGCGATCGAAAACAAATCGGTAGGCAATTTTATGTTTTTTTCTTGTTCTTGTCCTACAAACGACAAACGTCAACCGTCAACGTCAAGTATGGTATGTCACTCGTGACAATGACATTTGTTGACAACTGAACTAACTTTTTTTTTCCAACACTCCGTTTCTTTATTCAACACTATTTATTACACTATTAGATTCCTTAGGGTGGCCTTACGTTCTACTTTCCTACTAATGTTATTCTGAATCTCGAGGCAAACTTACAACTTCTGGGTAACGGCTCGGCTTCCCTACTTAAAAATAAATTAACCCTACTACATAAACGAAACGTTCGTAAGCGTTGGTGTCGTAAACGCAAAAGTAATGAATGGCGCTGACGTCATATTTTTGCTGACGTCACAATAACCTTTTGACATTTCGTGGGAATCGTAGGTTGGGTTCGATGTGAACTACAGCCTTTTGAGTTTGCAACTGACTGAACCGAACACAAGGCGAAAGGCGTAATCTACGTTACATAATAATATTAGCTTAAGTAAATAATTATTGTTTTTGATGAGGATATGGCAGAGGATAGGGTAAAGTGACGTGATATGACGCACAAAGCCGACACTAAATGAGTAAAACTAGGAAAAACAACTATAAATTTATTTAGAATTACATGATTTGGTCATGATTTATCCGTTTTGGTGACTAAAAAGAATATCTATTGTAACCAACAAATTGTAAAATTGCAAATAATTGCAATTCAGGCGTGTTTATTTATTTTGGAACGTAAAAGTTTTTGTTTAGGTATCTTGGTTTTGGAGTAGGTTACTAGGTTTAATAAATATAGGGCTTAGTTAATTTTATTGGTGCTAGGCCTTAGTGTAGGTACAAAAAAATATTTTGGTAGTGATTTCAATTGTACCCATTTACATAAGTAATATATATTTAAAAAAAACTATTGTACCTTCCTAGGTTAAAAAAAAACAACTCCATAAAATTCATATTTGCCGAACACAAGGACTTTGTATATGCCGAACACTGTTGTTTTTTGTTTATTTATTTTTGTGCTCGTCCCGTTGTTTGTAGTTGCTCGCATCAGTCTGTCGAGTCCTTCTCTCATCGGACCAAGCCTAAATGTCAAAATTGTCAAACAAACAGAAACTTAAGCTTATTTATTTTTGGTTTTTAAACCACTTAGGCACTCCAGATAAGTTAGTCTAATAATAAATAGATAACTAGGTAGTAAAAAATCATCATGATGTGTTAATTGGCAGTAGGCATTGATGCAGTGAATAGTTTTCGATCTATGTTGGACCTAATCTTCAGTTTGTATCAAAATGAAAGCTATGAAGAGTGTGGACGTGAAAGAGGAGATTGCGGAGGTGCACACAGCTGCCCGTTCTCCCTCGCCCAAGCGGGCCAGCAAGCCGAAGTCCCGAAGTAGGTCGGGCTCAAGAAGAATGTCTAACGGACCCTCTGGCGACAGCGGCAGCGGCGGCGGCGGGGGAGATGCACCAGACACGGCCCAGGCACAAGCAGAAACCTCTGACAAGTCCAAAACCCGCGACAATTGGATCAAATGTGACCAAAACGAGTCTTTAGACATAGAGCTGCCAATCCATGACCAAATAAAACAGGGGATTTTGGGCTTTGTTGAAAAGGAGATTCAGAAGGCGGACAGCACTGGCGCCAAACCGTCTTTTGTTTTCTATTCTCATGACCCCAGCGGCCTGGATGAGAAGTTTCTGAAGAACCTGTCCCGCCCTTCCAGTGGTCACAAAGAGAAAAGAAGCCCGTCTTACAGGAAGAAGAAAAGACACTCTTCTAGAGCTAGAGAGAGAGATTTGCAAGAGTTTGAGATACCAGGGTCTAGTTTGAGTGCTTTAGAGAAGGTGTGTTGTGTTTATAATCACCCACTATCAAAGATTACACTGTGTATTTTTGCCAAGTTTCACAACTGTTATGCCAAATGTTAGGGCATCTTACTCTATTACACTATGTTCTTACTGACATGGTCATTTATTAATCCTCATTGGTTTTCCAGGTTGATGATTATCTTAAGGAATACAATCACGATGAAGTAGTGACTCTAAGTGGTGAGTTAGAAATAGAGCCAAATGATGTAGAGAACAATAATGGATCTTCAAAAGATCACCGTCACAAGCCACGGAAGACGAGGCGGAAAGGCAGAGATGAGAGACAGGATTCAAATGCTAATGGAAGAGGAGTCAGTCCAAAAGTTTTCAAAGCGGCTTTGAAGAGTAAACCTAATGCTAAACCAGGTATGGAATTATTATTCTGATGGACATTTTGTTGGCTGAGGGCAAAGTGCCTTTACTAAATGACATTGTACTTATCATCATTTATAGTACAATAATTATGTGCATCAGAACAGAGTGCCTGAGTGTGTTTGTGCCTACACATTGACACTAATAAGCCATTTCTACTTAGTTACATTATAATTTGTATCATAATCCCCTATCAACGCCAACTTGATACATACTTGACTTCTCTCTTCTTTTTTCTTTCCAGCTCGACCAACGGAGCTGACAACAATGCTGAAATCCCTAGAAGGCTCCAGAACCTACCATGACACTAGCATAGACAATCCATTCTCCTCCCCATCCCCTTTGACCTCCCCTAATGATGACAGAATGACTCCGTTCAGTGGACGGAGGCCAGAGAAGATTTACCTTCAAGGAGGCGGGACATTTCGGGCTGTGTCCCGAGACAGGATTCTTAGTGAATCTCAGCCTCCTCGGGAAGATGATAAGTATAAGGAGTAAGTATCAAGTATATTTTGGTATACTTACATAAAATTTAAGAAAGAAAGAAAGAAAGAAAGTTTCATGCTTAGTAATATTTGTGTGAATTGGATTAAACTTGGTAAAATGAAATTATTTTGAATTTTATCATAGCCATTATTTACGTAACCTATGTCAATTGAGACACAATATTTGATCTATTGATCCTCACATACAATCCCGCGTAGCGAAGCTTATAAGCTTCGGATAAATATAAGAAGAATGTCTAAAACAAGAATGTTTCGCGTAGTGAAGCATATAGATCAGATTACTTATACTTATTAGGTACCTATGTCTCAGTTGACGCTATGTTGAAAACTTCTGCCCGATATCCCCCAAACTAAAACCAACCCCTATCCCGTTACAGACTAGCAGACTTCACGCCCGTAGACATAGCCCTGGCCCTCCAGAAAGCCTGGCGCAACTGTTCCCCGGCCTGCCACGGGGTGCTCGGGGGCCTCTCGCTGATGCACCTGCTGCTCATCAGCTTCTCCGACAGTCTGGACGCCGGCCACCTGTCGTTCCATGCCGTGGTTACTATGCCCTATGTGGCGGCTTATTATTTCTTCTGTGTGCTGTGTTTGCTGTCCGTTTTGGATCGGTGAGTTGTGAATTGGTTTATTTTAATGTTACAAAATGAAATAGAACTATGTTTGCTCACGGATGTTACAATTGACCCGTAAATAACATAATTATGTACAAATGGCTAAAAGCGATGGCTTTTTTTTTTTTTTTTTTTTTCAAAGATTTTATTATCACTCCACAGACTTTATGTCCGTGCCTTTTTGAGAGATCAATATATTGTGAGAGTTTGGTTGTTTTTTGTCTTCATCTTTTAACTACTCACTACTCAATGTGGAAGCTTATAATATATATATTTTATCTTTTATATATATATACCTATATATTATTAATAATTTTTTTTTTTTTTTTTGCACTCCTGGAGGAAAATCTACACAAACACCTGGGAAGGGGACCCAGGTAGTGTCGGCCTTTAACCGACTAAAAACCCCCAGTTGTGCATTTCTTGTTTTTTTTTTTTTTTTTTTTTTTCTTTGTTTCACACAGTCACACTTACAATTATAATGGCAACAAACATTTGAAGGGTAGGGCCAGTGTCAGCTGTCTTCAGAGAACTTAACAGACGCCTGTCAGTGGCCACACACTCCTTTTGTAATCGCTGTTGTTTTGCCTTGTGTTAATGTGTGACAGTGTTCTTAAAACTATCTTAATTTTATTGGTTAGTTCTTATACAGATAATATTAATTCATGATATACTATACAATACCTACATATCAAAACTATACAATACATGCTATATACTATACATAACAAAACTATAAAATACATGCAATACGGTTTGGCCGTCAATATAAAATTAAAATCAAAATTCTCCTATTCCGCTCCATTTTGCGTTGCCAAAAGCCTTGATTGCTGGGCAACGACCTCTTTGTCCCGATTTTTTATTGCCATCTTTAGGTTGTACTCGAGGATCCGTTTCTTCGGTGCTGTTATTGCCGTTTTAGCGAGGTTGCCGATAGCGTCCTCGGTGTCATCCGCATAGTAGGTGCAGGCGGAGGTGTGCCTCGACAGCGCCACTACTGCGTGAGGTATGCTATCGTGCAACTTTATTTTATCTTTTGTTTTTATGATAATGACGGATTCGTACGTCAATCCCTGTGCTTCGTGTATGGTTAAGACGCGTGATCCCGTTCCTTCTCCAAACCCTTGGCTGGTCAGGGTCTCTTTTTCTTCCTGTGTATGCGTCAGGAATAGAGTGTTGGTTTGGGATTTTGGAATTGCTGCGTCTGTAAACCTTTTCAGCTGCAGGGATTGGATACGCGTTGTGGCTGCGTATATGCCTGAGTATACTTCTCTTAGGGCGTATGCAACATCCATGGGGTTTCTGTATGAGCACAACAGCTCCTGGGTGATGTTTGCTACCAGTGTTGGGCGACTGTACCTTAGTTCGAATAGGTTCTCTCTGTCTATGTACGGTAGCTGGTTGATGTCTCCGATTAGAGCAATATCACTGGCACGGGACAGGCGGGCTTATGATACCTTTAGATGGATGGAAAGTTAGGGCCTACACATAAACACGATACGATTTCGCGTGGTACCACTTTCTAGCCCTCTCCCATTGAACATCTGCAAATTGGAAAGAGACGTTTTTTCGACGCGACGTCGTATCGAGTTTAGATTGTCATACATATTTAAAATTATTGTAGTTGCAGTATAGACAACACAGAGTTGCTGAGTGCAATAGTACCTAAACGTATTTATAACAAGTCGTATCTTGTCCATAACCTAACCACAGAATAATAACTAGTACCAGGTACAGAAGTCCATCTTCGCAATGGCTTGCAAAGAAATATGACTCCATCCCATAAGCAATAAGATCTAATTTAGATCGCGTTCCAGCCGCACCCGTTTTTATTTACTTACCTACCAATTTATTTTTGAGGGAATATGCGCCTTATTTCACTGGACTACGGTGCATAATAAGTTATACGTGGTTATACGCATTGAAAAAGAAGCCACCTTAGGGTTGCCTCAGCACCACAGACTACAACGTTTACTAAGCAACGGACTGACTTGGTAAAAAGAATGTCATGTTTTAAAACAAAATTGAATTTATGATGAAATGACCTTGATATTTCCGATGATGGAAAGTAGGTACTTATCATGTAAAAAAATAAGCAGAAGCATTTTTTCAGCTGTGTAGGCGGTGGCATGCTCTGGGGCATATAATATAGAGGTCATTTCTTAATAATAAATTAAAAAAATTGTCAGAAAGTGTCAGAACAGAATTAATGAAAATGACCCAAATAAACAACAACGTCACGATAAAACGTCAACGTCAATCAAAAATGAAAGTGACAGTTACTTTGTTTTTAAATCTATAGGCTTTGATCATCAAAAGGGATCGCACCTGATGCATGACGTCATCAGCACTTTTTTACTATTTTACGATTTTCTCGAAAATAATACATCCAAAAAATACAAAAACATTTTTTTTGTGGCCTTTAGAGCTAACTCTCGAAATGGTTTTCGATTTATAGCAGCTATCGTTTTTTGAAATGTTGTCCATTAAATACGGCACAGTATTTTGCTGTTTTTTTTCTTTTTATGTCCATTTTTCTATTCATAAATTTTAATAAATACCTAAATACGACATTTATAAATAAATAAAATAAACTAGTACGAAATAGGAACAAATAGCGCGCGCGTGTATCGTCTTCCGCTTGCGGCAGCCGACTAGATTCGCCCCCTCGATGGGGCAGGCGCCAGGCTGGCGCCTGCGCCGCCCACGCGCGGAGTGACACAGGCCTGACCTAACTAACCCTCACATCCACACCCTTCCAGCCTCGACGTGGCCAGCCTGGACATCTCCCGCGGCCCACAACTCTACTTCCAGCCGATAGTGCTAGTGATCCTCTACACGGCGTGCCTGCTGGTCTGTGCCGCGGCGCGGACGCACGACGAGCTCATGGTCTACCAGTACACCAGCGCTGTAGGGAACCTCACGGGGAATATGACCACTGTGAGTGTTTGTTTTAGCTATTTAACAAATGTAAATGCTTACAGCTACGAAGAAGTGACAAAAGTTTTGCATGGCGCTCACTCGGACTCGACTCACGACGGATGTCGACTCTCTCTTATCCTGCAATAATTGCGTATTGGCTTTAGCAGAAAGGCTAGCACGGGGTGCATTTAAGATGTGCCAAAAGTTCTGCTAAAGCCAATACGCAATTATTGTAGGATAAGAGATAGTAAGTATATAAAATAGAAAATAGATAATAGGGCAAAACACCCAGTAACTGACCATGTGCCAGTAACTGACCACCTTCCTCTTCAACTCCAATAAATAAGAAATATAGCCAAGCAGGGCCATCTAGTGAACATCCAGTCTATTTTGTGGTTCATTGAGAGCATTACTGATACAAAAGATTTTGCCAGCCGCCAACAGATGGATAGTGAGCGATCGAAAAAGTTCAGTTGGCGCGCGAACCAAGTAAATTGCAGTTGTGACTAACGTATTTGTTAAGGTAAGTGAATTTTTTGATCGTAAAATTTACCATGAAAAAAATTGAAATCATTGAAAGAAAAAATTATACCATATAGATTTAATTATAAAGATTACGTTTTTGATAAGATTCAGCTTGTTATTTCCCGTTTGATTGTTTTAAATGGGGTGGACAGTTACTGGACGACAAAACAGCGATTTTCCAATAACTGACCACCTATGTCGGTTATTGGGATTTTTGGTTGAAGCTGAATTTAAGCAAAATAAGAACGTAATATTAAAGCTCATATGTGCCATTTTCTTGTGTCAAAATATGAGCATTCTATCTTCACTCCTTCCATTTACTGACATAGGTGGTCAGTTATTGGGTAAATTGGTGGTCAGTTACTGGTATTATTATATATGATATATTTTTACAGCTTTCAGCGAGATAAAGAAGCGCCAAGATAGCAAAAAAGTATAGAAAAGGCAATTCCACTTGTCTGAGACAAACTAGGATCAACAAGACATTCCAAAATAATTCAGGGTGACATGCAAGCACCTTTTAAAATATAGAGAATTCAAACACAAAGTCCAAGTTTGTTCCAGATTCGGTATTAGCTGATGAGGAAGATAAAAACGCTAGTGGAGCATACTATCAGCCAAGGATAATGTGGATTCTCCAGGATAAAGACAGATGTCACCATTTTTCCTTAAAGATAATCCTTGGAGCAGTCCCTTCAAGAATGCAAGACCAGGAGACAAATGGCTTTCACCATCTCACTCTATGAAAAGATACTCAAATGCTATCTTCAGAACAGCTGAAGGCGTACCTAACCAATGCCAACGTTTGTGAACCAGATGAAATTGGTTCCCCGAGCACTTGGCGAACAAGACCTCGATGACGCTATTAATGACCCAACCCGAATATACGTTACCGACGAAACGCGCCTGCACATTTTTCCAAAGACAGGCAAAGCCACTTCAGCAAAATAGGAAAAAGAAAGCATCACTACAATGCTAGCACCCTCAGCCGGTGCACCAACACGCCCTTCAATGGCATTATGAACGGCCAGCGGATTTCAAACAGAACGGTAAAATTGGCACACAAGAAATGGGGCATTCTTCTATAAGTTGTTACCACGACCAACACCCCGGCCATTTGGAACCGATACCACAACTATCCGGAATCCACTGGCTACGCTATACTATCATTGGCAGACACATTAGTCCAGCAGCGGAAAATGCAGAAAGTACAGCGATGTTCTGCTTCAGTGACGCCTCTTCAACGAGGCAAAGATTCCCTGTCCCCCTTGTAGAAATGACTACTCCTGTCTTTGGCCAAATACTTACCTACGAAAGCACGTTTCAACAGCATCCTAAATATTCCCATTGAATCCTCAACAAAGTCATTGAAATCCCGTTCGTCAAGGCATCCATCTTTGTATCATGAAAAACTAACCCCCAATATCTGATTTGGTCATAATTACAATGGCTAGCCTCAATGACTCTTTTAGCCGCACTGAAAGTCTCCGGGTGGGGTTTCAGCAATAATTAAAACCATCTGGCTCTGGTCCTACATCCTTGAAAGGACCGGCGGGGAAAGGGCCTACTTTTCCGGCGGGGAATTTATGTTTTCCCAGGCCGACAATACAATCCGCCACGATTCCTCCTCCTCATCAGTTGATACCGAATATGGAAAAGAACGGCTTTAGCGCTTGGATTCGCTACTTTATATTTAAGAAAATGCTCGTTTCTGGCACCTTGAATGCTTCATGGGCCTGTCCCACTGATCCTGGCTTGTTCCGGACAAACCAAATCGCCCTTTCTGTGACTTATCTGAAGGTACTACATTGGGGCCACTTAATCTCCCTGAAAGCTGTAAATTTAAAATGCGTGTTCACTATGTGCATGTGTGTTTATTCCTTTGTTTTAAGTATTTAACAAAAATGCAAAAAGTTGTGTTTTTAATAAATAAATGGTTGATTATTAGGATAAGATATCATTTAAATTATGCATTAATCTGATTAATTAATTTAATGCACTTTTCAGCTAAGAAACCTTGAGCAAAAGTGATGTGTCACACATTAAAAGAGACCAGAGGATCGGTACTATTACATGAAGTAAAGAAATAAATAAATAATAATAAGATTTAATCATAATTGCATTTTTAAACCATTTTAAATTGGTGGTCAGTTACTGGCATCGAGTGTGGTCAGTTACTAGATTTTAGTGGTCAGTTACTGGGAAAATCACTACTTTTTGTTTGCAAAAATATTTAAAAAAATGAGTAACTTCTACATGTTTGCTATTTACTCAGGAATGTAGCTCTGTTATTCTAGTTTCTAAAACAAAAATCGGATTTAATAAGCGATAAGAATTGAGCCCGCTACAGATAAATTACTGGAACAACTCCCTTAAGGTGGTCAGTTACTGGGTGTTTTGCCCTACTTTAGATGTTGGCGTCCGGTCCACCCTGGGCAGTCAGTGGGACTGTCACTATTGTTGCGTCACAGTGACAAAAGCGACTCATGTCACCGACACAATAAACAATAGCCAAGCATTGCTAGCGTCCACTTCCAGCCGATAGTGCTAGTGATCCTGTACACGGCGTGCCTGCTGGTCTGTGCCGCGGCGCGGACGCACGACGAGCTCATGGTCTACCAGTACACCAGCGCGGTAGGGAACCTGACGGGGAATATGACCACTGTGAGTGTTGTTTTAGCTATTTAACAATGCTTACAGCTACGAAGAAGTGACAAAAGTTTTGCATGGCGCTCACTCGGACCCGACTCACGACGGATAACTTTTGTCACGTTTTAAATGCGCCCTGTGCTAGCCTTTCTGCTAAAGCCAATACGCAAATATTGTAGGATAAGCGATAGTATAAGTATAGAAAATAGATAACACCTTGTAGGTTGGCGCAAATTATTTCGATACAGTGACAAAAGTGACTCGTGTTTGGCACCGACACGTTATCCCGACTGTAGCATGGGACTTGATGGGACCCTCTCTAACCGCTGGACCGGCAGCTTAGAGAGGTAGACGCTAATGACTGTATGAGGATGGCCGAGGACAGAATGTTGAGGCTCTCCTTGGACCTAAGTGCGAGCTAGGACCGAAACCTAGCTAGTAGTGGTCGATAATGTCACGAAATGATGGCGAATTTACAATTGGTACCTTTATAATCGCCACTAATGATTATGGTTCTTCCTGTCCTGGGCTTTTTCCTTGGATGTGTCCTAGGAGATTCCGATGACATTGAGGTCGCTGATGACCTCCAGGATCCTACCTTCTCTAAGTTATTGCAGGTCGCCCTTTGTCGTCTCTAGCAATGTTTCATTGTTTAAATTAAACTAACCAATTATCAAACACTATCTGTTTCAGCCCACAATCCCGTCGTTCTACCACACGTGGACCCACCTCTCAATATGGCGAGCCGTCCTCTCCATTCTCGGCTTGGTCTACTTCGTCATATCCAACCCTCAGGACATGGTCTACGCGAATCTAAGCAAGTTACTGCAATTCAAGCACTCGCTACAAAGCATCGGATGATAAGGCTGAATGGAATTAAGCTCTTTGCCTAACTAGTTTGTCTATGGTCAAGAAACAAGATGGCGTAAGGAATTGGACTGATGTATGATGTAAGTTAGTAGTAAATACGTTGTTGCGTAAGGTAAGGCCTGGCTTGTAGAATTTTAAGTTAAGTACAAATATGATTTATGAATAAGTCAACAGTGTGAAAAAGTATTCATGGCAAAATATTCAAGATTCCTATTTAAAAAGAAACCGAGATGTATTTCGCGCAAATCTAGCCAATCGGAGACGGAATCATCGAAATCACCAATAGCATGCGAGATAATAAGGTCCAAACGCTGGTGGCGCCATCTAAATAATAAGGTCTAAACGCTGGTGGCGCCATCTAAAGACAGTTCAGATTTACTTTTTATCTCTGAAATAAGAATGAACTAAATACAACACTTTTTAATTCTATTAGCCAGGCTTTAATTAGTATTCAATAAGAAATAATATTATTGCATTTAAACTCTAGTCAAATGAAAGTATTATGTAAAAAATATAATTCAAACTATTAACATTCCAATGAAATAAAACTATTTACCTGAACCTCATTATTAAAAAGATAACATTTCTCAATAATATAATAATATTACATATTATGTAAGTATAATTATAGTAAATATTTTGCGCTAAGTATACTTGTTGGTCCAAACAATATTGTTTAAAAAGGCATAGAAGTAATACATAATATTACGTAAAAATATGTAATTCATATTTTTATTTTGTTTCGTTGGCAGTAGCTATCGTTTCTTCAGCAGATATGACTGTTTCACTGCCTGTATTAAGGGGATGTGATGGTTTTTTGAATAAAATATCATTAAAATAGGTTTATCGAGTGAACAGTTACCCTACGGGAAAGCAGTCATAATTTGTTAACAATTTATAAAGAAAAAAAAACACTATCGTAGTAGCTTTATTTATCAAAACTCAAACTCGCCTAACCTGATCTCATGGCAAGATGTTTTTTTTAATTTAAAACTATACATTCCTTGTTATTTGTATCGAAATTTTACTACTTAGTCAAAACTACTGTAATAAATAATAATAATACATGTGAGTCTTAAGTAAAATATGTATATCAAATTATCTAGTCAGAGCCCAAAGTCTATATAAAATAAGATTTGTTATGCTTTAAAAATCTAATTTTAAGATTGTATTGCACAAAAGTAAACATATCCTATCGTTTAAAACCATTAACACAGCATGTAAAGTTACATCTGTATCTTTTATTTAAGTGTGTGTATTAAGGTATATGTTAATTGTATTCATCAGATAGTTTATATTAAATAAAAAACTCAAAACTAAAAATTATGGAACACGCGGCATTCTGATGCAGTTATGGTAACAGCCTTAACTAAATCTATAGACACCCGATAAACATTTTAACACACGAATAATAGTTTATAGATTTGCAAAAACTGTGTCAAGCGCCCGTGCAACCGAATTTGATCTTTTTTCGTTAGAACACAGTTATTTTATATTATTTATTAATATATTTATATCAAGATATACAGGTACTTAGAAAGGTAGGAAGGTCTGTACAGTTCGGTCAAAACAAGTAGATATTACACTTTTATACCTTATCAAACTGACCATCCTATTTAGACGGTCGAATGGCGTAGTGGTTAGTGGCCCTGACTGCTATGCCGAAGGTCCCGGGTTCGATTCCCGGCTGGGGCAGATATTTGTTTAAAGACAGATATTTGTACTCGGTTCTTGGTTGTTGATATTTATATTTCATATGTATCTATCTATGTCTTTGTGTAGATATATCAGCTGTCCGATACCCATAACACAGGCTCTGCCTAGCTTGGGGTCGGATGGCCGTGTGTGTCCACATATTATTATATCGTCGCAGTCGTAGAACAATGACGGATCTGCAAAACAGCAACTTTACAGGAGAGCCAGTTAAAGTTTTTAAACAACGTTTTGTTCGATAAAATGAAAACGGCTGAAGCAATTCATTTGAAATTTGGTCACATTATTATACGAATGGACTTTTGCAATATAGCCTGTATAATTAGTCTGTAATAAGTCTAGGTTTCCTGAAAAATCAGATAGGTCATTGTTCTATGTATCCTACTATGTCGCATTATATGATTCGTCGTTTTTTTACGGACTTTTATTACGTAACTAATGGCGTATTATACTTTTCGTCGTTGTTTTAGGGAATATATGGAAAAATTCAAAGACGGATCTTTAAATTACCTATTTAGGAGGGTGTTGATTGCGCTATATTATTTTTTGTTTAGGTCCTATTTTTTTTTACAAAATACAATTATATTATAAAATGTTTTTTGAAGACCCCATTGTGTCCAAGCATCAGTCAATAATCATCCAATGCTAAACATAGGCCTCTCCCAAGGAGCTCCACAACACTCGGTCCTCGGGCTTCCTCATCCAGCCACTACTGGCTACCAGCCTACGGTTGTCCTTATTTGTGACTCGAGAATTCGTCGACCCCAACGGTTATCGGTTCTTCGGCAGATATATCCAGCCTACTGCCACTTCAGCTTGCACATTTTGACAGTTATGTCGGTAATCTTAGTCCTCTGACGGATACCCTCATTTCTGATACGATCCATCAGAGAAACCCCAAGCATAGCACGCTGAGCGACTTTAAATCGGTGGACCAGTACTACCGTCAGTGCCCACCTATCTGCCCCATACGTCATCACTAGCGAGATGCACTGGTTGAAGAAGACTTTTGTCTTCAGGCTCTAATGATAAAAGTCTTCTTCTCTGATCAGTGATGGCCGAGGAGAATATGTGACGGTGTTTCCCAACTCAATTGTGACATTTATGTCCCTTTGCTGGGCAAAGGTCTCTTCCTGGGTCTTCCAGCTATCCCTGTTCATGGCCTCCTCATTCCAGTTTCTACTAAACACGTCTAGGTCATTCGGTTATCTTCTTCTGGGTCTGCCCCTGTGCCGGCGGCCGTTATCGGCTACCCACTTGGTAGCATTTTTACCCTACCTATCCGGCTGCATACGACAGACGTGCGCCGCCCAGTCTCACTTCAGTTTGGCGGTCTTAGCACCCACGACGAAGGACGCTATCTCGCCCAAATAAATTACTCATTGACATATTGTATTTCCTGCCTATCTACCTCAACCCTACGTTTCGTGCTGTTGGTCATGTCTGTTGTCTTCGAACGGTTCACCTTTAGTCCAACTTCAAGGCTTGCCGTGGATAGCTCTCGCAACATTTGTTGGAGCTCGGGCGTTGAGTGGCAGAATAGGGCAATATCGTTCGCAAAACCGAGGTTTGACTATTTTTTACTTCCGAAATTGGTGTCCTTGTCCTCCCAGGACTGTGTCAACTTCTTGAAGACCTCTTTGAGGAAAATTGTAAAGCGTGTACAGCGAGGGTCGCCTTGTATGACACCCTTTTCAATCGGAAACGTTGGACCAGTACCAGGTTTTTCCAATTTCACGTTGGCTGAGCTGTTTATGTAGATAGTACCAACGGGCGGAAAGTATTGCTTGATGGTAGATACTGTCGAAACCTTTTGTATAGTCAATAAATACATGGTAAAGTGGTGTGTTAAGCTCTATGAACTTTTCAATCTGATGGAACGTGTATAGAGGGTTCGTGGTAGAATAACTAGGTCGGAAACCGGCTTGTTCTGGTGGTTGATGTTAGTTCAGCAGAGAACGGATGCGATTGTGAATTATTTATACATGTGTGATGTCAAGCTAACGGGTCTATAGTTTCCGAGGTTGGATTTCTCACCCTTTTTATGGAGAAGTAAGTATAATGTGAGAATTACAGAATTTACGGGGAATTTTTCCTGAAATTAATACGTGAATAAAGTGGGCTCACCTATTTTTAAGAGGAAAAGCCCCAGTATCAATCGAGTGCTGGTGGTTGTGGAACGGCTGGGGAGGGTTATCGTCCCCAAGCAGTTCGGGATGATCCTTGCATGGCTGTGGATGGGATGATACCAGTTTCCTTAATTATTTACTGTCCGATCACGTTGACTCCCCCGCGATGCCATTCACCCCTAGAACTAGAGAATTTACTGATTGTGGTCAATCAATGAAGGAAATTGCTGTCATCTTTTCCGTGGCCGTGTGGGGATCCTCTCGGGCTGCTTCGCGATGGTCATTTTTCTCAGCTGTTTGACAGTCGCCAGTGTTCGGTTGATGCTGGGACTTTCCCTTTGCAGTTGATGTAACGGTAGTTGTTAATACAGAAATTTAATGTTTGATGTGGATTCTGCGGCTGACTTGGTTTGTATGTTTGGTAACTCATGCAAATGGCTGGAAAAACATAATTCCAAACCTACCCGCATGGTACCGTGCTCCCATCGTCACCTGCCTCTGGCAGTAGAGTTAATGAACAAAAAAAGTATTTAAGTACATTATTTTACATTGTTTTTTAGCACATAGTTTTAAAAACATAATAAATTAGCAAAAATATACTGAAAAATCATAAATTTATTTATTTTCCATTGAAAATACGTAATATTATGAAAGAACAACGACGTATCCTAAAATAATTCCAAAGAATAACGACGGTTATCTACACACGTCTACCACTTATCCATAGAACAATGACGGTATATACAAAACACCAATAGTTAGGACAAAGAACATAGTCGCATTTGAAATACCGTCGCTAAATTTAACAAACAAACAAAATTGTTTTTTTAATACACCGTACCTAATTATAACTAACTTCTCAATGATTTTAGCGAAAACTAGGGCTTTTATTTTTTTTAAACAAAGTTCCAAGTATAACGACGGATTTAAGAGACGGTCTTTGTTCTATGGGAGAAGTATTAAAAAAATATTTACTTGGAAAACAGAACTTTTTAAATAATAATTATAGCAAAAAAACATTTAAAGTACTCATTACGTGTTCCATGTGCTCCTACAGAGAACACTGACAGAACAAACAAACCGTCGCGCGGGAGCGGGTCGCGGGGGGCAAGGGTCACCGCGGAACATCGACGGGACGTCACAAGCGCCCATGTACTACGCGAAAAAATCAAAACCGTCATTGTTCGACTCTGTATTTCGCTTATTATAAAAGATTTAAAAAAAACTTTTGTTGTATAGGTAAATAATGAAATTTTAAAGAAGAATCTGCAATAATCCGAAAATCGAAAAAAATCAGATCCGTCACTGTTCTACGACTGCGACGATATTATTATCCTATTATTTATTTTAAAAATTTACGGTTGGTTAATTTGACAAGGTACAAAACAAAGTCCTTGGGATACAAAAGTGTAATCGCTGCCAACTTCAGGAGTAGGTCAGTATCATCTTGTTTGGACCGAACTGGACCCAACACAAAACTAAGTTATCATTATAGTATTTCAAATAAGAAAAGCTTGTATTTATGTTAGTATAAGGGCGATATATTTTATGCTGTTGATATTATAATAAAAATGAAACCCCAAATTGATTAATTTACCTACTACTTAGGTATTTACTACGCTGCTTAGTAAATAAAAATATGATTGTTGTTAAAATGTGTTTCACTGTATTTTTCCTACTTGGTAGCTTTAGGTATAGGGGAACCCGGGGTAAGACGGGGTCGCTAAGGAAAAATTAAAGAAACGACAGGTATTCATAACCACAACGTTATCAATTATTTATGCCTCATTAGGAACTTAATGACGAACACTTTGGCACAGCTTTTACCAAAAAAGTAATCATTACAATTGACTTATTTTAAGAAATGTAAAAAATGGGAAATAAACCATCTTGCCCCATGTACGGGGTAAGATGGGGTACGTATACTATGTGGGGCACAAAATAGACAAACAACACTTCTCCTGTGATTTTATCGTCAACACCAGCACCTGCAGTGTGAGCCCAACGCCTGCACCTTTGAAATCCGACCCACTTTTCCTTAGTTTTAAAGTAGGACTGTTGATATCCTCAAGTAGAGGTAGACACAGTCATCTTCGTTGTTATTCTTCTTCGTAGGCAGTATCTGCTTTGTCTTTTTAACCACCTTCCCTGTAGCCCTTTTAGAGCCCTTCTACAATTTCAAATATCGGGTTGAAGAAATAAAAAACTTAACCAGGCTAGATCCGTACCCTATCTTGCCCCTCCAAAAATACCCCGTCTTGCCCCACGTTATATTTTTTATAAAAATAATTCATAAAAAAATATTTTCAATGTTAAAGTGATTTTGCACATATTTAAACGAAGCGTACCAAACCTTAAATATAAAGACACAATTACCAAAAATGCCACTGTTTTACATACTGTGTTGTGACGTTGTTACTACCGGTCAAAAATAACATGGACACTACGCAAAAACAAACAATTGAGCTTACACAAAAAACGCATGCGCTCACCCTGCTGTCACTGGCGCACTAAAGGTCAATCATTTAAGCCAGGGATGCACAGACTTATTAAGACTAGGGGCCACTCGAGCAAATTATGAACTGATGGCGGGCCGCCGGAAGTATATGTAAAGGTCATCATCATCATCATCAGCCAATAATCATCCACTGCTGGACATAGGCCTCTCCCAAGGAGCGCCACAACACTCGGTCCTCGGCCTTCCTCATCCAACCACTACCGGCAATCCGCCTAAGGTCGTCAGTCCAGCGGGCAGGAGGGCGTTGGGACGTGGGCGCTGCGTTTGCCTGTTCGTGGTCTCCACTCGAGAACTCGTCTACCCCAACGGTTATCGGTTCTTCGGCAGATATGACCAGCCCACTGCCACTTCAGCTTGCATATTTTGACAGCTATGTCGGTAACCTTAGTCCTCTGACGGATAACCTCAGTATGTAGAGGTAATTAAAGACAATAAAGAATTGATAATAATGTATTAAAATTGAAAAATAATTTATTTATTTGAAGCGTGGCACAGCACAGTGCTTACAATCTTTTTTA
Organism: Plutella xylostella; assembly: GCF_932276165.1. Taxonomy (NCBI): domain Eukaryota; kingdom Metazoa; phylum Arthropoda; class Insecta; order Lepidoptera; family Plutellidae; genus Plutella; species Plutella xylostella. The sequence continues at coordinate 451,368 of NC_063993.1, read as the reverse complement.
TTATTTCTTCTTCTTTTCAACACATAAAAAAGACACATATATAGGTGGAACCAAATAAGCTGGCACATTTCAAAGCGTATTTGCGCAACTCTTTGTAGTTACACATTTTTATTAATGCAGCGGTAAAAGTTTATCAAAATCATCAAGTCAGTCTTGGTCGTTTTGAATGTCGATAATTTCTAACTGCATTGACTCTGGCGCATTTTCAACTGAAATCGTGAAAGGATTGCTGAATATGTCCATCACAGGTTTCACTTTTTAAACTCTGTAAATCTATCTTGAAAAGATTGAATCACAATATCCAGCTTTTCTACATAACTGGAATTAATCGCAGTTTTGTTGGATTATAATTCTGAAAATGATTGTATTGTATTTTTGGAATGTACGAGAGTATTATTAATTATGCTGTCGGCGGGCCACCAGTATTCGACCGGCGGGCCGCATGCGGCCCGCGGGCCGCGGTCTGTGCATCACTGATTTAAGCCTTTCTATTGGCTCATTACTCAGATTCCTAAGATGTATAGTTTTGCATATATGTGGGGGGTCCCGTCTTACCCCGTGACCCCATCTTACCCCGGGTTCCCCTACTTATATAATGGTATACTTACTTAAATTTCTTATTCCTAAAGCAGTGTTTTTCAACCTTTTTCATGACGCGACCCCCCTGGAATACAAAAATATTGACGCGACCCCCTTGACCCTTTCGGTTTTATATCATGTATGTATGTGTATGTTACACTGTTACAGTATTCACAATATTCATTCCATACGACGTATTTATAATAATAATAAATAATTTATTTTGGATTAATCCATATTTTGTAAGTAATTTATGGTCTCCATGATTGGGATTCGAAGTAGTACGCATACTAATCTGATGAAACACATTATTTTACAATTACACACATCGGATACGTGTGGCCATGTACAATTGTACATAGGTACGTACGACTAATGCCATTGCGACCCAGAATTACTTTTTTGAAATTAGCTTTTTCTTTCTTACTTTTATGAGCATTTAGATAGGTATCTTGAATAAAAATTTTCAAGGGTGACATGAAAATAAAAAGACAAAATACCTGGCTTTACAAAAAAAATATAAGTACTTGTGGTTGTTGTCTTTGATCCAGGCAGGAAGGCCTCCCACGCTGCGTTTGCCTATTCGTGGTCTATACTCGAGAACTCGTTTACACAATGGTTATCGGTTCTTCGGCAGATATGACTAGCACACTAGCACTTCAGCTTGCATATTTTGTCAGCGATATCGGTAACCTTAGTCTTCTGACGGATAACTACATTTCTGATACGATCCATCAGAGAAACCCCAAGCATAGCTCTCTCCATATCACGCTGAGCGACTTTAAATCGGTGGACCAGTCCAACCGTCAGTCCCCACGTCTCTGCACCATACGTCATCACTGGCAGGACGCACTGGTTGAAATCTTTAGTCTTCAGGCTTTCAGGGGTGGCCAAGAAGAATATGTGCAGACAAAGTTTTCCGAATGAAACCCAACCCAGTTGGATGCGCCTTGCAGCCTCCTTGTCGAAGTTGCTTCTGCCTTCCGAATAGTCTGCCCGAGGTAGGCATATTCTTGATCACCGGCTCCGGTTCGATGTTAGCATTGTATGTACATGACTTTCGTCTTGTCCCAATTTATACCCCGAAGCCTACACGTTAGGAAGCAGCATTTAGGCCACTTCCATCATCCAGCTGAGTTCCTGCAGAGATTCTGCCATAGTAACGATTTCGTCCGCGAAACAGAGTGGCGTGACATGTACTCGCCATTTATACAAATGCCATGTCCAGCAGCATCGTACGGACTCCTCAACTCCTCGATATAGCGCCAGTCGATTTGAAATCTCTGCAACGCATCCGAAATTGCTCATGTCTCGATGGAGTTGAAGGCGTTTTCATAGTCCACAAAGGCTAGATACAAAGGTTGATTATACTCTTCGGTCTTCTGTGTAATCTGCCTTACGGTGTGGATGTGGTCTATTGTACTAAAACAGATCCACGATGAGATAATTTAATTTAAAAAAAACAAGCTCAGCCTTCGCATTTAAGAAAATTTTAAGTAAAAGTATTTTTAAAGTAAGAGTCTTTCTTAATAAATTAATAAGTACTATGTGATTGTATTTATTGTTTTTTTACTGAAGTTCCCAGTTTTTTCGCCCTTTGGCGACCCCCCTACAGAAGCTTCGCGACCCCCCAGGGGGTCGCGACCCACAGGTTGAAAAACACTGTCCTAAAGAATTCATTGGTACATGGCAGGATTCGAACCCACGAATGAGAGCCGAGACCTTATCCGTTACACCACCACGACTCGCTAGGTATTAGTGTACTTACGTTACCTATTTATTTGACAGTACAAACGATCTGTGAATACGATACTTATCTATTTTGCTGGCTGTACAACAAGTAATAAATGTAAATGTTGGCTCTTGTCATTTCGGTTGATTGAACAATGGGCGCTACAGGTGAAAGTGACTAGCAAGACACAGCGTACGACTTTTACTATTTTAGGGACACTTACTTAAAATACCTAGGATATATTATTACTTATGTATCAAATAAGCGTTGATTTTTACTGCTCGATCGGTTAAAAAAACCTACACTATCCCTTATAAGTTATAACACAGAAATACAAATACAAATACAAAAGCCATTTATTTCCAAATAATTAAGTTATTTTCATACATGCATCATATATATAACAAAATTCTTAATTTACAACTTACAACTATTATTATTAATTATTTCATTTTTTTATTTATTAATTATATAAGTATTCATTTATTCAGATAATATCATTAAGATTAAATAATTAAGATCTAACTTACTTAATAAAGATATTATAGAAAGATTATAGAAAGATAATTTATATTAAAGGTGTAGTGCATGCATTAATTAAATAAACATAATGTTTTATTTGGTCACCCATAGTTGGGTATAGGCCTCCTCCATAGTTTGCCAATCTCGTCGGTCCTTAGCTCGTCTTGTCCAGGTATTGCCGGCTATCTCCACGATGTCGTCGCACCAGCGTCTCTTCGGGCGCCCAGGTGGTCTGGTCGTGTCTCTCGGGTACCAGTGGAGAATGCGCTCGCTCCATCGTCCATCAGTGGTCCTTGCTACGTGTCCGGTCCATTTCCATTTCAGTCTGCAGAGCATACCTACTGCATCTGTTATTTTGGTGATGCGTCGTATTTCTGTATTTTTGACTCGGTCTTGAAGTTTTAGCCCGAGCATGGATCTCTCTGTAGCCCTTTGGAATGTAATAATTTTACGTACTATGTTTTTTGTAAGTGACCATGTCTGACATCCGTATAATAATGCGGGTAGGATGGTGTTATCCATTATTTTTTTCTTAAGATTTATTGGCAGGTTGCTTTTGAAGACATCTTTGTTTGACCAATATCTCTTCCACGCTGATGCTATTCTTCTGTCAATTTCTTTGTTCATGGGATTTTGAAATGATATAGTCTGACCTAAGTATATATAATCTGGTACATAATCTATGATGCCGCTATCTATGTAGATGGGCTTCGTTATTCCATTTGTCATTACTTTGGTTTTTGTCGGGTTCATGTAGAGGCCTACTTTCTGACTTTCGGTATCAAGCTTGGTTAGCATTGCCTGTATATCCTCGTGGTTTTCCGCTAAAATGACGATGTCATCTGCAAATCTCAAGTGTGTAAGTCTCTCGCCGTTAATGTTGATTCCGAAGCTTTGGTCCTCAATGTTCATATTCCTGAATATAGTTTCAAGGAGAGCCGTAAATAATTTAGGAGAAATTGGGTCTCCTTGTTTTACACCTCTATTTATAGGGAATGTTGTGCCTACTCTCTCTAATTTGACTTTCGCTTGCGTTTCTTTGTATATGGTCTGTAGAATGTTAATATATTTTGTGTGTATACCTTGTTCTCTTAGACAGTTCCAGACGCATTCATGTGAAATCGAGTCAAATGCCTTCGTGTAGTCCACAAACGCCAGGTATAGTATCTTGTTGTGCTCTACAAATTTCTCCATAACTTGGGTGACTGTGAATATATAGTCAGTAGTTGAGAATCCTTTTCGAAACCCAGCTTGTTCTCTTGGCTGTTGTGCTTCTAGCTGTGCGGACATTCTGTTAAGCAGTACTTTTGAAAATAGTTTATAGATTACACAGAAATACACCACAAAAACTTCATTACTTTCAATAGGAACGTACGGTGGCCTGCGCCTAAAAGTATACCTACAGGCGGAGTTTTTAAAATAGCGATCCCTGATGATGAAGGGACCAGCTACATCTGTTATAAATCCGGGGACGTGTTGTGTGTGATGTGTGTAGCAGTTGTGTTTATGTGGATGTGCTTGAGCAGCATGTGAGCTTGCTTGAGATCGCTATTTTAAAAACTCCGCCTGTATACTTTTAGGCGCAGGCCACCGTACCTACATTTTTCAGAAAATAAACAATACTGATCAATCGTATAAGTATTATACCTGAAAAACATCTAAATCAACACGGAAGTACCTACGCAGCTACTAGGTAAGTAGGTACATTCATTTTAATTTAACGAAGCATAGATCTGTGAACATCTTAATTTAATCTTCTCAAATTACACACATAGGTACACACGATGCCCATTAAGTTTATGAAAGGAGTGCCCGAAGCGTCTCCATTGAATCGTCTCTATAAAGAAGTAGGTGTAACTATAATAAATGCGAAGCTGTTAAATGGCGTTTGATTGTGACTCGTGGTGGTGATTGACAGCTAATTTTGGCCCGAGACGTCTCCCTCAAGGCATTTTAATAAAAGTGTGAATAGAATATTTGAATGAATTTTGTATATCAGGCTGTAATGTGTCTCCGATAGAGATGTAACTATATTATTAGGTATAGAGTTTACGAAGATGCTTTTGAAATACTTACCACTTACCTACTCAACATCTTGTTGATGACTAGGACTATTGCAGTTTCACACCTGAGAACATAAAGTAAACCAGAACTTGAGTATGGAACGTAGCGCTGTGATTGGTTGATTTGTGAAGCTCATATGAGGAACTGGACCTTTCTCTCAGCTCTATACTTAACTCTCATAATGTAATGTGACGAAAGACTGGAGTCTAGATATTATGTATTGTGTCGTTACCAATCTTCCAATCCAATTAATAGAACTCGGCTCCTTCGCTTTATTAACTCATGGTTTATGTTTATTGAATACCGACTACACAATATTGGGTAGTACCGGTGATACGAGGTACCATTGGCACCCAAGGGTCAAGTTGTCTGAAATAACCGTTATATTTATCTGAAAGTTAGGAAGTTTATTGTACCTATACCTAGGTACCTACGATGTTCCTAAAATTTTACAACAACACGTAGAGCTTATGAAGGTAACTAGTGTGATATTGCAATACTAAAGTCATCAATATCGGGTTACAACTATCCCTTAGGACGGGACTTCCGTGAAAATATCTTATTTCGATATAGGTAAAATATCATATTTTCCCACTTGCTGTCATAACAGAACACAATATCTATCTACTGAAGTATTTGTAACATCTTTCGAAAATCGGGGTGTTATTTATAGATAAGTTTCATATTTTGTGCCATTAAATGCCACAAAGTTTTGTCCTCAGCCTTCCGTATTCCACTCACAACTGGCTACTTATTTAGCTGCGTGTCCTTCTTACCCGAGGCTCACGGGAAAAGCTTGTAACTACTTACCTAATTCATAGTTCATCGGATCTCTCCAATCCACGTAGAAACTATTTACCTTAGCAGTGCACTGGCTAGTCTTCTACCTACATATCCAATATCGCTTTGAGATGACCTTTATCGGAAACTATGTTTATTTAAGTAGTCACTTGTCCGATGTGGGTTGCGCCGTTCCAGCTTGGTCGCACTAAAGTGTTCCTAACCTACCTATATGAGAGCATAATAATTAGGCCAATCATATTTAGCACATAATAACCCTATATAGAGTACCTACTTAATATCTAGAGGTAATTCTGTTTTTCTTTTCTAAAATGTCGACAAAAACTTTTCAAACGTTCCATAGAAACTTTGTTGGTTACGTGACACGGGACTTTTTGCTGTGGAAAGCAGATCTATAGCGTTTTTCATGAATTTCCAAAAATCGTTTTACATAAAAGTTGTACTTGGACGAGCTGAGACACCCTTTGCTTTGGAAACTCCTTCCTATGTTATAGTATAGTAAGTACCTACGTATACAGAAATACTTACTTAGAATTTACCTCTTTTTCGGTTTAGAGTAACATTACAACAATAGAAACGATAGCTCCGCCACAGTTTGAAGGTGCATGTGAAATTTCCTTACACATTTGGCTCTGTCATACTGTGACGATGATTGATGGCTGAAGCTCAGGGCCCTCGTAACAGTAACCGCTGTGTGACCTCCATTACGTAACAAAGTACTTAAAAAGTACTTTAGGTGTATGAAAGTAAAACCCACAATTCCACCAGCAGCACCCCACACGAATAAAATTCAGACGGAACGTCTTCGCTTTCTAAATTGCGAATATTTTTCTCACATTTTATGACGCTCATTCATTATTTCTGATGAAATTTCCTCAATAAAAAGCCGACGGTAACTTTTTAAGGACAGGCCGCGCCATTAGTAAATACTTTCAGCTTGTTTGTGTAAACATTTAATTTCCGAACAAATGTCGGTTGCGTATGTTTCATAACGTGGTGCCTTCCGCTTTTACATCATCAATCATGAGCCTTTACCAATCCACTGTCCGCATCGGTCAAAAAGTTTTCTGCGTTGGCTTATCATTCCATCGCGGTGACAAAACCTTGTGGAAGAGGTTGGGCTAAGTATTCTACTCTGCCGGATATTTCCATGTATGGTATGGTTTAGTATCACTTAAATCAATTTAATTTAATGCCAAGTAAGTAACAATATAAACAACTATGATGACTTCATGTGGGTATCATTTGGGTGTGGCCGGAGCTTTTAGCACAAAGACCGCCTTTTGTACCTTTCAAGATGAACCACTAGCCATACAACACAACTAATCGGGCTTCCTCTGCCAAATGTGAGTACCTATAGGTACTCGTAGATGATAGGGTGTCGAATCACCATCCCTGAAACTGACACCTGAGATAAAAATCTGGACAAACAGACGGACAAATAAGTGATCATATTAGAGTTAGTTTTAGCCTTTTGAGCCTACCTGGGATAGGAGGATGAATACTTACCACCTAACACCATACTCACGTAAATGTTGTGTTCCCAGTAATATGTAACGACACTGACCTAATGCCATGATACTCGACATAATTCAACAAAATATTAGCTTTTTGCTGCCTCGAGAATTGAGACCGTGACTGCGCCATTGAAAACGCTCGACTAATGTTCTTGGGATGTGGATATTTTGTGATATAGGATGTTACAAAAGTGTTAAGTAGAGTAAGCCGAAAGGGGGGGACTGAGCAAGTCATCCTGAATTTTGTTCCATTTTTGTTGTGTCATCTTTTGATGATTCCCATGCAGAGTCAGTTCGTTTTAGCAGATCAATATAGGTACGCGAAATACTGGTATCATCCTTCTGTACAATAATAATAATAATGTCCTCCTAGCCGAATTTCGGCCACGGCGGCCAATCTCAATTGAGTTCAGCCATCTACGCAGGAGTAGATTATAGTGCCCAAGTGTGTGCGCAGTACACAGGAGCACTCTCTGTTCCATCACTCTCATAGCCCGATGGGACGGATGGACCGACACGACTGGAGAGAGCTAGGCGCAGGACCGACTGCTTTACATGCCCATCCGACAGCATGGATCGTTTCACTGTTTCGGACATCAGGTGATCAGCCTTCTATGTCCTAACCAAACTTAGAACCACAATTTAGAAACACAAATTGATGGTCCCACCCGGGAATCGAACCCAGGACCTCTGGGTCATGAAGCGAAGCTTCTACCACTAGACCACAGAGGCAGTATAATACAGAGAGTACAAAATAGTTAAATAGCTAAAACGTTCTGTAACTTCTCTATGAATAAGGAGGTAAAGCTTCACCGAACGTCACGTGGGATCATAATATCCGTAGTTTTGGATCAAAATTCTCCAGCGTCATATTATGTATTGTATGTATGTGACTAATGACGCTTTGATAGTCACAAGACCTATGTCCACTTCAACGAAACACATAAAACTCAGCGCATTAAACTTTACATAACACTTGCACATAGGCAATTGTAATTACCGATAAATGCGCACACCCATTGCGCAACGCATAGTGAGTGAGAGTCGAAAGCAAGTCCCATTTGAAGCGTCGCGCGATTCGCAACCTTATCTAGCTTAATATGTTTCCTATAATAACCGCAAGTAGTGTTTAAAATGACGTTAGATGTTGGTGCGAGCTGGCGGTGGACGTAAGACCTAGTTTTGCATGCAGCTACTTCCTGCCTTTCACCGGAGATGCTGGCTTTGTTCGGGAATGACTCGGCATTTTCTTGAGATGTGTTCTGAGAAAACCTTACCCTTTCTGGTTGTTTCTATTGCGCTCTAGCGCGTTCGAAATAAGACTTAGCAATTATGATAAGTGTGAAATATTAACGCTAGAGGTTTTCTACCTCATCATAAGGACGGTTCAACACTTGTAGCCTGGTTAGTTGTGTCCACATTGTTATTTTGCAAATAGGCATAGACTTTCCCATGAGCAGATCTAAGGGCTGTCTTTATGTATGAATTGGCGATACCGAAGTCTTTAGTTGTATTTTCTTGAGAGTTGACAGGCTGAAGTTCTACAATTAAACCCTTTACAAGTAAAGATATCTTTTGTAAACACTTTAAAGTCGTAGAAAGTAGAGCCTCGGAAAGGAAAATGAATTAACTCAGGATTACCCTGGGCATTTGAACCGACCGATAATACTTACAATTTTTACGATTTCAGTCATCACTGTGTTAGATATTTATAATAAAAATTATGTAACTAGTTACATTCGAGTGAAAGTAATGTCTCATCATATAACTAAACAACGACTGCAAAATAAACACCAAGTCATGTTCCAGACAGATTAAGATCCACAAGATATTGTGGATCTTAATCTGTCTGGAAGAAGCAAAAACTGAAGGTCACTCTACGGGCAACGATCGTAGGTTATCTTAGAATTTGGTTTGCTAGAATAACCTCCTCTGTACACCACCCCACCATTATTTTGAAATATTCAGAGATGCTATTGAAAGGAACAATTCATCATCATTAGACGGTCGATGGTGTAGTGGTTAGTGACTCTGACTACTGCGCCGAAGGTCCCGGGTTCGATTCCCGGCTGGGGCATATATCTGTTAAAAGACAGGTATTTGTACTCGGTTTTTGGGTGTTGATATTTATATTTCATATGTATCTATCTATGTCGTTGTGTAGACATATTAGCTGTCCGATACCCATGTTACAGGCTCTGCCTAGTTTGGGGTCGGATGGCCGTGTGTGAGATGTCCTTACATATTATTATTATGTTGTGTCGTTACCATCACGGGACCATGGGGTCTCGGGCATTTGGAACGCGTGCATGGGGCCGAAGTATTATTATCATCATCATCACTGGCAACCACGGTTATTTTGTCTCCTCTAAGGTGTTGTTCACTCTCGGAAGACGCATAAAGTATGTTAGTACTTTGTTTGTTAAATTCAAAAAACACTCCTACATTTAAGATACTCATTTATGTTTGTTGTTGCCTGCCTACCTATCTAATTAAAAGTTAACTTACAACATTTTATTTGTTATTCAGATTTCCAAGTAATTAAGGCACCCTTACAAAATAATAAGAATAGGCTCAAATTAACGGCAACAAAGATTTATTGTCTAGAGTCTGGAACAATACACTGAAACTGTAACAAATGGCAGACGAGAAATTGAGACTCTTACACAGGTGCTACACTGCGCGGCGTTGCGGCGACCGACCGACTTGCAAGAGCAATATAGTGACTTGTTCAGTCATATTCTATGGTGTACCCCCTCGGTCAATGAATATAGGTCATATAGTTATAGATACTTATAAGAGGTTTTCCATCATCTTAAGAGCACGTGGTATAAATAAACTATGTTATTTCTCTAAACTAAATACTTCATTGGTGGTGAGTGGTGGTGACAATGTAGATATCAGGATTTGTACTCACGGCCTCCCGAATGAGAGCCAAGTTCTTATCCGTGGCGCCACCAGCATGTTTCTACTTAAGTTCTAGTATTTATTATTGTTTCAAAAAGTTTCATAGAATGTAGTAAGTACCTACCTATAGACAGCACTGAATTTGATCCATCACCGTACTAGTTCATTCCGTTTCACAAATCGCGTTAGACTGATGACTCTTTGACCAATCAGACGACACGGGTCTGTCATGTTCGACCAATAACGGTGTGACAAAACGATCAACTCGCAGCAAAATCATTGGGTACGAAACCAAAGGCCTGAGCCGAGATTGATTGAGTGGCGACTGAGTGTAGAGAGGATGGTACACTCTAGATAGCGTTGTTCTACTCATAGGTACACATTATGTCATGTTACAAAAGTGGTATACTAAGCCGAAAGATTGGCTCAGGAGTTAATTAAAAACAACTTCTGAAAATTCGCATTTCTTTTTTACCGGGCATTGACCAGCCCACGCTCACTGAAAAAATTCCACCTTGTAAAGCAAGGACCTATTAATAAACAGTCCTAAATCGGCTTATTGAAACATGACAAAAGTTTTGGGTACCCGAATTAATAAACACTTTAACTGGACTTAAAATATACTACCGTCATTACTTTACAAACTTTCCGGAGCCTTTTAGTTTGAGTAAGTACACAACTTTAGGATAATCAATAGCCAGGATTTCAATATAGGTAAATTATGTAGACAGGTAGGTTTACATTTATAAATATCACAAGATATACGAAGCATAAAAGCGTTCAAAGCGATAAGGCTCCTATTTGCAATAATATATTTATTTATATCTGTATTAAAACTTTGTTTAAACACTTTGTTGCATACAAATAGAAAAAAAGGATTTTACATACTTATTGTGTTTAAGGACCGTAATTAAGTTGAAATTTACAAAAAAGTAAGCACAATCAATTAAGTACCTTTTATTTATCTTCCTATGATTTCGCTATTGGACGATAATATTGTTACTACAATATAGAACTAATTAGTATTGTATTATCTTCTCTGCGGCAGGATAACAATATGATGCACTATGGGCGTCTATGGCTTGTCCGTATTGCTCTTTAGAACCGACGTTATATGCAGGCTTTAGGCGTAGGCTGCACGAATAAATACCTTGAGAATTCACGTGGGATCGTGAATAGGTATCAGTCGACACATATCCAATAAACTATATTTATTCCCTTCCTGAAATTCCGGAGTAATGTCAGATATTCAGCCTTTGATGGCTAGCTTTTGGCCTTTGACACGAGGCGCAAACAGACTCCATCAGGTAACAGGCTTGTAACAGGACTGAAAAATATATTAAATAATAATAAATATGTTTGCATTAAAATTACGTTCATAACAGGGTTAGGTGGAAGAACAATAAAGGGAGCTATTTACCTAGCAGTAGGCACAATACCTACTTAAAGAAAAAATAAAGTTTTCCGCTTATGAATACTTCAGTATAGCGGCATTTTATTTTTGCAGATTTTGGAAAGAATGTTGAGTTAAGATGAAGCGGCCGGTTGCCTACCCACGTGTTCACTACAAAGACATACCACCCTCGCAAAACAGGTTGTGAACGGGATACATACCTACCATTTAAACGGTCTAGGGAAATAATTCTGGCCTAAATGCCTTATCAAAACTTACTTACACTAAAAATGCACTCCGAGACCGCGATGTTCTAATTGTTCTATGTAAATGTGCCACTTTTCGATTTACACACCGGCTAAGCATAGCTTAATTTAATTGACGATAGTAGGATTTTAGGAGCATTCGGAAAATGAGATTCGAATGAAACGTCGTGGTTATCACATTAATATTCGTGCAAGGCCGCCGTCGCCGCCGCCGCCCCCGGGCCCCGCCGCCGCCGCCGCCGCCGCCGACAGATGCTTGCCTCGTAAATTACGGTTCGCTGTTGCCATTACATTTTGCAGTCCAACTGCGGTCGGCTAGGAAGCTAGTTTCAAAACCTTCAGCTTATTTATGACCTAGTTTATTATGGTAGGTATACAGGATATACACCGAAGGGGTAGTCAGAGATGAATCGAGCCACGTAGATTTATCTCCATTTACTGCCTTCCGTTTCCATCATCTACTGGAGCAGGTCACCATTGTATTGTTTGGTTATGAGAACTATATTTTGGGTTCTAATTTTGTCTCATTGTATTATGGTATTAGTAAAGGCCTATTTTTTGTTGGTTTTTTACTTATTTATTATGCTACGTTTTATCGAAACGTTCCTTACTATCGTATTTTTCTAAAACAATAACGTAAAATGTGACCTCCAAAGTTATTTCTCAATATTTCTTAGACTATTTCATAAAACCACAACAACGACTTCCAACTAAGCAATGTGGTCTATTCTAAAAACTTAAATCATAGGTCTAAATTAAATTATTACGACTTCGCATCTTTCGGGTTAAGATCGCTTTGTCTTAAATTACAATTGTAAAAAAAAACATCTTCGACACAAATGAACCTTTTCCAACCTTTTCCTATTAGCTGGAGCGAGGCCAAAAGTTCAGCCGAAGATAGGCGGAAGTGGCGGACGTTAGTGGACCCTCTGCATACACCTCTGGGATGCCGTAGGACTGCAACATAGCCATGTCGCAGGCATCTGGTTGAATCTCCTGTTTGATTGAACCGCTAGCCCGTTCATTGTTCATTCCGTCTCTGTTCCTCCGATCGATCGGTTGTTACTGTGACGCTGTCGCGCTCGTCCGGTGGATTGGTTGACACGATCAAAGACTAAACAATTACCGACTAGATAGGACAGTGCTGTTCACGTCGCTTACCATCATGTCGCTGTGCAACATCTGTGCCAAAACTGTCAAGACCTCGGAACTCCTTAAGTGCACTACACTTAGATGTAAACACATCTATCACTATTCATGTGTAGGTGTTAAGGAAAGTGCACTTGCCAACTTCCGTGCTACTCAACAGGCAACATGGAAGTGTGCTGGAAATTGTTCGATTAGAAGCTCCAGACATGCAGGAGATCTGGAGGCGTCTCCAGTAGCAGCGGGGTTACAACATCTAGACACCAAGAACGAGGAGCTGCTCAGGGCTATCGAGGAGGTAATTTCACGCCAAGGCAAATCGAATCATGAAGAGCTCTTAAAAAATCAAGAAGAAATTAAAGCCAAATACGAAGATATGATAACGGCAATTAATAAATATTCAGAACACTATGATGGGATAATGAAGGAGTTAAAAGAAATTAAAAAGGTTCAAGTTAAAATTAATGAGCTGGAAACTAAAAATGCATCTCTTACTAAAAATGCCAGGACCTTGAGCTTCGGGTCTGTAATATGGAGCAAAAAGCCATTAATTGTGACGTTGAAATAGGAGGTGTTCCTGAGAACAAGGGTGAGATACTTCAAGATATAATAAGCAATATCTGCACCGTCATCCGCCCCAATCTTCCTATACCTGAAGTCAAGACCTACCGCACAGGGGCAGCTGGACCGGGGAAAACTCGCCCAATCATTGCTACATTCCAATCCCAACAAGAGAAGAACAATTTCATCAAGTCGGCGAAAGTTTTCAATAATGCGTGTAAAGATCGCAGTAAGTTGAACCTGTCTGATATTGGTCATAAAAGCGCTTCGTCATTTATCTATATCTCGGAAAGGTTAACTCCCAGATCTAAGTACCTACTCGCACTAGCAAAGAAAGAAGGTAAATCTAAAGGGTATAAATATATATGGTCCCGCAACGGTAGAATTTACATGCGTAGGGAGGACGGTGCCAACGGTATGCACATCTACGACGAAAGTTGCCTAACTAATCTTTGACTACTTTTTTCCACATACCGCTCTGCAGCTTTGCTTTTGGTAAAAAACGTTGCTAATATAAGCCTACTGTGTAATATCTTATATTATATTATTATCTACATTTATATACAATATTATATGCATTTTGTATACGTCATTATATATTATTTATTAATATTATTCTACTTATTCCCAAAAACAATTACGAATATTCGACTACCGCAACAAATGATCCACAATTTCGCACACACAATACTGACTCCTATTTGCACCCTAGTTGAGCCTTTTTTGCTTGCACTATATGTGATACTTACGGCTATTTGCTTTCATAACAATACTTGTTTACGACTTACGTGCAGTTTTTTTGTTTGAAGTATTATTAATTTCTTGCTTTCGATCGTCAAATTGAACTATTAGACTTGCCAGAAGGCTATGAAACGCACACTCTTAGCGATATGAACGAGTGCAGTAGCCTTTTAAGCAACTTTAACCTAAAAATACTGTCCTTTAACATACGTAGCATAGATGCAAACTTCGAAGAATTTTTAATTATATTGGGCAAAACCTGAAATTGAACTATTAGACTTGCCAGAAGGCTATGAAACGCACACTCTTAGCGATATGAACGAGTGCAGTAGCCTTTTAAGCAACTTTAACCTAAAAATACTGTCCTTTAACATACGTAGCATAGATGCAAACTTCGAAGAATTTTTAATTATATTGGGCAAAACCTGAAATTGAACTATTAGACTTGCCAGAAGGCTATGAAACGCACACTCTTAGCGATATGAACGAGTGCAGTAGCCTTTTAAGCAACTTTAACCTAAAAATACTGTCCTTTAACATACGTAGCATAGATGCAAACTTCGAAGAATTTTTAATTATATTGGGCAAAACCAAAACAGAATGGAACATTATCTGTCTCACAGAGTGTTTCTTACGCTCCGCTAAATACTCTCTGGAGATAAATGGTTATCGACAATTTAGGTCGGAGCGTAACTTCAATAAAAATGATGGTGTAGTGTTGTTTGTGCGAAATGATCTCCAAATTACATGTTACGAATCTGCCGAGTTAATTGATTGCACAAACTTTACTGCCATAATTAATAATGATACCTTATTAGTAGCCATATACAGGTCGCCTTTCTATAAAGATAGCAACTCCTTTTCTAAAAGTTTACTTAATTACATAACGAGTAATTCAAAATATAAACACATCATTATTACAGGTGATCTCAACCTGGATATATTGGACCTAAATAATGACGGTTAAGCAGTTACGGTCACACTTTTAAAACATACCTTGATGAAATTAAGTCATTGCAAATAAGATGTTTAAAGTTCCTTGTTGATAAAAAAACTAAATTAAGTTGTAACCATGAATATGATAAGCTGTTTAATATATGTAAAATACTACCTATACATGAGAAGGTAAAATATGTGACTCACATAGAAAATATAAATAATGTAAAGAGCCTGGACTGTGTCAGCCATAAAATTCAAACAAGAAAAGTAACTAGAAAAATGTTTCAAACAAAAAAAGCTAATAACTATTATGGAGAAAGAACCATTTCGTTTCTACTTCCTAGATTATGTAATAAATTGCCGACGGATGTTTTGCTGAATTGTACAAGTAAAAATATGCTTAAAACTAAGTTGAAATTACATTACATGCCCGGTGAATTACTGTGACTTTGTTTACTGTACTTACTGTTGAAGATAAAGAACCTTATTGTCCTGTAATATATTTTCATACATGACATATTAAATATGAACAACTAGTGTATTATTACCTATCTTCTGCCTTATCAAGATGATTATGATTGATCTGTACCTTCTTATATTGTTCATTTGTGTACTTACATACTTGCTCAATACAATGTAAACTTCGTATTGTAAACGAGAGGATTTTCTGCCAACAAACCTCACGGTTTGGCAAATCTATGTGTCTTTAAATTGTATTGTGCTTTTGTAAATAAATGTGTTTAACTATAAAAAATGTGTTTAACTATGAGAAAGTTCAAAGTTTCATTCTTGGACTGCAGGAGTTAGGTTTCTGCCCCACAATTACTGTGCCTACTCGGCTAGCCTCCAACACTTGTCTGGATCATTTTTTCCTTCGGTCGAAGAGTGAGTATAAGGCTGCCGTGTACCACGCAGGCATCACTGACCACTCACTGACAATGCTCGGTGTCCGCACGAGTCTCCAGACATCCTGTCATCCTCGACGGAGCCCAGAACTCGTACGAACTAACTATAATGAAGCTAATAAATTAATATCAATGTTCGACTGGTCAGAATTATATACAATAACAAATGTTGACGATGCATTTAAATACTTTACTACTTCCATAGAAAACATAATTAATTCTTGCACTGCGCCTATGAAAATAAGACATAAAGATAAAACTTTTAAGCCATGGATTACAAGTAGCTTACTTTGCTGCCTGAGAAAGAGAGACCAACTTCACATCCAAGCCCACAAAAACCCGAATGATTTTACCATACAGATATATTATAAAAACTATAGAAATATGTGCAAGGAAGCCGTGAGGTTGGCGCGCTCTCTCTACTATAAGGATCTTATCACAAAAAATAGACAAAATCCAAAAAAATGCTGGCAGCTCCTTAATGAATACACATATGCACATAAGAAGAAAAGTGATAATTCTGACATACATAAGTTAATTAAAACATTAAAAGAGAGTGGCAATTCCAAACCCCTTAATGAAATCAATATATTTTTTGCTTCAGTAGGTGAATCATTGGCTACCGAGTTAATGACAACCACTAACACTAATATTAACACATTGGTATCCCAAATATCAAACAAGTCATTTTCCAACAATTTTTCATTTTTCCTCTATCCGGTTACAGAAATAGAACTAGGTAAAATTATAAAAAAATTAAAAAATACATCCTCTCCAGGACTAGATAAAATTCCAGCATTGATTATTAAATCAAATTTTCCCTTCATAGTTGATCCATTACTTTACATTTTAAACCTTAGCCTCAGTACGGGACTTTTTCCTAGCTGTTTAAAAAAATCAAAAATAGTTCCCATCTTTAAAGGAGGTGCAGCTAGTGATATATCAAATTTTAGACCTATTTCACTTCTCAGTGTTATATCAAAAGTTCTAGAAAAGGTTGCTAAGGCAAGATTAATAAAGTTTCTTAATAAACACAACCTTCTTAGCAAAAACCAATTTGGCTTTCAGGAAGGCAAAAACACTGAAGATGCTATCCTGTTAGCTGTTTCGAGGATTGCCCGTTGCTTAGATGGAGGGAAGAAGAGCATAGGAATATTCTTGGACCTAAAAAAGGCCTTTGACACTGTGGCTTTTCCCATACTTCTCGGCGAGCTCGAAGCTCTGGGTATACGTGGACTACCCCTGCAGTGGTTTCAAACCTACCTTATGGATAGAAAACAGCTTGTCTACGCTTCCCAGGAGTTCTCTGATGAGCAGAGGGTGAGCTACGGTGTGCCGCAGGGTAGCGTCTTGGGTCCTGTCCTATTTTTGACATATTTAAACGCACTTTGTGATCTTAGTCTTGATGGAGGCAACGTAATATCCTTTGCTGATGATACGCTACTGATATTTACTGGTGACACCTGGGAATCTACGTTTGAGTTTGCTCAAAAGGGATTTACGACAGTAATGAAATGGCTAAACTCCAAACTACTGACTCTCAATAAAACAAAGACCAAGTATATTTGCTTCTCCATCTACAGTAACTCACAGCCATCTACATTTTTCACTTTAAAAACGTGTCAATGTGCTCCTAGTCTGCGATGCCACTGTGTTAATTTGGAGAGGGTAAGCCAAATACGATACCTAGGAATTATCATTGACCAGAATCTCTCTTGGAAACCGCACATAATCGCCATTTCCAAGAAACTTCGGTCTTTGATCCACTTTTTTTGGCAGCTTCGTAACATCGCTGATAGTAGCTTAATGTGGAGTGTCTACTATGCTCTTGCACACACCGTCATTGACTACGGCATTTTAGCATATGGAGGTGCTTGCGCCACTACGCTTAGTTTAGCTCAACCTGCCCAAAATAGTATAATTCGTGTGATAAACAAAAAACCGTCACGCTATCATAATGAGGATCTCTATAAAGAAGCAGGTGTCCTTAATATTCGACAACAGTATATGTACAGGCTGTGTAATTATTACCACAACAATAAGCATCTACATAAACTGAATACTCGAGTTGTTACTCGATCCGCACACGTAGGTAAGTTACTGGTAGATGCTACAAATACTGTTTTTGGGCAGAGATTTTACTATTGGCTTGGCCCGCGACTGTATAACAAAATACCAGCCGATGTAAAATCTCACTTAGAGCGTAATAAAAGGGCATGTAAAAGGTGGATAAGTAGTATTGGTATTGTGGACTCAGAAATACTATTAAAACACATCAATAAATGAGATTTTTTCTAGTTACTTATACTTATTGTCACACACATTATTAACCTAGGTATTATATGTGAAATTATATTGAGGTATACATTACTTTTCCTATATATATATATATATATATATCTTATGTATAATATATATTCTATTTTAGGTATTCTACTCAGGTTTAATATATTTATGTTAAATTATCCTATTTATATACGTATTATATATTTAAATTAGTTTGTTTAATACAGTAGGCAAAATATAATTTACATAGTTTTTGTTTAAATATAAATATAAATAAAACATTCCCTTAATAAAATTGAAAGCATAATGAGGAACGGAACAGAACCTTCACACTTCAGCACGGGCCTGCCTAGTGAAGTGTGCAGACAACTTACTGCGATCTTATGATCCTACAAAATTGTAATTTCATTGTGTAATAAATAAATAGAAAAAAAAAAAAAAAAAAAAAATTGGATGACGCTATTCAGTTGTATGACTAGGCCGAACGTTGATTGTACAAGCGTCACAAAACGTTCAACTAGTTAGCTGACTTAAAATCAGTCAGGTGGTGAATAAAACAAATATGGCGTCTAACAGCGAACAGCTGACACAAAAAGCACTTGTGTTGTTATTTTTTGCAAATAAATTTGCTTTAAAGTGCGTTATTTATGTTAAAATAGTGTGACAACATGGATTTACCTATTATTACACCGCCGGCGAATAGTTTCAAAGAAAAAAATGTGCTGAAACTGGATAACTATGAACAACAATATCAAGGTACGTTTGGTTAATTTGTGAGATGAGAGATTTGTAACATAGTCTTTTTGTTGACTCTTGTCTGGTCATGTTCATCCTAACCAGACATTACAAAGTTGCTATACTATATCCCATTTAACGACTTCGCTGAATAACGTTCAGTCAAGACGTTGGACGTTACAGTCAACCACTTGACGAGTTCGTCTTTAGTCATTCAACTGAGTAGCGTCATCCAATGAACGGGCTAGCGGTTCAATCAAACAGGAGATTAAACCAGATGCCTGCGACAGCCACACAGTGACGTCAGTTACCGGTGGCGGTTTAACACGAAATGGACGGCAAATGGTAAGGTAAATGCACGAAAGATCTCCATTCATTCGCAAAAAGTTCCCTGATGTTAACTAGAGCAATAAGATGAGATGTAATAAGTATTACTTACGCCGTAGAAAGTATTGAGCAACAATAGATAGTTATACAATGTTATTGAGATTGAATGATGCAACTGTAGTGACGGGAGAGTTTTTTATTTCTTTTAGCAATCTTTTTTTCCGATGCTATAAATAGATTGTAAATAGGCGTCTATTCTACCAAATATTGGTTAACGCATATTTTCGGCATCAATATCGGCTTTCCAAAAGGGAAATTCCTAGCCTAAGGTTGATTTACATGTAACCAAGCTGGAATAAAATGAAATTTCAATTATCTTTAGCCCTAGCTCTGTGTTCTTCTATGTAAATCGACCTTTACGAAAGCATTTATAACAGTCAGCTTTACTTAATACCTAATATTTAAGTGTTTGTTTCATAAATTCTGCGAGTCACGTAAAATCTTCGTAAAATAGATAGGATAGAGATACAATCACAATTAAATTCTGGCCTAGCAGGAATCTAGAACTCACGTCCCTTTGGTATTAACCTCAACCCATCTAACCTAAAGTCAATCCAGAGATACAAGGTCGTGTGTGTATCGTAAGATACGTATTTCCCTAAAGACATGTTGAAGATAATACTTCTTGGAAGGCATTTTTACTTTTTGTAGGTAGGTAGATAACTTATATTTATTAAATTTCAGCACAGATTTTTCTTTAAAAAAACTCTTGTGATCGGCAAAGTACGTAAATTATGTAAGTATAAAAGTAATAAATTATGTTTTGTTTCATTTAATTCCTATTCGATCCATGGATGCAGAGCTAAAATCGTACATAATATACATAATATGTATAAGTCCGACCCTGGAGGGAAACTACCATAAATATTGAAGTTGGAAACATGAACTGTTTCTTTAATTTAAATAAAACTGCATTAAGAAAATATACCTAAAACATGCTCTACCCGGGAAAACTTAAGGAAGTAAATTAATATAAAAATACATTTAGCTATTAGGTACTAATTGATACGACTCAGGATAAAAAATCTGTAAGTAAGTAGAGAGCTTTCTAGATATTCTTAAAATAGATTTAAAATATACTTTAGACATTACTCATTATCACACAGCCTCAAAAGAGAAATTCGCAACGTCAAAAGTACAAAAAAAACCGGCCAAGTGCGAGTCGGGCTCGCGCACAAAGGGTTCCGTAGTTAAATCAACCTATCTCAAAAACTATAAGAGATACTTTGATCAGACCAAAAATCGTTGAAAGAGTTAATTAGCATGCATCACCTCTATTTTTTTTAGAATTTTATACCCCGTAGTTATAAAAATAGAGGGGGGGGGACATACTTTTTACGACTTTGAGAGCTGATATCTCAAAAACCGTTCACTTTAAGAAAAATGTTTTTTAGAAAACTTTATATCATTTTATAAGACCTTTCCATTGATACCCCACACGGGTATGTACATCGAAAAAAAAAATTTCATCCCTCAGTTACATGTATGGGGGGCCCCACCCCCAATTCTTTTTTTTACTATTTAGTGTCATATTTTTGTAGCGGTTCATACAACACATATTCCCATCAAATTTCATCACTGTAGTACTTATAGTTTCCGAGTAAATCGGCTGTGACAGACGGACAGACGGACAGACGGACAGACGGACAGACGGACATGACGAAACTATAAGGGTTCCGTTTTTGCCATTTTGGCTACGGAACCCTAAAAAGTATAAGAATTTGCAAGAGCACACCCTCGCAATTAAATTTAACAGTAACTTTTCTTTTTCAGCTGTCGGTTGTGCGCGCGCAATCGTCACTCGGACCCAGCGCAGGCGCGACGCTCGCGGCCGCGCGCGAAACCAAATCAAATTTTAAACTTCGAACCATAGTCAATCTTCGAACTGAACTTTTTTGTTTCTCCCTCTGATAATGACAAGATAAAAGTTTGTGTGCCAGTGTTTTTGTGTGAATTTTAAGTTTTTACTGTTTAGGATTTTTAGGTAAGTTTTTAATGTAGGTATTTATTAATTAAAGTTTTTCTAGTTAGTAAGTAAGTAGGTATTTATTATAAGTAAATTCAAATACCTAACTGCTTTAAGTTAGTTTCCCCTAATTGTAGTGTAGGTGGGCCCGTAGGGGTTGCAAGCATTTATTTTATATATAAAGAATTTTCTGGATTAAAATTATTTTACTAACGATTTTGATTAATTGCTTCCTACGAAGAACAATATCCGTATATTGCTCCCGTTGGTCACTTGATTTTTTACTCTGATCAGTAGTTTCTTGCGTAAACCGCAAAACGCCAGAGCTTAATATGTATTTTAAGTACCTATGTATTAAATGTTCACAAGTCCATAACATCCTACTATTTGGTAGCGAAGCGCTCATTTACTTATAATATATGATACTTTATTTCCGTGAAATAATGAGCGATTGTTGAAGCGGATGAGTCCACAGAGAGGTCACTCTATATGACGAAAGACTAAGATTACACGACTCCATCAATCCCGTTGCGTTAAACGTAACGATTACGCGTTTTTCGTCAGCATAGAGTAACCCTTCCGATACGGTTCCATTAATAAATTCTTAGAATCTGGTTGACATTTTATAGATCTCTGTAATGCCGCTCGATCCTGGGGATAATCTTGGGACTCTGTTGCTCTAATCCGTCTGTTTTATCCACTCTGAAATCCTATCCACTTAAACAAATTTTGACATTTTTCTATGAAAATACTTTTATTAAAAATTATCAAATATTGCTCAAGGAACAGGGTGGATTTTGAAGTACTTATTGTAGCATTCGAAGCTTAACCGCTTACGTCCCGGTGACCCATTGGTAAACCAGACACAATAGATTTTTAATTGTCTCGGATTTCTTGGGATTTCAGATGTAATTTTTACAAGTTTATAAACAAGTTTTAAAAAAAAATAGCCAGGTTTGTCCAACAAAATTAATAACATTTTATTTAAAATAAGAATGGGAATAAGAAGGTACGTACTCCGGTATTTTTGAGGAAATGTATTATACATTTTATTCTAGTTATCTAAATATACATACAATATATGAGATAATGCTAGTGGATTTTTTTTTGGTAGGTATTTTGACATGGAAACTAAAATCAACATTATGAAAAGTTTTAATTCGAAACATTTGAATCTAATCGTAGTAGTGCAAGCATGTGGTCGTTACTATAGGCACAGTATATTTATTACTCTTCTATAGTGTCGAGGGTTTTTAACTTTGGTTACATTGTAAGAGTACATATTTGAATTGGGACTCGTGTTAACACAAGAAAACTTATACAATAAAACATATTTACAAAGGAAAAAGGTTCTCAAGAGTTGACGGCTGATGTGATGAGGAAGAAGTTACTGTTATATTTTCGTGCCATAAAGTTTTCCGTTTCCGGTTAGAGTAAGTTGAGGTGTCAACTAGACATGACACTGTCATCTACTTATGTAGATTTGCGAGCTTATTTCCGAGCTTTACCTGCTCTTCTACTTAACTCTTATACCCTTGTTAATAGAGGGGTGTTAAGTTTAACATAACATTTTGTTCATAGATAAGGTTCATAGTTTCATAGTCATGTTTCCTGAAAATCAGTTCAGCCGTTCAAAAGGTATGCGACTTTTGGTGTTGAATATCGTGGGTTTTTAACGTTGCTTAAGTTAGGTTATAGACCATTACTTATGCAACATACAGGCCATTACAGACCCTTTAGTAGTAAGTAGCTCTTATTTTTGTCTATGGTAGTAGTAGGTATGCCACAGAAGTACTGTAAGCCGAAAGGGGTGACTAAAGGGGTGATTGGGAACCATTTTTGTTCTGCGACTTTTGAAATTTCGCTTATCGTCATAGGTACTTAAAACTTTATGCCCCTGTTTCACAATGTCTGGTTAGTCGCTACCTGTCGGATAAAATACATGCTGTCACTGTCTAAAAAATAATAACAGAGAGTGACAGCATGTATTTTATCCGTCAGGTAGCCACTAACCAGACATTGTGAACAGACCCTAATCCCCTGTTTCACAATGTCTGGTTAGTCGCTACCTGTCGGATAAAATACATGCTGTCACTGTCTAAAAAAATGTAACAGAGAGTGACAGCATGTATTTTATCCGTCAGGTAGCCACTAACCAGACATTGTGGAACAGGCCCTAAGTGTCACAAAGTACCGTGCACGGGTTTCGCACAAATCATGGTGTGAATCTATCGTAGTCAACACTCTGTCGGCTGTTATGAAACGGTTTTGGTACTCCTGAAATACTTCATTTTTTTTAGGTTAAAATAATTTTGTTTAAATTTTACAGCTTCTTGGCATAAAATTAGTATAAAAACATGATAAAAATTGATCTCATAAAGAACTGATTGGTTTAAGCTTTGAAAGGTCGAGGACAGAGTCCTGTAGCATAACTCGCAAGAAGTCAGCAATGGGCGAATGTGAGCTGATGATGATAAATGAAGGCCGTTATTATTTATTTCTAAGTTTTGAGGTTTCAGCCCCTGAAAATAATATCTTATCATTATAATACGTAGGAGGTTTAACTTTTAATATAAGTTCGCCCTTTAAAGAAATCTATATAAATGTAACAAAAAATATTTCTGCTTATAATGTCATGTAAAGAAAACCTATGTTTTTACGACCAAATAAAACTCTAATCGAGTCCCTTACCTAACTCCAGATTGATTTTAACGGTAAGCCTGGCGGACTGTATCAAATGCCCATAAATCAGCCAGATATACAGCCTATTTGTCGCCATCCCTCACGAATTTGTCGTAAAACGCAAGCTTAGCGTCAATACGGAAACATATTGCTTGAATAACAGAACTCGACACAAGATCGCCTCATACTTTCTCCTTCGCACTTGTGACTGGCTATGTGCTTTAGCTCTCTGTCTTGCACATGACAATGTAAACTTCCGACGAATTTCACTTTCGCATTGATGACCATTGACCGTTGAGATGCTATCACAATAGTTCTTGGTACTCCACTGCATGTACTACAAGACAGCAAGTGCCGTTTGCCGGTTCATATCATGACATTAGTTTGAGAACCGTTCGATACTGCGATTATAATGCAATATTTTCTGAAAATCGTATGCCATCAAAGGGTTTAGGTTTATGGGTTCTCATATGCTATTTAATCCAAAAAACATGTTTTTTTTAAATTGTGTTTATTCAATGCCTAATTTTATACCTACAGAATATGCAGATATCTAGTTCTTTCCACAACCAAGGTATTTTGGGCTTTGGTATTTTTGTACTGTAACATAATTAGTACGTTAGTTAATTTGTTATGTTATCCTGTTCAATAAAGTAGTATTGAATTTTTTTTTCAAATTCAAATTCAAATGGTTTAATCGACGTAAAATTTTACAATTATTTGTCGATAGTCATCTACCACCATTTCACAAAGGCCCCGTCATTGAGAAGGAAAGAAATGGCGAAAGAAACTCCTCGAGCATCTTTTCAACTTTTTCCTTATATATCTATTACAATTTTTACTTATATCTAGTACCTACAATTTTACTTAAGTACCTATATCCATTTCATTTTTTCAATAGCCTTAGCTGAGGTGGACAAGACCACGCGTTTTTGTCGTTTAAATAATCATTTATACTATAGTAAGCTTTACTACATAATGTAGCTTTAACATAATTCTTAAATTTTTGCTCAGTAAGGTTTATTGCTTCATTTGATAATTTATTATAAAAACGTATACAGTTCCCCATGAATGATGTGTTTGTTTTCGAAAGTCTGAGTGTGGGGAAAAGCAACTTATTTTTGTTTCTGGTCTCAATACCGTGAGTGGCTCCTACTTTACTAAATGAATTTAAGTTTTTACGAACATACATAATATTTTCATAGATATATTGGCATGGAACAGTTAGTATACCTATTTCCTTAAACGTATCTCTTAATGAAATTCTAGACCCTAATACATATATGGCTCGAATTGCTCGTTTCTGCAGAACAAAGATTTGATTAATGTCAGCCGCTCGTCCCCACAATAGAATTCCGTAAGACATAACACTATGAAAATAACTAAAATACACAAGCCTGGCTGTATCTACATCTGTTAACTGTCTAATGGTTCTAACCGCATAAGCTGCAGAACTCAATCTACCGGCTATCCTCTCAATATGGGGTCCCCATTGCAACTTTGAGTCAATTGTAATACCCAGGAATACCGTTTCATTTACTAACTCTGGCTTATCGTTATTCAATGTCAAACATGTCTCTACTTGTCTTACATTAGGCAAAGTGAATTTAATACATTTTGTTTTCTTGGAGTTAAGAGCTAAATTATTTACAGTGAACCAATTAGCAACTATGGAAAGAGTACAGTTTGCATTGTCAAAATTGACTTCTTGTCGCTTCAACTTAAATATAAGTGAAGTATCATCAGCAAACAGTACTATCTCACATAATTTATCTACCAAAAACGGTAAATCGTTAACATATACAAGAAACAAGAATGGTCCTAAAATCGAGCCTTGGGGAACACCCATACTGACAGGACAGCCAGCCGAACGCACTCCATTTATGTCAACTAGTTGAGTTCTGTTGCTCAAGTATGATTCCAATAATGTAAGAGCTTTGCCAGTTAGCCCATAATATTTAAGTTTCATAAGTAGAGTGGCATGATCCACACAATCAAATGCTTTCGATAGATCGCAAAATACACCCACAGCATCAAGACGTTCCTCCCAAGCACTAAATATGTGTTTGACCAACGCGACACCAGCGTCAGTTGTAGATCGACCTTTGGTGAAACCGAACTGTTGGTTATGGAGAAGGCCGTGAATACTAAAGTGCGAAAGCATTTGATGCAGCATAATTTTTTCAAATATTTTACTCAGTACTGGCAAAACTGATACAGGCCTAAAATTATTGGGATCATTTTTCTCACCAGATTTAAAAAGCGGTATTAGTTTACTAAGTTTCATCAAATCGGGGAATACACCGACCTCAATGCATCTGTTAAAAAGATTAGCCAAGTGGGGTGCTAGGATATCAATAACATGACTAATAACTTTAACGGACATGCCCCATAAATCTTCTGTCATTTTTAAATTTAATTCTTTATAAGTGGTAATTATGGTCTGTGTATTTATACCATGAAATTGAAAGTCGAGATCGCAAGGCGGTGCATTCCCTCTTAGCAAACGTTCAGCTTCAGCGCAAGATGAATCAAGGTTCTCAGTTGTAGCTATCGGTATACTACGGAAAAAATCTTCAAAGACGGAAGCCACTTCTTCACTAGATAAAGCAATTTTATCATTAATTTTAAGTTCAAAATTTAAATCACGTGGTTTATTCTTCCCGGTTTCAGTATTAATGATATTCCATACGGTTTTAATCTTGTTATTAGAGTTTTTAATCTTTCTATTTATATAATCTGATTTAGCTTGGTGGCAAACGGCTTTGAATACCTTTGTATATTTCTTTACATAATCTCTAAAGTTATCGTCATGAGTAAATGTACGCTGTTCATAGAGATCATATAATTTACGTCTGCTCTTATAAATTCCCGATGTTGCCCAGTCATTAAGACTTAGTTTACAATTAACATCTACTTCTTTCTTAGTGAACACGTTTTCAAATTCTTGAGACAAATCTTGAAATATTTCCTTAAAGGCATCATTGGGATTTCTTTCAGAGCTTCTACAGTAGTCAAGTTTACTGTTCAATCGAGATTTAAACTTATCAATTCTGTATGATGTTACTGGTCTGAACTTGAAAGTGGCTGACTTACGTTCAAAAGTACAAGGAAGCGTAATAATTTGCCCACTGTGGTCGGATGGTAAACAATTGATTACTGAATGATTAGTAAAATCACAATTACAGTAAATATTGTCAATACAAGTGGCTGAGGTGGGAGTAATTCTGGTAGGTTCCAGGAAAATTATATGACTTGAACAAATTAATTATACAACATTTCATAGAAGTCTCAACTAATAAATCAATATTAAAATCTCCCACCACGACCACTTGTTTTGAGCTCTTAGATAAGATGGTAAGACTATCCTCCATCACTTTCTCAAATACTTTATAGTCAGAAGAGGGGGGCCTGTACACGCTTAAAATTATATACTTGTCCATCTCAACACAAGCTAGTTCAGCTATTCTTTCGACCGATAATTTTACAATATCTTTCCTATCCTTACATTTTAAATTTTTCTTTACAAATATTAATGATCCTCCTTTGTCTAACGATTTCCTATTAAATGAGCTAATAACATTGTAATTTTGTACATTAAAATTCATGTCATCATTCTTAAGGTGATGTTCAGTAATACAAATTATGTCTACATCGTATTGTTCTAAAAATTGTATTCTATTCTAGTATTGTATTCTATTCTATAATTATATCTCTATTAAATTATTTTGTAGTCGTTTTTTTATGTGAAGGAGCTATATCTATATTATTGTTACTAAAAATTCCTAATTGAAAGAAAATATCCTTCGCAGCTTTGTATTCATGTGATGCCCTCTCGATCGAGAGGACGCGACGTTATCCAATACATCGTTACACAGTGACATATATTCGATACATCATTAATTATTTTAATTAGTCAGGCCTGCTTTAATTTTGATATCAGATATCTACGCAATAATGGAAGTCTCATTAATTAATTCAAAATTATGTACTTGCCAGATTATACACATTACAGTAACTATATAATATAGTATTATAATGTTTTTTTTCCTTTTGTTTCAGATTAAAATGGATCCGCCAGCCATAATGAATACCACACAAAACTTATTATCAGAAACATATAATTATTACCTATGGACACTATCATTATCAGGTAAGTTTTTTTTACGAATTACCTATAATGGTTTATCTAAGACACATCCGCAGTCCAACAGTTTTGTTCC
This sequence comes from Plutella xylostella, assembly GCF_932276165.1. Classification (NCBI taxonomy): domain Eukaryota; kingdom Metazoa; phylum Arthropoda; class Insecta; order Lepidoptera; family Plutellidae; genus Plutella; species Plutella xylostella. Next base: position 423,016 of record NC_063993.1, on the reverse strand, counting down.
TCCAGCTGCAATCCTCATATTTTTTTCTACTATGAACGAATGCTGAAAATGACAAAAAGTACTCAATAGTGTCAACAAACTATGAGGTTTACAGCCGGAGAGACATTAAAAGTGTACGCTCCGATAGCAACTCTTATGTCTTTCAAGTCTAGTGTTTGATAAAATTCATAGCAAAATGGTCCTTAGCATTATTAATGCGTTACGATTACGACGAAGCTGAATGTTACTGAATACTTTTCGTAAAGCTGCTTCCTGAAAAAGAGGGAGCTTTTAACTCTAAGGATGTATCGGATTATCTGCCAACGTATAGCCCTGTAAATAGAAGAAGATTATGTATGTATGTATTGAAATGATGGCAATGAAAAAGTCACTGAAACATATTATTATATGGAACGTCAAGGGCAGGTGGAACTTTTTCATTGCTCGTGAGTGTATTATGGATTTTCATCCGTACTTCTCTACTAGTTACTAGTTATTATTCTGGATACGTACGTAGTATAACGCGCTGGTTTCTAGCTTTCAAGCACTAATGATTGTCTTAGATATTTTATATCTCACCAACTCATAAGGTATTCCGAATAAGTGACCACACAATAACTTACTTACCACAACAAAGCCGTTTAAAATAAATGTATTTTTTATGGCTCAAAGTGAGTACCTATAAATTACATGGTAGCATAAAGCTACGTTGGTAATATACAGAAACATTATTGAAGTGCTTACGCTCAGGCGTCCTTATGTGGATTATAGCCACTTTACCCGGTGCTTAAGGAGTCTTCACACACATGAAAAATAATCTATAATTGACTCTGTGGGAGAGTTAATAGTTCTGTTACTTTCCCTGGCTCCTGGTTAACTTCAATGGGAGGGTTGTGCAGTAAAATGCGTTTTAGCATGAACCCATGCTAGAGCAGATAATGTGTTGAAAGATAAATATTATTTTGTTCTCAGGTCTGGGGTGTTAAATGTTTGTGTTGTGTGATGTCTCCATCGCACCTTCCAAGCGTGGGGATTATGACAATAGTCTTGGAAGTAGCCCATGTGCAGTTGTACACGGTGGATTGTTTATTGTAGCTGAGTACGTAATAATAAATAATTTCTTCACATATTACAGAATCTCTTACAAAAAGTAGCTCTGATATTACTAACCGGGCAAAACTTTTTTCATATTAAAGTTCTTCGCCGCGGTCAGGCCTTATTTAATTTCAACGGACCTAAGTAAAGTATGTTTAATAAAATCTTACCACTGAATTTTTAACACGTACCTAATTTGGTCCCATAATGAGTCCAGGAAATTCTAGAATGACTATTTTGTATTCATGTAAAGTTCACTGGGTATTTTCAGCAATCATTCAATATGGTTTTTACACTTTAATAAATTGCTGTCTTTTTTGTGACACTACATTAAATATTTTTATCGTTGAAGCGCAAATAATTAAGTAAGTACATACCTACAACTGTAATTACGGTACATTAATTCACTTTACTCTAAGCCTGAATAAGATGTTGTTGTTCAAGAAATAATTTACTTAGCACAGATTTTAGGCCTCTTAAACCAGCCCTGGAACAAAATCCTAGCTAAGTACAGAATGTCCAAACAATCCACCACTTTTAGTGAAAATTTAGACCTTACGGTGCTGTAATTAAAAACGGGAATAAGTCCAAATAAGGTTTTAAATCTCCACTGTACGTAGCGGAGCATTGTCGTCCATCACTTGTCTTTTTTTTATTCTAAGTTTTAATTAATTGGGCACTTTAGTTTTTTCAAGTTGGCCCGAACGTACAGAGTGAACCAACAGCAAATATATATACTTATACAATTTATACACTTATACATATAAATATGTAAGCTATGTAAACAGTCCGTCTTCAGCTCGTGATCCCGCCAATCGAACCATTATTATTGCAATCAATTTTCCCCATGAACCTCGAACCGGAAAATAATGGAAAGCGATGGCAAGCCTATACTGCGTTCTTCAAGGATTGGGGAGAAGTGAGCCAGAAAATGAGGATAAATTAAATAAAGATCGGAGAAACGTAGTTTTGTTTTAGTAATAATATCATTGTCGGTGATAAACCCTAGGTCAAGGATTTGTCACCTATTCTATTATCAGTGGGGGTGTAAGTAGTTAAGACACCTGGCTCTCTCGAGTGGAACCTTTGTGCATATCCCCAAGGTCTAAACTGCCTTCCTAAGCTTGGACCATTTCTCACCACGCTGGTCCACTGCGGGTTGGTGGGTTCACATATCTAGAATCTAGATGTGCTAAATCTAGATATGCAGGTTTCCTCACGATGTTTTCCTTCACCGTAAGAGCGATGGTATACTGTGGTATACCTACCTCACGATAGATATATATATGCGGGCTACCATACTATAAGCAGTCAATAAACGAGCTTCACTGTGGCCGGTTGTTTTCTTACTACTCTACTAGTTACTACCCGATATCTCAGTGTCGACGAGGTGCTAATTAATTTATCCACGCGTTCAAAATGGCGGCGTTTTTAGGAAATTTATCTGTTTTTGATCACAAAGTGCAAGAATGGGAGATATTTTTCAGCCGTTTAGATCAGTTTATCAAACTTAATAAAATAGACAAAGATCTAAAAAGTGCCGTACTGTTAACGCATTTAAGTGATGAGTCATATCGGTTAGTCAGTAACTTGGTACATCCAAAAAACATTCAAGAAGTGCCATATGATGAGCTAGTTAAGGCTCTGGACGATCATTTTAAACCGATAAGGTCAACGTTCGGTGACAAAGCAAAGTTCTATGACGCAATGAAAGGGCACGAAGAAAGTGTCGAAGAATGGGCGGCGCGACTGCGTGGACTGGCGATCCACTGCGGCTTCGGCACAGCCCTGGACACCGTTCTTCGTGATCGGTTCGTGCTCGGATTCCACACCGGGCCGGAGCGAGACCGATTGTTTGAGCAGAACTCGACCGAATTGACCTTCGCAAGGGCGGTGGAGGTGGCGAAGCAGGCTACGAGCGCGCGCGCAGCGCGGGTGGCGGCCGGGAGCTCCCTGGCAGCAGCACCGTCGGTGAAGGAGGAGCCGCTGTACCGCATGAGCGGGGCCCGCGGCGGCGCAGGCCGGGCCGCCGCCGGGCCCGCCCGCCCCGGGAACGAAGAGCGGTGCAAAGTGTGCGGTCTCCGTAATCACAATGCGGAAAAGTGTCGGTATAAAAATCTAAAGTGTCAAAAGTGTGGAAAGAAAGGCCACCTAAAGAAAGTGTGTGTAAAAAAAGAGTGTAGTGTGCATAACCTAGATATCGATACGGAATGCGACGAGAGCAACCTTCAGGCAATCTGTAAAGAGTGCGAACTATTTCATTTGAGGTATGTCAACTATGACCCAATTCTAGTAAATGTAGACATAAACAAACGAATATTTAAAATGGAACTCGATTCCGGTTCAAGCGTTAGTGTTATATCTGAAAGTTTGTACAACAATTATTTTTCAATGGAATGTTTGGAACCATGTAACTTAAAGATGTGTTTTTATAATGGCCACAAAATCGCACCCGTTGGATGTCTAAAACTAAACGTATCCTATAATGGTAAATATTGTCAAATTATATTTTATGTTGTAAAGAATGGTGGGCCACCGCTTGTGGGCCGCGATTTTATGGCCAAGTTTAAAATTTCTTTGTCACAAAACCAAATTAATGTGGATACAAATGATGATATAAAACAGCTGATGAGTGAGTTTGATGACCTGTGGAAAAATGAGTTGGGTTGTTTTAATAAATATGACATACAATTACATTTGAAGGAGAACGCAAGGCCTCGATTTTTTAAACCTCGCACTGTACCGTTTGCCCTAAAAGATAAAGTCGAACAGGAATTACAAAGATTAGGGGAATTAGGTATTTTAATACCGGTTGATCATGCTCAATATGCGACTCCTATTGTTCCAGTACTGAAGGAAAATGGCAAAGTCAAAATTGCGGGCGATTTCTCGGTAACATTAAATCAAGATTTACTTGTTGAAAAATATCCTATGCCTAGAATCGAGGAAGTGTTTGTAAAACTAAGGGGGGGAGAGAAATTTTCAAAAATTGATTTATCTAATGCATATAATCAGTTTAGGATCTCTGAGGAATCGCAAGGTTTAACTACAATTAACACTTCAAAAGGACTTTTTAAATATACAAGGTTGGTCTATGGACTAGCCAACGCGCCGGCCATATTCCAGAAAGCTATGGAAACACTACTCGCGGGGATTGAAGGTGTTAGCATTTGGCTAGACGATATCTGTTGCACCGGTCCCGATAAACAAACACATTTAAGTAGGTTGAGAGAAGTTTTTAGTAGGTTAAAGGACGCAGGATTACGTTTACAAAAAGATAAGTGTGTGTTGTTCCAAGATAGTGTGACGTACCTTGGTTACGTCATAGATAAGAACGGCCTGCATACTAGCCAGGAGAAGGTGGACGCGATCGTCAACGCGCCGGAGCCGACGGACGTCACGGGGGTGAAGCGGTTTCTCGGGATGGTAAATTACTATAGAAATTTCATTCCGAATGCGTCATCCATACTAGGTCCTCTCCATGAGCTGCTACGCGCGGACGCGGCGTGGGAGTGGGGCCCGAGGCAGCGGCGCGCGGTGCAGCTGGTCCGGCGCGAGCTGGCGTCGGAGCGCGTGCTGGCGCACTTCGACCCGGCGGCGCGGCTCGTGCTGGCCGTGGACGCCGGTCCGCACGGCCTGGGCGCCGTGTTGGCGCAGATAGGCGCCGACGGACAAGAAAGGCCATTGGCATTCGCTTCAAGGTCGTTGGGACAAAGTGAAAAAAATTACAGCCAACTTCAAAAGGAAGCGACGGCCATTATATTTGGAATAAAACACTTCCATCAATATTTGTACGGGCGTAGCGAACCTTTTATCCTCAAAACTGACCATAAACCCTTGCTATCTATATTTAGCAATAAAAACGGTATTTCCGTTACATCAGCTGCTCGATTACAAAGGTACGCATTACTACTGTCGGCCTATAACTACGTAGTGCAGTATATACCGAGCGATAACAATGTTGTTGCCGATTATTTTTCACGCGCCTCATTAAAAGACAGTACAGTCACGTCCGAAAATGATACAGAAAAGCTGTATTTGAACTATGTATGTGCTAACTCTTTGCCAATAACATTTAATGACCTGAAAGGGGCAACTGAAAGTGATGTCACTTTGCAGACAGTAATTAAGTATATGCAGAACGGCTGGCCGCGGAAAATAAGTTGTACTTCGATAGCACCTTATTTCAAATGTAAGACAGACTTACAGTATGAAAATGGGTGTTTATTAAGAGGACATAGGGTTGTAATTCCTTTACAGTACAGGGAAAGAATGTTAGAAGAACTACATTCCGGACATTTGGGTATAACCAAATCAAAACATATGGCTCGAAGCCGAATGTGGTGGCCGGGGCTGGATAGTGACATCGAGCGGTACATAGGTTCGTGCAGTCAGTGCGCGAGCGTCCGCGCCGCGCCGGCCCGCGCCCCCGCGCCCTGGCCGCGCCCCGCCGGGCCCTGGCAACGAATACACCTAGACTACTTGTCTGTAGGGCAAACGGTATATTTGGTGGTCATTGATGCGTTCAGTAAGTGGCTTGAATGTATATGTATGAACAATGGGACATCAACGAGTGCTTTAATATTAAAGTTAAAGAACCTATTTTCTGTTTTCGGGTTGCCAAACTTAATCGTTAGCGATAATGATGTTAAGATTAATTCTGTTGAATTTAGGGACTTTTGTCTTTGTTACGGCATAAAATATTTAACATCACCGGTGTATCACCCTTGTAGTAATGGCCAGGCCGAAAATGCGGTAAGAACATGCAAAAATATGTTAAAGAAAATTATTTTTGATAACTCACAAACTAATAATAATTATAACAATGAGAAATTGACGGATTACCTATTTAGTTATAGAAATTCCATCCATTGTTCAACTGGAGCGACACCTGCTAAATTAATGTTCGGTCGAGATATTAAATGTAAACTGGATTTAATTTTACCTACATGCAGTAGTAATAATACCGGAACCGCCGACCAATTAACAGCAAGTAGATGCTTTACTATCGGCGAGATTGTTTGGGCCCGATGGTTTCATCAAAGAAAGGAACTTTGGTCATTAGGTATAATAAAAAAGAAATTAGGTAATCGATTGTTTGAAGTTTTTATCACTGATTATGGGGTTATGACTAAAAGACATGTTGACCAGTTGATAAAATATACGGGGCAGTCGTTACGAGATATTTTAGCGGGGAATGATTGCACAACAAGTGATCCATGTGAGGTAGATAGTAGACCATTGTCTCCACCTGCACCGCCACCGTTGCCGCCCGCAGAGGAGGCTGACTCCCGTGAGCGCGGGGAGGTCACCGACCCCGCCCCGGAGGAGGAGGACGAGGAACAGTGGGCAGAGGCGGTTGGAGAAAATGAACAAGTCTTGAGTGAGCGAGCGAATGATGCACCATTAGACCAAGCACCAGCTGAAGTTGCATCTTCAGAGGCGTCATTGGGTCGGTCACTCAGACCTAACAGAAAAGTAGATTATAAGAAATATTTTTAAGGATATTAGGTAGTTTAAGTTTAGTTATTTTAGGTTATAAATGTTAGTATCTAATTATGTTGTATGTTATTTGCAGAGCTTCGAAATAGTGTTGGAGGAGTGTGGTATACCTACCTCACGATAGATATATATATGCGGGCTACCATACTATAAGCAGTCAATAAACGAGCTTCACTGTGGCCGGTTGTTTTCTTACTACTCTACTAGTTACTACCCGATATCTCATATACATTGTACTTAAGTTAAAAGAACTCATTGGTACATGTCAGCGCCGGGATTCGAACCCGTGTGAGAAGCGGGCGCTTATCCGACTGAGCTACCACCGCTCTTTTCATTTTGATGATTGATTGATTTCATGATTTGTCACCTTGGTGAATGGATTCCAGTCAGAATAGCTCCAGTACCAGTCATTGGTAGATCGAGTTACAGAAACTGGCAGTTAATGGTTAATGATTACCCGCGGAGTCCCCATTCGACGATCGAATGGCGTAGTGGTTAGTGACCCTGACTACTGAGCCGAAGGTCCCGGGTTCGATTCCCGGCTGGGGCAGATATTTGTTTAAAGGCAGATATTTGTACTCGGGTCTTGGGTGTTGATATTTATATTTAGTATCTATCTATCTATGTATTTGTGTAGATATATATCAGCTGTCCGACACCCATAACACAGGTTCTGCCTAGCTTGGGGTCGGATGGCCGTGTGTGAGATGTCCCCACATATTTATATTTATATTTATATTTATTCGTGCATCCCCTAATGTCAATACAACATTTAACATGGATAGATTTTTTTAAAATTCGATAGTCTGATAAAGTTTTTATTTATACTTTTAAGAGCAGACTGTTAGCATATAACCCACACTGTACAAACCGCCATGTCCTGCACTCTACGGCTTCAGTTTCGGAGAACTACGACCAAGTTTTGGTTTCAAAACCACTCGGAAAAGTTCGCAACACCGCCCGGCTAAGTATGGAAAAGTTAAAAAGCACTAACCTCTTTCAGAAGGGTTACTCTATATTGACAAATAACGAACGAACGGGAGCTACTATACAATCGCTACATTCAATACGACGAGATACAGTCGTGGTTCGCGCAGCGGCACTCTTAGAATTCGTTTTTCTTAAGCGAGAGTGACCCTCAGTGCAGGACCGCCCACAAATTCGAGTTTGTACTTGGAAAGGTAGATGTAAGGAAGTAAACTTGGTTGACTTTGAAAATTCTATTATGGCCAGTGTCCTGAGCCCTGACGCAGGTGTTTAGGATTCTGACCAACAAAGTTGCGTGCTATACGTTTCAAGTGTGTATCTGTGTGTTGCCGTGTAGAGCCGTCTGCAGATAAGTGCACCAACAGCAGTATGTCATAGACGGATGTAAGACAACATCAGTTACTCAAGCAGTGGGCTACCCACATTTTCTTCCGCGTTGACTTACGCAACAGTCTCGGGTTTCCGCCACTTTCACTATCAAGATAGTTTATAATAATATAGCCTACGTGTCTGTATAAACTAGATTGATCAGCCAAGAATGCTGGATTACTTGATCTAATTATTTGTGTTACACATGCTTCGATAGAATTAGTGAATGTAGGTTATGTTATGAATTATATAATATTATGTAGGTATAGCAATATAGGCAATAGACAAAAAATAAACGTTAAAACTTTAACTATCTTCTCCCATCCCCGTTGGCTAATGAAACTATTATTTAATTCCCTATTATGTACTAAATTGTGTTTTTCTTTACTACTCTTTTTATTTCTACTATCACATCCCCGCAGCTCTCGAGGTCACATTAACCGCTACACAAGACCATTAACCGTGTTCAAATTAACCCGTCAACCGCCAACAAAGCTAACACCAAGCTCATTACATTTCAGACAGCAGAACAAAAGGGTGGATGCTGGTTGATTCGCCAATCCCGACGCTGCAATGGACGATGCTGTATTTATTCATCGTGTGGATTGGTCCGAAGCTGATGAAGAACAGAAGGCCGTTTGACTTGACGTGGCTGATGATCCCGTATAACTTGGCGATGGCTGCTCTGAACGCGTACATAGTCGTGAGGCTGCTCACTGCGTCGTTCAGGCTGAGATACAGCTATATTTGCGAGCCCTGTCGGCAGCGGTATGATCCGGATGAGTTGCAGGTACCTATGAGTTGATTTATAATGTACAGTCAGCAAAAGAAGTTTGTGTGCCACCCCAGGGTAAGCAGTTCGATCCTGAGACTGATGAATGAATCAAATAATGTTTTATCGATATACATACTTACAAACAATCTCTATAAGTTATGTATTTTTCATGTTCATGTTTTCTCGCGTCGTATGGTTCATAAAATATTTTGCTTTTTTGCTGTCTGTACAGTGTACAACTTGACCAAGCTAAGTTTGCAACTAGCGTATGTTGCGGCTCACACCAAAGACGTGTGAACTTAGCTTGATGGAGTTAATTGTATGCTACTATAAAAATGTTAGCTGAGCGTATTTAACATTACCCTCGTGGCTGCCATGATTTACTGTTCCATCAAAAAGATCCTTTGATATAAAATATGCCTGTACGTTGTCCACATATTATTAGATCAAATTTATCCGTTAAGTTTAAGTAAGTAATTGTTAAAATAAACATTGGACTAGGAACTTCCAAAATATATACTCCATATTCATAGAACTCAATTTACAAGGGGCTTGCAAAGTTTTAACGAGATACACAAATTTAGACTTTTTGCCTGGATCCTGGATGGATATGATATCTTGATTCTTGATCAATAATTTACGAAACCTTTCATAAGATCTATGAATACGGGGGATAGTCTATTAATAATTCTGAATTAATTATCGTATCAGATAAAATATTTCTTAATCCTGTGAGAGGCTAATTACTAAGGATTACAACAAAATACTATACATATATTATGTAATACGAGTACCTTGTACACAATTTCTTCTTACAGTGAATATAAGGTAAGTAATAGTAAGTATATCGAGACGCCTATATTATATGTTGTCAATGTATCTTGTTATGCCGAATCATTATTTTATTAACATTACACGACTTTTTGTCACTTACACTTTTTTATACAATTTTTGCTGACAATCAACTGGCTACCCAACTATCGAATACCCGAAAAGTGCATGTAAGTGCCAAGACTATTCGTGCTAACCAACTACCGTATAACGGGTGTCAAAATTATCTGCTACTGACTCCCTCTCTCCAAACTTGCAGATAACGGAAGCGGTGTGGTGGTACTACTTCTCGAAGCTTCTGGAGTTCTGCGACACATTCTTCTTCATCCTGAGGAAGAAGAACGAGCAGCTGACGTTCCTGCACGTGTACCACCACTCCACCATGTTCAGCTTCTGGTGGATCGGCATCAAGTGGGTGCCCAGCGGGACCAGTGAGTAGCATCATAGAACAAGGAGTACAGTTTTTATGGTAGCATGGGCATAGACTTTAAGGGCCACTTGCAGAAACATATTAAATCTAGATTTAGTGTCAATCTCGATTTAAGAAACGTCAGTCCATATAAAATTTGACACTAAATCGAGATTTAACACTTTAGTGTTATTAAATCTAGATTTAATATGTTTCTGCAAGTGGCCCTAAGGGTATATGCACAACGGTTACATCCAAGAGAACCTGGTGCAGGAGAGTTACTCTATAGTATTGAAAAACGAACGAACGACAGCAGCTGCTGTCGTGCATTCCGTACGTTTAATACAACGAGATGGAGTTGTAGCAGCGCTCCGAAACTTCGTTTTTCGTCATAATATACATATAGAACGACCCCCCAGGGGCCTCAGGTACTAACAGAGAATAAAATAGTATAGAGTGCATGTTATGACAAAATAACAAAATGGCGGCTTTCTGCTCAAGTTGCTTCACCTGCGACTACCGTTGGCAAACAGTTGGGGCTGCTGATTAACTGCGTATCGGTTTAGTATGCCCTTACATACTTCAATGGAGACTTCATAGTTTGCTAGTTATGTAACCTCTTACTCAATCGGTGTAAACTGTTTGTCAACTGAAGATGTAGCCTTATTCATGAACGAATGATAAGAGAACGTGATTCACAGAGCGTCCTACAGATCTCACAATAACGATTCGTGACCCGCGTATGAAGCGTAATATATGCTGTGAAAAAAAATATTCCCCTCACAAGCAAACGACAACATAATATTATTATTTGTAAAAAGTTTTCCCATTACTATTGGCGCCAAGCTACCAAATCCTATATCCCGTGAGCTTCACTGCCAATACGTAGATAATGAACGGGACCCAGTTTCACTAAAACACAATGCAAATCCCATTTTAGTGCCAGCTGAGCCGGCGGTAGTAAAACCTGAATGGCTTGTTGCTACACCGGGTTATGTGAGCCGGCGCCATTGAAACTAATGAATCGCTACTAGGAATACATTGCATACGATATGCATTCAAGCCCGGTGATGCTTGTTAGTAATAAAATTATTCTATCCAATGATAATAATTATGTAAACAGTTCCACATTTAATAAATCGTGGGAATAGATTCTTTTTTCACGAATTCTCAAGTGTCGTAGATCAAAGGCTGTTATGAGTCAACCCTTGTTAATTTACTAAGTACCTATACCACTTTTACAACATCATAATCACCATCATTTTCATCATCCTATTGCGGTCCACTGCTGAACGTAAGCCTCTGCCAAAGCACACCACTGGTATGCAAATAAAGAACTACTTTACTTTACTTTACCACTGAATGCCATCTATAGCTTTCGGCATCTAATCCAAAATTTTGCCACACCCTGTATAATGACTTGTTCAACAGCCTTCCTGCCGGCCATGGTGAACAGCGCGATCCACGTGATGATGTACACGTACTACGGCTTGTCGGTGTTCGGGCCGCGCGTCAGCCAGTACCTGTGGTGGAAGAAGTACCTTACCATCCTGCAGCTGGTAAGCAATTGGCCAAATTACAGTTCGTATACAATGATCAGTCCGTATTTATTCACTATAGCCTAATCATCACATATGTACTTTATAAATGATTTTATGAAGTGGCTTTTGAAATATCTAACTACCTACCTACCATCGAGTAACTAAGTACGAGTAGCTATAGCCTCCTGACCTCGATGTCTTAACCAAACTAATGAGTCACCTGGACGCCGGCCGACAAGTCGCCGCCATATTCTGCGACTTATCCCGCGCCTTCGAACTTGTCGACCATTCACTAATCCTAAACAAACTCAAACTGTACGGTGTTAATGGTTATTTTCTGGAAACCATTGCATCTTTTTTACACGAGCGTAAACAGAGCACACGCGTTAATAATGCACAATCAAACTTAGAAACCATAGGCCCCTGCGCTGTCCCCCAAGGATCGGTAATGGGCAATAACCTGTTTCTAATCTTAATCAATGACCTAACTACAGCGTCTGAAAACGTAGATTATGTTCTTTTTGCCGACGACGGTTGTGTAATTGTTAACGCCGAAAGTTACGAACAACTTAAATCTAAACTAAATAAAACTATCAGCGACCTATCTAACTGGTTCGCTGCCAACGGAATGGCGTTAAACGTTGAAAAAACAAACATAATTCACTTCCAAATGAGAAAAACCAGAGGCCATGAACTGAACATCGTTTGTAACAACTTATTAGTCCCTCAAGTCGACACAGTCAAATACCTAGGATTCACCTTTGATTCCGGCCTGACGTGGATACCGCAAATTGACAATATTTGTTCTAAACTATCATCAGCCTCTTATGCTCTTAGCAGATTAATTACTACATTGTCTGAAGATAACATGAAAAAAGACTACTTTGGATATTTCCACTCAATACTAAGTTATGGTGTCGATATCTGGGCCAACTCAACTGATGCAGGACGTGCTTTCAGATCTCAGAAACGTGCACTGCGCATAATGGCGGGCGTACCTTGGGACACCCCAGCAAAGCAACTATTCATAAAACTACCCAGATAACTATTGATGGCATAAATATAGATAGGGTTGATACAGTAAGAAATTTAGGGTTAATTATGGACAATGAGTTGCGTTTTGTGGAACACGTTAATTCTAAAATAAGGAATGCATTTTATCGTTTAAAGGTCCTTTATAATATACGACAGTACCTTTCAGAGGAGTTAAGGATACTGCTCACTGAGTCGTTGGTTCTGTCTTTGTTTAATTTCGGCGATGTGGTGTATGGTCCAAGGTTATTTCAAAAAACTGCACGAGCTATACAAAGAGTACAGAATGCTTGTATGCGCTATTGTTTTAAAATACCAAAAAGGGCGCACATCACACCGTATTTGGTTGAAAAGGGCATACTGAACATGGCAACCCGAAGACAGCTACATCTGGCAAATCTGGTGCATAAAGTGGTCCATACGCATAGTCCAGAATACCTATTTTCAAAGTTATATTGGAAAAATAATACTTGCAATTATAACACTCGTAGTAGGGCACTAAATCAAATAAATTTACCAATACACAAGACACAAGGGTTTAGAGGCAGTTTCAGATTTGCAGCCGCAAAAATCTGGAACGATTTACCACCTCCTTTTCAGATGAAAACTAGTCGACGAGTTTTTAAACATAATTTTAAAATATTTTTACGTCAAAACCAAAAAAAAGAATTTGCCTTACTATTTAAATTACAAAAATGATAATCTATTAAATTTTTACTATCATTTATACCATGCCATCAAATCGGTTGTCTAGTTTATTAACTATGTGTTTACATATATACATATATCTTCTATTTATTATTTAACCACACTTGCATGTATTAATACCTATTTATCTATGCAACACTATACACATATAATTACAATAAAACCTTATGTGTGTACCTTGTGACCTTTAGTTTTAGTTTTAGTTTTTAAGTTAGTATTAAGAACTGGGCAGTCTGAAAACCAGCGCAGTGTGTTGCCGCATGCAATACGCAGCATTAGCTGAGGCTGTCCTTTTGCCACCTTTGTATTTATAAGTAAGCTTTCAAATTGTATTTTCTGTTTGTGGCAATAAACTATTTTTCTTTCTTTCTTTCTTCTTTCTTAAACTTAAAATATTAACGCTGCCGTGTCTATACATATTAGAAATAGCTAAATACGTAAGGCGTAATCTTAGCCTTTTCCCAACAAACAAGGATGTTCGTCCAAACACCTGCCCTCGCCGTGAAGATAAGCTGTACTGTCCCGGCTGCAGGCTAACTAAGTCTAATAAACTCATCCATATAATAGGACCAAAAATATATAACGTAATCCCTGAGAACATTAAAAACGAAACAAATGAGGCCACCTTTACAAAAAAACTTAAAAATATGTTGCTTAATTCGGCATGCTATACTATAAATGAGTTCTTTGACCTTACCTCGCCACCCCATGCACTATTGGTACCTACTACCAACAGTAACTCTCATAACGATGAAAAACAGTGTGTATAAAGCTTTCAAATAAGATACTATCATACTAAAACACAATGCTAATATGCAAATAATGCCTAAAAACTATTGATGTACTACCTCAAATTCAAATTCAAATTCAAATTCAAATTCAAATTCAAATTCAAATTCAAATTCAAATTCAAATTCAAATTCAAATTCAAATTCAAATTCAAATGGTTTAATCGACGTAAAATTTTACAATTATTTGTCGATAGTCATCTACCACCATTTCACAAAGGCCCCGTCATTGAGAAGGAAAGAAATGGCGAAAGAAACTCCTCGAGCATCTTTTCAACTTTTTCCTTATAATCTATTACAATTTTTACTTATATCTAGTACCTACAATTTTACTTAAGTACCTATATCCATTTCATTTTTTCAATAGCCTTAGCTGAGGTGGACAAGACCACGCGTTTTTGTCGTTTAAATAATCATTTATACTATAGTAAGCTTTACTACATAATGTAGCTTTAACATAATTCTTAAATTTTTGCTCAGTAAGGTTTATTGCTTCATTTGGTAATTTATTATAAAAACGTATACCCCATGAATGATGTGTTTGTTTTCGAAAGTCTGAGTGTGGGGAAAAGCAACTTATTTTTGTTTCTGGTCTCAATACCGTGAGTGGCTCCTACTTTAATAAATGAATTTAAGTTTTTACGAACATACATAATATTTTCATAGATATATTGGCATGGAACAGTTAGTATACCTATTTCCTTAAACGTATCTCTTAATGAAATTCTAGACCCTAATACATATATGGCTCGAATTGCTCGTTTTTGCAGAACAAAGATTTGATTAATGTCAGCCGCTCGTCCCCACAATAGAATTCCGTAAGACATAACACTATGAAAATAACTAAAATACACAAGCCTGGCTGTATCTACATCTGTTAACTGTCTAATGGTTCTAACCGCATAAGCTGCAGAACTCAATCTACCGGCTATCCTCTCAATATGGGGTCCCCATTGCAACTTTGAGTCAATTGTAATACCCAGGAATACCGTTTCATTTACTAACTCTAGCTTATCGTTATTCAATGACAAATATGTCTCTACTTGTCTTACATTAGGCAAAGTGAATTTAATACATTTTGTTTTCTTGGAGTTAAGAGCTAAATTATTTACAGTGAACCAATTAGCAACTATGGAAAAAGTACTGTTTGCATTGTCAAAATTATTTATATGTATAAAGAAATACCTAACTATCAATGCTTCTACTTTATGAATAAAATTATATAACTACCTACTTTAGCTAGTCTATGTTATATTGTATAAGTAACTTAATTATACCTAGTGCATAATTACCAATTACCTATACCTATGTAAATGACTTGTAATATTATTGAAGTTATTACCAATAAATGATTGAATTGAAATTGAAGAGGTATAAATGTAAACACTGTTATTAAATTTTAAAAAAATTAAAAAAAATAACTACTGAACTGTTTTGTCACTTTCTCAAAGTACAAATTGTTTAAGGGATAGGTACTTTATAAAACTTTAAAGGAATAACAGGGATACTCCATAAAACTTTTAATATAGGTATTTTTAAACTATATATTATATTTTTTTTCAATGTCCTACTCATAGCACGCCAGGTGTCAGGAGGATAGAAAAAAATATGTTTTTGACAAAAAAAAAAAAACTTACTTTACAACTGCTTAAAACAATAGTTGAAGATCTCAGGGAAACAGAGAATACGAATTACGTAAAGTATTTGGTATTTCTTACCAATTTTATTTAATCTTGTCCAGTACCGTTATTGGCCCAATTTTATTTTATTATATATATACTTCTTATTTAGTGTAAGAAACATGAACCAACCATTATAACATACATTTAATATCAATAAACCTGAAAAAAATTAATAAAACCTTTACGTTTATTTTCGATTTAAGCATTATTAGCATCCTTATAACCTCTACTATCACTTTAGATCTAGTTCACCATAAATAGGATAACATCTTTACGATTATCTTCGATTTTAGCATTCCTAGCTTCCTTTTAACCTCTACTCATTCTTTAACTCTAGATCCAGTTCACGTGCGCTCTGGTGCTGGCGGTGAACGGCATCAGGACCGGCTGCGAGTTCCCGCTGTGGATGCACTACGTGCTCATCGTCTACATGATCTCCTTCATCGTGCTCTTCGGAAACTTCTACATGAAAGCCTACATCGCCAAGGTAAGTTATGTTTTCTTTTACTGCATTGGTTGTTGTTGCTACTACTTCAAGATTACGGTCAAGATCTATAGGTTTAAGTCGATATTAATTAATATAATTTTATCTAGCTACTTAATCTACACTGATAAACTATACAAACTCTCGGTAGGTATTAGAAACTTGACATCATTGTTTGAAACAATGCAAAAGCAAAGATAGTCACAGCGCAATAGGAACCGAGTCTAGAGGAGCTGTTAGCCGGGGGTGCCGGGGTGCTGTAATATTTGCTGTAGACATCATCCCAAAATTGCACGCGTTCTGGCTGCCAGTTCCGTTTCAACTGAGGTTTCAGGTTCAATACCATATACGGATACGGTCCGTTTGAGGACACTGCTGGCCAGCCCTCGGGGTATTGTTCAGTGTTGACTGGTACTGGTTTTCTGAAAAGATGAAAAAACTGATTGAGAAAATATGCAAATACATACCATATTTACCTTGTAAACCCACGTAGAGCCAATAAAAAATAATTAAAACTTGGAAGTTGAAAGAGAAACAACATAATAATAGTAAACGAAAATGTAGTTAAATGAAAACTTATGTAAGTAATTAAAAACTAACCCGGTCTTAATAAAGTTGACCCACAGCTGCACCATGGACTTTTTCATCAAATGGTAATCACTGGTATTAGACGCATTTGGACCATCCAGGACCATCTGTGTGTGATCGCAATGATTCGCACCTACTGGTGGTTCTGCAGTCGGATTTCCCGATTCCGGAACGAAATCAAACTCTAAAAAGTACATATTTTCATTACCAGCTTCTACTTGCAGTGAGAGTGCTCGGTGAACACCATATGTAAACAACACGTCAGAAAAATAGTCGATAAAACCCATTTTTCTATCAGTATTTAATTTCGAAAAAAATAACTCTCTTGCTGCATCAGCGACCGCTTTTCTTTCATTTTGAGTCTCAAATTTCAAGTCTTCAGGTAAATAATCTGACAGATCCGCTACCATTTCATCTATCCATCTATCATAAACTGGCATTCTAAATAAACCTTCCATATTTGAAAACCCAGTAAGTGTGGGGTATTTCTCATAAGTTCCTTGTTTTAATATATCGAATGGGGCAGTTTTTAAAACTGCTTCGGATTCTAAATCACATTCAATGCAGGGGACAAACTGGAAAGAAGAATCTTTTCCTTCCCAAAAACTGTCTTTCGTTAAACTTTCTATAGATGAGCCTTTAAAGAAATCTTCTAAGGCACCGATGTCATTTGCATTACTAAAATTCATTCTTATGGCTTGCGCTTTTGCTACTTCTATGGGATTTTGCTGTACGCTCCAGGTTGAGATACTAGATCCACTTTGTGCTATGACTTTGTTAAACAATCCTTTCGTAGTTTCCGAGAGAACAAGCAGATCAACGGCGGAAGATCCTGCACTGCAGCCATCGATAGTGACATCATCGGGGTTTCCCCCAAAACTACGAATATTTTCTTTAACCCAGCGCAAGAGTGCTAGCATGTCTTTTAGACCAGCATTTCCGGGGACATCTGCAGTACCCAAACACAAGAAACCCACAATACCAAGACGATAATTAAACGTCACTGCTACCACATTTCCCTCTTTCACTATGGAATAAGGTTTTTCTAAGTTTCCATATCCTGCAGCGTAGCCTCCGCCGTGGATATTAACCATAACTGGTAAATTTGTCTCATTTGTGTTCGGGGTAAATACACTAGCTACGAGGCAGTCTTCTTGTGCTATATCTTTGTAAATGTCACCGGCTTGAGGACAGACGATGAATTCGTCTTGTGCATCTAGAATGTCTGACCACTGTGGTGCTGGTAATGGACCCTGAAAGCAGGAACAGAATTATATAAAACTTTAAAATATAATTTATTACGGCTTTATTAGCTTCACTAAGGTTAATGGCTAACCATTCGGTCAATAATAATTATAAAAATAACATACGTACCTTGAATTTGTTTACCCCAGTGGGAGCAGTAGCATATGGAATTCCGTAAAATTCGAATATATCCCATTGTTGATTTTTGTAACCTCTAACACGGCCAGAACTTATTTGCACTAATCTTGAATTTTCTTCTTCACTTGAATCACATAATTGTAATTTAATTACGGTTAAAAAAAGAAAGATTAACGATGTTGTTTTCGTCATTGTTTTGAAATGAACTGATTATTCAATTAGCTGGCTATGATATATAAAGAATTTATTTCATGATTTAACATAATTATTATCGGTATTCTCCGAAGCGATATCAATATTTGGTTTAGATCGGTTGCTAGATATTGATGATTGGACTAATTAATAGTCAAAGACATCAGTTAAAAATTCAGGGTATCTAAACTATTCTGATAACAATAAAATTTATTACTAAGTAGACTTGTTCTAATATATTTCAGGCATACTTATCAAAACAAACAAGAGCAGATTTTTCAATAGTAAAATAAAAGTTATCTCTACAAAATTTTGAATGTTATCACATCTGAATATTTTTTAAATAACATTTAAGTAAGTATCTCACTATATTAACAAATTAATAATATACTTTTGACTAAATTTTTATTTTTTTATTTTTATAAGCCTAATTACACAGAACACTTAGTACATTTAATTATTATTAGAAACGTGATATCACAGTTTGGAACATTGCTAAAGCAAAGATGGCCACAGCACAATAGGACCTGAGCCTAGAGGAGCTGTTAGCCGGGGGCGCCGGGGTGCTGTAATATTTGCTGTAGACGTCATCCCAGAATCGGGCGCGTTCTGGCTGCCAGTGCTGCTTCAGCTTGGACGGAATGTTGATGTCCATGTAGGAACCGTTCACGGACGCCGCGGGCCAGCCCTCGGGGAATTCTTCGGTAACAGCTGGTACTGGTTTCCTGAAAAACATATGGAGACTAAGAAGACGATAATAAAAAAATATATATTATTATCATTTCATCAAGTTGATGTGTTTGCGGATGGCTGGCCAAAGTTAAAAAAGGCATGTCTGAAATTTTGTGAGTCTGATGGATAAATATTATTAACTAAGTATTATTATTATTAGAACATTATTATTAACTAAGTATTATTATTATTGTGCCTCTATGTAGCGCTAAGGTTTTTCTTTTAAACTGTAATGCTATGTAGTGTGATGATGAATAAATAAATAAATAAATCATACACTTTTTGAGGTGCGGAATCCTCAGAAGCTATAAAAAAATACTAACCCGGTCTTGATGAAGTTCAACCACAGTTGCACCATGGACTTTTTCAACAAATAGTAATCATTGGAATGCGGCCCTTCTTCTGGTTGCTCCTGGACTATTTCTGATTGATCGCAATGGTCAGCGCCCGGTGGTGGCTCTGTCGTAGAATTTTCAGTTTTTTCAACGAAAGTATACTCTAAGAAGTACACATTTTCATTTCCAGCTTCTACTTGTAATTTAACTCCTCGATAAACACCATAAGCAAACATGACGTCAGTAAAATAGTCAATGTACCCCTGCTTTTTATCCGTATTTAACTTTGTAAAGTACAACTCTTTTGCTGCGTCAGCGACAGCTTTTTTTTCATTCGCGGTTTCGAATTTTAAATCTTCAGGTAAATAATCTGACATGTCTTCCGTCATGTTATCTATCCATTCATCATAAGTCATCATTCGCATTAAACCTTCCATATTGGAAAATCCAGTAAGTGTGGGGTATTTCTCAAAGGTTCCTTGTTTCAATACATCAATTGGTGCAGTTTTTAAAATTGATTCTGATTCTAAGTCTCGCTCGAGACAAGGAACAAATTGTAAAGAAGAATCTTTACTGTCCCAAAAACCAAAGTTGGTTAAACTATCTATATTTTGGTTCTTATAAAAATCTTCAAGAGCAATAAAGTCATTCACATTATTGAAATTCATTCTTTTGGCTAGCATCTGTGCTATTTCTATGGGATTTTGCTGTACAGCCCAACCGCCTACACCAGATCCACTTTGTGATATAACTTTATTAAATAATCCTTTAGTTGCTTCTGAAACAGCTAATAGTTCAACGGAGACCGATCCCGCGCTGCAGCCAGCGATGGTTACATCATCCGGGTTTCCGCCGAAATTCCGAATATTTGCTTTAACCCAGCGCAAGAGAGCGACCATGTCTTTCAAACCAGCATTGCCGGGGACATCTTCAGTGCCCAAACACAAGAAACCCAGAACACCAAGACGATAATTAAACGTCACTGCTACGACATTTCCCTCCTTTACTAAAGAATATGGGAGCTCTAGGTTACCATATCCTGCTGCATAGGCTCCGCCGTGGATATTGACCAGAACTGGCAGATTGGCCTCATTTGTATTCGGAGTAAATACATTAGCTACAAGACAGTCTTCTTGTGCTAACGGTTTGTAATATTCGATGGATTGAGGACAAATTATGGTTTTATTTTTTGCATCTAAAATGTCGGACCACTCTGGTGCTGGTGAAGGGCCCTGAAAAATAATTCCCAATTTGAACAACTCACAAGGCATTAAGTACTCAATAAATAAACTAAATTTTAAAGGTTAACCCCCTTATTCATAAAAAAATTAGTAAACGCTTTAGCTATTGAACTGTTTTGTCCCTCTCTGTCAAAGAACAAATTGTTCTATGTCAGAGAGTGACGGAACAGTTCAATAGCTAAAGCTTCCACTAACTTTTTTATGAATAAGGGGGTAAGTTATTATAAATATTATAATATTTTTAATAATGAAGTAAGTATACTTACTCTGAATTTGTTTACCCCAGTGGGAGCAGTAGCATATGGTATTCCGTGAAATTCGAAAATATCCCATTCTTGATTTTTGTAACCTCTAACACGGCCTGAGCTTATTTGAACTAATTTAGAATTTTCTTCTTCACTTGAATGGCATACTTGTAATAAGTTGACAACAAATAAAAGAAAGACCAACACTGTTGTTTTCTCCATGATTTCGAGATAAATGGATCATTATTATCTGGCTCTCCTATATAAAGAAGTCCATACCATGTTTTTGCAAACGATATCGAATATGTGCTCTGATCGTTTGCATGATATTGATAAGTCATGCTTAGTAATTAATTTTAGGTATGAAAAAAGCAATGATGTACTTATATTTCAGATACACACAGTACATATTGTTGAGTTACAAGAAATAATTTTATAATAAGGTTTGGTCAATCAGGAGAAGAAATGGCAAGTAACTCAAGTGTATAGACGTCCTCAAGGTAACAACACGATGTGACGGACGTGCATACACGTCGAAATTAGAGCTCTTGTTTTTTTTGTTCCCGTCAGTCAGCAGGTGTCACAACACGGAGAACCACCTATCAACCAATTTTTATTGTTTAAGACGGCATATAACTATGAATACTTATATGCACAAAAACAATTTGCATATCTGTCTAAACATGTTTCCACTGAAAATGAAAATACTCGAGACTTCAGTGACGGCTTATTGCAACTATAAGGGGTAGAACTTAAGACACATCATCAGATTGCTCCATTGCGCGCTAAGAGACAATGAAATGATATTTTCGAATCCTTGGCTTTATGCAAGCAATTATTGGGATATAAAACAACTGATGATGAAATATCTCTTATATATGTAAAATAGGTACCAATCTCGACGTGTATAGACGTCGCTGTCACATCACAACTGTGTCAATCCTATATGATGTGAAAAGACGTTATAACACGTCGTTGTTATTTGTATGGGGAAAAAAGTGTCACATCACGAGGACCAGGCCTGACTGAAGTATCCACCAAAGTGTTAAGCTCAGTGTGCAGTTGTGCACACTATTCTATGTAACTGAAAATAATCAATTCAATTAATGCTTTTTATTTATACTTTAAAAATTTCTTAAATTATTTTCAGGACTAATCTTTATTGTGTAGACGCTTAGATGTAAATATTATTTTTGGATGCACCTTTGCAGTTATTTGCTTATCTGTAATACCGTATCAATCAACAATACACTGCACTATTATATTTTTTCCTGATAGGTAGTATCATTGAAAGCTCCGTTTTATTCTGATAAGCGATAGCAACATGACAAACAAAATACTGAAAGATAATTCATCATGCCTATTCCCAAAACCTCAATCTTAACTCGGATATTTGAAAAAACTCATGATGACTTTATTCATCTTCGTATTTTGTGAGTGCCCTATATTCCAATTTAGAAACATAAAGGTTCTTATATATACATATTTTGTATACAGAAAAATCGATCACGTTTTTTGTAAACCGCTAGCGTACTGTTGCATATTTTATACTGATACTAATCGCAGCCAAGTTGTTGCACACCGACCATACGTATTCTACCAAAGATCTCATTTAAATAAAAAAATAACACACACACACACTCACGCCTTATACTAATGTACTCCCTTGCGGGGTAGGCAGAGGTGCATTGCTGCACCCACTTTTCGCCAGAGTGTTATGTTAGTCCCAATGTAATAGGGGGCGGGCCTATTGCCATTTTACGGGCACATCCAAGACCCGATAACAAATATCTGTGTTTAACCCGCGGATAGTGAAGCGCGACTTTGTGTCACGAAATTTGACGCGAGCACTGGCGGGTTAAACAAATATCTGCCCCAGCCGGGAATCGAACCCGGGACCTTCGGCTCAGTAGTCAGGGTCACTAACCACTACGCCATTTGGTCGCATTTAAATTAGTAATTTTCTATTCTATCTATATTGATTTTATGTGTAGAAGTTGCTTCAAATTATCGTCTAATAATTGTATGTTTTTAATTATATTTTGACACCACATATTGTATAATTATCGTATAGATAACATGAATAATCCATCGATCTACTTGGGTGGTATGCGCTATCTGACCTGAAGATAAAAACGTTGATAGGTGCTATTAACAAAGAATACCTACACAAAACCTATTTTTAGTTGGTAACATGGAGATAGTGTAAATAAATCAGTCGGAGTTGATAGAGGATTCAAATTATTCACAAGAACGGATTTACCATAATTTATTAGACAAAAACACCAAGACTAAACACCAGTTCCTGCTGGTATCGGGGTAATGTAATAACGACTGTAGATGTCGTTCCATAAACTAACATATTCTGAGCGCCAGTTCTTCCTCAGCCGTGGTCGCAAGTTCATCTCCATGTACGAGCCAGTCGGTGACGCTGCGGGCCACCCGTCAGGGAATACTGATGAAGCATTTGGAACTGGTTTCCTGAATATAAAAAAAAATAAAATTAGGAATGTTTGTGAAAAAATATGTCATCAAAAATCTTAAGAGTATATATTTGTCAAAAGTGAACAATATGAAGTAATTAATTAATCCGCTTTAACTTCAATCATTGAAACTTACCCTGTCTTAATAAAGTTGATCCATAACGCTGTCATTTTCTTTTTCATCTCGAAGTAATCACTGGAATGTGCTACGGGCTCTGGTCGCTCAAATACTATCTCCGACTGTGTGCAGTGGCCAGCGCCGTGCACGTTGTAAGGCTCATCAGTCGGCACTTTCGAGTCCTCCACGAAGGAAAATTCGAAATAGTAAACATCTTCATTGCCAGCTTCGACTTGATAATTTATAGCACGAATTAGAGGGTATACAAACATTGCGTCTGAGAAGTAATCAATAAAACCCTGCTTGAAATCGTCATGATCAAAATACAACTCCTTAACTGACTTGGCTGCCTCTTTTTGTTCATCACTAGTATTGAATTTCAGATCTACAGGGAAGTAGTAGGCTAGATTAGACTGTATGTCATCTTTCCAGTCATCGTATGACTGCAATCTGTACAATCCTTCCATATTTGCGAAGCCAATAAGAGTAGGGTACTTTTTGAATGTTTCACTTTTTAGTGTATCTAGAGGTGCGGTTGTCAAAACCGCTTCTGTGCCTGTGTGCCTTTCAAGACAAGGAACAAAATATAAATCTTTGTCTTTGATAGTCGAATGGGTATGTTTTACTAACTCTTCTGTAGATCTGTTTGTATAAAATTCTTCTAGAGCATGCAAATCATCCGATATATCAAAATTCATTTTCATAGCATGTGTTTGTGCTATTTCTAAGGGGTTTTGTTGCACACTCCAGGATTCGATACTGTTTCCACTTTGAAGTATAACTTTGTTAAATAACCCCTTTGTTGTTTCTGAGAGAGCCAATAGCTCTGCGGAGACTGATCCAGCGCTGCAGCCGGCGATGGTAACGTCGTCAGGGTTTCCGCCGAAATTGGCAATATTCTGATTGACCCAATTCAAGAGCGCCACCATGTCCTTCAATCCGGCATTACCGGGAATACCCTCAGTGCCCAAACACAAGAAACCCAGCATACCGAGGCGATAATTAAAAGTGACTGTTACCAAATTTCCATCTTTAACTAGAGAATAAGGTAATAAGTGGTTGCCACTTTTATTATAGAATGCGCCACCGTGGATATAAACTAAAACTGGAAGATTTGTATCATTTGTGTTCGGGGTAAATACATTAGAAGTGAGGCAATTATCATGTCCTGTAGGGTGAGCGTGCTGAGCACAGACTATGGTTTTGTCTATTGCCTCCAAAGTATCTGACCAGTGGGGTGCTGGTAATGGCCCCTGAAACAAAGAACACATTGAAAAAACATACTAATAAAGGAGTTTCAAGGAGAGGCGATAAGAATCGCACTGCAGTATTGTAAAAATAAATAAATACCTTAAACTTTTCGCGGCCACTCGGAGCAGTAGCGTATGGTATTCCATAAAATGCAAAAATATCCCACTCAGAATTTTTATATCCTTTAACCAGTCCGGAGTGTATTTGAACCACTTTAGAGTTTTGTTCCACGGAACTCGAAAAACATACTTGTACTTGGTTTATTATGCAAAGAAATACGACAAAAACAGCTGATTTACCCATGGCTGCGAGATGAATAGATGCATCACATACGAGTACCAGACACTTCTTTATCGATATATGCAACACTTGTGCAGATATCTGATTAGCATGTTCAGATAACTACAATCTCCATCTGACGGTAGTACGAGATTAAACAGCTTGAGTTATAAAATATAGTATCATATCCATAATCCATCCACATCATGCATTTGGTGGTGTGGTCACACATGCACACATTGCATAACATAATGTATAGTATAGTAGAGGTATACTAACTTAATTTTTGTCCCAGAATACGCACGGCAAAACTTTTAAAGACGAAGCGAACCTCATAGGCAAAAGCTGTTATTATCTAGAAGTTATTATCATAGTAATTAATATTAACTAAAAGTGAACTGCTAACGAACTGTGACTACCATTTTAGATGTAGGTTGTAGATTACACTCATAATGATTCTGAAAAATGTATAATAGACGCATTTTTCCTGAAATAAAAATGACATATTATGTATCTAGCCTATCTGAAACCTAGTTAAACATTGTGAGATATGGCGTTTCGACTTTCTCCGTGTTCGGCATCATAAGGGTCACAGTGACAGTTAAATAAAGTCCATTTTTCTCTCCACCTTTAGTTTGCAAGGTGCGGGTGCCTATATAAATAGAGTGAGTCGCCCGCGCGCCTCAGTTGTAATATCACCATGCAGAAATGACTAGGTTTCAGATAGGCTAGATACATAATATGTCATTTTTATTTCAGGAAAAATGCGTCTATTATGTAGTCTGAGCCTATCTGAAACCTAGTTAAACATTGTGAGATGTGTTTATTATCGCATGGTGGAGAGAAAACCAACTGTGACCCATAAGCTACTGATGAGTATATCAGTAGATAAATATTTGAATCTATAAATTTATAATGCATAGATTTCTAGGTAGTAGATATACTAAAAAGAAAGGTATAAGTATACATAAGACTTAAGTACTTCCTTATTATTCGTGACTTGTCAGAAAGTTATGGAAGGTATGTACCTATACATATAGGTAGGTATTATACATATGGATACACACAGTGCCTCTTCGAAAGCAATACTTATAAGTATGTAATTATTAATCAAAATCTTGTTATTGTCAAGGCAATATTTTTAACATACACTAGCCGAATGGATGGAACCAGTGAAATACTTTGCAACAATATTTAAAAGCTGTAAAATGTAGAATATCGATCCAGGCCGCTGGGGCTCAGGCCAGCACATGCTGACTAGGGTATGTAATTCTGGACTGACCTCAGAAATGCAGCAGCCGACCCTGGAGCCTCGAGGACCTGCTCAGTCAGCCCCGTACGACGACACGGCCTGCAACACCTGGCGCGGCATCTAGTCCTTGGAACGATGAGTGGTGCTTGAAGGGAAGATACTCGTAATTTTACTAAATATCACAGCCTCATCAGCTACTGGAAAAGATTAGATGAAGGCTGTGACACTGGCGGATAACTAAGTATGCAGTTTTTCAAAACATGATGCAGGTCACCATATTCATATTCTAGATTGACAAGTAACACACAGTCTAATTTTGTATTCTAACTAACTCGGCGGTTAACGAGTTCCTGTGCAGTCCTACTAGGAAGGAAAGTTATTTTATAAGCCTTTGCACCGATTTTGTTGGCTACTATCATTCTGTATCATCATGTGTGAATATTATGAGCTCTGGCAGCATTCCTTGGTAGATGACATCAATTAATAAAGATTGATTAACACAACAATAACAATTATAATAGTTGATAAATGAAAACCGGCTAAAATGTCTTAACTGCGTAAGTAAATGATCAGTCATGCCCCCAGGATAAGTAAAATGTTCAGTACTTCATATGAAAAACATTAACAAGGTCACCTTTAGGTATGTTCGTCAATACTAAGGGCAGGTCCCGGCCAAAACCTTAATTTAGGCTTCGCTTTGTTGCAACTTCAAAGGTACGTAGGTACCTACTTACATTGTTGTAGGTTATGAATGTTGAAGCGTGTTAAGTAGAATACACAAAGCTTTCTGGTCGGTTCGATTTTAAAACCATTAAGTCAACCAAGACAAAACAAAATAAAATAGCTCGATTAAATAAAGATGGTACGTAAAGATGTTAGTTGTACCTGATCAGACCTGATGCAACGACAGCCAACATAGATATACTCTCTAATCTGTGGAAGCAACAATCATGGTGGCGGGAACATGGACAGTTGGACGAGCCACCTCGAGCCTGACTTATCAGACTTTTAATTGACAGTTCGCCAACAGCAGATAGCTTGCGGATATCTATAGGTAAACTTAGGTAGTTAGCTATACCCAAGAAGGCAGCTAAGGAAGGTTACCTACTTCAGCGACCTGGTATTGCAGTTCTCTCACGCCTTGTACTAATGTACTCCCTTGCGGGGTAGGCAGAGGTGCATTGCTGCACCCACTTTTCGCCAGAGTGTTATGTTAGTCCCAATGTAGGGGGCGGGCCTATTGCCATTTTACGGGCACATCCAAGACCGCCGGGAATCGAACCCGGGACCTTCGGCTCAGTAGTCAGGGTCACTAACCACTACGCCATTCGGTCGTCACAAAACTTAACCAAAATGGAATTGTGAAAACAGCACGTCTGCATCTTAACCAGTCAGTCTAAGTAGTTTCAACAGATAGGTACAGTGTTGAAAAATTGTTATGAAACGTTTGACCCAGAATCGAATTAAAAATACATTTTCATTAGAGAAGCCGTTTAGGCAAGAATAGGTACTTGCACTCTTTGAATTGTGCTCCAAATGATGACCTTCGAAATTCATAGAAATTTAATGACGACTGCCATTGTTTATTATCTAGCCCAGTAAATTGAGTTGGGCTACGGCTACACGTGATGTGATACACAGTACACAGTAGGTATATGCATGTTCCCAGAATAGTGGAAATTATAATTTTACCAAAAGGTAGTCGTCTCGTGCAAGAGCACCGTTACTCGATTTATTCGATACACAACTAGTAGACAGCTGCTGCGTAGGAGGTTCACGCATTTTTCAACAAAGAGCTCGGACACACACTCACAATCCACTGGGACATAAGGAAGACAGCTAATACTAATTAATTCTAATTAATTATGCTAATAATAATTCTGGTGTTACTCAGAAACCGCGATGACACTCTGATCATGATCACCCGACAGTAGAATCATAATAAATTCGGTAACTTGTGAAGCGGTATGGTATAGCAACAGCGACTTTCACGAAATCAGGAATTAGCTCAGTGCTTTCAGGTTGAACACTCGCCGGTAGGATTCACTTTGCTCACAGCCGAGAAAAGAAAAGACTCAAAGCTGCCGATGTGTCATGACACTTAAAGATAGTGTCTGGGGGGTCACTTTATATTACGAAAAACGAACTTTCAGTGCACTGCAGCGCGAGCTATCTGTTTGTATGTATTAAACGTGCCGATTGCACGACAGCTCTCGTTCGTTCGTTTCTCATCAGTTTAGAGTAACGCTTCTGTACTTACCGTGCGACACCATTCCCATGAGCAGTCCAATGATCTTTAGGCAGTTTAGAACAAAAGCTGCATTAGACAGTTTCTTCAGCAGACATCGAAATAAAAATAAAAAATTCTTGCACAACTATCCCCAGGAGCAGTCTACAGGTCACTTTGGGCAGTTCAGAAGAAAGCTGCTTTAACAGAATACCCTACCTCAGCGGAGGCATCAAATTGAAGTGCTATAACACTTGTAGAAGCGGTGCACGTTACCCGATTTGTCGTCATCCATGCCGATGCGGCTACGGCGACTGCAGGTGGGTACTCAGGCTTCGTTGGTGTGCCCTTGTATGGCTAACATGACCAACCTTGGCAGTAAACGTTCGTCCGCATATGCCATAATCACTGATGAATAGCGCACGATACCTTCTAAAGAAGTCACTAACAATGATGGCTGATGATGATGATGATGACCGTGCTAGCAATAGTGCAGGCGGTTCCGCTGAGCATAAAATCTCTTCCCAGACAGGGGGCGTTTGGATCTGGCAACCAGAACAGGAGTGCCAGGTGTGCGCAGCGATGCAGGTGGGACAACACAGCCGCCAGGGCAGGAGTGCATGGCTGGGTCTATGCAGCGATGCAGGTAGCACAAACCGGTGGCCAGGGCCAGGACCGGGTGTACAGCCGCCAGGGCAGGAGCGCATGGCTGGGTCTATGCAGCGGTGCAGGTAGTAAAAACCGGTGGCCAGGGCCAGGACCGGGTGTACGCTGCGATGCAGGTGGCAAGAGACGGCGGCCAGCGCAGGAGCGCAGGGCCGGGTGTACGCTGCGATGCAGGTGGCACGAGACGGCGGCCAGCGTGGGAGCACAGGGCCGAGTGCAGGTTACACGAAACTTCAATTTCACCGAATCGGCCTGCCTACCCTTCAGCGGGTAGGTACCGGCGCGATCACATTACTCACCGCACATGCCACAATGTCCCAACATACTGAAACTCGGAGCCACGTGCTTCCTGTAAAAAATCCTATGACGGTCCTGGAAAGCTCCTGTTTGTAAAGCCTTACATAAGCTATAATAAAGTGCATTATTGTAATAGCAAAGTCTTTATCAACAGTTTTCTAAAAATATTAGAAATTGAGGGTAGAAAAATACCTATATTTTTATTATTTTTTCCTGTATAAAATAAACATTATGCTTTACTTAAAGCGGTCATTAATGTAAGTATCTAGCTCAAGCGCCACTAGTAGGACCGGAATATGTGATCAATCATCACTACTACTATTGAATCGGACCCTACTGCGTGGGATAAAAACCCCAAGCGCCGGAGCATTATGACCAGTGGCTGAGCTTTTAAAAGCAGTAATTAATAGCATTTTACTCACGGCTTATCAGCTCAAACCTTCGTTGCGAAATCCTCAGCAATGGCTGCGTGCGCAGCAGCCGGCAGGCCTCGCTCCCTGACGCCACGTGTCGCGGTGGCCGCGCCCCGCGCCGCCTGGTCCGCATCACGCTTCTCCCGGCAGTGAGGACTCCGCAAATTCAATATTATATTTTTCCCCGTTCGGAGCGAAGCCGACGAGAACCGTGGCTACATTGAGCCATTTTGCCGAAGTGTTCACTTCAAAAATCAAAAACCAACTGAGGCGCGCGGGCGACTCACTCTATTTATATAGGCACCCGCACCTTGCAAACTAAAGGTGGAGAGAAAAATGGACTTTATTTAACTGTCACTGTGACCCTTATGATGCCGAACACGGAGAAAGTCGAAACGCCATATCTCACAATGTTTAACTAGGTTTCAGATAGGCTCAGACTACATAATATATAATTATCTGTAATATCCTTCACTGATTTACGCTCAATGATAATAATATTATGTTAATGATAACGAATGCAAATGATAAAATCACAGTACGTTTCGCGATGCACATACCTAATTATAATAATATGTTTATTATCTGGTCCTATGATAGCCGATAGCGAAACATTTACGAGATATATAACGAGATATAACGAGGTATAACTTACTTATAAATTTTTTTTAATAATGATTTCTTAAATGAAATATCAAATGGCTGACTCGAAAGTTTTCCTCCTTCCATCCATCTCACCCCAGTCTTGTTTTGTATGAAAAACGTGGTTTTAATAGTATTTTTTTATTTGTTTCAGGGAAGCGGCTGCATGTCAGTGAGGTACGGCGAGTGCCTGGACGATGAGGAAACCATCGCAAACAGGAAACTTAAGGAAAATTGAATGTTTTATACCTACTTAAATTTAAACATAAACATTTATGTTTGTTATGTACTGTTTAATTTGTTGTATGCGTATTTAATTTATTCTAAGGATTTGTTGTTATGTTGTATAATTATTAGTTTTAGGGATAGGTGTTACGGTGCTCTCTGTAAAGATTTTTTAAAAAGAGGAATGTGAATTCGGAGCTCAATGCAGCGATATAGTTGAAGGTACAAATTATGTTGACACTTTCGATGTAAGTACTTATTAATCGCTTGTTGATATTTTACTGTATACTTGAAAGATAACGTATCTGTACGTGATTTTTTAAACATCCTGTTAAAAATTTAATTCTTCAATTCCTTTTATGTTTTCCATACTTACAATGTTACGAGTTAGATACTATAAAACAAACTGTATAAAATAAATGTAAAATAAAAAATTGTTTAAAAAATATCTCATTATCGTTTTTTGACAAGGAAACAAAATGATTCATAATTATGAAGCTGACCAAAACACCACGATACTGCGTGGGTTAAAAAATAGAACGCCCTGTATAGTGTATAACAACATTATTTTACATCGGCTGTTTATAAACTGAGAAATACCATTACCAACTCAAGAATAGCCCTGACAAGATTTATCTACCTACTGGCAGTTATAGTGAAAGACAAAATAATGTTCAACAAATATCCTTTAAATTACCCTTTTCCAGTTAGTGTAATTACTGGAAAAGGGTAATTTAGCACAGGAAACCAAAACACCAAATTAGGATGTTTCATTGTCCAAGGACAAAACAAACAAATTCAAACTTTTCGGAAGGGTTAATCAAGCTTAACGAAAAGGAACGAACGTAGGCTCTGCCATTCAATCGGTACGTTTAATGCGAGGAGATAGAGTCGAGATTAGCGCAGCAAAGCGCCAAAATTTAAATTTTGTTTTCTCACGTACAACGTAACACTAACAACTATCATCTCAATTATTAAGGCGTGTCATTAGGAAGTTGCCATGCGGACCCATTTTGTTTTTAACCGACTTCAAAAAAAGGAGGAGGTTCTCAATTCGTCGGGATATTTGTTTTTTACAAAACAATATTTTATATTATTATGAAGTAATCACTACGACGGCGAAATAAACGCCGGTTTTACGCTGGGATCAAACCCATGATCCTTAAGTGTCGCCGCACACGGGCCACCGGCCACAGCCACAAACTCCGCCATGAGAAGCCTTTGTATGGGAACGATTTGAAGCGTGTGGCCGCCACTGGCGTCAACCGTGTACGGCGAGTCCATATAAAATGTACGAAAATTACAGGAAATGCCAGTGTGCCAGCGGCGGCGTTTTGTGGGTGTGGCCGGTGGCCCGTGTGCCAGCGTGTGGGAGCCCTTAGTAGTGCGGTTACACGCACAATCAATGCGCCTTCTCGTCGTCAAGAACGTATTGCAAAAGAGTTTGGGTGCTATACGCTACCACCCGCAGACAAGTACACACAAAGATACAGATACACGTTAAACTCATAATATCCCTATTTTTCCGTCAGGGGTTAAAAATCTTGTGACCGGAAAACTAACTCAAATGAAGCAATAAACCTTACTGAGCAAAAATTTAAGAATTATGTTAAAGCTACATTATGTAGTAAAGCTTACTATAGTATAAATGATTATTTAAACGACAAAAACGCGTGGTCTTGTCCACCTCAGCTAAGGCTATTGAAAAAATGAAATGGATATAGGTACTTAAGTAAAATTGTAGGTACTAGATATAAGTAAAAATTGTAATAGATATATAAGGAAAAAAGTTGAAAAGATGCTCGAGGAGTTTCTTTCGCCATTTCTTTCCTTCTCAATGACGGGGCCTTTGTGAAATGGTGGTAGATGACTATCGACAAATAATTGTAAAATTTTACGTCGATTAAACCATTTGAATTTGAATTTGAAAAACTATGTAGGTACATAAATTTAACGATTTTCTGCTACAAATTAAACCTACGCCTACGCCACAAATGCAAATCAAAGTGTCCTGAATGTCCCAAGAAGTGGATAATGCGGGATTTATTTCACAATTTGCATTCAGTATTTCTGCAGTGAACGCAATTGTTTACTTCAGTGAACCCCAAGAGAGAGAATGTTCTGTAGTTTGTCGTACCATTTATATTAAAGTAATAAAAAATACAAAAATGGAATAGTATAATATATGTACCTATAGTCCTTATAGTTCTTATAGAAGAGCATTTTCATCTCATCTGGAGCATCCTGATTCATCCTCAATTTGGAGTAGATAAGGCCGAAAGTTTGTGATAATGTACGTACATGTCGCAGGCATCTGGTTTAATCTCCTTTTTGATTGAACCACTAGCCCGTTCATTCGATGGCGCTATTCAGTTGTATGACTAAAGGACAACTCGTCAAGTCGTTGATTGTAACGTTCGACAACTTTACTGAACGTCATTCAGCGAAGTCGTTGAATGGGATTTAGTATAGCAACTTTGTAATGTCTGGTTAGGGTGAACATGACCAGACAAGAGTCAACAAAAAGACTATGTTACAAAGCTATTATCTCACAAATTAACTAAACAATCATCAACATAACATCATATTGTTGTTCATAATTATCCAGTTTCGCCACAATTTTTTCTTTGAAACTATCCGCCCGCGGTGTAATAATAGGGAAAATCCATGTTGTCACACTATTTTAACACAAATAACGCACTTTAAAGCTAATTTATTTGCAAAAAACTTATAATATAGGTGCTTTTTGTGGCAGCTGTTAGCTGTTAGACGCCATATTTGTTTTATTCACCACCTGACTGATTTTAAATCAGCTAACTAGTTGGACGTTTTGTGACCCTTGTACAATCAACGTTCGGCCTAGTCATACAATTCAGTAGCGCCATCCAATGAACGGGCTAGTGATTCAATCAAAAAGGAAATTAAACCAGATGCCTGCGACATACATATTGCTGAACCAGAACCAGGTTTCACGGAAAATTGCTGAACCAGACTTGATTTGCTACATGTCGTGGAAAGCATAAGTTTAGGTCGTATCTACATACATAACTATAATAGTCTAGACCTAGGTTACATTTAATCACCAAGGATTTCCATGACGGTTCGGGATTATGGAGACTTGAAGTGAAGTGAAAATTGTCGTAACCTAGATCAATCACCCAAATTACAATATGCTATAAAAATTTATTCCCAATAGGGTCGTACGGGAATAAAATATTCATAAAGATACACCTATACTAGTGTTAAACTCAATTTATTTAGTTATTTCCCAATACGCACCGCGCAAACAATAGCAGTGCGAATACGGTGTGACACTAATTCTGTTTGCAGAAGTTCGCAGATTCCAGTAATGAGGAAAATTCGTAACTGTTTTTGTTTGTCATAGTTACTTTGCAGGTAAGTACAGGTCTGCTAAGTATTCTAGAGTATGTGTGTGTGTAAGTCGAAAGGGGGAAAATCTACTTGTCACTGTGAATAAGTTTTGCGCTACAGCTTTTGTGTGAAAAAAGAAATCGTCTCTCCGCTAACTATTATTAATTTCATTAACTGTTAACTTTGTTCTTATTTTTTTTATCTAACTTCAAAACGTATCTCTGAAGCTTTATCAAATAATCCCAAATTATTGGTAAAAATTCAGACAATTTTACAGAATTTCACTTAGAATTTCGACAGTAAAAATATTTTATCATGAAAAAGTGTTAAAAAGGATACTGCGTCAAGCCGTCCACGTGTAGGTTTAGTTTAACAGAGCTGGATTTATTCGTGTTCCTGCAACTTTTTAAACATAATTTTGAATTTGCTATTTTTTCATTCTGAAATTCCGACTGCAGTGTTAAAGCGAGGGTCTTTATAAATAAAAGACTGCGCCACTCGACCCTAAAGTTAGGAGTTTGGCCTTCGGCGTTTTGTGTTCACTGTTGCCTGCTCATCTGTAGGCGTGTTGGTAGCGAAAAACGTGGCAAATTCGGTTCGATACTCGATTCGAATAGGTATATATATATGAAAATTCTATGCATAGAATTTCCTTACCCTTCGAATTTATAAAAGACAAACGATAAACCAATGATAGCAGTAAAAATTTCAAGTTTCGTAATTTAGTGAATCGTGTATCGAACCTAACGTGCGAACCTGGCGCATTTTTACGTGAACGATGTATTGCTAAGTTGTGGCTTAGAATGTTACACAACGAGAGCGCGGCGGTCATCGCGGAGGCACGTACTGACGGGGCCCAGTTCTATTTTAATCGAAAACAACTACAGCATTATGTTATTTTTTCCTGGATAGGCTCTACAGAAATAGAGTTTGATTTAACGAACTATTTTCCGCAGCTTAGATCCAACGCAAGTGAACGTAAGTAAGTAGAACTTACTCCTTAACACAGGACTATGGTACATCCTTATTGGCATTAAGCAACTGACAGCAAATTTAAGTGGCGATAAACGGTCTTGATGACAAACCCTACTCTAAACAGCAGGTTTTGTCACCGAAACGCTATACCTACAGAAGAAGACAGTGAATGTGGAACGTAGGATGAAGGTGACATCAAATCACAGAAATTTATCCTTATTATTTTCTCAAGCAGGCGGTTTTGATTAAGTGCTTAAAGTAGGTTCTGAAGATGTCTGGATGCCACGTTGGCCTCGAAGTGGAGTACAATAATGGATGTAATTTTCCGTTAATGTAACTTTCATTTACCTTATACATTATAATAATATATATATTATACTTACTAAAGGCAGATTTATTTAATGCCCTTCATGGTATTCATCTGTTATAATATGCCCCTGCTTCAAATTAGGTACAATCGGGCTGGACTATATTGATTGTACTTTATTTATTTTTCAGACACAGTAAGGGTCGGTAAGTCGATAGTTGCATCAAGAAAAAATACTGTTTTATTACATATTTCATATATTATGTTTAATTTGCTTACATAATATAATTTTTGCTTAACATTTTATTCAGTAATCTTTTACACATATTACAAAGTAATAAATAAATAACGACGAACTTTTAAATTCTTATCTTACTTACTTATTATCTGAGTGGAATAAAATAGCGCGTATGGCACTTAATATTGCACAAGTAGTAGGTAAGTAAATTCGTGAAAAAATTCAACTCCCCATAGTTGAAAATTACGTGACCTGTTGGTACATAAGTACTTACAGGATTATTTTGCCAATTTTAAATGTTGTTTGAGACGACTCCTTGAGTTGAGTTCCCTTTATTTTTAACACCTTGTAATATGCACAGTATAAATATTAAACATACTTATTTTATGACGGTGATGCTGACACGTGGATACAATAATATGGAAGGACTCTGGCCGACTCCCGAGTGACACGTGTAAGAATTAAGAGGTGGCCCACACACACACAACACACACATTTTCCCGCCATTGAAACTTTTTATTAGCTGTAGTAAAATGACGTATTGTGGTTGCCGCTTTTAGGAGATAATTAAATAGGGATGTGGCTAAGTGAGTTTGTAGAAGATTCCCTGCGTACTGAATCACATCCCTATTGAGATTAGACTGTCATTATTAGTAATTTTGAAACTATATTTTACTGCAGATATTATAGTATTACCCCGAACAAGGTGACACAAGTTGTTTTTAAGGTTCCTAACATTGTATAATTTTGGATTAGCAATGTAGGTATTTATTATATTCACTATCTATATATATTTGCACTATACCTTTTACATTTGTGGCAATGACCTTTTTTTAGAACAATCACTAACAACCCGGAGCCATCGTTAGGGCAGGCTTTGCCGTAATCCAGCAAGGATTACAGTCCTAACTCCTACTATTATAGAACATTACGTAAATAACTAGAACAACGTGGCATTACTGGCTATTTCTTCAATAACATCGTGCCCTTCACCCGCCAGCATGGCTGAAATAGAAGTATAAGACCCCGAGAACAGTGCAAACACGGAAATGAACCCTAAAACGATGTTCTTGTAGAGTACGTAATTGCAGGGGCCAAGCCCTCGTTCCCAGCGGTAGACCGTGTCGATGATGGCAGGGATGAGGATGCCCAGTGTGGACAGGAAGATGGCGCCGACCAGGCTGATGACCAGCTCCAGGTTCGGGAAGGCCGCCGCGATGCCGACTGGAAAAAAAATGAATTCAGAATAATGGTCACCGCACATTTAAGCGTAACGTGAAGGGATCGTCTCTTTTTTTTCTGTCAACCAGTAGAACACGAGCTCACGAACGCCTGGTTGACTGAAGAAAAAAAGGCGATCCTTTTACGTTACGCTGTATGTGCTAAGACCCTAAGGCGCTGCTGCCACCGGTTTCCGAATGAAACTTTGCGACGGCTTGACAGTTCGATTAAGTCGCAGATTCAACTGATAAGCTCGCTTAATATGGTTAAGTTGTTTTTTGTTTCGACACTTTGATTTACGTACTTAATTGTAAAATAGAATTAATGATAGCTGTAATACCAGACTTGAACCCGATTCCGTGTGCTTTCAGTATACTAAGCTTCTCATGCCTTATAACCGGGTTCAAATTCCGGCGCTGACATGTACCAATGAGTTATTTGAATTTAAGTACAATGTATACCATCGCCATTTCTTTCCTTTTCGCCATTTCTTTCCTCCTTAATGACGGGGCCTTTGTGAAATGGTGGTAGATTATGACTTTTGACAAGTAATTCTAATATTCTACGTCGAAAAAATAAACGATTTCATTTCATTTCCATTAAGGAAAATATCGTGAAAAAACTTGCATATCTAGATTTAACAATAGTGAACCCACGAACCCGCAGCAAAGCAGCGTGGTGGGAAATAGTCCAAGCTTATGAATGCAGTTTAGATCTTGGGGATATGCACAAAGGTTCCACTGGAGAGAGCCAGGTGCAGCTTACTAACCTGAGACAGCGACCAGCACGGTCCTGATCGTGATCTGTATGACGTTCTCGTGGTCCCTGGTCTTCCTGTTGGCGAGCATGCGGTTGATCATCTCCATGGGCACGTAGAACTGCAGCGCGTACGAGAAGAAGATCACCAGCGCCATCAGCAGCTGAGCGGCCTGCGCCAGCCTGGGGGGGAGAGGGGGGTTTGGTAATACAAATTAAATAAAAATTTGTAACGCGCGCCTTTCCCTTAAAATAATAACGCCGGTCAAACCACAGTGAAAGCTACACATTCCCAGCCGCTTTATGAAGCTCTATGGTTTTTTTTCACTTATTATGTCACCTCGAACCTAATGTTTGCCTGATTGTTGTAAAACCTTTGCTGTGAACTAAAAACTGTTTAAGTTATTAAAAGATTGTGTGTAAATGTTATACCGTCTTTTATAGTGGCGCCCAACGTGGGGCTCTAACTCACAATCATAATTTGTGCGAGTCATAAACTTTTACGCGTCCCCGGTAAATAACATGCCGAGAACGACGCGCAACCGGCGAGAACAAGAACAGCAATCAGAGGACGATATGAGCGACCACGAAGCGGAGCAGAGCAACCCGAACATCACCACCGGAGCCATCAACGTCGTGTCAATGACCGACGCGCAGCTGACGGCGATCATCGCTGCGGTCTCCCGGAGCCAGGCGGAAACCAACCGGCAGATGTTCGAGACCTTCCTCTCCAGCCCTCATGCGAGTACATCCGCACCCGCGCCAGTAGACGCGGCGCGACAACGACCCGGCAACTTCGTCAAATGCACCGCACGTTTCGACGGCGCGGCCCAGAGCGACGAAGCGCTGCAGGCATTCATCGACACCATCGAGATCTTCAAAGAATGCGCGAACGTGAGCGACGACCACGCCCTGCGAGGCCTGCCGATGCTGCTGACCGGCGAGGCCGCCGTCTGGTGGAAAGGTGTCCGCTCGTCGGTAACTACGTGGCAAGTGGCGCTGCAGCGGCTTCGCGGCA
The DNA here is from genome assembly GCF_932276165.1 of Plutella xylostella. Classification (NCBI taxonomy): domain Eukaryota; kingdom Metazoa; phylum Arthropoda; class Insecta; order Lepidoptera; family Plutellidae; genus Plutella; species Plutella xylostella. The sequence continues at coordinate 384,378 of NC_063993.1, read as the reverse complement.
GGTTCGGCGCGCCGCGGCCCGCCCACCGAATACTGCGGGAGGTGTTCGCGAACGAGCAGGGCGACGAGCGCGCCGACGCCTTCGTGTCCCGCCTGCGCGCCATGCTGTGCAGGCTGCCCTACGTCGTGCCGGAGCAGATGCAAATCGACATTGTGTATGGACTACTAGATAGGAAAATAAGGAAATACTTGCCTCGTGATACTATTTGTAACTTAGAATCATTGCTTGAAGCGGCTAGGAACGCGGAGGAGTCCCGCGCTGAGGTCATTGAGGACCCCACCGACCGTAAGCCACGCACGTCGGTAAGTCAATCATCATTTCTCCTACCTACTCCGAGCGATGCCACTTTGTTAGATGATATAGCAAAACCCAAACGAGTACGGCCGCGTTGTTCATTTTGCAAACAGTTTGGACATGCAGCGGAAGAATGTCGTAATCGTCAAACTCGCGATGAAACAAAACGTCGTGAAGACGAACAGAGTAGGCGCGATACTCCCTATTCTGCTAATAGTGAACCATGTAAAGTTGGCAACGCGCCCAGTGTACCTAACACTGAAGTGCCTAGTACCAGTTCGGGTATACGGTGTTATGGTTGCGGCCAGCGAGGGGTGGTGCGTTCTAAATGCGAAGCGTGTCGTGTGAAGAATGATGTTGCCACCTCTTCGATGGACGTCGACTTCAATAGCGCGACCGTCACCAATAACCCCGACTTGCCTATGGTAAAGGTTACAATAGCAAGTAAAGTAGGTGTTGCCATTTTAGATACCGGGGCGACGCATTGCATCGCGAGCCCCGCGCTTTATAATGTACTCGTTGATAACTACGCGCACTTCGAGGAGATAGAACGTAACGTGAGCCTCGCCGACGGAACCAACCAACTACGTAAGGTACTTAGTACCAACGTCGATGTTACGTTGTACGGACGGACCATACCTACGCAATTCCTTGTGTTCCCCGGCGCTAACACTAGAACATTGTTAGGCCGCGATTTTATTACCGACGCAGGTGTGATCTTGAACATAGCCCAAGGTACGTGGTGTTTCACCGACACTCCTGGCAACTCACGCGAATTTACGCGTGCGTATGTGTTGCCGGTGAACCAAAACCACCAAATAAAGGTGAGCAATGAGGAGTCTACTGCCTCTCCCATGAACAGAATGCCTCCCAAGAAAGGAGAAGCTCTGAAGAAGGGGGAGAAGCTGCCTGGTGCTGACGTAGAACAGTACAACGTGCAGATAGAACACGCGCCCGGGAGACCCTACCTTACCGCCGGCATGCTACCGCGGCCGAGTAGCCCCGTACGGTGTTATCGTTGTACTGCCACCGTTGATGTAATAACTCGATCTCATGGCCACATTAGGGAGAACCGGCTGAAGGATCCGGAATACAAACCGTTTGGGGGGAGACCATGTACTGACCACGGTGCAACAGCAGTCCAGTCGTATCGTTCGGATTAGAGGGGGAGACTGTAACGCGCGCCTTTCCCTTAAAATAATAACGCCGGTCAAACCACAGTGAAAGCTACACATTCCCAGCCGCTTTATGAAGCTCTATGGTTTTTTTTCACTTATTATGTCACCTCGAACCTAATGTTTGCCTAATTGTTGTAAAACCTTTGCTGTGAACTAAAAACTGTTTAAGTTATTAAAAGATTGTGTGTAAATGTTATACCGTCTTTTATAAATTGAAAATATCCTTCCACCCAAGGGTTGTCTGGAAGAAATCGCTTTAAGCGATAAGACCGCCATTTGTACATAATATGCGGCAAAAAGGGGATGAATAGGACTTTTTTTACAAAAGCTTTTGTTTTAGGAAAATCAAGATGAATTGAAAATAATGATTTTCTTAATCAATCTGTATGTACTTACAAAACTAATATAAACACACTCTTTAATGGAGTTTTAATTGACCAAACCAACCACTAACCAGCGTTTTGTCTCGATGGGATTTTTATTTCATATCCATAAATCCGTAAATTGATAGTAAGCAGGAGAACAAACGCACGATTACTGCTCGTGCGGAGAGTAATATCTTCCAGTCGAGTGTCAAGTTGTCACTTGACGAAATGATGGTCTTTTATTTCAATATGAAACCCAGACTGAGCATATTTTATTATATGAAACCTTTCAATAAAGGTATATATAAAGGACGTCTATGTTTAGATGAAAGATGAACAGAAATAGAAAACGCTAATTGAGTGATAGCCTACATACCTACAGGTAATTATAGACAAACAGACATAAATACCGAAAGCTACAAGGCACTCTTGATTTTTACTTTTATACTTCAGTTAGCCCAATGTAGCCTAAAATCATGTTTAACCATTGTTTAAGACACATTCAATACGGGGAAAGGAAGATTAACGTATTAAAAAAAATACCCTAGCCGGGAATCGACCCCGGGACTTTCGGACTTTCTGCGCCGCACCGTTGTCGTTAGTTCGGTCGTAGTGTTATCTAGATTTAGCCACCGCTCTCTTACGCTTCAAAAAGCTATGGAAACGTTTCAGACTGCACTGAAAATATCGCAGACAAGTTCAATGCACCCGCAAGTGAGTTTCAGTTCTTTGTCAATGTAAATTACCAGTGGAAACTCATTGAAAGGTATTACCGAGTTAAAATTCAGCTGTCGTTGAGACGAAGTGCTAAAGTGGATAATATTATACTTACTTGTACCTACTTGGGGGTTGTATGTTATCGACTGCTTCAATATAATGATAGAAAAAGAGGTGGAGTGAAAGAGGTACTGATTTCACATCCACTTTCGTTAGATTTTTATAATGTCTGCATAGTTTGGTAACAAAATACCTACCTGCGTATGTATTATGTATGTAAATAAAGGTACTTACATGTATAAAGTGTGTACTTATAGTTGCCAATAAAGAAGTTTTTGTTCTAAGATGTACCGAAGTTAACACAAAGTTTGTAAGTAACAAAGGTTGCATATAGCCTTTGGTCTTGGAAACATACAGGATCATTAACCCGGCCCCAGGGGGACTAGAGACACCTTCTCTGAGCCCCACTGGGGTAGCTCCTGTTCGGCGCGTCCACGTCGCGGGGGTGGGCACCTCTCTCTTCAGTAGGCCGGAGTGAGCTGGTGGCTGAGTTCGTCCAGGGACCCAGGCCTGCGGGGTATAACGCAGAGCCCGTGCCCAGGGTTACGGGTGAAGACCTCAACGGTGGAGAAGGCGGAGACAATGGATGTTGGTACGGCTGATCTAGCGGAAGGGGCAAGCCTCGCCACATGGGCGTAAAACATGTCGGTCATCGCGGACACCTCCCGCACACCTTACAAAGACTGTTTCGGTGTAGAAGGCACATCAGCGGCTGATGAGCAACTGATGCTGGCGGATGCAGCGAGGCAGCAAGGCATTGTGGAAGGCCAAGGGCGTCGGTAGAGGGCACAGCTGCCGGCGGCCAGACACTGCGGCCGAACTCTCCTCTGGTCGTAATGGTCCCCGTTCCACCAGACAAAGGAGAGTGAGGAGGAGAGGGTGCATCTGCGTAAGCGCGCACGTCTATGCACCAAAATATTTCCTGCGCACTTGACTGTTTCGGCGAATATGGACTCGGATCTTCAAGCCCTGTGGCGACAATAGAGGCAGAGAGGTTCAGCAATGATGCAGGCTGGGCTTTGGCTAATATTGCACACAGGCGGCTCAGAGAGAGTGGTCGCTTTTGCGTTGAATAGGGATAACTGCGCAGACTCGGCAGCACTCTGAGTGACGAAGCAGCCCTATTTAGGGGAAGACTGCTTCCCACGCCCAGCCGTGGAGGGGACTAGAAAAGGTGTCCTAAAAAAACCTTTATCCCAAACCTAAGGGGAGGTAGCAACCGCGGCTGCCTAGGCATCCCAACTTCGCGGTCGAAGAAACAGAAAAACCTGCCATAAAGTTAATTCACCTATGACTTTTGCAGCATGGAATGTCCGCACGTTACTTGATCGTGACACTAACTTATGCCCGGAGCGGAAGACTGCTATAGTTGCTCGAGAACTTCGCCGATATAATGTAGACATAGCTGCTCTTAGCGAGACCCACTTGGCTGAAGAGGGACAGTTAACAGAGCACGGTGGTGGTTATACATTTTATTGGAAAGGAACCGCCGCGTCAGAGCCCCGGCGATCTGGTGTTGGTTTTGCGATTAAGAATGAGATAGCAAAAGGACTGGATGAATGCCCTGTCTACATCTCTGATCGTGTTATTTCCCTACGCCTGCACCTGGACAATGATAACTGTCTTAACATCCTAAGCGTATACGCTCCGACTTTGGATAAAGACGACGAAGATAAGGAGAAGTTTTACGAAGAGCTCTCCGACGCTATTGCGAAGATCCGTCCTGAAGAGCAACTGATGTTACTGGGTGACTTCAACGCGCGCGTTGGCCGTGATCATGAAGCGTGGCCAAAAGTTCTCGGTAGACACAGAGTTGGTGCAATGAACAGCAACGGACAACTACTGCTGAGTATATGTGCCCAATTCGAGCTGGCGATCACCAACACTTGCTTCAGACTCCCTGCCAAATACAAAACTACCTGGATGCACCCGAGGTCAAAGCACTGGCATCTCATTGACTACGCCATAGTACGTCACAGGGATCTATCTGCGGTGCAAATCACCCGAGTTATGAGGGGAGCAGAATGCTGGACGGACCACCGATTAGTCATTGTAAGGACAAAATTGCGTCTCCACCGGCCAAGGCGTAGCTCTAAGCCGGCCCGAGTACGCTTGAATGTGGAGAATGCAAAAAGCCAAGAGACAAGAACCGCCTTCGGCCGAGCTTTGAACAGCAGACTGGCAATCCATCTAGCTGAACAAGATTTAAATGATGAGTGGAAGTCCCTATGCTCCAATCTTGTTGAAAGTGCGACTGAAACTTTGGGACTCAAGAAACGTGTCCACGAAGACTGGTTCGACGAAAACAATAAGATCTTGGTGGAAGCTATTGAGAAACACCGAAAACTCTTGCGAAGCCGAGATCGTAGGGACACCTCGACTACATTTCAGGAAAAAATCAAGTCTAGCTCTCACAACCTAAGGAAACTAACACGGGACACCAAAGATCGGTGGTGGCAAGAAAAGGCTCGTTACATACAAATGCTAGCAGATTCCAAGCAACTCGGCGTTTTTTACGGTGAGCTGAGGAGTCTGATTGGTACCAGGTATCACGGAAAAGTGCCTATTAAGTCCCTCGATGGCACGCAGAGGCTAACATCCAATCAAGATGTCCTGAAACGTTGGGCACAACATTTTCAGAACCTGCTTAACGTAGATCGATCTGCTGATCTCGAACACATCAGATCTCTTCCAAACTATGCAACCGTAGCTGAAATGGATGAACCACCTGCACTCAGTGAAGTAATTGATGCCATCACTCAGCAAAAGAATGACAAGGCCGTGGGCATCGATAACATTCCAGGAGAATTGCTCAAATATGGTACAGAAGAGCTTCACAACCATCTTTGGAAGCTGTTTGTACGGATGTGGAATGAGGAACAAGTCCCAGGTGACTTCACCGTATCGCAGATCTGTGCTCTGTATAAGAACAAAGGTGACCGTTCTGACTGCAACTCTTACCGAGGAATATCCCTGCTGTCCACGCCTGGAAAGATTTTTGCACGCATCTTACTCAATCGCCTTGTACCTGTCTCTGAAAAGATCTTACCTGAGTCACAATTTGGTTTTCGCCCACAAAGAGGCACATGCGAGGCCATCTTCTGCCTGCGGCAACTTCAGGAGAAGAGTAGGGAGCAATGTCAACCTCTGTTCCTCTGCTTCGTTGACCTTGAGAAGGCCTTTGACTGTGTGCCACGCGAAGCCCTCTGGATGCTGTTGGGTAAACTTGGATGCCCCGATAAATTTGTCCGCATTCTCCGACTGCTGCACGATGACATGAGGTGCTGCGTCAGTACAGACGGTGAACAATCAGACTTCTTCTCCGTCACCTGTGGAGTAAAGCAAGGCTGTGTACTGGCACCTACCTTGTTCGCATTATACTTTGCAGCGGTAGTGAATGAATCACTAAGCGTTTCAACAGCCGGTGTCCAGATTCGATTCAGAACAGACGGGAATCTTTATAACCTTGCCAGATTAAAAGCGCGTACCAAGGTATCCTGTGACACAATTAGAGAGATCATGTACGCCGATGACCTGTGCTTTGTATCAGATTCAGTAGAGGGACTGCAAGAATGGATCACCAATTTCGACGAGTCATGTCGCAGGTATGGCCTAAAAATCAGTGTTGGCAAGACGGAAGTCATGGCGATGGACACTGAAGAAGGCACCGTCAATTCGACTCTCGACATAAAGCTCGGAGAAAACTCTCTGAAACAAGTGTACAAATTCAAGTACTTGGGTAGTACTGTGTCGGCGAAATACGATCTTGACCCTGAAGTCAACAGCAGAATCGGAGCTGCTGCTGCAGCTTTCGGGAAGTTGCAGGCCAAAGTGTTCCGCTCGCATGACATCAGGCTCTCAACCAAGATTGCTGTCTATATGGCAATTGTTCTCCCGAATCTCCTCTACTCTGCCGAAACCTGGTGCCCATATCGTAAGCACATCCGCGCGCTAGACAAATTCCATCTGAGATCCCTCCGCAACATTCTGAACGTCAAATGGTCTGACCGTGTCAGAAACACGGAAATACTGCGTCGCTGTAATGTTGGGGGAATTGAAGCTTACCTGATGAGACGTCAGCTGCGCTGGTGTGGCCACGTGCGACGGATGCCCGAGGAGAGAATGGCTAAACGCATTTTCTACTGCGAACTTCAGAAAGGGAAGCGCAAACAGGGCGGGCAGTACCTTAGGTTTAAGGACGTGCAGAAACGCCACATGAAGAGTTGCGAAATTGACCATTCGACATGGGAAGAGCAAGCTGAGGACCGAGCCGTGTGGCGGCATACTGTCAACACCAACATCTTCGAGTTTGAGGCTAAACGAAAAGCTGCTCTTGATGCCAAACGTGACGAACTCAGAAGTAGACCACCAGCTGCCATACAATACCACTACCCCAATGGAATCCTGACATGTAGCCAGTGCAACCGCACGTTCACAGCCAAGATCGGCTACATAAGTCATATGAGGGCACACGACCGACGCCCTCCCCAGCCGTAACAGTCGCCGTGACCGAATCCGGTCGGACAGAATCATCATCATCATCATAGTTAAGTAGATTTAAGTATAAAGGGTCTAACATAAAGAACGGTGAGTCAGACGAAAGTCACTAACGTTCGTTTAATGAGCTAAGTTCGTTCTTGGGATAGTCCTATGTCCACGAATCGACGATCACTGCCAAACACAAACAATGCGATATAACATAAATATAAAATACATATAATCTACGTTAAAAAACCCCCGACACTCAACAATGAAAGTAGCATAACTTTTAAACGGCTGAACTGATTTTCTTAAAACTTAGCTAAGAACATAAGTTCCTTTTTCCTTTATAAATAGTTCAGCTTTTATAAGCTACAGACAGATACACAGATACGTTAAACTTATAACACCCCTCTTTTCCGCCGTGGTCAAAACCAAAACTCACCAAGCGTCCTGCGGCAAGTTCAGCGTGATACTTCCCTTCACCGCGTCGCCGTACTTCAAGTACCCGAAGAAGCCGAAGATGCCGTAGAGAGAGATGACGATGACCATCGACACGTTGAGCACGCCGGGGCAGCCCAGGAACCTCTGCGGGTGCTTCATCTCGTTCTCCACCGGCATCACCACGCCCACGCCCTCCATCGCGAAGATCACCGTGCTGGGGGGTAGAGGGGGAATTGTATGTATAAGAATTGCAGTCATTAAGAAAAGCAGATCATAAATATCCTTCCACCCTAAGGTTGTCTTGAAAAAATCGCTTTAAGCGTTAAGACCGCAATTTTTGTATATATGTGTTTGTTTAATTATAAGTTACGTAGGTTAATTTCATGTGTGTGTAAAAATAAAGAATATTCTATCCATCTTAAAGCACATAGCCGACCCTACATAAGGAAAAGGCTAGGAAGAAGAAGGAGAAACGCACAGCTCGTAATAATCCACTGCTGCACAGCATTTAACATCCAAGACCCTGGCCCCGGCTGGGGATCGAACCCGGGACCTTCATCATAGTAATTAGGGTCACTAACTACTACACCATCCTGGTTGTCTTAAAGGGTGGAATTTTCACAATATTTCATTATCAAAAAAACATCGTCAGATCATATATTAGGTACATTATAATATAATTTCACCATCATAATAATAATACCTATTAAGATTTTATCTGCTTCATTCTGTGAAATTTCATTATTCTTTCATTACGTGAACTTCAAGTGAAGTGTGCTACTTTTCACCAACTTTGACCTAAAGTTGGTGATTCCTCGGAACTTTTGCAGCAGGTTTCAAATTAAATCACGCGTACGGATTACGGGAAATGTTACATCATTGTCCTGACTTTCTAATTAAATTATAATTGTTCAGAAATTATTTAAAAAATAAATCCTATGACTGGCAAAAGAAAGGCTCATGTCCTGAAGTGGATTATTATAGTAGATGTGTTTGCGTTCTAAATGGGTTCGCCATGCGTTTCCCCTATGGCTCACATGCCACAGAAAAAATACAAAATTTACCTGAAAAACAGCGGCCATTGCATAGGGCTGGCCACCTTCACGCGATCATTGTCAGTGATCGACGGCAGGTCGCTGAACATGTAGTACATTGTTATAGCAAACACCACGGTGATGAGAGCGTTCGCGAGCAGAGAGAAAGGCACCAAGTATTTCAGGTTCCGTATCTGGGAGATGAGCACTAACGGCACTAGTGTTAAGGCGCAATACATCTGGATCGAGAGCTGGTTTCCAACGGTGTAAGGGTCCAGGACCTGTGGATAAAGGGAAAGATTAGGGAGCATTCCACCATACCACGAACCTAGTGATTGTCTCTGTAAAAACGCTGAGGGACTAAGTTTGTAGCGCTGCTATCTTGTTGCATTAAATATACTGATTGATCCGTTCGTTGGTTTTTACAAGCTTCTCTCTCGGGTATTGAGTAATTAATTCTACTTCTTAAAAGTTTACTAGACTTTGCCACCGTGGGGAAGAGATTAGCACAAAGTTAGTCTATGGATTAGCCAGTCAGATTAGCGTTAGTCGCTTACTGTCTAGGGTGCGCCGGAAACAATTGTTGATATTTCACTGGAGGAGGTTCTACGTGCATCGTATGAGTCGTGACTGACAATGCAATAAAATGTTACAAAGTTGAATATCATCAGATAATGACTGGAAACTATAGGCTCATGTTCTCCGTTGAAACCTTGAAATAATAACATCACAAATGCCTACTTTTTCTTCGGCAACATGTAATTTTAGATACCAATTTTGTATTTAGAATAAATACAATACAAAATATGTGTTCTGTTATTTCTTGATTCCATTTTCGTTATCGCACATTTTCTCTGATAGAAAAGTAAATGTTCCTATAGGTTTCTTCGGCACGTTTGCTGGCATCGTTCCAAAATAGTTACAAATAGTAAGAGGCACTAAGTGTCCCAACCATTTCGTGTCAAAGGGTGAAAGGCTTATTTTACCCCCGACGGAAAAGGAGGGGTGTTATAAGTGTCTATGTATCCTGTTTATGTAAGTATCTGTCTGTAGTAGGGCAGAGTCATAGGTAGTTTTAGCCCAGGTTTCCGTAGCCATATTATTTTTTATCAAAGGTTATGCCACTATGTTGTCTCAATTAGTGTTGAATGTAGGGGGTTTTTATGTTGGATAGGTTATATTGAGTGTGTAAAACCGTGTAGTTTACAAATGTTATAAACGCTAAAGTTTGTTTGGATGTTGTCATTCTTTCAAGTTGAAACAACTGAATGGATTTTCACGAAATTTAGTATGCAAGAAGCTTACGGGATCCGGAATCCTTGCAGGAAAATTTTTAAGGCAAAGCGAAGTTTGCAGGAAACAGCTCTGCTACTTTTAAGTACAGTCACGAGCAATGGCAAATTTCCACCTGCAATTTCCGTTCCATTTGTCATTGGAGCTTTTTCATTGCTTGTGAGATAAAACTTTAAATATGTTACCTCTTTGAATGAGGATCCGATGAACACTATGTAGACACACATGACGCCAATGTACGTTGCCGCCATCGAGAAGTCAACTAAAGTTCTGAAAGTTACAACATTTAATAAAATTATTCTAAGAAAACTAGTACAGTTGGGGCCACGAAACCTGACCCATCACAGAGGGACAGTGCTACGCAAGATGCCTAGATATTTACCCCAGATGAGCTCAAAATCTTATCACAGTCATCAATAACCGAAAATCTGATGGACATATCCGTTTCCCAAGGAGCCTTCAAGACTTTATACAGTTGGATGTGAAAATACCGGCCTTCCTTCGAAGATATTTAAGTACTGGGTACTAAAAGATCTTCTTGAAGTAAAGACAAAAAAAATTATAGTAAGCTAAAAAGAAGTGACACTAAACGACATTCAGAAAACAAACTTCTCCGCATAATATCCCCAGTTACTCATATTTATCTTGACTCTTCTTTGAATCTGACGTGAACTAATAATTACGTAGAACAAAAGCTTTCCCCAACACGTGCCGTCGTCGTCAAGTAACCTATTTTATTCAATAAAAATAAACTTACTTGAACACGTTAGCATATTTGCGTAATCCCTTCGGCCCGTACTTGAAAGTGGCTCCGCAAGTATCAGCATAACCCAAGAAAGGTTTCTCGGCGTCCACGCACACCTTCTGTGATGTATCAACCTGAAAACCATTTAAGTTTTTATGACCTAAGTTTTCTCTACAATTTATGGTTTTTATTTTTGGCTTCGTAATCCGACAAAGCTAAATTTGAAACGGGTAAAATTTTTGATCTTATTTTTCTCTTATGAAGTCACTTTTTGTGTGTGTTGATTTGAATGTTTTTTTTCACTGGCGTATTTTATTGTTTGCTAAATGAAACTTGATTGTTAGTATGGAAATTGAAATAATATTTCCCATTGAAGCTGCTCCACTGCGGGTTTGTGGCTTAACGCATGCAGGTTTTTATGTACGAGTAGGTTTCATTTTCTAAGTAGGTAGGTTTAATAACGTGTGTTTTCCTTCATTGTAGCAGTGATGATTAATTTCATAAAGAAATAACTTAAAATTGGTCTTGAACTGCTACATTTGGTATAATTTATGTGAATCATTGATATCTAAGTGTAGGCACAACCTAATTTCAGAAAGTCATGGATTCCTATTGTATCTAGAAGTTATTGCTTTATATTGCCATCATTATGTTTAAATCACGTATTTTCGTTATACCTAAATAAATATTAAATTGAAATAAAGTGTCAATTTACATTATAAATTTCAGATTCACATAGTTGCAAATGTGGTATCGTAAGCCAAAAGGCGGTGACACAGCTCTTTATCCTAAACGACTTTTCTTCGTCAAATTATGGAAATTCGTGAAAAAAATAGTTCTTAACTCCCTGGTTTCATAATATTTATCTGTGTTATCAGACCTCTTCAGTTTCTCCGAATCATGTTTATCGTGACCTTGCTAAGATTTTATCAATAGAAAATCTGCCATTCCATGTAGTTACAATCCACATGGCTGATAATAATCATTTCATATACTCCAAGAGCAGTTATAGATAGTAGCTGTTGCTATGAAAACAATTGATACGAACTTTACAATATTATCGTACCATTTAGAATAGATGGGCAAACTTAAATTAATGAAAACACCCAGAAGTAAAGCACTCTGATTGAATGAATGAAAATGGTTTAACTTTCATTCCTAAGGCCGACCCGCGCCACTATTAGCTGATGTTAAAAACCAATCATAAAGCAATACGCTTTTATCTTGAATGCAGTTTGATTATCTCTGTTACATTAGTTATGAATAGTTTTTAAAATCTATGGGAAAAAATAGGTAGCTAGATACTTCATAATAAAATGAAAGTTTTTTTCCTGTACGGTGGCATAAGTGCCAAGAACAATAATAATTGCTTTATACAATGCTAAAATTCAAAACATCCGCAGTTCATCTCTTTCTCTAAGGTTATATAAAATGTAGTTATTTCAATATTGCTTTCTAAGCCAAATATAGTTTATCTTTCTTCTTCCTTTCTTTCTTTCTAAACTTAAAACTGAAAATAGAACTTCAAATCAATCCAAGACTCACCAGCAACTTCATGGCGTGCGTGCAGACGACGCCCGCAATCAGCGTGCCTATAGAGCCCCCGAGCAGGCCGGAGTTCTTGAAGGCGGCCGGCATGGCGAGGATGCCCGACCCGAGGCACGCCTTCAGCAGGTGCACTATCGACCCGAGCGTGCTGCGAATAACGAATGTGGTAGGGATGGTCAGCAGGAATTTTATTTTATAGGTCCAAATATTTTCTTGAACCGATCTTTGCTTCGATGATCGGAATGGAAGATAGGTGGTATTTTAAAAATCTTAATTTCATTTGTAGAACCTTAATAATTTTATGGTGAACATAGGCTTTAGTTTCGGCAGTGGCCGGGTATCGTTCCCAGAATCTACGACATAAAAGTTAAATCATAATAATTACTTTTAAAGGTAACCTATATCTGTCTTTTCCAAGAATTTCCAAAAATCGTACAACAACAACTAGAAAGAAAGATCTTTTGCAAGATCCTGTATAGCGTATGAGATCTTTATAACATTATGTATGTAACTGTATCACAAAATATTGTAACATAGATCCTTAGAACATAATAGTGACAAATAATACAGGTAATGGGCAATCGTAAAATTTGACTTCGGATAAACGATTTCAATATTAAATGCAAATAAACTGAACTCCAATTAGGTATGCAAATTTATGTATGCATCACGATAAAATCGTGCTAGTTAATTTGCATGTTGCTTCCCCTCTGAAATCCTTTGCTTAGGTATCGTTCATGATCAAAGATGAAGTTTTGAGCCTATTCTATTTATTATTTATCTAATGATTGTCAGTTTCCAGGGTTTCCAACATTTCCACGAGTAGGTAATCAATACTTATTTATTTACTTTTGTCAAAAGGGATACTTACGAATTAGGGTGCTCCAAGTTTCTATTTTCAAAAGGGTTATAGGGCTTTTTCTGTTCCTCGACATCTTTAGATGCGATGCTCAGTGTTGATTGAAATCCCGTGTTTTTCGCAAGTTCAGCTCTGAAAAATAATCAACTGTAAAATAACTGACAGACTCAAATTAGATGTTTGCATAATCAGTAGGTGAGAGAGTAGAACGCAAACTGCTTTTCGTATCTAAATATTTACGGAAAGGTAACTTGTAGATAAAATGCTGGATTTGTATGAAAATATATTCAGGGTGTTCTATTCGCAAATTAGCAAATGTCATAGATCATAGATCAAAAGTGGTTCAGTTTGACCTCCCAATTTACCCACTTTCGGCTTAGGTTAGTACTTTATCATTTTTTTACACCCTGCAATTTTATTTCTTACCATCTGCTATCCAATATACGCGGGTAAACGAGTAGGTCCTTGAATTCCCCCATCGTATGCAGCAGCAGTGCACAAGTAGTGTACGTTCGAACGCCAATAAATGTTAGATACAGATATTTCTCATTTCACTTCCGCCCCGCGGTGGTTGTGGCGGAAATTGCAGTAGTTAGTTTGATGAATGTAAAATTCTGATGTAAGTAATTAAAAACTTACGGTTTTACTAAAATATTGTATAATGAACTGAATCTTTCCTAGGTGGTGGTAGACTGATTTTACAATTTTAATATTTTAACTTTTCCCCTTTTTATTGCATTGCAAACCAGAGAATATACTTTCACAAAAAAAAACTTTTACTTACGTGGAGCTGAAGTTGTCTTCTACTTTTGAATGTGATTGGTCTGTTTCTTTACTCATTTTGATGCTAGGTCACCTAAGGAACAAATGTTAGCAATTTTAATTTAATTTAATTCCTCTTAACGTATTAAAAGTGTGGTCCTGGTCATCTAATTACTCAAGTGTAGCCTGGCTGCCTCACTTAAAACCGATTGATAAACTGTTTACTTAGAAAATAAAAAAGAGAGACAAAGTTAGCTGGCCAAAATGAATTTACAAAATTTTGAGAAATAAAGGTACTCACGCCACTTCTTACGTTGCAAGAAATCGGTCACTTACGACGACACAATCTGCTTAATAATACTAAAATACTATTAATCTTTGTTGAAGCCGATGCACACTCACTGATTTATCTCCACATAGTAGCGAACAATGCTATGGATACTTACTCGATTAGATTTAATCTGATTATTCCAAGTCAGATAAATGTTTCCACATCTGTCCATTTGACGAGCCAAGTGTTTCCATCTGAAAATGATACAACCGCTATTAATACTGACAAGAGTCAGTCAGTGATTTCATCACCTATTTTTATCTATCGTTTATTCTTATTTGACGCTGTCATTAATTTTAATGTTACCTGTAAACTGTAATATACAATCCTAGTCGTGTAATATATTATTTATAACCATTTTTAACACAAACTTCAGAAAAATGACTAAATCTAATCTAAGGTTGCGATCCCAGTAGGCCACCTGAAGCCCGTTACTAGTTATTGTCACGCTGCACATTGCATAGAGTGAGCGCAAATTAGAAAACTGTGAATAGTCGGCCTAGTACCTAAACAGATACGCCGCAACAGTAGGCCTACTGGAAAAGCGGACTAAATATACAAAATAGTATAGTAAATACCGACCCTTTAAATACCATGAAATATAGGGGTTATATTAGTTATATATTATAGATATAGGGGTTGCCATTCTAAAGATAAGTATTCAGGCTCTGTCGTAACAGTTACATTATTTACTATTCAGAACACTCATAACTAAAACATTCCAAGCGAATAATAATATTGACAGATGATAATAATCATTAATATTCATCACTGTTTCTATGTATAATTAAAATTTTAAGAACCAAAGTATACATTATTGTATCGTAAACCGGTGGGCTATTCAACAACTTGAAACTTTTGAAACAAACCTAAGTAGACGCTTAATTTTGCATTTCCTTTATTAAATTGGAAAATTATATTGAGAGCGATTCAGAAACGACCAAATATTGAGTTTTGGGCTTGTTACTCGTATTGGCTAAACAAACCTCGCTCTTCGCAAATCAGTTATTATTATCAGCTAAACAAAGGTAATAATATTATTATATAAACGTATTCCATGTTTAGTGTTCATATCACTAGGATCCGATAGGAATAGATCCTTATTATACCTAATTATCTTGACATAAAATAAATAACACTAAATATGGTTGTTTCAGAATAGCTTTAGAAACGAGCATACACTATCGTACCATTAGGTTCGTGTGTCAGAACCATGTTAAACTTAATTCTTCTCACGTCAAACATATTTCACGTATGATTTTTTTAATTCCAGAAGTGTGCGTCGGGGGGGGGGGGGCGCACGTAACGTGATTTGAAACGTAATCGACTCCGAATACCTTTCTTTTTACATGATTTATTCAGGATTTCCCGGAAGCTATGTAGCAAACGTAACAGGATATCAGGATATAAGTCATTCCAATACTTTTTTCCCTATGAATGCCCCACCCCACCTGTAATGTTTTCCATTCAGTAGCTTAGGTACCTCTAAGATATAATAATTTCATATAACTCAGTTGATATTCTCTATACTGTTGCAACATTCTGTATGCTAGCCACCCTTTTATCAGTGATCTTACCCATCCTAGAACCTCACCCACAACCAAAACCCTTATTAATATTACAACCACATTTCAATTTGAATCCTTCCTGAACTTGACAATTCGCTCAGGGTAATCTTATTATTATGATCTTCAACATCACACATAACCCACTTATGTGATTACTGTGTTTGTAACCGAAACATTGAATTAGAATTACTCCAACGTGAATACCTTATGGTGTGTACAAACCTGAGACAGGCCCGTGTTCAAATGAATGATGGTTCACCAGCAGTTCAGGCTTGATAATTTGACGAAAGCTATAAAAGTTTACGTTTTCTCGCATACAAAGTGACGCCTCTAGCGGAAACTATCATGAAAGGTTTGACTGATAATGTATGTAGATGAAAAAAGAAAACCAAATATTTTTTCGTTTTCGTAAAGTGCTAAACCTGTACTAGAGGCTCTGTATGTGACAGGACTGGATGTGAACTTGTGAAGTGAGCTGATTGTCTCACACGGCTTAGATATCGTACCGGCCGATATCGCTCAATACTGGAGATTCTCCGCTTGATTGGCTCTTCACTCTGGCCCCAATTACTTCGTCCCTTTATCACACTTCCTTCTATGAGAGATATAAAAAGGGCTTTAGAGTAACAGGAAATTCACCTTGATCTCGACCGCTGAGTGCAATTAGCCGGTAATTTCGTATTACTGGAAGACTTAATAGTGATTTCTTGAGAAATACGCTGAAAATAAGACTTGAAGAATTGGGTCCAACAGCCTAGCTAGATAGTTAAGAAAAGATCTCTCTTACCAAATTATACTTAATTAGAAAAATTGTTGGTCACGTTTTTTTTTTCTTTTATTATGGCGACGTAATTTATTTTCGAACTAATAAATTAATAAGGAGTAAAATTTTCATGAATTCAAAAATGTTGTTAATAAAAGTTTTTCAGAATGACGAGCTGACCCATTTCGACTGGATGTACCCCTTTTGAAACACCCTGTATAAATCACGTTTAGGGTCGAAGAACGTGAAGCAGAATACTAAAAGGGATTAGGTACTTGTTTGTCTACCAAACCGTTTAAAAACCGTTCCAGCACATTCACTGGATGAAAACCCTAATGGAAAATTAATTTTCTTTGATGTTTAACTTAGATAATAATTTAGGCGGTGATATTGAATATTAGTTTATAATTTAATCTTAATACCTATATGAATTAAAATCTGTCATGTCGACCATTAACTGATATGTAATTAAATATGCAGGGTGTTGCAATGGTGGTATACTAAGCCGAAAGAGGGTGACTCAAGGCATCATCACTCAAGGGATCCAGGGTCAGCTTTCGATATACTAAATTTCATGAAAATCCGTTCATTAGTTAAAAGTATCAGACATACTAAAATGTTGACGTTTATAATAATAATAATTCCGTTATGAATGAAATAAGCCCGCTGCATCGACGACCTTAAACGAGGGATTCATTTAATCTGATGATCAACAATTATTGCTTTTGTTGTTTATGCTCCTGCTGCATTCGAATTCTATTAACACAGGATTCACACACTGTTTTGTAAACTGCTGGGCTTGTTGTTTAGTACCTACATAAAACTTATGAATCTGCCATACATAGGTACTCAGCAATGTACGTCTTAACACTCGCACTAAACAATATATGAATCGGCTATATTAGGCTGCGTCAACAGTGGACAAATGTCAGCCACTACCAGGCGCGTAATGATGCAAATTATGCAGAGTGAGCACAAAAGTATCAAACTGCGGACACTCGACATGCTGAACACATGTATACTTGCAGAAATTTCTGAGCTCGGGCGCAGAATAATAACTAATGCTCGGGGCCTTTTTGACGCTGCGCTGATGCACCACAAACACAGTATGGCCACCATTATATTACAGTAGGTACTTACACTATTAATTTCGTTTTTATTACTTTTTTGTGTATACTTATTTATTTTCTTTATTGAACCGATACTCCGCCATGCGCCCCGCGCCGCCGTCGCTAACTTAGTCGGCGGTGAACAGTTTGCCTACTTTGATCGTAGCCTTCGTGACATAGACGATGAATTTATTTTACTTCATTACTATCACCAGCGTTGCACTGCGAACTCTATGAACACAGAACGGGCTTTGTTAGACCCATCAATCAGTACAGGCCTCGGACAGTTCACAATTTAACGCCCGAATCTTTTAGGTAATTTATCTATTGCACGAGACGATATATTTTTATAAACTGCCGAAATTATGTATAGGTACTGTGTTGCGTTAAAATGTGAGCAACATATATTTGACAGTTTATGATACCGCAAGTCAGATCTAAATGGCGGGCATCCTTAGCAAACCAAAACCCCTCGTAAAGCTCATTTCAATTGGGCATTAATCCTTAAATATTGGCACTCAAATTCATAGACCGTAAGTATTATAAATTAACAACGAGGTTAAAAGTGCCACACGGGTTTCGACTCAAAAAGTTGAAATTCGTATATCAATACGTCAATTTTAAACCTTTTGTAAGAGTTAAAAAGCTCTATGAATTTAGGCGTAATAGTTTAAATATTAAATTATACTTTTAAATTGATGTTTACTGTGAATCCCTAAAATCAAGGCGATGATAATAATATATCACAGATTACCCTTTTGTTTAAAAAGTGTTCATTTATTTTAATTTAATTCGAATCCGTATGGACGAGCACAACGTTTTAATTCCCTGAAGATTACTGTCATTGAAAGCATCCGTTCCTGATTTTAAATGACTTTAATTTTCTTAATTAATTTTGAGTCGTGGTGAGTTGGTGACGTAACGGATAAGATTTCAGATAACACGGCGAGCCACTTGTTTTTATATTTTGTACCTTTTCATAGATCGCGAGACGTGCAGCTTTCCTTTCGATGTTTTGAGTATGAGGTTTAATTTCCTTAAAAAATATTCCATGGTACATGCCAGGATTTGGACCAACAGCCTCGCAAATAAGGCCTTATCCTTTACGCCCCCAATTAATTAAAATTACTAATATTGTTTACGTTTTAATGATCCCCTGTGAGTATTAATTTCCAATCTTCTTTTGTACAAAATAACAAGGAGTTTTAGCTGAAAGCCTTAAAGCTTAAAGGGTTGTTCCTATTGGACCCTCCGAGAGATGTGATGTTATTCTCTTTGTTCTGTACCTGCGCGGTGTTCAGTCGAGGGTTGGTGGCGGCGGTCCGCGCCCGCAGCGTTCTCTTACTCTGTGATGTCGCGATGTAAAACCTCTTTCGACGCGCAAACTATTTGAAAGTTTTCGGCCAGTGCTATGTGCGTGATGAATAAAAAAAATAGATTATTCGAAATGTTTTGTGTGTGTTAAATCTGTGTGTGAACATAGTGTTGTTTTGTGTTATTTGTGCATTTTGTGTAAAGTTTAAAAAGTTCAGAAGTACCTAGATAAGTTTTAAAAAGTTTAAGGTGTTATCAAAAGTGTGTTGTACATTCCAGTGATAACATGAGAGTGTAGAGTACGTGAATTGGATATACATATTTTTGATGTGTGTGTCAGTGTGACATAAGCTGGAGAAATTTATAAATAGTAAGTACCCGAGACTTTTTAATTTTACAAACTTTCGATGACTAATAATTTATAATCTTGTGGAATTATTTTATATAGGTTTTTTATTTAAGTACTTATTTGGAAAATAATGCTATAACTATTAATAAATTAATGATAGTCTCACTTTCATTAGTCTAGTCATATGTATCGTTGATAATGCTTTGATATTCGATTTTTTTTGAGTCTCCATTGTAAGTGAGCTTTTATTTTCACAGTAGTTGTTTCTGACGCTATACGAATACGAGTACATACGCTTAGTTACGTAAGACATAGACTAAAAAAAAATAGTAAGTATATACTTACTTACCAGAAATAAAGATTTCAGAGCTTAAAAATTTACGATTTTGCCACAAAATTTACGTATTTTAAAAGTTAACATAACAGAGTAAGTTTATACAACTCAAGAACTTGATAAATAGGTGTGTGATTGAAATCACGCGAGATAAAGGATCTTGCTTGAACACGGACAGATGGACAGTCGGATCACATAGTGATCCTATACGAGTTCCTGAAGTGTTGAGCTGTCAGCTATGTTAATTAAAATACTCGTAGTACAATAACATTGTGTGCTGTTACCAAACGTCCATTTTGATACAGCCAGTAAAGGGTGTAAGTATAAGTATTATGCCAATTATCCTCCATCGTAGGGCACATCCCGTGTCCGACAGTGGATTGTTTACAGATTGTGTGTCTGACAATAGACCTTATGCAGACCAATAGATAGTTATGCAGATCACGACCCCTCTGTACATGGGCGTAGCCGCCGCAGAAACGAAAATGAAAAATACTTTTCTTGACGCCAGTAAATACTTATAATATTAACAATTTAACTCTCAAGATCTTGGGGATTGGAGCAGAGCGGTGTCTCTGTGTAAGTGCAGTCAGCAAAAGAGAAAAGTTTCCACCTCGAGCGCTTTCACTTTTATGTAAAAAACTTTAATGAATCTAAACATAGATTATTCAAAGATTTAATAGAGCTTGTGTGTTTGTATCTAGGTTATTAACACTGTTCTCGTTCACTTGTGACTCTAGGATCAAACTGCTGTCTAAGGAAGCTCGCGAACAGCTAGAGTAGTATTAACCCCAGTACACACTATCCAAGTTCTTAAATTCTAAAACTGTATCTTGTATGTTTATTCTAATCATAGTACAGTACAGTTCGGTTCAAATAACTTGGTAGTTTTGAAGTTAGCAGCGAATGCACTTTTGTACTTTGTCTGACTGACAATCATTCTTTCAAATAATGACAGTTGGTTAGTTTGACAAAACACAAAAGTGTAATCGCAGCAAACTTCAGGAACTATGAAGTTTTTTGGAGTGGACTGTACCTAGGTCGTAGAAGATGAAGATAAAAGAGTCCCTACAGCTTTTAAATATCCATAGGGCCATTGAGTTAAGTCAATAACTATTAAGACCAAGTTCTTTGTTCAAAGTTTTAATAAAGTCCTTGTCATTTTTATATAAGTTTTAATCAGCTATTCTGTTTGAACTTTATGCTATAGAAGCTTTTAATTTATATGAATTCTGATTAAAAAATAGTACCTAATTTAAAATAAATAGTAGGTACCTATATCACAAATTTTCGTATGAATTTATAATATTTAAAAAAAGTTTTTTCTTGAGAATCTCGGGATGAATGTCAGGCACTTTATCTTAATCCGTTTAGTATCTTTGTCTTATCCGGTAGTAGGAAAACGATACAAAATTTTAAGTATATGTACTTTTCCTTTGTTCCCGCGAGACACAATACAATTAGGTACAATTGTGTCTGAGTCAAAATCATGCTTTTATTCATCGTATTATAATTAAATATACTGGTATTATATTGTCGCATCGTATTATAAGTTAATTTGTGGACTTATCTGCTGAACGTAATTTTACACACCATACGAGTATTTAGCCGCCTGTCAAAAACTTATTTTAGAAGTTGAACCAAAAATTTCCTACAAATATTATACTTAATCATTTTTTTGCGTGTGGACCGTCATAATCTCTAATGGGCAATTTAGTCGCTACACTGAAAGTTGTGATAGGTTCCATTAATTTACCTTCAACAATAGCCAAGCAAACTAAAACTTGTTCTGGCCCTGTAATTATTATCAGAACTTTTTCCACGTAGGTGTTAATAATAATAATTTGTGATGCGAAGTTTTAGTGTTGCTATGTAAGTTAAATGCGAAAAAATATAAGCTAATTTGGAATATTTTTATACAAAAATTATGTTTAGATATATAATTCCAAGGTGTTTGATATCAATACGTGAATGAGTGTATAAATATGATAATAAATATTTTGTTATGAATGAGCGAAACAATGGTGCAATTTGATATTTTTATTATAATAGTATAAAATATCTGTATACACATTCTATAATTTACTGAAATCAAACATAGTCGTAGTAGTTTCACAGAGTGAATCTTTTGGTGTTATGTCACTTCTTCTTCTTAAAGTGACTCTCCATCATTGGAGGTTGGCAGTCAGCTCTTTGCAGCGCTCTCTACTCTTGGCCAGTTTAAATATTTCTTCCACGGTTTTTGCTATGTCACTGGAACCTTTTTAATTGCTCGCTAGTAGGTATATATTATTAAGGATACTTTTGCTTCGCCGTACTTGGGTATTAGCACAATACTGACTCTAAGTACCTACCTTAAATACACTTACGGGCAATGAAAAGGTTCCACTGAGAAAAGCACCAAATTACTCCTATCCGGAAAAGGCTAGCTTAATGACGCCTTCTACAACTCTGTATTAAACAGAGCATCAGGATATTACCAACTAAAAAAGGTAGTATTTTGTTAAAATTTTCAAGTACCTAAATGTTTGCAAAAATTTGAGTCGTTTGGTGTCGTCATTTTTTGAGTGGAACCATTTCATTGCCCGTGAGTGTAATTATAATTGGTAGAAGTAAACATGAATTACGTACCTACCTCACCCATAAGACAGATTAAATGAAGTTTTAGCCTAAATTTTTATTTTTTTCGCGAGTAGTTAAGGCAATAACATATTTTTTGCATGTGCACTCATCTTGAGTCTCATCAAAATACAAAAATATACCCTTTTTGCTACAATGCCTCAAGTGTCAATTTCGAAGAATCTGCTCCCCTCACCTAGTCAGTCTGTGTGAACGGATCCTAATAGGCAATATTGCGGAGACAAAGGTATCGGAAATTGAGGGCCGGACGCGGACATATGCCCGCGAGTGCCACGGCATCCGCATGTCAAGTGGGAAACGTGGTTCAACTGAGTTTTGTCTATCATCGGTATGTATAGTGACGACTGAATCGTAATAGGTAGGTATGGCAGGGGTATGGCCAAAGATAAGTCCTTAAACCCAGCATAATATAATATATTATGTATGATTGTGTATTCCTGTACATTGGTTTGCTGCTCCAGTTTACATAGAAGCTAAGCTAGCTTAGCTGAAAACAAGGGGACATGTACAAAGTGAGTCAGTACTCGAGAGAGCCACGTACAGGAAGTTTACACACTCCCAGAATAGAATTGTAATTTTACTTGACTCAGACCGTTTGACTTAAAACAATATAAAGTTTAGCGAAGCGACCGTAGTCGAGCTAGCTTCAGTGATCTAAACTGATCACTGAGGTTAAGTAAGCAACCACTGGCAAGGTCAGCCATTATTGGATGGGTGACCGATTTCAAGTGGTTCTTTTCTGGACGCTTCCGTGCTTTGGACGGCACGTTAAGCTGTGGGTCCCGGTTGCTGCTTCGGCAGCAGTCGTTAAGCCTAGTCAGAGGCCTTCGGGCAGCTTGAAAACATCCGACAGTCGGGTTGCCCACTTACCCGACAACTCTCTCAGCACAAGCTTGCTTGTGTTGGGGTCCACTAGGTATAACTTTGATTTCCATGCTATACAAAACTTATTGTCCTTTTTATCATGCCTTTTTCCTCCTTTTACTTCAAAGAATAGTTTAGAAATAGGTGGGTATAACTGAATTCCCATTAAGTTTGTATGAAGTCCTTCCTGTTTCTGGGGAACGCGTCCACGTGTCACTCCACACCCACAAAGTTCGCGGCAAATTGAATAAGTTCGTTGAGACCTACACGAGACTCTGGTAGCTATCCGGAAACTATTTGTCTTCCCACATTCATCATTATTGCCTCAAATCAAGCGACTACTTATCGGTATGGTACGCAACAGACGCATCGCTTGATATGTATATAAAATATATTCTTTGTATATAAATTCAAACAAATGCGTCCACTTCATCGGCATTGCCGACGCCGTTGCTCCATACCTACATTTATGACAATCCGTTTGATACGATCCATGTTTTGTGTGTGTTAAGTTGTCAAAGTGTACCTATTGTGGATTTTTAAACCTAAATGTCTTAAGATATTACTTAATGGAAACTTTATTGGAAAAAGTGTTATTTATGTATTTTAAGATTAATGCATCCATCTGCTCTGTATGTTTCCTTAACAATAATAAAAATAAAAAATAAATAAAAATCCGTACGCATGCGGATTGGTGGTGGTGGTGGTGGACGCTTACCTGAATAGTCCAATTCTTTCGTAGTCAAAAAGTAAACGAAGTTTCTTAAATTATAGGTAAAGTGTTTGGTGCAGTTTTGTCCGTCTGTCCTGTCTTAGTAATAGAACTTTTGCAATAAAATTATCACTCTGCGTACTTACGTAGTGCCTAGGTACTTTTAAAGTTACTTACAATGTGTAAGTGACCTCTACAAGTGACTTTTTAGGTGCTTTCGTAAAGTGAGTGGCCTAAACTATCTAATAGTGTAAGCTACTTCTTGAACTTGGTCCCTGGACAACCCGAGGTCTCGACGAGTAGTGTGGGTTGACCGCCTACACAAACTATTATTTTTAGTCAGAAGTTGGCAAGTTCGATATTTTGACATCTAAAAGATTTCTAGGCATTTCCAAATATAAGTGTGGCCCAAAAGCCTCGTATTTTTATACACAGAAGTAGGTACATGAGTGTATCTTCTAAAATAAAATTTCACCTTACTATAAGTATGTAGGTCAACGAGATGTCAAGAGCAGCAGCTGATCCATAATATTTCTTCATGGAAAGCAAGGAGCACTGCATGTTACAATTTTGTGTTGAATTTGATTACACCTGCAAATAAAAACATTACCCTCCTCCTTCGGCAGTCGGATAAAAAACGTAAGTACCTAGTAAATTATTAATTGAACTAAAATAAAAAATAGCTTTTTTCTATTACAATTTTCGTAAGTGGATTCGTTAATTTCAAATACGAAATACGAAACGAAAATTGCGTGATGAAATGGACTCTTTTCTTATCGCGTAATTGGCAATCAGGGCTAAGGCTGTACTAACTATGATAATTACAATCAGTAAACCATGGAAAGTTGTAAGTTAATAAAAAACCATGATGTAAACAGCATAAATTCCGCGAAAACTTTTCATCATTCAATGTAAGTAGAGATACAAGCCGTTGTCCTCAATGATATTTCAATTTGAATAAGTACTAAAATTAATAAATTAAATTTATTTTAATATAACCGCACCGTTCTGTCGTCGTGTGTAAATGAATGATAAGTACATTATAATTTATCGTAATTGTCGGGCATTTGTATTTAAATTTATGCGTACTGCGGTCTGCAAAAATAAGTAGTACTTAATAAAAATACATATTATTGTAAATTAAAACAGGTGGAGTAAAATTTGTAATGTACGTCGTAAGTACATAAGAGGGTGGCTTCGCACATAATACTGAACAACTTCTGTTTATTAAATTTTAAATGTCAAATCCCCATACTACGAAATTCACGTTTTAAGGCATAGAACAACGCGGACTCGGGTGTATTTCTAAGGTGTAATTAGAAAATTCATTACGTCACCAAAATATTCTTCTTCATTTATCTAGAAAGACCAATTAAAGAATTCTATAGTTTACCCGGTTGTAAAGTAAGCCTGAAAAAGTCTGACTATCTGTACGTATCGATCCGTCTCTTTTGGAGCTCCGTGGCCATATACCTAGACTTGTCACAAATACACAATGCACACGTCAATAACATAAAAGAAAGCCAAAGAGCTGTTGCGAACGTGACGCTAAACTGCGGGCTCAGGTAAAACGATCTAAGTTTGTAGCAATTCAAGCTCCCAGAGGACATTGAGCAAAAAGTTTTACAGAAGTGGTGATGCTCGTACCCTGTGAGGTGTGAGAGGTAAACTAATTAACTTACCGCAATGATTTAACCAAATTTTGAGTGCTGCTTAGGATTAAAGTTTCTTTTTGTACGTCAACGTAATTATCAGGAGGATTGTGAAATAAAACTTTCATAAAAGATACTTACTGTAACGGATCAATTAGCCAATAAAACCAATTAGCTACTGTAACAAATAGTAAAGCGCAGCTGCTGTACAATTTTTTTATAGCCGTTATAGTTGTCAGTGATTGAACATAGCTGAGTGTACCTATAGCAAACTAGTTTGACAATGATTTTCGAATTCAAAATGTATTGAAATTGTCACTGATTACTTCGTAAATGGTATTATGTTTTACTTCGCGATAGAACCACTGATGATGTTTGATTTACCCCTCGGTAGTCTAGACTGCTCGAGCAGTAATCCGCTGATCGCTGACGAGCAGTCAGCGTCAGACACCCGCCCAAAGCAGATGCAGCTACTCGAGCGGCTCTCGTATTGTATGTACGAAGCTTAGAAGACTATACATACTAGAGTACGGCCGCTTGATAGTCAACTATCGACAGGCCTATTGTGCTTCGGTAGAGATAGTTACTTACTAACCATAGGCAGATCCATCACCCTATGATCATTATCATCATAATTATGATGTAAAAATAAAATATACTTACCGTCCAAGTTTACCAAACCACATTTCTCTTTCTCAACAGGTCCAAACCGCACCATGGATTCAACGAGCAGCTCCTTGACTGCCAACTTCACCCTCCTCCCCGACTCAGTCTCCAGCGCGGGCACCCTCACGGTGTCCAACTCCTCAGTGTCCAAGAATGCCATGAGCACGGCGTACGAGTGGCGGTTCATCTTGCCGCCGTACATCCTGATCTTCCTGCTGTCGGTGTCCGGGAACTGCCTGGTCATCGCCACGCTGGCCAGCAACCGCCGCATGCGCACCGTCACCAACGTGTATTTGCTCAACTTGGTGAGTCTATAGCTACTTGTGTTTTTACAGGTGATACTATATATCCGAAGGCTTAGCAGGGAGCAACGCGTTCAAGACGTGACAAAAGTTCGAAGTCACTCAGTCTCGAAGCCGCGCGATGTGATCGTAACGCTATTTTTTTACATGTCTTGGCGTATGCGTCTTCGCTTCGTGCTAGGCCTTCTGGGGACAGTAATTTTACATACAGCCGATTGAAATAGGTGGAGCCTGTTTTGGGAAATAAAAATAAAACTTGGTAAAAATAAAAGTTGCTCAACTTGGTGAGATGTCCGAATTTCTCATCCGTGATAATAATAATAATGAAAAACTACAGTATGGAATTCAGGAAACATGTAGGTTTTATGCTTAAGTAAATTTACACATATGAGAAACTGTGTCTTGGCCATAAGACGGTACGCGATCCTACTACTAAAAAAACTCCACTTACAAATTTCATATTTATTGTATTTTCCCCGTTCCCATCGCGCTGTAACTGTTGTTGTTTGTCCTAAAATTCCATTAAATCTTCCTCATTTCAGTTGACATTTCACAGTCGTAGCTGGAGAAATGAAGATAACATTTTGCCAAGTTGTTTAATGTCTCAAATTTAGTGGTAGTACAGTAGACGTACCAGAGCTTCAACTAAAAAATCTGCATTGAAACTCCACTCCTTGGGATAAAATATGTAAATGTTGCAAGCAGAAACTACTCTGCAGGTACGCTTTCTGAATTTATACTTTGAAAAGGTAAAAATGTGTATACGTGTCTATACCTATCTACATAATTATAAAGCGAATAGGTACACAAAAATGTCCGCAGTAGTTCACAATAATTATACAGAATTTCAGTCCCGTAACTAATAATTTTGCCCTCAATTATCATACATAATGCTCAGCGATCACACTCAATTAAATAAAGTTAGGTACTTGTGAAGTCTGGAAAGTTGTTGATGAATTGATAGGCCGATAAAATAACAGTTTACTACTAAGCCCTTAATTGTATCTAGAGCGATAGGTATAAGTTAGACTAGCTAGGCAAAAGTTACGTTTTATAGTAACAATTTTAAAGTAATTTAAATCATTGTAGGTTGGAGAGGTTAGTCGGAAGGTGTTTGCTTCGGCAGCGTGTCTTCGCAGACTGCGGAACTTTCTCCCAACAGCCACCAAAATTGCGCTCGCACAATCTCTCCTTCTCCCTATTCTTGATTATGCCGACAGTTGCTATATTGATTTAACCGAGGAGCAACTCAATAAACTTGAGAGACTACAAAACTTCTGCATTCGGTTCATATATGGTTTGCGCAAATATGACCATGTTTCTGAATTTCGTCGCAAACTCAAGTGGCTCCCTATTCGCCTTCGCCGGAATACCCATATTCTCTCTCTGCTTTATTCGATACTGTTTAACCCATCTTCACCTGCATATCTTAAGGAACGTTTTGAGTTTCGTTTCACGACTCACAATAGAAATCTGCGTTCCAATGAAAACCTGCGAATAAATATTCCGTCCCATACAACCAGTTTTTACTCAAACTCTTTTACTGTCCAAGCCATCCATCTTTGGAACGCTCTCCCCTTGAACATAAGGCAAGCCCCATCACCTGCATCTTTCAAACGCATGGTAAAAAACCATTATCTTCAAGAATAAATATATTATTTTATTAATCTATGTTAAATTCTATTTATCTAATATATTTTTTGTTGTATTAAGCGTACTTTGAGCTGATATAGGTATATTGTATATTTATCCATACTATATATGTATATAATATATATATATTATATATTTATTTATTTATGTATTTATTGTATGTATTTATATGAGTATTTAATTAATAATAGTTAGTAAGTATCAATGTTATTTGGATATGTATTTTTCTTTTTAAAATATTATTTGTAAATACACCTTGTAAATGCCCTTTTCTATGTTTAGTTCTTTTCTTACAACGGTTGTCTGGAAGAGATCGCTTTTAGCGATAAGACCGCCATTTGTGCATCTCTGTTATTTAAGTTAGATTTAAGTTTTTTATGGTGTGCAAATAAAGATTATTGTATTGTATTGTATTGTATCATTGTACTTAAAATAATAATTACGGACATCTATGTAGTTTATCATTTTCCGGTGCATATAATATAATTAGATAAATTTAATATTTCTAACGTAGCTATTCCTGCTGAAGTAACATAATTGTACAGTTCCATGAACTCTAAATGCCTTGAGAAATTAAGGCAGCGAAGGGCAAACAGTAGTTTATAATACATTATATCGTGGTCATTTAGAAAATAGCTTCCATTGTGGTGTGTATGGTTATCAACAAAAGTAAAAGTACTTACCTACCTATTTTAATATTTTTATTTTGTGCTTGTCTTTTTACACTTTTTACTTAAAACAGATGGATTGGGTGTGTTATTTCTGAGCCATAGCTGTTCATCAAGTTTTTTTCTGCGTTCCTTCAAGTTTGTCCTTTTGTCCGTTCGTCGCTCGGTGCCTAAAACACATTCAGCCTCTTTTGCGTTATGCCTAAACCTAACGAGACTTAGGCATAGTAGGTTATATTAATTAGACTACTAAGTAGGCGTCACTACGTCACTGCGGAACGCTGAATACAATCACTTCAGTTACAAAAATCACTCGTTTTTAAATACTCGTTGGAATATGGCGTGGACTGTACTTACGATACTCAAACTCTTACAAAGTGTACAGAGTCACGCACATTTCCAAAACAAGGAAGGTGATTAGACAAGTAAAATTATGATTTGTTTAAATATTATTATTATTTAGCATAGGTATGCTCAGTTACTTATTTGAGTAAATCTAACTTAGCATGAACTAAGTAAGCGCCGCTCAATGACAATTTAGACAAGGCAATTTGGCATGGCCATTAATTTGTACTTAACACTCTCAGATGAGGATGCCAAAATCTACTTCCACGGAGTCCACGAATGGCTACATTTCCCTTTCACCACGCTGCACCTAATAAAAGTCCAGATATAGGTAGGTATAGCACAAGGATTTATGAAACGGACTAAGTTATTTATTTGTTCACAGGCAGTGTCCGACTTCCTACTGGGGGTGTTCTGCCTTCCGTTCACGCTGGTCGGACAAATATACAGGAGGTTCTTCTTCGGAGCAGTCATGTGCAAGTTAATACCATTTATTCAAGGTGAGTGTAGTTATAATAAATAAATATTTTTTGAGTTTTTAAAAACTGACAGTTGCCTCTAAATTTACATTTTGTTCTACGAACATAAGGGGTACAGTGCGACAAACTTATCTGTTCCGGTGAGAGCGAAATAAATTGATCCGTATCTCATTATTTACTGATGAATTATATTATTGATATAGATTAGATGGGTTTATTTTAATAAACCACAAGAGCGAATTACCACTACTGGCAAACTTAAAATCTTATAGAATTAATAAAATATTAGACATTTACGTGAGCTGTCCCCGGAACAGATAAGTTTGTGGCACTGTATATAAAGTTACAAAGTATGTCCGTATACAGAAAGAAAGGCGCTGGTTCGGCAAGGTATGAAAAAGTAAGCGCTCTCATAAGTATCCAGCTTTCTTTCTGTATACGGCCTCATTTAGTACCCGCTGAGCTGGTGCCTTTTTGACGCTCTGGACAGCAACCTTGTTTGTTTGTATTATTTTCTGTTTTTTTCATATATTTTTTTGTAGTATTCTTTTTCTTTTTGTTTCTGTTTTTTATTGTTCAGTGTGTCAAATAAATGTATCTTTCTTTCTTTCTTTCTTAGTAGGTAGGTAGGTACCTGTCATTAATACCTACATAA
The DNA here is from genome assembly GCF_932276165.1 of Plutella xylostella. Classification (NCBI taxonomy): domain Eukaryota; kingdom Metazoa; phylum Arthropoda; class Insecta; order Lepidoptera; family Plutellidae; genus Plutella; species Plutella xylostella. The sequence continues at coordinate 354,196 of NC_063993.1, read as the reverse complement.
ATACTGTTATAATAAATTTACGGGCACAATTCGATATATGACCATCATGTTTTGACGCTTTGTGATGATAAAGATGACTAAAGTCATGGCCGATAAAATACTTTCCATTTCATATTGTAAGCTCACTTTAACGACACAATAACTACACGATATCGTCGGAATTATAGTTTACTACAAATTGCCATACCACAACATTTTTTAACCGCCCACGGAAAAATAGGGGTGTAATAAGTTTACATCGTGCTCGGACGAAGAACTTTTGTTATAAGTTGACGTGCGTCTTGCGCCCCGTGCTATAGGCTAGCTGAAATGACGGAAATGTCGACATTGTGACCGCTTATTTCACTTCGCTGCTCGTCTCATTAAATTGATTCGAGTGAATCTCCAACAATGAGGGACGAAGTACAAAATATAAATAATCGAATAAAGCCAACGAAAAATCACGCATCGTTTGGCTTAATTAGAATCCCATCAAACCGAATAAAAAACGTAAAAGCTAGGGTATTCATATTATAATATCAAAGTATCTGTTTGTGCATCAATAAAAAACGAAGGTACTTTCCTGCTGCATAGTTCGTGGCCTCAAAGGCCGGGGCCACAAAGAATTGCTAATTACTTGTGAAGCGCTTGTTAGCGTCCTCTGTTAAGCTCGATTTACATCAAACGATCAGAGAGCTGGAACAAAAGCATGCTTTCGTGATCTTTTGTTGTAAACGAATACTCATATTCAAACGAACAAAGTGCTAGAACAAGAATACAAGACCGCTGAAGGTACTTTTACATCAAACGAATACAGAGTTAGAACTAGAGGAAGATAGGTGATCGAAAGAATGCCCTGTTCTACCTCTAGCTAGGTATGTGTTCATTTGATGTAAATCGACCCTAATGAGAGAACAACGCGGACTCGACGGCTAAAGTCGATTTATTACAGGGACTAAAGTCGATTTAAGAATATTTAGACTAAAATAGAACATCATTATTTCAGTTCAAGACTAGTATAGATCACCCTAAGTTGTACTAATATGATTAGTATTGGGTGGTATTGGTTAAACGGTTATTCATAAACGATAATAATATATGTATGTTAATAATAATAAATACAGTATTATTTATAAGTTAATAATTGGTAGTTTATTATTATTAAATCCCCGTAAAAGGAGAAAACACCCGGAAAAGAGTGATGATGATATAAGACACATTTCCTCGTACTTATACAAATCCTAGAATCCACACATTTCCTGTAACAGATAGGTATAATTACAGATTAATTGAATCACCACGGATATAACTTGATATAGATTAAGAAATAATTAGGTACGAATAAAATAGATGACAAACAATGAACATACACTACATATAACTATGTTGATGTAACATTTTCTAATTAAACACTGAACAAAAATAAAATACTTACCAAAATAGCGCGTAAATTTTCAGAAAACCACTATTTGCTCTATTCACTAGTACTTGTGCTTTTAGCGTAACGACAGACGGTGCTAATCATATTAAATTTACTGATAAACTAGCTTTTCCTGCGAGCTTTGCTTTGCTTTATAAGGTTTTCCCATGGGAATTTCGGGTTAATGGGTGGATTTCAACAAGTCCTAAAAAATCTTCATTTCCGTGGACTTTTTTATCTTCAGGTTTTTTATATTAGAAAAACGCTTTTATTAAAGTTTTTGTTAATGTTAGTGTTCTTACTAAATGGGTAGCCGATAAGTTAAAAACTTACCGAGATACGGGTGATTAAAAATTTCGTGCCACGGCGATGAAACATGCGTTCACGGCAATGAAACAAGCGTCCACGGCAATGAAACAAAGGCCCACGGCAATGAAACAAACTTCCACGGCAATGAAAGAACTGTATACAATGGAAATGAAAGAATCAATCCACTGCAATTTTTTAAAAAGACTGTGTGGGAAACGCAAACTTAGACAGATATGTATGGCAGAAATATTTGGATAGATATTGGAACGAAAGAAAGAACGACAGTATGTATAAAAAAATAAGAATATAGTATGGAATTCTCTAAGTAGCATTGTGGGGTCCGTATTGCGACGTATTAAACAAAATGTTTCATTTCACACTAATAATGTTCACAACATATGATAAACCTTACCTGTAACATCTATATTTTCATAAGGTATAATATCCAATTCGTATAATGTTCATTTTATGTAAAATTCATAAAATATACTATAATATGACAAAAAATCTGTGCTGAATCACACAACACCGGCAAAACACCTAGCACCAAAATATAAAGATAGGTGCGGTTAGGTGCACATGTTGGTCAGCTAAGCGTCTCCCTACATAGCGCCAATAATAATAACGCAGTCAAAACTCCTTGCACCAAAACCTAAACATAGAGCGTCTCCCCATGTAGCCCTGCTTCGCTTTTGATGAACATGTGCACTTAACCGCTCCTCCTCGCTTTTCTCGTCATCGCACCTATCTTTAGGTTGTGGTGCTAGAGGTTTTGATGCTGTTTTGTAATTTAACAGATTATGTGATATGATAGAATATTTTATGAACTTTATGCTAAATCATAGTATATTTTAATTGGTATAATAATATGAAATGTACATGTTATCATCATCAGCCTATAATCATCTAATGCTGGACATAGGCCTCTCCCAAGGAGCGCCACAAGACTCGGTCCTCGGTCTTCCGAATCCAGCCACTACCGGCTACCTGCCTAAGCTTGCATATTTTGACAGCTATGTTGGTAACCTTAGTCCTCTGACGTATAACCTCTTTTCTGATACCATCCATTAGAGAAACCCCAAGCATAGCTCTCTCCATAGCACGCTTAGTGACTTTAAATTGGTGGACCAGTCCCACCATCAGTATCCATGTATATGCACCATATGTCATAACTGGCAGGGCGCAATGGTTGAAGACTGTTGGATGCGCCTTTCAGCCTTCTTGTCGAAGTTGCTTCTGCCTAGCCGAATAGTCTGCCTCAGGTAGTCATATTATTGCACAACTTCGATAGTTGTCTCACGAACAAGTTCATACGGAGGCCTACACGGTGCAAGCAGCATTAAGGCCACTTAGCATCCAGCTGAGTTCCTGCAGAGATGTTTGTTCTATTATATTCTATTCTACTATCTGTGGGAAGTGTAAGTACCTGCACCTGGCTCTCTCGAATGGGACCTTTGTGCAATGTGCATATCCACAAGGTCTAAGCTGCCTTTCTAAGCTTGGAATATTTCCCACCACGCTGGTCCACAGCGGGTTGGTGGGTTCACATATTATCTAGATGTGCTAAATCTATAGGTAGATATGCAGGATACTTCACGATGTTTTCCTTCACCGTAAGAGTGATGGTATACATTGTATTTAAATTCAAAGGAACACATTGGTATTGGTACATATCAGTGCCGGAATTCGCACCCGCATCATTGGCGTGGGAAGCGGGCGCTTACCCGACTGAGCTACCACCGATCTTATTTATACATAACGTTCATTATAATTATGTTGTGATTGTTATTATTAATGTAATATTACCTATATATTTCTTTTTTATACGTCGCTATACGCACCCGTTTTAACGCACTGCAAAAAGAGGTAATTTGACTAGTCCTGTAGGTAATGACAGTGATCGGTATTACCTGTATTACAGGTAAAAGATGGTAAAGATATGTTACTTTGCCTAATCATACATACCACGGCGATGAAAATATAAGTCACGGAAATGAATAACCTGGCCACGGAAATGAATAACCTAACCACGGCAATGAATACAATTTATTTAACAAGACATGGCAATGAATTTTTTTTCATTGCCGTGGCTTTTTTTTCATTGCCATAGCAAATATTGGCCACGGAAGCCACGGAAATGAAAGCATGGCGATGAAAACCATGGCATTAAATATAAATAACTAAAAAAGTATTAACTATTCGAAGAAATAAACACTTTATAAGGTAAATATTTTCAAGAAGCTTTCTTTTGAATGCTTATTCTAGAAGACAAACTTAATTTTATAGAAGTTATATCTATCCACGGCAATGAAAGAAAAATTGTCCAGTCCCCAAAAATTTTACTGATTTTCACTATTGCGCAAAAACGCGGGCACCGATGAACCTCCTGCCACGTCTAGCAGTTAGGCGACACTTGTAAGAAACGATTAGCGCACTCAGAGGGGCACCCAAGTTCATAGGTAAAACAATATCCTTGAACATGTTTAGGACACGACGATGAACAGAAGTTCTGGGACACATGAATTTTCACTTACCGTTCGTTATATTCTTTATATATTTCAATAAATGCATTCCGTGACAATACTTTAACTATTAATGTATCAAATGAAACTAAGTTTAACTATCAATTTTTGGCCGCGGGAAATTCACCCTAATAGTAACCTATGTTAATGCCTAGTTTACCTCGTGTGGAATTTCATATAAATTTATCCATGTAGGTATACTATTTGTACACATATTTTCACGTTTGTAATACTAGTAGGACTCATCTCACTTCACTGGCTTGAAATGGCGTGGGTGGTGCTGTCGTCGCGTCTGGCTCTTTATGAATTAGGTCATTTATTTGGTGTTCACTTGGTGCTTAACGACAACAACCTCGTGGTATTTTGTTTGTCCTATATATGTATAGTTTTAATTATGTATGTAAATTTAAACTTCGGCTAACTACAGCCATGTCTCTAGATCTGCATCTTTCACTGATAAAATGTCTCAAGATTCTGCAGCTGCACAACATTCTTAATTAACCACACAAAACTTGGCAGAAAGACTAAGCTTAGCCCAAGCCAGTCTGCGGTAACTGCTTCTATAATTATCGCGGCTGCACTGTGGCAACTTTGACACTGCAATCCCACAAGTTTAATCAACATCTCAGCAGCTAATGTGATAAGTATTTAAGATTGAGACATAGTAGGCAGTAATACGTTTTCCTCCTAATTTCATGAAACATTTTCGAATGCAAAACATTGGTTTCTGTTCTTAATTTTCGTGAAACACGTTATTTACTAGCTATCCTTAAGTATAATTAACAAAGTAACAATATTTAGAATTTGAAGTTCTCATTTTGAGTACTTAAATGTTTTTAATAATGTTCATATGAGAAATAAAGTATCTTAAACCTTAAACCGGGTGAAATATACATTTATGCACCTACCTAGATGCCACAGATAAGAAACGATCTTAAGCTACTAGTTTTGAATCTACAGCAATGTTGTATTCTTAGAAACTCGTGAGGAATGGTAATGACGATCATTACACGGATCTGCGCCCGCAACACGGTTTCGTTATCGATATCGATAAATTATTTTAATGCTCGGTCCATCTAACACAGCGCCGTATACGGCTAATTGCCATATAGTAACGTTTATCTACATCGATAACGAACCCGCGTAGCGGAAGCTGCCATTCTACTGAGATAAACCACATTCATTCTCTCAACGTTTTCCCTTGTTCCAGCGGTATCAGTGTCAGTGGACGTGTGGACGCTGGTGGCGATCTCGCTGGAGCGCTACTTCGCGATCTGCCGGCCGCTGAAGTCGCGGCGCTGGCAGACGCAGTGCCACGCCTACAAGATGATCGCGATGGTGTGGCTGCTGTCCGTTGTGCTCAACTCGCCCATCCTCTATGTTTCTACGCTGCAGTCTATGCGCGGGAATGGTGAGTACATTAAGGTGCTGATTGGCGGCGAATGACATTAGGTTGTAGTCTAGCTGCCGTACTCAGAGTCATTCATTAAAGTGGAATAAAATTTATGTGAGCACAAATGGACGATTAGTCAAAAAAATATATTACGAACACTATCGTTAAAAGAGGTCTTTGAGTGCAGTGTCGCTATTATTTTTCGCGTCGTTGCCTGCTGCAATCTTATATCGCCAAATAATACATAGTTTCCTTATATTTTACTCTAGAGTCTCGGGAGTATTAGCGAAGAAAAGGAAGTGTGATGAAAAGTGGCTTGATTCAGGCTATGCTTAACGTTTCCTGCAAACATGAGATAGGCATTTAGGTAGAAAAATATGCCTTGCGTAATTCATGGGAAACGGTGCATAAAATGACATGCTCCCGAAAATTCCACAGTACACCTACTATCAAAGTTTATACAAGAGATCCAGAAAAATAAAGTTTATTTGTGAGGATTTGTTTTTTTGAGTCATTTTCATCTGTACGTAGATCATGTAAATATTTTTTTGTCAGCTTCACTTTAAGACCCTTATGTTTAATTCCGACCCTGATAATGAGAGCAATGATCCATATAGGTAGCTTTCATCAGTGACAGTCGGTTTAGCAATATCATTCTGGCTCGATAAACCTGGAGATTAAATTATGGAACATTTGATCAATTATTATAATTATTATTTCTGCATATTTACTTTATGTGATTTAAATATTACAACCGGCTGATAATTCAGTGTGTCTTTATACCTATATAAAGTTGGAATATGGTTCAGCAAAATTAAAGAATATACATGTAGGTATACAATACACCTGACAGTCTAAGCCCCAGTTTCACCATACTCTGTTACATCATAACAAGGGATTAGTTGTTGACTTTTGACACATCTGTCAACAATTTAATGACAATCTAACAGGGATGTTAATGATCTAACAGAGTATGGTGAAACTAGGCCTACATCGTTTTGTGTTCGAGATAAGAAGTACATTATTTCATATTTAGATTTCATGTGAATAATTCAGGTAACCTTCATGACCAATGATGTACCGATAAGAACTGATGATTGGTATACGAGTTTTAGAGTGAATGCTTATATTTTTTAATTTGAAACACTTACAAAAACAAGAAATACAGGAAACAATGCAATACCGTAAAAGGTCCAAAAAATAACACCAATAAAAAAAGAGCGTCAAAAAGATCTGATGATGATACCGGCGTTAAAATCTACTGCTATAAAAAGTTACGTGACAAATAAAGTTTCTATGGCCAATATTTGTTTTCCGCGTATTTTCTACTTGTATAACCTATGTAATGTAACTGGTTAAGTTTCCCTAAGAAATAAAACTAGTGTCCGTCCGTGCGATGCCGAAGCCATGTTTATTGATGAGCCAATTATTTTCAAAGTTCCTCTCCTCTTCCGTAAAATAAGGAAAAACAAACAGCTTTGACATGCCTTTCCATCTATAATATTGGCATCGATCGGGGGACTAATTATTGCGAGGCTGTGGGAGACTGGGGGATGTAAGGCATCATCGACGAGTTCACGGATGAAACCGTCATATTTTTGATATGAATTTTGACATGACCGACGTGAGCCTTAAACATGTCGTTGATTATTTTGAAGAATTACTTATAAGTTATCAGATAAACATAAATACAATGCTTAGTGCAATATTTAAACACACATCATGATGAATTCTGTCCTTTTTTAATCTTAATGATAAGTAGGTTTACTTATTTCTACTAACTGCAGTTTTTCCCGTGTTATTCACAAGTTAAACGAGTTGAAGTAAATGTTTGCGTTTACAGCAACATTAAATACTTAAGTACTTTATTTTAACGCTGTTGAACAGTAAAACATTTGCCGTTCAGCAGCAAACATTGTAACTGACTCTATTTTCTGTCGTAATCGTTATCACAAGAGTACTTATAGCCAATTTCGACAGACAAACAGTTTCTGATCGCTATATTTCTACATAAAAAAACTGCTTACTGAAAGTGACAGAATCTCCCTCCCTTCGTTACGCTGTATCGCTCTTGTTTTTTTAGTTACTGAATGTGTACACTAAAAGCATCAAACGGATGTAAAGAAGTGCTCACCTATCGATTTTTTTTATGATAACTACGAGAACATTTTTCTTGTTTCATATTTTAAGAGCAACCTTCGCAGTAATGTTGTTGATCAAGGAATTTTTCTAAAAATAAAAATGGAAGTAGAGTCCACATATCGCAGTTCGGTGCTATCTCGGCCACCCCGGACAAAATACTCAAATTACTTACCACAAAAATTTAAACAATATTTAACAGATATTTACCGCTGTCAAACGCCAAATTTAGTTTAAAACACTTGTTAAACAATGTTTAAAGATTTTTACAGATGATACCAAAATTTTAATCTAATACGTTTATCTACAGCGTACAAATGCCGCGAGGTGTGGGCGTCCCCGCAGCTGGAGCGCGGGTTCAACCTGGCGCTGGACGCGGCGCTGCTGCTGCTGCCGCTGCTCGTCATGGGCGCCGCCTACTGCCTCATCGTCAGGAAGCTGTGGCGGGGGATGCGCCATGAGATACAGCACAACTTCAATTGGCAGAATAATTGTGAGTCATATACACTTTCTGATGCTGTCAAATCAAGTCACCCGCTTTTCATTACACATATTTTGTACTCACGTGATAGGTCGCGAGCCGTAATGCTGTTTTTGAATGAGTAATGCAATTTGAAAATTGCGATTTCTTGAATCAAGATGTGCAGGTTTCCATAAATTTCGTAAGCTGCCACCGCTCTAGGGCATGCAATACCGCAATACCGGTATTGCGTAATACCGGGATCCCGGACAAAATCCACGCTTTTTCAATACCGGTATTGAAAGTTAATACCGGTATTGAAGTAATACCGGAATCGGACATTTTTTAGGCTATAAATCAAGCGATTAAGATATAGTTAGCCTTGTGCTCCTATATACTATGAAAGTGCACTTGTTTTCAACCGTTACATGCGGTTTTTGGCCTTTGGAAACCTACTTTTTGTCCATGCGTTCTAAAATTTTAACTCTAATACTCAATTCTCGTAAAAAATATTACATAATACAGAATTTGATTGCTTTTTCTTGTTGTATATTGCCCTATACGACCTTTAAACAAAATATATGCCATTTATAACAAGGAAATCTAATACCGGTATTAATACCGGGATCCCGGTATTGAGTACTAATACCGGAACTCAATACCGGTATTGAAAATATTACCGGTATTGCATGCCCTACACCGCTCCTTGAATTGATTTGTTGTTAAAATTATTGTCAGTGTAGTTACGAAACTACTTGACATATTGTTTCACAACATCATTTTACAAAGTTTGCGCGAAGCAAGCACGTTGTGTGAAATTACGGGATAAACACGAACAAACACTCTATGGAATCAAGGAAAAGCTAAAGTTTACAAGTCCTTAGAGCTTCTTCTCAACTCAGCGAGCAAACTGTTGCAACAAAATTTTGTACAATTAAATTTGCATGCGCGGTGTTGAAAAGAAGCCGCTTTGCGTATTCTTGTTCTGTATTTAGCTCCCATAGTAATGCAGAGAGGTATAACTAAATAAAACAGATATTTCGTCACCATGGAATTATCAAAATTGGTCCATAACTGGCAAAAAATATATCATACAGACGAATTAGAACTTACTCTTTTTTTCGAAGCCCGTTACTAATACTCTTCCATCTTGTACCCGTTGCAAAGTTTACGTTTCCGGAATCTTGTCTTACTATAAATGCCTGAGCGTCAATGTACTTAGAATGTACTTTGGAACAGCTTTGGAAACACGTGTTGCCTTCAATGTGATAGGTACCAAAATGCTATTACAAGTATTAGACCACAAGCCTTTGATTCCTCGTTAGTTGATGGATCAAATTAGTGTCCCAGTGGTTCATGTGATGTAACTTGCCAGAACCTATTCAGTTTATTGGAATATGGCAGTTGACCTAGATCTCAAATAGCAACACTGGTACTTGTGGAAATTGGGACCTATTGGTAAAACAAATTGTAATTTTGTACACAATAGACCGCATTGTTCTATGTTTCCAATTCTGTTTTTTGTTTATAAATATTTGTACTGTCATTGATTTAAGTACATAATTTAATATTTGGTTATTTTAATAACCTTAATAATGGTTGAATGTGAATATATTTTGCCTTTATAAAGCGCAGGTCACACCTCCAGCCGGGATAATTTCACCTCATTCATCAAAGTGTAAATGACAGCTTATAAATCATTTCGGGTTGGACTACCACTTTTGGGACGCTGAATCAGAATCTAAGAGTTATTTTTAAAATTATGAACAGGTTAAACATTGAGTAAATCGTAGAAAAGTGGATAATTCGAGGCCCATAAGATTTTTGCTTATAACTCGAAAATTATTATAAACTCGACTAGTCTGAAAAATAAATATTAAGCAAAGTAACATCCAGTCTTTAAGTATATTAATTAATTCTCACAGTTCTTAAATTATATTCTGCGGCAACTTTTTTGACGACCGAATGGCGTAGTGGTTAGTGACCCTGACTACTGAGCCGATGGTCCCGGGTTCGATTCCCGGCTGGGGCAGATATTTGTTTAAACACAGATATTTGTTCTCGGGTCTTGGATGTGCCCGTAAAATGGCAATAGGCCCTCCCCCTATTACATTGGGACTAACATAACACTCTGGCGAAAAGTGGGTGCAGCAATGCACCTCTGCCTACCCCGCAAGGGAGTACATTAGTACAAGGCGTGAGTGCGTGTGTGTGTTTTTTTAAAGTGACAATAGTTCAACATCCTGTAATTTGAAAAAAATATATATCCTTACAGTAACTAATCCCCGAAGGGGTAGTTAGAGTTAGGTCGCAAGTGAGACCCAATTTCCTCAATACGTTTTGTTATCACAAAAACTTTGCAAGCTGTATTGCCAGAGCTCTGTGGTAGAAGTGGGGTGTTATTTGCCGAGATATTTCTTTTGCAGAAACTCTCCATCTTGTTCGTATATTGTTAATATAACATATCATTATCTATCTTCCGCCCACGAGCCTCGCCAGTAGCTTGTGGTGTGGTTTGCGGTTTTATTAGGGTTATTGGTTTTCAATTAGCAACCAGTTAAGGCTGCGTTCTCAGTGGGCTAACTGCAAACAACTGCTCCCCGTTAATATGTGCGCGTAATCTGATACGCCACTAATTCACACGGTGCACAGTTTTCCTACTGGAAATGATTGGAATTTATAATAAAGGTTGGGTGCACGAAAATTAACGTTAGTTATTTATATTTTTACCACGAATTCAGATAGCAATTCGTGAAACCAGTTTTAGGTCACAAAATTAAATGCCCTCAACAGTGTAAACCAATTTATCTTGCAAAAAATAGATACTACGAAGTCACTATTGCCCAGTTGCCCCTTTCGGACCGCTCCAATACAATATTGCGGGTAACAAAGTCGAGTGTAACATTCAAGTTCAAAATTACAAATTTATTTTTAGTTGGTCGCCGCACCGGTCCAAATATTATACATGTCAAATATTATAGGTATTATTTTCTCACACTTTTAAAGCTGAGTACTTTTACACTAAAATGTATTGTGTACGTAATAGTTCATTGTGAATTTCTAATCCAATCCTTATCTTATCATTAAGTGGTATTGCTCGAGCCAATAACGACTCTTGTGAATGATTAGAATCTAGAGGTATGTTACAAAAGGCAAATCAACAACCGATGCCGGTACTGCGTTAATTAAGCACATATTTGACGCCTGGGAAGACCATCACGATGCTATTGGAGTCTTCTGTGATCTATCGAAGGCGTTTGATTGTGTAGACCATCAGACTTTAATTTCGAAACTGAGATACTATGGAATAGGAGGAAAGGCTTTAGATTTGATAGTTTCTTATTTAGACAAGAGGCAACAAAGGGTCGATATTAACAATACTAAATCACAGGGGGCTCATGTAAAGATAGGCGTCCCTCAAGGATCTATTCTAGGACCATTTTTATTCCTCATTTATATTAATGACTTGCCTTTTATGGTTGAAAAATTGACTAATATAGTTTTATTTGCTGATGATACTTCTTTGCTTTTTAAAGTTAAAAGAAGTGAAAATAATTTTAATGAAATTAATTCTATTCTATCTGACATACACGATTGGTTTACCGTTAATAATCTTCTATTGAATTCTAAGAAAACGAAATGTATTAAATTTACACTGCCGAATGTTAGACAATGCGATACTAACATTATTCTAGATGGGAATAAATTGGACCTAGTTAATGATACTGTTTTTCTTGGGATGACTATAGATTCAAAGTTACAGTGGGGACCTCACATTGAAAAATTGGCTGGAAGGTTGAGCTCCGCAGCTTTTGCTGTACGGAAAATTAGACAACTGACCGACGTTGAAACCGCCAGATTAGTTTACTTTAGTTATTTCCACAGCTTATTGTCGTATGGCATTTTGCTTTGGGGTAGAGCCGCTGATATTGAAACTATATTTGTATTACAGAAAAGAGCCATCCGCTCTATATACAAACTAGGTTCCAGGGATTCATTGAGAGAACTATTTAAAGAAATTAACATCCTTACAGTTCCATGTCAGTTCATTTTTTCCAATTTAATGTATGTACGAAAGAATATTTCAACTTTTGATACAATTGGCAGTAATCATGACATTAATACTAGGAACAAGCATAAGCTGGCTTTTCCAGCGATGCGTCTGGCGAAAGTTAATAAATCGTTTTTAGGGTACTGTATTAGATTTTATAATAAGCTTCCAACAGAAGTTGCTCAAATGCCAGAGAATAAGTTTAAGTGTTACATTAAAGAGAAACTCTGTAAAAAAGCTTATTATAAAATTGATGATTACTTAGAGGACGTTAATGCATGGCTGTGATAAGTAGTTAGCTCTGCTCATATTATTATAATAATCATTATTAAGCTTATAAGTACCTATTGTATACCAACTAGTTTTAAGTCTTTTTTTTGAAAAGATGGCTCAGGAGTTTCTTGCCTCCGTTCTTCTCCTTAGACAGAAAGAGCCCCCCCTTATCCGAACGGAGAGTAATTTGTAAAAATTGACGTTCATCAGAAAATTTTATATTTGTACGATGAATAAAAAATTTTGACTTTGACTTTGACTTTGTTTACACAAACCACAAGTTGTTATTATAAGACTGCGTTTTCAGTGTGAATATAAACAACTTTTCAGTCCAAACAACTTGATAATTTTGTCAAACTAATCAAGTGACAATCTTTAAAATAATTACTAGGTGGTTTGTTCATTTGACAAGGTAAAAAGGTTTATTCGCTGCCATCTTTAGAATCAGAACCATCGAGTTGTTTAGACCTAACTGTACAATGAGAGGAGATAATTTAGGGTACAGTACGGTCAGGTGCAGAGAAACCTGACCCCCCTCTCATAGTAACAATGCTTCTGAGTGGGGTCAGGTTTCTCTGCCCCTTACTGAACCTCCTTGTTAGGCAGCAAAATTAAAAAAATATATATGTCCTTAACATCTAGTTCTGTTACAGTGACGGGTCAAGCGAGCTGCAAGAGTTGCCAGACCAACCACCTCCTGCCGGCCGCGGAGCCCGTGCTGCCGCGCGCCTCGCCGAGCCTCTGCTACAAGTCGCTCGACACTTGGAACTCCAAGATACTGCTCAGGGTACATAGTTAGAACTTGTAGGACAGATTTCAGATTCACCTGGAACTCCAAAATACTGCTCAGGGTATGTAGTTAGAACTTGTAGCACGTATTTCAGACTAGCTTTGAGGGAGACTGAGGGACAAAAGGTTTTAAGGGGAGATGCGGGGATAAAAGTCGCCTATATTTTAATTAAATGTCCTTACTTAGGTTTAGGATAAATTTTATCAAAATTTTAGCTGTACAATAGTAACTAAACAAACATAAAAGCTGTTGACATAAGCAAAAACTTTATTGTAAAGTAGCGCATACAAGCTTGCTGCTCTTTCTTGGTATGCAACGAAGAAGAGCCTTACGCAGAAAACAAACTTCATCATAATAGCAAACATGTTTGAAATGAAAAAGTTAAAATGTTAATGTTGAGTCGACGTCCTCCGCATTCCTTCTAGATCGCATTGTTTAGTGAAAGCTGTAGAGTTTGTAGACATGTCGTGAGTTTGGGTGAGTGCTGTGCTTCCTCAAACAAGGACTTTGTCTACTTTAACTCCTTTGACTACCTTTGAGTTTCCGCCTAACAACTATTACATAGAAAGCATGTAGGATGAAGTATATACATACTTACAGTTAACTATACAAACTTGATCAATTTGAATATAAACATTAATCGTTGGTATGATAAAGGCATTTAAATTAGCTCTCTTAGCGCAAGTTTGTTTTAGTCTTTGCAGGTATTGCTTCCTGTGAAAATTTATGATAAAAGAAAACCTAAGTCGACTCCATTCACAATGCAACTTTATATTTTTACGGCCCAGCTGAAAAATAACGTTGCGTTGTTGTGACTTTAAACCCCGGGATAACCACTGAAAACCGATCCCGGTCCAATTTCCGGTTGGGGATTAAATATTTACCCTCCACATCTGGCCTTGGATGAGTCCGATTATGGCAATAGATTGTTGTGTATGAAATTATACAATACATACAAGAAGCTTTATTCCGCATGCTTCGTTTTAATAAGTATCCTTTGTCAGGAAGAATGTATCATTATGCTGGACAAAGAATTTTAGACATCGGTTCAATAGTTTTTGAATGTACTTATATTTCTAACAAAGATACATGAACGTATTTTGTATGTTGTTAAAAAATATTTTTAAACGTGAAACGAAGAAGATCACTTTTCCGTGATCATTGAATAAACGAAAACTCGTATTCAAAAGAACAAATAGTTAGCCTAGAGAGAGAATAAAAGCAGGAACGCTTTGAAGAGATATAGATAGACATACCATTTCAAGTTCCATTTATGTACAACAAACGAACATAGCACCAGAGTTAGAACAAGAACATTCTTTCGATGCTTGTTTGTACTACAACCTAGAACTCTTATGTACAACATTGTAAAAATCTATCCTTATAATACACTCACGGGCAATGAAAAAAATCCAGTTTACAAATCGTCGCCTCTATTGAGACCAAAATGTCTCCAATTTAAAAATTAAAATTAAATTAAGAATTTCTTAAAATATTTACTTACGTTTTTAGTTACCAACATTCTGATGCGCTGTTAAATGTAGATTGACTTATTTACTTCAATATTGCAGACGGCATGTCAAAGAGATTATTTCAGGACGAGTTTAGTATGAGTTGACGTCGACGTGACGGATGTGCGGTAGACAAAATACCTGATTCGGTGCTATTGTCACTGAATCTTTTTCACTGCTCTCACATTAGTATACAATAACAAATACGTATTTCCTCACAGGAGGACGAGCCGGCAGCCGAGGCGGACGAGAACAACGGCACGCAGACGTACTGCATGCACACGGCTCTGGAGCTGGACTTCCGCCACGCCGTGCGCTCCACGCACATCGACAAGAGCATCGAGGCCAAGCGGAAAGTAAGACCACCCACCGAGAAGTTTAAGTAATAAGTAGGGACATCTCACACACGGCCAGTCGGCCCCGTCGACCCCAAAGTAGGCAGAGACTGTAATATGGGTACCGGACAGCTGGTACCCATATCTACACGGATACATAGATATATATTATATACTTAATTATATAAATATTAACCCAAGAAGACCAGAGTACAAATATCTCTCTTTTAAACAAATATCTGCCCCGTTATTACCTAACCAACGTTTGAATCCACCAAAAATCGACACTAAAGTCGTCGTTAGGGAGCCACGCTACCTCCTCTAAATCAATTTACGTAAATTAAATAATTGCATAATAGAGATAATGTAGTATTAATAGTTAAAATACTATCTGAGAAAGGTTCAGATTTTTGCACAAGGATGTTTGATTCCCATGGAGTTGGGTTGCCCAGTGAGCAACGTACAGAATTCAACGATACAATTATTACAACATTAACAGAGTTTATAAAGGAATGGTAAAAACGCAATGATCCTTTATATCCCTGTTCTCACCTCTGAAGGTTCGTTTGTTAGATGGAGCTCATCTATTATAGCTGTAGCCATTCGTCACAGCAGAATCCTGTGGATTTATTATAGCGCTAAACCTTTTGCTATTTCTAGTGCGAATATTATATGAAGGAGAACTAGGATTAAATCAAGTTAGAAATAACTTGAAGCATTTAGGTGATTTATAAAAATACATACATTTTTAGTCAGTAGTTCTAAGGAAATTACATTACCGACAAGAATCAGAGAAAAAGCGTTGACATTTTGTTGAAGAGTTGTTTGTTTGTTTACCTAGAGCTGTTTCCTAAAAACAAGTATATTTTTAGTGTTCCCTTTTATTTACTGAAGGATACGAAATTTTCGGAGAAACGCTTGAGGACAAGCAACCTCTGCTGTTTTTTGAGTTTTCTTTCACCAATCACGTAAGTACCTACCTACCAAGTGGGTATAATGCGACCTAAAAATACATACAGTATTTTCAGAAGTCTTAGATAAAAAAAAAACAGTTTGGATGATCTGAGTCACACTTTCGGCATACTATTGCACAACCCCGTATTTATAGTTTTTTCTTGTTGCAGGTAATAAGGATGCTATTTGTTATAATTGTGGAATTCTTCGTATGCTGGGCACCGCTACACGTGATCAATACCGTATGTTCATTAATTTTGTGTTTTACAGAAGGAATACCTCAAAATAAACAACGACTAACTATACTTTGTAAAATATAACATGAGCCCTATGACATTTGATTGACATAATATAAGTTAAGTTTCCTTATGGATAGGGCTTATATCGGTGGGATAAACAGAAGCGAGATGAGCTATAAAATAGGTAGTCACCGTAAGTGGGACAACTGCCTAAATCAAGTGTGGAATTCAAGTTGACAATCGAAACGAACCGTACTGGATACTTCCACACTTCAGGGTTATGAGGGTTATGCGATGTATCGTGAGTGTAACAAATATTTCACGCAGCCGCAACATTTGATGTTGCAGGTCATATAAAAATTTATATGGCTCAAATAAAAGAAAGCTTTATTTCGAACATAAAAAATACTGCTACATGTTTGCTTAGATTGGATTTTGTTCTGCGTTTGATTAAATAGAGTTTGCTGTTGACTTACAAGATATTTGCGTCCAATAAGCGACGCGACGCGACGTCTGTAAAAATCTTCAGAGAAATGTTGTGAGCACTTAGTATCCTCCGATTTTATTACTATGTACCGTGTAAGAGCTTAGACTTACCTTCTTAAAAGATTTAAGGTATATTTATTTCACCATAAAAAGAATGGAAACATCTGTGTTGGGAGACAACTTACATAGATGGTGAACTGCGTTAAAGACTAGATTTATTAAAAATGTACCGGTCAAAATAACATTTTTATTTTGCATAATGAAAGAAATAGTAAACGTAAAACCTAAATTGAGTCGCACACGTCAGATATTCGCCGCTAGCTAAAAAAATATCGCGAGTTTTTGAATAGGCCTCTAATGGTGACGAATAGTCCAAACAATTTTTACAAACATAATTTCTTTACAGATATACTTGTTCTACCCGGATGAGTTGTACCAGCATATCGGATCAAAAGGAATCATTCTGCTCCAGCTGTTGGCCTACTGTTCGTCTTGCTGCAACCCCATCACCTACTGTTTCATGAACAGGAAGTTCAGACAAGGTTTCATCACTTTGTTCAGGAGTTGCAAGATTTTTAGGTAAGTAAATACTATTTGGCGGGATAACGCTAGATATTATCATTGTATACTGGGGTTATAAAACTGAATTTATTAGCAAAAAGAGGTTAGAAATTCAGCTCCTTTATGATTTTTTTTCTACTCTATCTATGAATCTTGAAAAATTGAGACAAAGACTGTAACTAAACGTCTTAAATAAAATGTCTTTTTGTCATGGCAAATTTTATAAGGAGGCCAGAAACTAGTTCTATTGATTTATCACATTCAGGTACATACAGAAATGTCAAGTCAAGACCCACATTGAGATTTCCGACGCAAAACATCTAGCCAGCGATCAATTACAGCAGAAAATCCCACTATCATCATCAATCTAGCCTACCCTCTATTTAACCACGGTGCTATGCATCCAATTGAAGCCCTGACCCACAAAGATGGGTGTTATCTTGTATGAAAGTATAATTATATGTGAGACTGATTTGTGTTTGTAACAAGGACAATTTACAATGTTATTAATAAATTTATTTGTTAAAAAAATGACTTGACCAAAATCTATGCAAGCGTAACGAGAGTGCGAGAACTACGCCCTCATTATTCATCAACATCATCATCATCATCATAAGAAGCTCGTAATCACCATGGGACAAGATATTATCCCTCTTTAAAGCCCCACTACACTGTTTTTCGCCTTCCTCCAACCACACCGGCAATTTGTCATCGTCGCACAATTAATCACAACGTTCGAACACTGCGACAGCTCCCAGCGATCTTGGATGTTTCTTGTGCACGTGCCGCCTCAGAACGTAAAAATTGGACGAGTTTCAAAGCAGCTGCAACTGAAAACAAGCAGCTACTTCTGAACGCATCCAATACGTGCTCAGTTGTAAACTCAATTGCTTTAACACAAAGGCTGTTTTCAGATGCTGCGTCCCAGATAAGTTGGATAATGGAAAGCCCCCCACCCCACAGCCGTCCAGCCAGGATATGACAGCGTGTGTCATTAGGGGCAGTCACACCGGGCGCACTGGTATGGTTTTTTTTTGTTATCTGTCGTATAAAACCCGGAAAATGGTATTGCGCCTGGCTGCTAATGGCCACCGCATGTACCTACCTAATAATTAACATTTAATCACATTCATGTTATCAACGATCTAGAAGACAAAAGCGTATCATTTCGACTGTGGTATTGAGTTATATCGGCGACATTTTGATAATGTTGTATCACTTCGACTAAACTTTAGGCGCTTTAGCATTTCACGGGGCTTAAAACTATCGAAAGTTTTAACATCTATTTGGAGTTAGGGAGAATTATGTGGTACCTAATAATAATCAGCGAGATTATTTGTATGAAAAGGCACTGGTGTCTAATTAGACTGTTACTTAATTTTCCTGGAAAGGTATTTTAAAGTATGTATAGTAGACGTACAATTGTACATCCCTTAAATAAACAGAATTACTCGTGTCGGTAAGTTCTGTTTTCCTTGTAACAATGAAAACAAATTAACATACAAAAACACCACTCTCGCTCAAACAGGAAATTCGCCTAGAAAATTGAGTTGAGAACTACATCAATATACCAGATGGAAAGGTAAACAAGTATAAGTAAGAAACTTTCCATAATCCATCAGAAATTATACCGATAGGGTCCGGAAAGTACACCTAATTTAGCGGATGGGTTTGTATAAATATTGTGAAATGAATGATGATTTTAGGAAACCTGTAAGGTCTATGTAACTTGGGAATGTTGCAATAATTAATTTAATTATATTTCCCGATTAAAAGCGGTTTCAGACTAGCGTACTGCGCGACTCTATCAGCATACGAGCTAACCCCTGCCCGCGAAGAAACGTGTTATAACGCTCGCTCGTATTCAGCAATGAAAAAGTTCCAGTAACAAAATATTTTTTTTATGTGACGTTTTTATTTGGTAGTATTCTGATGCGCTGTTAAACGTACTTCAATATTGCAGACGGCGTCATTAAGCTTAAGCTAGCCTTTTCCGTTTAGGGGAAATTTTGTGCTATCAGCTATGTCACTGGAACTCTTTCATTAGTCGTGAGACTCGTGAGTGCAAACTTGACCTTATTTATACGCTAGTCTGAACCCATCCGGGTAATAACTCTAGTGAATGCATTGTTCAACAGAGCTGGAGGGGCTGGAAGTGGAGGAATGTGTTTAGCAGCGGCTCCTGCTCTGGCTACGCGGCCACGCCCCCCGCGCCCGCCCCGCGCCCCGCCGCGCCCGCGCCGCCCAGACCTACAACCCAGGTACACTCGCACTCATGAAAGAAAACCTATTAGCACAGACCTCTATTATGTAAATGTACCCTACTAGTATTTTATTGTAGGTACCTACCTTTTAATAATATAACTCACACAACGATTGGCTGGAAGATTTTGTTTGTGAGAAGTTGATTTTGGCACTACCCCGTCCTTGTATGCCTTTGCACGGTAATTTCTGATGTATTTAGACTGTGTTTTGTGTGCAAATAACCAAAAATGGGAGCGTAGAACGCTTCATCCACAAATACTCATGTAATAATATTTGTACGCCCCCAAAGGGGAGGATGTAGCTGTACTTATAATTTGTAATAACTTGCCATTTACCTACATTCATGCAAATAAAAATATTCTATTCTATTCTATTCACAGTTGATTTGCTGTAACGCCCACACATTTGGTTCGTAGTTTAGACTACGACCTAGCTAGGGTATTATTGTTTGTTTAGACGAAAAATTCGGTGGGGCGGAACGTTGGTTATTACATTGTATTATTTAACTATGGATAAAGCGTTACAGCATCAAACAATTGCGGCACAATCTTTTTATTTATTTCCTTTCTTTCCACGTTGCATTTATTCATGTATCAGTCGATACACCATCAGCCCTCCCCAGCCACAACTCAGCCTCCGGTGACAAACCCTAGTCGTAGCTCTATATAGGTAATTTTGTCACGACACGCTGAGAAAAATTCCAATGGTACAGATTTTAATTTAAGCATTATTTTAGCAAATAACACTACGGATGTTATGTATATTCATCATCATCCTATTGCTAAATATTTACTTTCTTATCGAAATTTCATGCATGAGTTGCTTCAGAAGAGCGAGTACCTAAACTCTTCTTATTTTTAGAACTCATCTTAGCCCGGAGGGAACTTGATGAAAAATTCTAAATTAAAATGGAATTCAGCACAATATTCTCAATGAAATTCGAATTCTCACTTTTTTACAGTGAAACAAAGGCTAAGTAAGGTAATACCAATAGATTAAAATACAAAGGATTTCGTGAGATGATTTAAACCCTATTGAGCCATGCTGTGAATGAGAAATACTGAATGATAGGTATATATTATTTGGTCTGGATTTTAAAAAATCAACAATGTATTTATTTTTGTTAAAGAAGACGAAAAGTGCTGCCGTTCGTTGATATAAAATGTGTCAACGGCATGAGTCAGAATCAATGAGCCACTTTGGACGACGAAAAATATTAAAACTTTCTACATTATGGGACCATGTTTCGTTTTCATAAATAGGTATTTCTATCGATGCTGCCAGTCTGCTGAGTTAGGTTAGGTTTTATTATTTATGTTTTCGCTTGGATAATTTATAATACGAGTGTCCACGCCACTACTGAATAATCTGATATAGACGTGGTGCTGCACGCGTAGAACCCAGTTTTGCCCCATATGCCCCATAAATTGTAGTTCCTGCTTTTGCCGTAAGACTTTAGTAGTGGCGCGGACTTAATGAAAAGTTTCACCAGTAAAGGCAAACAAAGTAAGTGATGATGATTTGTTCTTCATAAAATGCGGTGCCTCAAAATATGGCGTCGCGTAGTCAACACGTATTTTGCAAAAAGCCATTGAAATTATACCATTGGGAAATATTTGCCAACGACCAAGTCCTTTGAAGCTATCCATTTAATTAAATCAAATTCTACTTAATACGTCTTTTGAAGATGATATTACGACAGAAATTTCGTTTCAATTTGTGAAATAAATTGTATTATACTAAGCGGATAAGATATAACTCACCACACGCACCACTCGTGAAGGGATAATATAATTGTATCAACTTCTAAAAAGGTTTAAACGAGGTTTAACGGGTGTTTGACATGATATTTGGCAGCGTTTAATATTTTTTACGTGTGTCTAAATAGTTTTTGTGATAGTAAAAAAATCAATATGCAAAAAATACCTTCGTAGGTAAATTAAAAATATATTCCCGCGCAGTTCAAAATGTTTTATTTATTTTTTAAATGAGATAAAGTTATTAATAGCACTTAAAACATGAAAAATCCAAATATTTTTGTGCAAATATTCAAACGTTATCCGTAGCTATCAGATATCAATTGGAAAAATAGCTGCATCCTATCATTCTATAACCTATTTTGATTTCGCCGAGGGAAGAGAGGAATACGAAAGGATTTTTATTCGTTTATCAAATTTACTTCGATATTTTGCCGTTATTGATTTTTTTATTGCATATCTACTATCTTCACGAGTGGCCAATCCAAAACAAATAATTTATATTACATCTGACCCTATGTTTTAATCGTTTTTTGCGTCCATCAGGTAATAGAAACCGGCGAAGAAGGAAGCAAGTTCCTGTATCGCATCACGTGGGCACGGGCAGGCATGCGGGGCTCGCAGACACGACCACTATATGAGTAGCCGACCACACGAACGTAAGTACAACCCGGGTATAAGTAGTATAAGTACAAGTACAACCAGACCGGATTAACTTAATATCAGAGGCATTACCGCCACGGCACCGATACATTAGCAATCAATAACATGTTAACGTGATGGCAAAAAACAAATACGCCGTTTAGCTACGCAAGTGTCACGTTAATCCGCTACGCTTGGACGCTATGATATCCGTTTGACAGACGTCAAAACCATGCCTTATATTTGTCGTAAGAAAAAAAACTTTAAGTGACATGACTCAGAAATATAGAGAATCTTCTTAAACATCTACTGTTACCGTGTCGTAAATGTTTCATCTTACTTATAAAAGTACCTTACAGTACACGTCATGTGCAAATGGCGGTTTTAATAATTTATTCAAAGTGAAACAGAACTCGCAGACAACGACATTTTAATACCCTAGAGTAGTCGCGCCATTTTTTGTGACGCGAGTGCTCGCGTGGCGGCATTTTGCCGCCCATTTTAAAATGTATTTTTTGGACACTTAATAATTACGAAAACTTATAAATTCATATTATTTGAATAAAATGAATCATATGGTATTAGAAAAAGTAATATTTATAGTTTTTATATTATAATTATTCAATATATGAGCTATCGTTCATGCTTTGGGAAAAAATTTGATCTTTTAGGTATAAATTTGTCTTAAGCCACACAAAATCAACAAATCTCAAAATTATTAAAAAAATTAGACGTTATCGTCATCTACAGCATTTATTTTAGCAACACAGTACTGAAACATGAACACAAGGTGTTCGTTGCACATTAACTTTCTTCATGTATTGCACCCTTTTTTGACCTGCTATTTTTCTTATATGGACATAGTTATACGCATGTACCCTCTCTTCTTTAGGGTGTTTTTTGTTGGTCCGGTGGTACAAAACGGGAGATTTGTACCACCGGACCAATAAAAAACACTTATGTACTGTCCATATGTAAGATTCTATTGTTATACGTGGTGTAGTTATAAGCAGAGCTATTTTTTCCAGGTAAATTCTTCGTAAAATTAACTTGTTAGTAAATTAACAAAGTTATATCGTAAATCGAATGTAAACTGAAATAGACACATACCTAAATTAATTTACATTATTATTACCAAAAAAGACTGAAAAACTAACAATATTTCATAACAATTGTAAAAAAAAAAACTTTAATTTCACTGACGCGAGTGCTCGCGCAGTGAGCATTTTGCCGCCCCGTGCGACACACTCTCTTCAATTCTCTCTTCCTGCTGTAACCTGTGCACTGAATTTCTCCAAATTTACGTAACATGTAGGAGAAGACCGAGAGGGCAGCTACATGGACGCTGGACCTTGAGGAGTGTATAGTTCACAAAATAATAAACATTATTTGCTGAGGGCGGCAAAATGCTCATAGCGCGAGCACTCTAGGGTTAACTAGATGGAGTTTCAGTGCAAAAGAAACGTCTCGACAAATAACACTCTACCACTGAGCTCTTATTTTGACTTAGGTATTTTGGATAGAACATTTGTGACTTTATTTATTGGTACAATGGATCATAATAATATTGGTTTGACAGTAAACAAAATGCAAACTGTTTTTTGCTTTGTTTTTGCATGTGACACAATCATCTTCTTCGTATATTGTTAATATAAGCTCACGGGAAAATGTAGATCTATGACGCGTGTCGTTCTACACAGTTAATAATTTAATGCGGCGCCCACACTCGCCACTTCAACAATACATTGACTAAATGAGTCCATTATTTCAGGTCCTGGTGAAAATTCCTACGACGAGGCAGTTGATGTGAATACTCACGTGTTGATACATATGTACATTATATACATGGAGTCTGTGAGTCGTTACACTAGTGACGTCAGACTATTTGTGCTCGCTTGAGTGATGTGATGAATACTGACAATGAACAATGGTATGTATATTAATCCGTGTTACAAAGACTGGTTGTTCTATTGTTAAGTTTAAGTAATTTTATTGTACGGTTGTAAGTTGTAAATATAGAGCCGATAACATAAATCGTCATTAAGCATATAAAAAGTTAAGCTTTACGTGAGTACTTACTCTTCTGGAGCTTACATATGAAATATTAGGTAGGTACTATGTTTTTGTTAATAAGTTTTCAAGTTTTATAGTTCTTGAGTGATTACCTACGGTTGTTAATTTGTATGGGTATTTTAAAAATATTAATTAGGTATTATAATTACTGACTCTTATTACAATCCATCAAATCCATCTTACTTAACTAGGTAGATATTTTATGATAATTCTGAGAACTGTACTGTACTTTATTTTTTTGTTTCCACCTTGTATAAATTAGATAGATAGATATGTAACTAACTCAATTTATGAGATCCAGCAAATATGTTAATGAATTATTACTTAAATAGTTTCCGCAATAAAATTGGCATAAAAATATTTATCTGAAAGCATTAATTAGTGTCTATAGTAAGTAATATCATTGCAACAGTCGTAATTAATGTGTCACTGCAACTAGGTCTTTCGTGAAGTTGCCGAGTGGATGCGCGTATGAATTTCAAGAGTCTCTGTGTAAATAGATTAGCTATGCTCCGGCGGCGAAGGAAAATACAAACTGGAAACCAGGGGAGTCACTCTACACTACAGAGAGCCGAAACCTACATGTGCCGCATGGTAAAATTCATTAACATTAATAAATCATTTTCCATAGAAACTGTGTTGATCAATATACCATGCTGCACATGTAGGTTTCGGATTAGTATACCCTTTTTGCAACAACTTGTACAATATGACGAGTTTTGGAGCGCTGCTACGCGAGCTGCGACTCTATCTCTTTATGTTAAACGTGCCGACTACACGACAGTTCCCGGTCGTTAGTTTTTCGTCAGTATAGAGTAACCCTCCAGCGCATATCTATGTAATCTAAGTTGTGATTATTTTAAAAAATGTGTGAGTCAGTCGTTACTTGAGTCGGAGAAACTGAAATGTGGCAAAAAAGTTGTGATTTAACTGTACCCGATTGAGATGGTTCCTGGATAATGATTTTCTTTGTAGCGGCATCGCGTCTTAAAGAAGGAGGCTACTTCTTCTTCTTCTTCTTTCGTGTCAGTGAAATGCGATTTTTTATATTTGTCCAGACCAAAAAGAAGCAACTTTGATAGCATTCTGGTTGGCCTGGAGTAAGTCTTCCCGTGTGCAGGTGGAAGGGCACAGGGGACAGGAGAGTAAATGCTCCATAGTCTGGGGGGCGGTACCACAGTCGCATAGGTTGGTACCAACGGTATAGCCCCACTTACAGAGATTGTCCTTGCAGCAGCCTACCTCTGCTCGCAACCGATTTAGAGTCTTCCAGATGTGCCAGGGAAGACTGTTACCGGGAGCAAGTTTTTCCTCAAGAGGTAGGAAAGGATCCTGGGGCTGCTTTTCCTCCCAGAGCCTTAGCCTTGCGTTTTGTGGGTTTTCATCCGTTAAAGACACCTCACTATTTAGAAACGCTTTGCGGCTCTTAAGGCGGGAAGGTGCGGCAGTATGTGAGTAAAGTGGATGTCTGGAGTCGCATTCTTGTTTGGCTTTCTCAACAGAACATGCCACTTTACGCCGTATGCTAGGGGGTGCTATCCCAGCCAGAGAGTAGAGTTTGTGGAGCGGTGTCGGTTTGAGGCATCCCGTAACTATACGAACTGTGTCGTTAAGAGCAACATCTACTTCTCTAGCATGCGCGGACCTTGCCCATATGGGGCAGGCATATTCTGCAGCTGAGAAGCAGAGTGCTAAGCTACTTGTTCGTAGAACTTGCGGAGAGGCGCCCCAGCTGGTAGACGTAAGCCGTCGCAGAAGGTTGTTTCGGGAGCTGACTTTCTTCTTGGTGATTTGGCAGTGAGTTTTGTACGTGAGGGATCTATCCAGGGTCACTCCGAGGTATTTTGGTGACGAGCAGTGCTGGATTTTTACCCCTTCCCATGTTATGTCCAGCTCTCGATTTGCCTGGTGGTTGCGTAGGTGGAAAGCACATGACTGAGTTTTTGATGGGTTTGGCCTCAAAGCGTTTTGACTGTAGTAGTCACCCAGCTTCCGCAAAGCTGCAGTCAACGTGCCTTCCACTTCTTCGAACGTAGCTGCCTGCGATGCCAGTGCAAGGTCGTCAGCGTAGAGGAATCGAGCTGTTCCTGCATCGCGGGGCTGGTCGTTGGTATATATGTTAAAAAGAGTTGGCGCCAACACACTTCCCTGAGGCAATCCATTTCTCTGAGAGCGCCATCTACTTTTTTCCGAGTTAATGCAAACTTGGAAACGGCGGTTGTGGAGCATCTCACTTAAAAGTTTGACGAAGTTGTTATCGTCAGTGAGTGCACCGACCTTCACCAGTAGTCTCTTTATATTGACTGTGTCATAGGCGGCTGATAGGTCGACAAACACCACACCAGTCACCTTTCCAGTTTCAAAACCATCCTCAATGGATTGAGTCAAATTTAAGGTCTGACTGGTGCAGGACTTTCCTGGTCTAAAGCCAGCCTGTTCAGGTATAAGTTTTGGCTCTATTTCGCTTGTGAGACGGTTAAGGATGAGCCTTTCGAACAGCTTATATGTATGGCACAGAAGAGATATTGGTCGGTAGCTCTTAGTTTCAGAAGCAGGCTTACCCGGCTTTAAGAGCGCTACAACTTTTGCTTTCCTCCATGGCTTAGGGATTCTTGCCGAATCAGTGCAGTTGTTGCAAAGGGCAAGTAACCAGGACACAGTCCCAGGGCCGAACTCTTTTATTTGCTCCACCATGATGTCGTCGACTCCAGCAGCTTTACCAGTCTTAAGTGATTTTATGACACAGATAATTTCACTGAGCGTAAACGGCTTGCTGATGTTGGTGGAAGGTTCTTCCTGGTTTACTTGTTTGGGTAGTCTGGGAAGTCTGCATGGTGGTTTGCCATTAAGTATCAGCTGGTGGGCGACTTGGTTTGCGGTAACTTGCCCTGGTTGTGTAGCTGCAGGTGGGTCGTCTGTGAGTTTACGCACCATCGACCACGCTTTCTTGCTATTATGGGTCATGTTGATGTTAGAGACCATGTTCATCCATTTTTGTTGACGGCTGTCACTTAACTTAAGCATGAGCTCCTCTCCGGCAATTATGGTCTCTTCCGAGAAAGGGTCCAGGGCGTAAAGTGACTCATATCTGGAGATTAGATCAGCCGCATCGATTGGTAGTCCCGGAATGTATGAGCTGCGGCAACCTCGAGGGATGGTTTTCCGAGATATTGTGCGCACGATATTAAGAAATTGCTCATAGTTTTGAGGAACGGGTGGTAGACTTAAAAGGAGGCTACGATATGACAAAATTAATTTCAATTATAAAGGGATATAAACATTTAATTTATAAAATATTCAGTCAGAATACAGTGCACTATCACGCCATCATTATATGTACAAAACTGTGTCGACTTTTAATACTTAATAAAAAAAAAACAATTTATTAATTTAATGTGAAATTCAACGAATTATGTAAATATTGTCTACCATTAATGTAGGTAAGTAATTGTAATTATATAAGTATTCATGTAGCTTTTATAATTTGTATGTAAATTGGCAGTATTATAAAAAATAAAGTTCTACAATTAAGAGATAAGTAGGTACATTTTATTTGTACGCTTTCAATGATGAAGGTAACATCGAAAGTTTCACTGTTCGTATGAAATAGTCCCATTTTGTTGTCAGATTCGGCTTCAAGCCTGTAAATAATGTTCCATAGACTTACTGTTCATATTCGTTTCATCGTTACTACAATAAAAGATTAAAATGTGTCATGAAAATATTTTTGTATAAAATGTCGAATTTTATTTGAAAAAAATAATAAATAAAAATATGTTAAATACCTATTGTGTTTTTGTTCAGACTACTTACCTTGGTATTCATAAAAAAAGATCCCCACGAATTGACAACTTCCTCCTTTTTTTGAATTGGTTAATAAAAGCAATGAAACTATGATTCCTCCAAAAAAAAATAATTAATGGTTAACTGGTTGGTGTGATGATGGTTTATCTAACTCAACGAGGAGCATAAAGGGGTTAAGTTGCGAGTATATATGTGCGGTGACCATAAGGCCTCCTCAGTTTTTCTCCAGACGTTTCTGTGCTGGGCTCTTTCCTTGGCTTCGTGCCAGGAGATTTCGATGGATTTGAGATCGTTGAGGATGGATCTCAGAGCTGCTGAGTAGCTGGCTGGAGTGAATGAAAATTGGAAAGAGAGTGGAAAGAATTCAGTAAGTTAGCATGAAAGATGATCTGAAATGAAATAATACACCAAAATAGTACAGTATAGAACTTATCACTAAAAGCGATTTTTACAGACAAACTTTAAGGTTGACTCTAGAACTCAATCGGAAGAAGATAAAGTTGGATGCTTTCTGGGGCTTATAACTTTCGTTAGGTAATGAATGTGGTAACTTCATTATTATTTCATTACGGTCAAAGATTCATAATATTAATGAAGATAGTAATAAAGTTCAAGAGCCCTTCCTGGTAAAGGCCTAATAGGTATAACATGTTCGGGGCAAAACGGTTTTCGAAGAAGGGTCTTATTATTGCTTAACTAGAGGTATTACGCAAACAACTTTTACGTAAGTACTTTTAATTTTACACCCGACCCGGTGCGCGGTGCCACGATAAAGTATAAAATAAGTGGCTGTAGGTATACCAAAAAGGTGCCTCTTCCAGAAGTTCTAGGAGTACAGTGAAGGAATAGCATATGATTTAATAAATAAAATGTACCTAATTATTATTTCGTTATCTATTGCCAGTGACCCTTCGGTGCCAGGACATTATTTTTGACTCACGTGATGAAAATGTGTGGGATAGGTCCCGCAATTATCGTTTTTAATTATCTCGACATAATTAAAAATTGTTGTTTTCAGAATCACTAGCAATATCCGTGTAACAAGGATCCTGTCACCCAGTTTGTCATTTCCTCGTTCGCTACAGATATTAACGAGTTTGTCCTCAGGTGGCTATTCAAAGTTTGGTGTATTGATAATAAAGTGATTATGCAAGCGCAGTCATCAGCAAAATTGCAATATTGCGCTTCGCTGCGGCCGCGTCTTGGGCGAGGAGTGACTGGTAATTAATTAATGGATTCAGCAGATTGCCGGTCGAATGTACAGTCATCAAAAGGGATAACTGTACCACCTGGCGATGATATTTTAATTGACAGACATACAATAAGATGATCCTCGTGCCAGTTTTAATAACTCTATCTACTCTATGACAGAATGCAATTTTCTCAGCAAGGAAACCGATGAATTCAGAAACTGATCTTTAAACTAGAGCCTTCCCAGAGGGAATCTTGATATGAAACTTAATAAAATAATATAGAAGTCAAAAGCGGTATACTAAACTCACGTGCGCTTGTGAGTGTATTAGTTGACTAGTAAACATGCAGTACCTAACTTGTAGGAAATATAAAATAACTGTAAACATTGAGATTTATCAAAAATCCAGTTACCCATAATCAGATTTGTAGGATTTTCATCGTGTAAAAATATATTAAAACTGGGTCAGAGGTGATAGCATCAAAGTAGAAACATAATTTCTTTTAATTATTTTTTCTAGGCCCATTTCAGGTGAGTAATTTTGTTAAGAGCTGTGAGAATTTCTGAAGTCGTTAGTGTCATAAAAAATATCAACGTCAACTTTCTCAGTTTACAGCCTGTTAGGTTGCCGAAAGAAGATAAGTTTTTTTACGATACTAACACCTGGTACAGTAAGAAACTCGTTTAGCCTTTGAATTTTTCTGTTTTTTTTAATATCGGGAGAATAGCTAGTTATTTTAAGGGTCTATCTATTTTGACAAAAATATCCAATACTTATTAAAACTTTTCAACTAATCATATATATATATACCTATTATATTCGTATAAAAGTTTTAATATAAAGTAGCTATTTTATAATACCTTACTTACTGTCAGTGTCACACCTGAAAGTCAAGAACTTGTCGCACGTGTCACGTGACTGCTTTGTCGTGGTGTAGGGCTTAAGTTCACGCAGTATATTTACTCAAGAGAGAAACTGTAGGTAGGTACTGAGACTACTTAGACTATGTAATGTTTGTACTCCATCTGAGCACAGCGCCAAGTCTGCTGTTTCTGACAGCACCGAGTGATTGCGATAACATTAATAGAGACGATTGGGTTTCGAGCGTAACTAGGGTACCCACGTGGTCCTAATTATCAGCGCGATTTCGAGCCTTTTCTGTGCCAATTTACAGTGTTAATACTTGTTTGTTGTTGTAAGTGTGGTGGTGGTTAGTGGTAAGTGTTGTGTTCGTCCGTAAACTCGTATTTTAGCTCCATTTCAATATAATGGAGCACCACTCGGATCGCCCCCCAGACCCTGATCCCCCAGATGATCAACAGATGTCTTCCTCACCTGATATACTTACGGACTCTTCCCAGGAGACGCGAAAGCGCCCTAGGGATGATGAACAAAGTTCAACACCAAAAGGTAAGCGTGTTATTGTCGACCCCGACTTAGCATCCGCAAGCATCCAAACCATATTCACGCACCCTAGTCTCGACGCCACCAAGGTGTACGACGACTCTGACCCCGGCCCATTCATCGTACATGTCACCCAGGAAAGCTCGTCGGGAAGTACAGCTCCAGCTGCTTCATCCCCGCTTAGGGCTATCAAGTTCGGTCAATTTTTGTACAAAAATAAAATTTCCGACATCACAAGGGATGGTGTCAAAATGACAGGCCGCAACAGGGTCACTGTAGAATTTAGGTCTGCGAAGGCAGCCAATGAATTTATCAAGCATCCTGCCCTGACTGCAAACAAATTTAAGGCTGTAATTCCAACCTACCACATCACCCGGATGGGTGTTGCTAGGCGAGTACCAGTTGATCTCTCCATGGATGAGTTTGTAGGTTCCTTGGACCTCCCGGCTGGCTGTGGTATTGTCCTAAAAGCCCGGAGAATTAGCCGAAAAGTAGTTAACAATGGAAATACTTCCTACGTCCCCACTCAGACCATTGTCATCACCTTTAGAGGTCAACTTCTCCCAGAGAAAATTTTCTCCTACCGCGCAGCGGTAGAAATTGAAAGGTATACTTACCCGACAATTCAGTGCCATGCTTGCTGCAGGTTTGGCCATATGAAGGCTAGTTGCCGGTCCAAGCCTCGCTGCTACAAGTGTGCCCAGCCACACTTGGGTGAGACTTGCGATGCCGACCCTCCCACTTGCATCTACTGTTCCGGAAGTCATGCCTCCACTAGTAAAAATTGTCCTGAGCAAGCCAGACAGAAATCCATTAAAGTCATTATGTCGCAGGACAGCATCTCTTTCGCTGAAGCCGATGCTCGACTTCCTAAGAGCAGAAAATCATTCGCTGAAGTTACTGCTTCACAACCTATTGGCCCACCTGCAAACAAATCATACAAAAAGACTGTATACACACAGCGTAGGCCTAGGTCTCCCCTCAGTCCTGGTTACGACAGACTTGCCCATCAGGC
The DNA here is from genome assembly GCF_932276165.1 of Plutella xylostella. Taxonomy (NCBI): domain Eukaryota; kingdom Metazoa; phylum Arthropoda; class Insecta; order Lepidoptera; family Plutellidae; genus Plutella; species Plutella xylostella. The sequence goes on along the minus strand of NC_063993.1, from coordinate 322,621 downwards.
ACTTATCTCTTCCCCATCTTCCTCACTTCCTAATGGAAGTGCCCTCAACTCTATCACTTCTATCACCCCTAATGACAACTTATTAGACAATCTTCTTTCCTTAGTTGTTAGTCTGCTGGCTAAATTCAGCGACACAATACCGCCCCACGTTGCCCTAAAACTCAAGGAACTTACATCCTTCACCCAGAATGGCTCTGAACCCGATCCGGGTCCTCCAGTGGAATGCTCAGAGCCTTAAAAATAAATCACATGAATTACTCACTCTCATTGACGATATCAAGCCCGTTGTCGTTGCCATCTCGGAGTCATGGCTAGCGCCAGGTTCTCGTTTCCGAGTTCCGGGCTACTCGTGTCTGCGGGATGACAGGGATGACGGGTTTGCTGGGTGCGCTTTACTTGTGAAGCGTTCCCTTATCTTCTCCTCTATCCCTACCCCCCCTCACGGACAGGAATTTAATGTTGTGGCTCTTAGGGCTTTAGACATTACTTTCGTGTCCGTGTATTTCCCTAATCCTCATCCCTCTCTGCTTCCATCTTTTTATAACATCATTTCTTCCCTCCCCCAACCTCTCCTGATCATGGGGGACTTTAACGCCCATCATACCTCATGGGGTTCTTATCACACTGACGCTTTTGCAATCGCCCTCTTAGACATGCTTGATACCTTAGATGTTTGTATTTTAAATGACGGCTCTCCTACCCGTCGAGTCCTTCCACGTCAGAACCCAAAAAGTGCTGTTGATCTCACTTTTTCTTCTCCTCTTCTTTCAACATCAATATTCTGGAGGGTCCTTCCAAATACTTTTGGGAGTGATCATTTTCCAATTTCTATTACTATACCTAACAGAACTAGCGTTCCTGCTGATTCATGTGCCTTCCCAAGATACATGATAGGTAGGAATGACTGGTCCACATTCATCACCTCTGTTGAAGATAAACTTAATCTGATCCAACCCTGTTCCAGTGACAACTTTCTTGGTAACTATGAACTATTCGAAAAAGCTCTCACATCCTCTGCTAAAAATAAAAAATCTCGTAAGGGCCTAAGAGTCTCACCACCTTGGTGGGATTCTGACTGCACTTCGGCTATTGAAGATCGAAAAAACGCAGAGGATGTTTATCTAGCTAATATGAGCATGGAAAATTTCATAAGTTACAAAAGAATAGCCGCACGAACCAAACGGCTTCTTAAAAAGAAAAAGAAACAGGGTTGGATCAGATTTTGTGAAAATCTTTCTCCTAGGTCTCCCTCCTCTCTGGTGTGGAGATACATTCGGCGATATCGCGGTTCCCTTAATGTCGAAGATATCTTATGCAACGATCCCTCTCTATGGCTAGAAGGGTTCAGCGATAAACTGGCTCCACCTTATGTCCCACACTCTAGTGCTCTCCGTCCTCCACCAGCTCCCTTACCATCTTCAGACAGGTTGGATTCTCCATTCTCTATGGATGAACTTCAATCTGCTTTATCTGGCTTAACCGATTCTTCTCCAGGTATTGATGGCATTCCATACTCTTTCCTTTCAAAATCAAGCCTCAAGGTCAAGTGCTTCTACTTGGAGCTGATAAACTACTTTCTTGAGTATGGAGTTACTCCATGCTCTTGGAGTAAGCAAATAGTCGTTCCCATATTGAAGGCCGGAAAAGACCCCCGTGACCCTAACTCCCGACGTCCAATCGCCCTCTCCTCTGCTTTGTCGAAAATCTTGGAACACATGATTAAATGCAGGCTGGAATGGTTAGTTGAAAACAGGGGAATCCTCGCCAAAACCCAGTTTGGTTTTAGGAAAGGTATGAGCACCCTAGACAGTCTTGCAATTCTTACTACAGATATTCACATCGCATTTAAGAGGAAAGAATACCTTGTGGGTGTCTTTCTTGACATAGCGTCTGCCTACGATAACGTCCTTCTTCCTGTGCTCAGGCAGAAAATGCGCCAGCTGAGCATTCCAGTGAAGCTTACCCGTTTGGTTTGCAGCCTATTCATGGAGAGATCTATCTACATAAAATCCCCTTCGACCTTGGACTCCCCAAAATTTGTATGGAAAGGCCTTCCCCAGGGATCGGTCTTAAGCCCCCTTCTTTACAGTCTTTATACTTATGATCTTGATAAATCCGTTGACTGCTTTTGCGACATTCTACAGTACGCCGACGACCTGGCTCTCTACTATGCATCTCCTTCGTTAGAAGAGACAAATGTACAGCTGAACCTGGCGCTTAGGTACCTCACGGATTGGCTGGATGGTCATGGGTTATCTCTCTCCCCCCCAAAATGCACAGCAGTTGTATTCACCAGAAAACGCCACATCCCTGATGTCGATCTCGTTGTTGGAGAAGATACAATTGCTGTAGCCAACAAAGTGAAATTTTTAGGCGTTATTTTAGATTCACGATTATCGGGAACCCATCACATGAATTATGTGGCTCAGAAGTGCGAGAGGGGCGTCAACGTCCTTAGATCTCTGTCGGGCGTGTGGTGGGGGTCTCATCCCTACTCACAGAAACTCTTGTACAATGCTATTGTTCGAAGCCATTTCGATTATGCTTCCTTTGTACTGGACCCCTGTAACAAGGCTGCATTGGAAAAACTCGACAAAATACAGTACAAGTGTCTTCGTATTATATCGGGTGCGATGAGATCTTCTCCCACCAATGCCCTGCAGGTGGAGTGCGTTGATCCCCCTCTTTCACTCCGGAGGCAGTATTTGTGTGATCGTTTCTTCTTCAAAATTTGGCAATCCGACTCTCACCCCTTATTGGCCAAGCTTGATTCCCTTAGGCGGTTATGTAACTCCCAAGAAAACCATGGTCTTTCTTTCCTCCTTAAAACATTCATTTTTTGCACTAACCTCCCTCATCCCACTGTGAAATTTAAAACTAACCCCCTTTTCGAAGTCCCCTATGACACCCTAGTTTTTCAACCCAACATAGCCCTGGATTTGGGCATCAGAAAGGACTCCCCTGGGGCTGATAGAGCCCTAAATGAGAAACTCAATACTGAGTGGCCGGACTGGCTCCCCATCTACACCGATGCCTCTAAATTATCTGAAGATGGCAACGTGGGTTTGGCTGTATGGCTGCCCAGATACAGGGTTGTGTTGAGTTTCAAGTGTCCTCCTGAAACCTCGGTCTTCACGGGCGAGGCAACAGCTATCTTAGAAGCTCTTCTCTACACTGAGTCCCACAAATTAAATAAAACTATCATTTTATCAGATTCGGCCAGCTGTTTACAAGCTATCATCGCTTGTCCATTTAAATCTAAATCAAAATTTCCAATAATTCTCAAAATTAGAGAAACTCTTCATCGCTGTGTGACTCAGGGTATTGAGGTAGCTATTGCCTGGATTCCCGGACACAGTGGCATCATTGGTAATGAGTGTGCAGATTCCTTCGCTAAGGAAGCCGTTAGCTTGGGCCTGGATACTCATTACCAAAACTTCGCTCATGACCTTGCCTCGCTCGCAGGTCCGAGGCTAGATAGATCCTGGAAAGTGTCCTGGGACACTTCCAGGAATCTCAAAGGTAAGTTTTACTCCGACATTCAACCCCATATCCCCAAAAGGCCATGGTTTTTTAAAGCAAGATTTCTTGATAAACCTGCTACCTCCACTATTTGCAGGCTCCGTCTGGGTCATGTGTGCACCCCTGTGCACCTGGCTAGGATTCGGGTGCGTGATAGTTCTGTATGTGACTGCGGTACCAGCGAAGGATCTGTTGATCATCTTTTCTTTGAGTGTCCCAATCTTCAAACCTCCCTCCACGATTTCCTCCCCCCGTCCATTCCTAAACCTGTAAATATTAATTATCTACTAACACTTGTACATACTCCAGTTGCTAACATTCTGTACAGATTTCTCAAGACTAATAATATTAAACTGTAAATTTGTATATTGTCATTATATATACTAAAACTATACTAACCCCTATTTGTGATGTCCTGTATATATATTGTGTTTGTCTGTTTGTTCCAGGTATTAACCCTGTAAATATATCTAAATTACCGTAAAGACAGTTATAATATACATGTGTGTTCCTTATTACAATTGAATTTGGCGGAATTTGCTGTGTCAGTCACACACGGCATAGTGCCACAACCAAAGATTGATTGATTGACATTAATAGAGACCGTCAACGATAACTTTGTTACGTGTAAACGATCTGAGGTTATTTTTCTACAGGTAGGTAACTGGTTGCCTGCATATCTGTTCTTCGGCATGTAGATTTTAAGTGCTAGGTAGGTTACCAGAGTTTTCTTACCAATTACCGAGAGTCAATTTCTGTGTCGGAATTTCCATCAACAGAGGTACCTACGTTTTTTTGTTTTCTAAAGGCTTTTCTCAAACGCTATGATTTTCTTGAATCGTATGAACTTTATGTGATTTATCTGTGTTATAATCTTCGTGTTTTCTAAAATATATTGGAGATACTTACAGCAATCCTTCGGACACGCATTCACATAACATGCGGCGTGATGGGTGTCAGTGTGAGGACCGCCTGTGTGTTGGTGGTACCAGGTGGTACGGTATCCAGCTACCATAGACTAATTACGAATACCAGTCCACTCGACAAACTTAATTCTTTAGGTAGCTAAATGTAGAACTCCTGAACTTAATAACTGTTTAAATTGAATGCGCTATGTAAAGTTTACTGAATACATCTAAAGTGAAATCAAATTGGATTTGTGTTCCGCCGGGGATTTTGTAGCAGACCAATTTAGTGACGTCAAATAAACGCAACAACAGCTGAGTGAGACTCTTTAGGAATACAAAATTGTTCATGTGACGCTAGGAAATTATATAATGGGCTACATACTTAATTAATATGTATAGATCATGGCTTCTCGTTAGAGAAATATTTTGTAATATTCCTTGGTATAAAGGCTATGCTATATTATAATGTCTGAAAGTATTTAGGTAAGTATATATAATGTAACATTTCAAATGAGTAGCAGGTAATTTGTAGTTAAATGAAATATTTTGTGATATTAGACGAGTATTTGAAGATATTAGTTACTAGGCATATTTTTCCTTGAACTTTCTTCCTCACTTCTTCTTCTTCTTCTGGTGCCGTCTCCTATCGAAGGTTGGCAATCATCCTGCTGATTTCCGTCTTGGAGGCCGCCGCACGGAACAATTCTCCTGTGCTCAGCTGGAACCACTGGCGTAGATTTTGCAGCCATGATGTCATTGGCCGCCCAGGCCTCCTCCTGCCTTGTATTTTCCCCTGTGTTATTACTTGGAGGAGTTCGTACTTGGGGTTTCGCATTATGTGGCCGAAGTATTCCAGCTTGCGTCTTTTTATGGTATTCAGTACCTCTGTGCCTTTTTTATTTAATCTTTGAAGGACTGTTACATTCCGAACCTTCTGGACCCACGATATTTTGAGCATTCTCCGGTAAACCCACATCTCAAACGCTTCAAGGCGCTTGGCCATTCTCTCGGTGAGTGTCCAGGCTTCAGCTCCATATAGAAGGACGTAAAGAAGAAAAGAGATTTGAAATACCTAGGTGCCTTTTATTAAAACTCATTAATTTTTATAAAGGTCTGGCTAAAGCAGCCGTTTAAAAATATGTGACTTGGTGATATTTACGCTGTACAAAGACAAATTGCCAGTAATTTACCGCAAAGGAGATAATAAAGTAAATTTCTAATTTCCGGACCGCCCCGGCGCAGCTCGCGCATTTATCACAGTAAAGCTACATCCATCGTTGACTTTCCACTTGCGACTATTGACTACTGTAAACAAAAGGTATTTCGTGTGATAAACGAAATAAATTTTAGATAGTTTTTCACATGAGCACAATCTTTACTGTTTGCCACGGCGGCAATACATTTAAGCTAGACCTTAGTATAAAGTCTCTGCACCTCTGGGGTGCCATAGAACTGCAACAACAACAACAACTTAGTATAAAGTTCCTTCGTGCAATTCTGCGTTAGAGGCGATATATTATGTCTAAACATGGGACATTTTTCTTAGTGCATCCTTTTATATAGGTAACTACTCTCAGGGAAAAATACAGAAACATTTTACCGCAATGTTAATACATTACTGTAGCACTGAGCCAGGTGGCGCGTTGTTTTTTCAGCAAAAGGGGCTAGAGCTAAGGCCACTGTAGATACTGGAAGGTATTATGGAAGAAAAATACACCGTAATTCACGACGTATACTAATTTGTCAGTGGTGGACTCCAATGTAGGTAAGAGTTAGGTACCAGTCGACGTAAATTTACGTGAAAGATCATGTTGGGGAAATGGAAAGAAATGAAACGTCCTGTCGACGAGCCGTCCAATAGCGAATTGGTCATAGGGGAGCGATTGCGGAATCTGATTGACTGATTATTATAATTATTGGTTGTCTGGTAGAGATTGCTATAAGCAATAAGGCCGCCTTTTTGTACTATTTTATTTTTAAGTTTTGTTTTTTGTAATTTTTGTTCTTGGTGCAAATAAAGTGTTTTGTATTGTATTGTATTGTATAAGAGAATAATAAATGGCTGATAGTTACATGGATATGATTCAGATAGTTATCATGTATGTCAAATTAAATCTTACGTAAACATGAATTATCCTCGATGCTGCAATTAAGATCAAGTATCTATCAGTGTTCTGTAATACCGAATTACTATTACACTACCCTCATTAACTAGACGAAGGCAATCTCGATAATTTAATACTTCAGTTACACGAGTAAGACAGATTCAGAATCACGAAGCGATAAGATTATCATAAATTTACATTTAGGCACACATTATAAGCGTGGGTTTCCAAAATGAAGGTTAAGTATCATAAAGGTAGGTTTAAAATATGTAAATAATGAATGAAAATATCGCCTTTGCCATAATTTTTTTGGCGTGAGTGTGTCAAAGGTGCTGTGTACGAATACGGACTATTATTATCTCTCACCTAAACACTCGCCCGCCCTATGGGCCTATTAAATTGGGAATTGATTTCTCATTTTGAACTGTTATTTTTCATTGTAGGTATTCTACCCGGTAATGTTGCAGAAAACTCTAATGATGACCTTCTATCTACGCGGGTGGAATTTAATGAATGAACGATCCGCAAGCAGCAACAACTTGTCCGACCGAACAATGTGCAGAATGTTATAGATCATCTGATGTAGAGTTAGAACAATTTGCACTATTGAACTTTCAGATCAGGAATGTAGTGGGAACTAGTCTGCGCTCGTTGCATATTCAACTAGCGAAGTGAAATGTAAACCAACTCAATCAACAGATCTAAGCTGAATGTTTTATTTGCAAAAATCTCACTAATTAACCTCTCAAATTCCAACAGCCACTTTACAAATGTGTGGAGTACTTAGCAACAATAGCACTTATTGAGGCATAACAGCCGGAGCACAGCACTACAATATAGAACAGAAGCAGAAGCACGTTCTTCCACAGGACATATTTGAACGGACCCAGGCCGCGGTCCCACTTGTGGACCGTCTCCACCACGATGGGGATCAGCAGGCCGAGGGTCGAGAAGAAGATGGCCCCGACCACGCCGATCAGCAGCTCCAGATCTGGCACCGCTATAGCTAGTATCACTGAAAGGGATAATTAATGTGTTAATAGATGGTTTATTATATATTATTTTACTTTGGGGGGCTCGAAAGGAGCTTTTCCGCGTGACGTAACGTAACAACTGTAGATTGAATACTACAACTACTGGGTAACTATACTGCTCTCTCTATGATCGGTCGACTTCGGCCAATTCGTAATCAATCAATAACTATAATTTGAAAAATTGGCACGAAATCAATCAATTATTTCGTCTGGGTTGTATAAAATTTACGAGTGAGTAATTAAGTAATAAAATGAATATTGCTTTTGCGTGATATTGGAGTGCAAACGAGAATTTACGTCCACTCTATTTAATACTTTTTTATATAAATAAAGCTGTAAATTCACGGCGGACATGTTGTTATACTAGCCGACGTGTTGCATGTTTTATGTATCTACATACATATGATAATCGACAATACGTCCATTGAGATACATAAATATAATTATGTAGGTTTTAGAAGTGACTTTGCTACACACATCGACTGCTGCAATTAACCAGATGTCGTCTGCCAATTTACAGCTAAATCTGTCCAATTGTCCATGTATAGATGAATAAAATATAGTCCGACAATGCTAACTTTGCAACTGAAACAAGTGCCAGCACTAAAATAACTTGACTTTGTTATTCAATGTAATTTCTGACATCGACGTTTGTACTTTCGATTTCGGTACGTCTTACTCTTCTTCACAAAGTTTTACCCAATATCAAGTTCGCGTTGTTTGACCCTATATCTACAACATTAATAATAGGTACCTGTGACAACAACAATTCCAGTCCTCAGCACAATTTGGGCCACGTTATGGTATTTCTCCTCGACCCTGCTCCTCATCCTTGTCCATATGATGTCCATGGGGGCGTACATCTGCAGGCAGTAGGTAAAGAACACGGCCACTGCGACTAGACACTTAGCTATTAATGCAAATCTGGAAAGAAAATAAAAATATTAAAATATGGCTAACCAAAAAAAAATGTAGGTAGAGGATTTTGAGGATAAATATAATATTGCGTATGGTGTAAGAATGTAACAAAACTCCCAAAAACTAATTAGCTAAGTATACTAAACAGATTTCAAAAATCTTTCACCAACATTATTTATTTCGTAGGTACACAAAAATTGGAGAGCGAATTTAGCACGGAAAATATAGTTTATCTTAATTATTGATGAATGAAAATGATGTATTGTGCTAACTGCCCCCGTATTCACAGAAGTTACAAAGCTTTGTAGGCGGATTGGTCGATCGCGATTTTCAATAAAGATTCAAAGATTTTCACGAGAATTTCGTAATTCGTGAGTTGTGCAGAAACGTGATTGAAAGTGGTTCAGTGTGCTGTACCTGTAGAGTCTTAGAGCCATGCATGGAGTGTCTCTGAGTGATGGCGACTGAACGCTAACTCTATGTAATTATAATTACCTATGTAATATCTTTTGCGTTTTACGTTGTTTTTTTGGACTCATAATACCTACAAGTATAGATTTTACTTTACTGACTAAAAGTATTTGAACATAAATATTCTTCCACCCAAAGCTTGTCTTTTAGTAATAAGACCGCCTTTTTTGTACCTATGTGTTTGTATATATATGTACCTATAGACTTTGTAAATTATGTTCTTGTGAATGTACAAATAAATAATATTCTATCTATCTATCTGAAAGTGCCAATTTTCCTTTTATCTCCCTGATAATATAAATAACCAGGATATATTAGTAGGAAACCTATCGAGTCAATAATACTGAGATTTAATCAATCTGTAGGTACAGGTAGTATATTGCATGATGACTGGATAGCGCATGACTGCCTAAGGTTTCGGGTTCAATACCTGGTAGGGGCACATATTTGTTTAAAGACAGATATTTGCTCTTAGGTCTTGGATGTCAAATGTTTGTGTAGTGTGATCTCCATGTCAAAGCCCAATGTCCTACAGTGGATCATGTTTACGGGTAGAGTATGTTTGTATATTGCATTTGCCCAACGCGCTAGTGACAAGCGTTCGTGCAAAAATTGGCATAAAAATGGTAACATGTTATTTTTAAATAATGTAGGTAAGTAATTTCCTTTTTTTTGGGATTGTTTTGACATGGTTATATTGAATCAGAAAAGTTATATGAAAAGTAGATTGCATTGCAAGTTTTTAGCCAAGTCAAATGTCTTCAATATCGATTTGGCAAACTAGCCAAAATGAATAATTCAATATTATACTTATTGGAATTGATTCTATACACGCGAAAATGTCAAGGCTAAGTGCGATAGAGATCTTAAATTGTAGGGCGAAACTTTATCAGTATAATTGAATCAAAAACTGACATAGCCACTAAACAAAATGCCTAAATATACCAAATGCTGTTGTTTTTCTCAAACAGTCAATACTCGATATTCAAAACCAATGAACAAATGAGACAAGATTATTCTTAATAGCTATCAGGAGATTCACACAGGCTTAACAAAAAATATTAAACGAGAGTTGTCTTGAAATCGAACGTATAATGCAATGAGATAGAGTCGTAGTTAGCTCAGCAGCGACAGCGCTCGAAACTTGCCACTTCAGCGTTGAGCGTCCGTAAATAAAACTTACATTTCATGTTGCGGTAAATTCAAGGTGACACTCCCCAGCACCTGGTCACCGTACGCCAGGTAGCCGGTCGCGCCGATAGCCGTGTACAGTAGGGTGACCAGGATCATGGTGGCGTTGAGCACCCCGGGACAGCCCAGGAAGTGCTGCGGCTTGGCCATCTCGTTCTCCACCGGCATCACCACGTTTATCCCTTCCATCGCAAATAATACTGTGCTGGAAAAAAACAACACTTTTATTTATGAAAAGCTTTACGGCTATCTCAATATTTAAGGATATTTTGTATTTATTCAAGTCTGCACGGAAAATCAACAAGTTTGTAAACGGACTCGGACGGCTGCTGATTTAACGGACCGGTCGCTACCCAAATAAAGCCTTTTAGTGGTTCATATGAAGTACATTTACAAATTATACCTCCACGGAGATATTATGTAACTTTCACGTACTATTTATAGTACCTAGCACGCTTACATTTATCTGCCAGTATTTCAGAAATAAAATCTAGGTTCTCTAACTTTTAATTAGCATTAATTTAAAATTATCCATGACTTTTAGGACATCATGGTCAGCAGTCGTATTAGGTCCCTCTGATGGTTTCACGAAAACCATATTTTAGACTAAATTAAATATTATATCGTGCAATGCAAGTCATTTCTGCGAAACTGGTATTCAATTTCGTCAAACCAGAGCCCACAAATCTATTTACATACCTTACAAACAGGGGCCATTCTTGAGCACTGACCGATAACGAGCTCTCAAACTTCGCAGGTATATGAGTAAATATGTAATAGAAAGTTATGAGAAAAGTAACGACTAGGCACATATTCGCTGCTATAGAGAACGGAACCAGAAACTTGAGGTATCTGAATTGCGTTATTAGTATTAAAGGTAAGAGTATGAGTGCGCAGTATGCTGTGTAGCCTAGTTTGTAGTCCGGGAAAAAACTATCGAATATCTGAAACAAACAACATTCTGTTATAATTAAGTATTTTTGAAACCTTATTGAGATGTGATTCTGGCTGGTTATGTATTTATAGAATATGCTATGAAAATGTTTTTTTTTTTTTTTTTTTATGTAGCCTGCATCGTGTCCCACTGCTGGGCAAATGCCTCCTTAGATAATGACCACCGTTCCCGATCCTGTGCTTCTTTCGGCCATTGAGGCAAAAACCTGTCGAGGTCGTCCCGCCATCTCCGTCTGGGTCTTCCGCGACGCCGACGTCCATCACTGGGCACCCACTCGGTGACAATTCTGGCCCACCGGTCCGGGTGCATGCGACAGACGTGGCCTGCCCAGGCCCACTTCAGCTTCGCAGTCTGTGCGCCCACATCAGTGATACGAGTCGAGGAGCGTAGCGTGGTGTTCCGGATTCGGTCAATCCTTCGTACACCAAGTATGGTACGCTCCATCGCTCTTTGGCAAACCTTGAGTTTGGACTTCTGATATTCGGTCAGAGACCAAGTCTGTGCGCCGTAGGTTAGGACAGGCAGAATACACATGTCGATGAGTTGGCGTTTGAGAGTTAGAGGGAGAGTACCCTTCATTAGATCTTTCATGGACCAGAAGCTCTTCCAGGCGTTGGTAATGCGTCTTTCGACTTCCTTGTCCTGCCTGTTTTCGAAGGATGCTATCTGGCCCAAGTAGATATACTCATCGACATATCCTATTTCCTGCCCGTCTACCTCGACCCTACTTTTGACGCTATTGGTCATGGCTTGAGTCTTAGACCTATTCATCTTTAGTCCCACCTCAAGGCTCGCCGTGCTAAGGTCTTGTAGCATTTCTGTCAATACTGATGCGGACGGAGCAAACAAGACTATATCGTCGGCGAAGCGTAGATTTGTTAGCATTAAATAAAATGAAAATGATATAAGTATTTAAATGAAAACTTACTTACATCTTTGAGTGAAGATGAGACAAAGCTCACATAAACACTAGTCCCGCCTATACAGACCCCCGCCATAGCAAAATCGGCGAAATATCTGAAAATATAACAAAAATATTTAGGTATAAATCTATAGCAATAAACTGAATAAATCTGACTCAGCTCCTCACTCTAAACAACTTTTTCTTAGTCTTAAACCCTTATCAATTTTAAACACCCTGTACATAATTACGCCTTTTGTCAATTACCTGACGTGTCTGGAGTACTGTCGAACTCTTTTCGGGCCGTGTGAGAAGGCCGTCTCGCAAGTGTCGGTGTAACTCAGCGACGGCACTCGGAATTCTTCGCACAACTCCCGGGAAGTGCGCACCTGGGAAAAAGTTAAGTAATTAAGCTCACACTCCACCATTGCTGCGGAGATATGTGGAGATGTTCAATGCGGAAAAGGTAAGCGATGTTTTTCAGGTTGGGTGGATCTAAGAGGTCTGAGAAATGGAGAGCGGTGAGCGGTACTCAATTCATAAGTCACTCGGTAGTTAATCTATACTGACGAAAATCTTACGAAAATGCAAGTGCAATCGTTTAATACAACGAGATAGAGTCGTGGCTCACGCCGCGTTCCAAAAAATTGTTTTTCGTCACATAGAGTGACACCCCAGCTCACATCTCCGCTTCCATTGTAGACCGTAGTGAATAAAATAATTTATAAATATAAATAAAGATGTATAAATAAAGGATTTCATTTAGTCGGTAAAAAACATCTCCTCTTCGCTCGTCTGGTCTCTGCATTGGTGGAGAGTGGGCCTCAGTGTCAAACTCAAGATTCACGTACCCCTAAACTTTTGCGGAAGCGGCGGCGTCGCAGCGACTAAATTTTGTGCGCTTTGTAATAATAATATACCTAGACCCTTTATAAAACTTATTCTGTACTCGTAGTAGTGAAAATTCCAGTTAGAGAGATTTTTTAATGATACGTATGCTCAACATTTGAAATAAGCCACTTTTTTTCTTATTTATGTTTAGTACTACCAGCTTCCTTTTGCTATTAGTGACGGATATATTTCATCAAAAACCACCATAAAAACTAAGGTATCCCGCGGAAATGCTGAAAGAAGATTCTTAGAATATTATTATTATAAAAAACAGAAACCTAACTAAGTTGCCTGCCTCGTGTCGGGAGGCAATTAGACCACGGGGGGTACGAAAATTCACTACGAAGGAAACTATTCATGAAAGCAAAATACCAAAAATATATACACAGAATATTGCAGACTCCTCGGCCGTTTCAAAATTATTAGGTAGGTCTAGGTATATAGGTAACTCGAAAACTTCTGCATCGCATGTGCGGGTAGCTATTTATTAACTGTCAATGATAGAGTGCAATAAAAAAAATTACAAACAATAACAAGAAAAAATACTTCCAACTATACCGGCCTGAGCACAGCGAAAGTTTCTTCAGCAGTCCTGTAAATGGCTTGACGCAGACCAAATTGCGCTATTGTCTCTCGTTTAACTGCCACTACGGGACAAATAACAGCTAACTAACCTTTCATTAGGTACTACGCCTGTGCTGTGCGCTATGCGACAAAATTCCATTGGTAGGAGTAAGTTCGCTAGAAAACCTTCTGTAAGTTCCTATCTTTTTATTTACTTTTTATGTCACAGTGTCAAACACTCCGGTATACGGAAATTATATAATAAATTATATTATGTACATGTGAACACTACTCAATGCGAATGTGGTCCAAGAAAGTAGCCTCCTTGAGCCCTTAAGTGTCAAATGTTGCTTGTATGCGCCCGGCGCACCCGGGGCACTGGGAGTCAGCGACAGACGCTTATCTGATTGGCTAATCCTATCACTCCGGTGAATACCCTCAGCTAAGTAAAGCTCTAGTAGAGTACTTTTATCAACACTGTATATTCGTAATGATCCTATCCCAGAGGCATTATATCACGATTTACGACGTAGTTAAAATGCCATACGGGTTATTGACATAATAGAAATTGAATTTATAAATAAGCTCGTGTACGTATACATTAGGTACTACGCGATAAACCACTTCAAGTTGCATCTCAAAGTGTGAGCTTTAATATTATTGCAATTGAATATCTTTTTAGTATCGACGGTAGAGCCGCTACGGCAGCTTCGACGCATAAAATACTAATATTCATGCTAACTACGTGATCCTCATCGATTGAGGTAATCTCAAATCCACCAGAGATATAGATACAAGTTGTGGTGAAGGATGAAGAGACCATAAGGCCATCAGATTTCTACAGGGTGTTTTTGTGTTTCAAAAGCGTTATAGTAAGCCAAAAGGGGGTGACTCAGCTCATATCATTCTGTACAGCTTAGCAGTTTTATAGAAATACACATGTACATATTTATATTTAGAACACCAGTATTTGGAGAATTATTAATTTGTTTGAGCAATCACCATCTTATCATATCTCTAAGTCGCATTTAAAATAGTACCGGAAAGCGAACATAAGTACGAGCGAGAGGTCTCAGAAGTAATCACTTAAATTGTAAAATACCTATAGTTGTTTGGTAACTCACCAATATGTGAACACAGTGTGTGGCTATGAACCCGACGAGGAAGCTGCCGAGGCAGCCGGGAATCAACCCCGCGTGCTTGAACGCCGCGGGCATCGCGAACAGACCCGAGCCCAGGGACGACTTCAGAAGGTGACAAAACGAACCCAACGTGCTGAAATTGGAAAAAAACTGAAGTTAATGTCGCGAAAGCTTTTACTGTATGTGTGGGTAGACTCCGAGTGGATTTAAGCGTCGGACGATTTCCCAACATTGGTTTAGACTTTTCATGATATGGTTATAAATGTTAAGAATTATGTTATGGTGAGAAGTTGAGGACGTTATAACAGGGGATATAGAAATGTTTTTGGTAATATTGCGTAGCATACTTAATGCCAAAAGCCAAAGGAGAAGGCATAGGAAAAGATGAAGAAGAAGAAACTATAATTTGTGTGATCAATGCTCAATATGAACATAATGAAAATTTGGATTACATACGATGTAGGGTGGGCGACGTTGCGGTGCTGGAATGGGTCATATTTGAGAGTGTCTTCATATTTCCCGTCTCGGTGCAATGTGATCGTTGATTGGGTTTGTGAAGGCGTGACGTCGTCATTTATTGAATCGCAGCTACTGGAAAATAATGTAACATTATTAACAATAAAAATATTGTTTAGATAGAGATTTTTTAATTGCTAAATCTATCTTTCCTGTTAAAAACTGTTTCTATAGACCTGCAAGGTAGTCAAAGTGATAATAGAGGTAATAAATTGATGACTGTAGGTATAAATAAAAAAATCTAGGTTTATCACTGAATAATAGAAGTGAATCAATACAAAGCACACTCGAGTTCCATCATAAATGGATATTTTATTCGTTACGCAGCAATTTAATTGTCCAAATCCAAATCCAATCTTTTCAGGTTTACGATCCATCCGTCGGGCTATCTATAGGACAATAAACCTGCCGGGGGCGGGGGTGAAATGGTTTACTACCTTGTAAATCGACTGGGTATAGACGGTATAGTTGAACTCTACTAATTTCTGTACTAAAGTGTAAACACGTTTAAAACATAATTTAAGTACTTTCGTGAAAGTATTGGCGAATGGAAAGTAGCCCCCAGTAAACAGCTGTTTGACTTGTTAAAATGATAATAAGACAGGTATTATGAATTTTGTTGTTGTTTTGTTAAGTAGCACCACCGGTTTAAAAAGAGAAGGCTTCTAGAAGGAGTCAATTTACATCAAAAGATCGTACTACTTACAAACTTTAGCTTACTACTTAGGCTTTAGGACTTTTGCAACATCCTGTATTGTATAAATGGTTTGTCCGTTTATGTCATGCAGCTATACTATACCTATCAACCAATATTAATATTGTAAGGCATAATAAATCGATACTTTGACCTTGTGAATAAATCTCAGTCGGAATCACGGTGCCCTTGGCTCGATCTAGATATAAGTTCTGTTGTATGTAGCAGAACAAAATTGCGTGTTGTCATAGTCAAGGTACGGGTAATACCTGTTAATACCTTTGACTTTGAACCCAAAATAATTTGGCGTTATTTAGGTATACCTACCTATATTATGATTTCTCCTGTTATGTGAGTGGGTGTAGTGTACTAATCTTCCTACTAATTTGGCGCATTCTTATCACAGTTTTTACGAATTTAAAAGTCATAGTACACAAAAAAAAGGGAATTTTGGTTTACTAATATTTGCAACACACATACACAATGACTCTGAGAAGAGAATGTTTTACTGTAGTAGTTTAGAGTTTAGTATCATTATTTAATTATAGAAATGTACAACTATGTGCAGCTGTTTTATTTGTTACGCAATTTTTGTTTATTTCGAAAGTGATACAATAGGTACTACTTCTTATGGCCAGCCCCCAATAAAAAAGATAGTTGGTTTTCTCTTCAAAGTTAAAATGAATGCAAAGTGATACAAATAATGGCTTTCCATATAATATTTATTTTAAAGTTTTTTTAAGGAAAATATGAGAAATATTCAAAATAATCTTTGTGTTTCAACTTTTTTGTCTGCATTGTTTTGTTTTAATTAAGATGAAGAAGATTTTTGTATAGACATAGATAGCTCTATCTCAGTGAGAGATAGTAACTGACGGTAATCTACATACATTACAAAAATTTACTCGTAAGTAAACCGCTGATGTGTGTTATCTTATCAATATCACTTACACTCACGACCTTATCTCCTGTACTCTACGGTGGATTACTGCAACCAGATTTAGACTGAGTTTATATTGGAGAACTGCTGGACCAATTTTAATGGAATTTGGCATGTAGCAAGTAAACAAAATATTATCTTTTCACACGGCAGTTGTCTATTTCAACCAGAGATGGTGGTCTATTATGGTGGTTCATCTTTACCAAAGACACAACGAACCATTAGAGAAAAGCACTTAATAAAAATACAAAATAAATACTCACGCTTCCTTTTTGTGATCCAATTCATACATTTTGTCAAGCAATCCCAGAAGCACTTATAGTATTTAAAATGCCACTAGCACAGATGTTGTTTTATGTGAGTACATCGACGTTTTGCCAAAATATTATTTAAACACATTAAGCGTAAACATTTTACGGTCCACTTATTCATAAATGATAATTTTAAAGAAAATCTGTCACGTTACAAAAAAACATTTATCACGTAAACCGTCTAAATAAAGACGCTTTCTAGTCCGTAGTTACGTCTGTCAAAAATGATACACTTGAATCTGACAATCTACTGTCGGGAGCACAACATCGCGACTGAGAGTTGGAAATTATAAAACAAAGATAACAGTCAATGAAACCTGTTTACCGAGCAGAAAACCACTTTTTGCTCAATAATTGTTCATGTGTGATAAAAATACAAGTTAGGTTAGTAGTCACTGCGCGCCGCCGCGTCAAGGGTATGGGTATGCCCCGGCTTGTTCAGATCAATTAGAGTCCGGCAATGCAGACTTTGCAACACGTAATGATTGGATATTATTATTTCCGATCGAAAAAGGGCCAGACATGGGTAAGACGTACCACGTTTGTGTCAAAAATTATAAAGACTTTGTTGTTTTATAAACTTTGTTGTGCACTTGTTTCTATTGCAAAGTCAGCTTTTTTGGACTCTAATTACTTTGGGTCCCTTTTAGAAGCGAATTTAGTTTCCGACTGGTGTTGATCACTGGCGCTGAAGGTTGTGAGTTCGATTCGATGACTAGGTACAATATTTTTTTCTTGGGTTGCCAATGTGCTGGAAATAGACAGTAAATTAAAATGCAGGACTTTTATTATATTGAGTCTCCAATGAAATTAGCCAGCACTACCAAATCTATTTTTGTATAATTATAATATTGAGAAATTCTGTAATTTTGCTCGTTTGGACTATTAATAAAAATGATCAATATTTCTATAAGTACTGTCCTTCTCTAATCTTGCGATTGCAGCTATATGCCTGCACGAGTCTTAACTTCAAGAGGATTAATAATGTCAAGTAACACTGATAGTCTAGATATCTACCAGATAACCTGAATTGTGCGTGAACTTAGTTATTGTCTGTAGTTAGTTATTCCGCTAAACTTGTATACTGAAATGGTGCTACCCATACATACTTTTTAAATGCCAACACTTTTTTTAATAACACTGGTAATATTTCGTAAAAGAAACAAAATTACCTACAATTTTTATTTATTCTGATAACTATACGGATACGGATTTATTAGGAAGCGTGTCGTCTCCCTACTTCAATAGTATAGAGTCAGTGACCATCATTGGACCATGACAGCTCGGGCCCATTCTCACAGTATCATAGTACCACGTCAGGTGAAAGTGCTATTCCGACTCGCTGAGTGCAAATTTTACATATTTTTTATGTCCTTAAGCCTTCCGCCTTCCTCGAATGAAAATGAGAATCTGTCAAAAGTAGCGAGGTGAACTTGAGGGGTGAGGGGCGCTCCAGGGACAATGATGTTGATTCTGAAGGCAGAAATTCTAATTTTAACGCTGTCAAACTAAAAAATTTGCTAGCATAAAATGTCATTTACGGAAACAATCATAGAGTCGAATTTTAAACAAAGAAATTAAGGTTTTGACATCGCTAAATTTAAAATTTCTGCCTTCAGAATCGATATCAATGACGTGTGATTGTGAAGCAATTTTACAGACACGGCATTTTGATAAAAAAATATGTATGACATATGTGAATTTTATGAATGCGTATTTGGTGCGTCTGTCGGTGACCATTTTGCGCATGTTAGCTAAACAAAAGTTGTTTAGATATTTTATAAAATCTATAACAGCAGTCAAATCCATATAAATTTTATCTGACATTTGTTTCTTTTCAAGGGAAAAAGAACTTTATTCATAGGACTTATGTTATAATTTTTGAAAGTATATAGTTTTTTTCACAAAAACAAAACAAAAATCAATGCAGCCGATTTCGAGCCAAGCTACTACAGACAGGTTGGTACCAGACTGGTACCTACACAGATACTTTAATAATTACTGGCGCGCTGCTTCGTGATGAAGTACTTACTAATTTATTTTCTCCAAAATTCAATTCAAAGTTGGAATGTTGAATTAAGTTTTATCTTCCTTCAGTTCACTGGCTGAACCATCTAAAAACTTATTTTTAACCCATTGTTCGATGAAATTGTTTATCTAAGTATTCCTTTATAAAGCCTATAAAAGCATTTTAAACAATTCAAAACGGTTGAAAATTATCTTTATTGAAAATCTTGTTAGGTACTCGTATAAATAAATTCTTTAAATGAAAATAGACCGCATTTTTGATAATTATATTAAAGTACGAACTCACGTTTTTAACTAACTAAACTAACTTTTAAAAATTGTAGAGTATGTTTCGTTGAAACTATTTTCAATTTCCCTGGCTTTTTTGACTTCCATAATAATATTATAGTTGTTACTTTTCTCCACAAATATTTTATTATATTAAACTCAAAGAAAAGAAGATAATAATTTAAACAAACTCCATTTGCGCCTGTTAGCTAAACAAAAGTTGTTTTATTTTATCATCGAATTTGTTGATTTATCTAGCTTGGGAGTTCAAATACCTCAGTAAAAAATGCCTTATTAATTATTGAATTATTTTTTTATAGAACGTATTACTTAGGTTGGTACCTACTTAGTTTATGAAATTGTATTAGCAGAGGAAATAAAAGAGACATAACCTGTGAGTTTAACATAATTATATATGAGCAAAAGGTGTAACCTAATGTTTAAAATTGAATGTACTGAAATACCCAGTGTACAAAATTGAATGTATCGAAGTACCCAGAGTATTCTAATACATAGTTTTAATATACACAAATTATGTAGTAGGTACACGGACCTATCGACTCGGTTATTAAAATATATTTTTATTTTAATAATAATTTTATCGATAAGCTAAAGATGAATTTTCATAAACCTTCAATCACCAGCTGAACCGCTGCTGCTGCGAAGACATTTTGATACGTAAAGGATAATAAAACTTTAATATCAATGTCTATTTCACATTTTTTTCCACGAAACTGACTTCGAGTTTATATTAACCTTTTTATGTTTAGAAATTAGTTTTTAATATATGTATTTGATATTAAAGGTTTGATTATCAGGGGTTAATAACATTAAATCTTGAGCTTTCGTGAAAACATACCAGTATGCACTATACTTGTCCTATATGGAGGGGATATAAAATATGTTGTGGTTGTATGGAATTTATTTAAACATGTTACCTACATTGATTTCATTTCGTTTAGTTCTGAGGTACTTAAATATATTAATAGTATACATCTTATTTTATTTTTGACCGTTACAAACAATAAATTCACAAATAAAATGATACATCAAAACCATCTAATACAACAACAATATTACTAATTTCACACAATTTTCTCACACCTATAACAAGGGCCCTGTATTTTTTTATGCAGGTACTGCGTAGGTACATATGGTAAAAAAATTGGTAGTTAGGCTTCGTCAAATAGTTCCCTGTTATAATAACATAGAGATCAAGCTATACTTTAGGGGATACAAGGGTACAACACATTCATGACAGTTTTTATTTATTGTAAGTTGTAACGTATCTCTATGTTAAAAATAAATTATATTTCGAAACAATCTAAAAACATAACGTCAATATTATTCTCACAATGTGAAAAAAAGCCAACTTCTCATTTTCCATTTCTCAGAAAAGTCTCCTAAGTATGAGGACTTACAAGATTTTTCCTGGAACGTTATATGTATAACACTTTTAAATAGAACTAATACCATCACTCAAATTTTTCTATTAAGCTTTAACAATATTTAAACAATAATACTGATACTGATACAAGTATAAAAACACTTGCTATAAAATAAATGGCATGAATATCGTGTTAAATATTTTTTGTTATAGGTACCTACTTTCCGTGGGAAATAGTATTTTATGTCATTTTCGTTACAGTTGTCTTTACTACACGGGAATCACATTTCTGATATCTGAATGCTATCTGAGTTCTATGCTATCTGTTTTTTAGGGATTGCGTCAACACTGAAAAACAACTACATATTAAGTGAGACTCCTTACTTACAGACAAACCATATCTATCTACATTTGGTTTTTTGGATGTACCAATGTATATCTCAAATTTGTTTTCTTAAATAAAACCTTATTTTATTCTACTGCGCCTTATGGGCGTCGGTGGGATTGAAGCTGCCAGGCCGCAAGATAAAGCTGACGGAATTAGCCTGTTTGGGGAAGATGGGGATGTTGCCGGTCCTGATGACGGCGATGGCGAGCCCGAGGAAGGCGAGGATGGCGATCCCGAGGACGATCCACCGCACCGCCTCCACGTACGAGAGCAGCGTGTGCGAGTGCTGCAGCTCGTCGATCACGGATTGCGGCAGGATGGCACCCTGGGAGAGAGAGAAAGATAAATGTTCATTAAGTAGGTACAACAAAAATAAAGAAAAATCGCAATTATTTGCAAAATTAGACTAAACATAAAAGGACATAAACATAAGTAAATACTTAATAATATAATTGAAATGTGGTATGTTATAGTTATTGTGGTTGAACTGTTGAAGGGCTGTATGAAGATTCTTAAGGTTCGCTTTTAGCGTCGGCCTAATTTTCTTCCTCTTGGTAAACATAAACAAAGAGCACTGTAAACAGGATTAGATTAATTACCTACATAAATAACTTTAAAACTAACCTCTTCAATCCAAAGTAATGGAAACAGCCCAGTTGGAACGTTCTCTAACTGCGGAACCCCTTTCATATTCCGAAGTTCCAAGTTAAACTGAAGGCGACGAACGCCTTCCAATATCACTCCTGTTACCTGGAAATTATCAAAACGTAAGTTACCCAGCGAAATCAAAATAAATTATAGTTTACTTGATGATGCTGTGGCAAGGAGGTGTTATTCTGATATGTCCAATGATAGGTATTTGCTCTCAATAGGTCTGGAATTTGGAAGAAAGATTTATAAAAATCGCTTGCCGCTATCGGATACTCATAAAAACACAGAAAAGTTAATAAGTAAGTACCTAGATCTAAATAAGTTCTATAATACTAGCCCCTCAGACTTCATAATCCTTTTGGCCATATCAAATAGTTGCGCAATTTAAATTACTTACTACAATTAAGGGTCAGCAATAGGTAATCGAGGGTTGGCATTGTCATAGAATTATGTAGTAAATGATGCTCTACAGCCTTGAAAAAAATCACACCGGTAGTCGAAGAGTCTAGCTAGGTGCTGAATCATTCGAATTTAAGTAAATGCTTATGGATAACTGTAAATTAAATTCAGAATATGACGAAAAACCACTCCCGTATTGTAACAACTGTGTCGTAATCATCAAGAATTTTCATATGATTCTTATCAAATTATAAAGTTAAAGGCTTGGACTAGGCGCTAAATACCTTGTTTTTTAATAAACATACACTTATTTTGTGTAAATTAATCCCAAACTTCAGCAATTTTTTTCCCTCAAATCTTCATACAAATATCTATGGCGGCTTTCTGTGTTATAAAATCATAAACACAAGTGACGTTTGACTCAGTTGGCCGCTGGCCTCCAAAGAAGGGTCACGTCGGTTTAGGCAGCACTGACAGCTCGCGATCTTATCGTGTACAGATACAAAATCACTGCACATTGGTTGTCATTGCACTTTTTCAACTTTTATGACACCAACATAATTTGATTTGAAATTGAGGAAGCATAATTCTTCCAGTAGGTATATTCAATACATTAAATTAAATTAGATAGTGTGCGATATTCTCGTGACATTACAGTCTCGTAAAGGTCTGATGAGGAGCAGGAATATAGCGAATGGATCTAAGTGATGACAATACCCACGAACATTAGGTTAGGGATCAAAAATACAGTCTCTTGGTGCTGGTTGAGGTATGGCCTCGTGAGGATCTGATGAGGGCAGTAACACGGTGGTGGCTCAATTTTATTTCATAGATGTTAATAGCTAAAAGCATCGAGTTTGGGCAGTTTGGGTATGTTTTTCAGAGAGAGAGAAAGAGATTTTATTTTTCCTCTGGATGTGTTAGGTTTACTGGGTTTACTAAGTTCATTCTGTTAATGGCATCAAGTTGTTATGTGTTCATAAGTAATAATTATTTATTAACAAAATGCTGTTGGTTCTCCACGAAAATGTAAAAATAAAAATAAAATAAATAAAAATAAATTCATAACGTAAAATTGTCAATGACGGAATTTCTTCTATAGACAGTAGCCACAAAAAAAACAAACGATAGATAGCGTGACTTGAAGATAAAGATACATTTATTCGACACATAGACAGCAACAACAAAAAAAATACAGATTTAAAGAAAACAAACACATACTTATACAAAACAACAAAGAAAAAAAAGGATACACATCAAAATAACTGGAAAAAATATAAGCCCCAATTTACTTGTGTGGGACAGGGAGTACCATAATATTTTTTTTGGGTTACTCCCCATCTATGTGAAATATCAGCTTGATATCTTTACCCGTTTCTGAGAAAAAGGGCGGTGACAGACGGACAACAAAGAGATCCTATAACGGTTGCTTTTTTTCTTTTGACGTTAGAAACCCTAAAATTAATTAAAAATATTATGCTGCTACCAAAAAATATTACTTACTTACAGATATTGAAAAAGCGGTATATAGTACTAAACAAATTATAAACAAACAAAAAACCCGACTGCACGCTAAAAATATGAAAACAAGTCCCAATGTTAATGGAAAGTATCGTAGGCGGGGACCAGCAGAGGGTTCACCATTTAGCTGAATGTTACTTAGAAAACGGCCTTGAGTGGCGGTCAAGTTGGTCCCCGCCTGCGATACTTTCCATTAACATTGGGACTTGTTTTCATGTTTTTAGCGTACAGTCGGGTTTTTCGTTTGTTTATAATTGTATTTTTTTATTTGTAACTTTTTAGTTGTTTTTATTTTATGAAATTTTACGTCAGTAGTTCATGATCATTTTTTATTTCAATAATTTTGATGTTGTTATTTAAATACCTTCAATATGCATATTTTTATAATGTGAAAATCAAGCCCTTTCATTTGATACCTTACACGGCAAAGTTGAATTATTATTTTTTCGATCATCACGTTATGTCCTCTAGAGGGCGCTATGTACATTTTAATAGAACGTCACATAGCCTATAACCATCGCGCCATCAATACGCTTCCAACAATACCTCATACATCAAAATCTATCAAGCCGTTTAGGCTACAGGAGGGAACAAAGAAACAGACAAACATACATACATACAATCAAAAAACATTACCCTCCTCTTTCGGCAGTCCGGTAAAAAGGAGTAAGACAGGGGGTCATTCTGAACTTTTGCTCTACGAGTTTTGGAAATTAACTTTGTTGGACATGTGACTTTTTACCATGGAAAACGAATATTTTTTTTCGCGAATTTGCAAATCTCGTAGAAGTTGTTCAGAATGACCCCTTGAGTCATCCCCTTTTGGCTTAGTATAGCCCTTTTGCGACACTATGTATTTACTTTGCTTTGTCGTCGGGGTTCAGTTGGCTGGAGGATGCCCGAAACTTATTATCTACACTTTAATACTTGTAGTTACCTTTCTACAAGTAAATACCACATTTGTTTGAGAAAGCTAATCGGGTTCCGAGTATAGAGTAAAGTGGCACCCCTATTAATTTCTACTCTTTCCTGGTGCCTACCAGTGTAAGTAAGAATTATACTTACTTACCCTAAAATCACCCAAAATGTACTTGAACATAATTGTCAATAAAGTTGGCGAGTAAAAGTTTATCGACCCACTGTGCAAACTTACATGTGTGCGTGTCACTGCGTGTGCTGTGAGAAGAGCATTGAAAACCCAAAATTGGCGCGGCACGTCACCCTGTACGGGCCCTTAATGCGTCAAATTTCCTAGCATATAACAGCATTACCGTCACTCATCGTCATCAGGTCCTGGAATCCCTAATCAGGGACATAGAGCTCGAGAGTAGATTTTCACTCTGACAAGTCCTTTGCCACGTCTTCAACTTCGTGACAGTTGCCTCCTGCACGACAGATTTACCGTCATTCCATAACATTTCATCCAAATCCATGCTCTCACCGGATCGAGGTACACGTAAGTGTTGTGCTTCTCCTTGTCGGGCTTCACCCCTCCGTCGAAGAACTCCAGCAGCTCCTCCGAGGCGAGGTAGAAGTGTGGCAGCGACGCGATGACGGGCGCGCCCTGGCACGGCATCAGGTTCAGCAGACCCATCAGCAGGCAGCCGTCGTGGTTCGCGCTCCAGTTTCTGGGATAATTGGAAAAATTTTGACGAAGCTCTTTGTGGATCGTAGATTTTGAATTGATTTTGATTAGTAGAATTTAAATGAACGAAATATGTATTTTTAATGTGTTAATTTATGTAAATAAAAATTTTAAATTGGAAAAAGAAGTGTGGTGAATTGCGTTCTTGTTTATAGGAAGTTTGGTGGTTGTTGGTATATTTGATGTATGAACCAATACTGTAGGGGGTGCACAAAAGGACCCCATCCGAGTGACGTATCCACTGTAAAAAACTCTAAACTTGCTACAGTGTCTCGTGTTTGTCACCGAACGAAACGCTAAGAAGAAGTAAATAAGTTACCAGCCAATCTACTTTCAGATTTTTTAATAGAATAGAATTAAGTCTTGAATTTAGAAATGGAACGAGGCATAGTAATGCAATATTAGGTATAATGTAGGTTCCAATGTTCTATTTTTGTTCAATAGCAAAACATTTTATTTGACTTCATTTCCATATAGGGCTGTCAGAACAGACCTGTTTTTTATTTTATTGTAGAGTCACGATTCTTGTTATGATGCAGCATCTGCTTTCAGTTCAAAATTACACATTTTTATGAGAGAGGCTGGTTTTATTAAATTAATTTAGCTAATAAACGTGAAGAACAATCGTGTTTTGGAACGTGTCACACATAAATAGCTTGTAAAAAGGTCCCTTTAATCAGGTTTCAGGTAAGGCAAAAAATAAAACAAATGTTTTTTTTTTGCAATTTGGTTGTAAAATTAATGTAATTGTTGACTCAGTGGCTTTATTGTGTATTTCGGCACTACAATCTAGGGACTTTCTAGTGTTGGCTAGCTGCTTGTAACACGTTAATAATAAAAGCCAAATCGTGTGCCAAAATTTGTTTGTAGACCTTTCCGAACACAGACCTACGGAATTAAGATTCTAAGGAGAAGTGAAAATGAAATACTTCGTTAAAATAACAAAAAAAGAGATGAGATGAAATGAATTGACATGAGATTAATTAAAATGAATTCAGTATTATCCATCAAACGTAAAACTTAGGAATTATTTATCAATGGTCAAAATATTGTAATTAGTCTACCACCACTTCAAAAGGGATCGGTTATGAAAGAGAAGAAAGTTTGGACCTCCACAAGTATCTTTCAACTCAAGGGTAGAGACATGTTTTATAGTCCACTGCATCTAGCCACATTTTCACACTTGGCAGGCTCCCATTTCTCAAATAAAAGCCGCAGCTGGGATTGAAGCCCTAGGCGTTTGGCACAAGACTCAGTATTTCAAACCGCTGTGCCTTTCGGTTCTCGTTGTAGATTCATTGCTTCATATTAATTATTTATGCAACAGGCATGACTAAATAGGCCTTTCATTTCTGTATTTTAGGGCTTCAAATGTCATTTCTTGTCTTTGTCAAGGCACCCACACCAATGCTTTATGCTACAAAGCAAATTAAGTCCTACTAATATTATAAAGGCGTGTGTAACCTCTTCACGTAAAAACGTCTGAAACGATTTAAATGAAATTTGGTATGCAGTTAACTGACCCCCTGCATTATCACATTGGCTACTTTTTATCCCGGAATTGCCACGGGAAACCTTTTTAAGGGGATCCCTAAAGCTAAAATGCTAAAGTCGGCTTGATATACTTGATTAGATTGGAAAAACGGTGGCTTCTATCACATTGATAAAAATATATTTTGTAGCAGAGGGTATACTGAACATGTTAGTTGCTTATAAATTGGTGCAGGATTATAATAAGTATGTTAAAAAAAATTGCAAACACACCATGTCTTTTGCCATTTTTTGACTTATTATGAAAAAACCCTCGAAATCAGAGGGCCCATTTTCATGGAATCTTATATGTATGTGTAGGTAATTAAATTCTTAACAAAGTTACCTTAAAGAGTTGGATTTAATGGACCAGAAGTCAACTTTTTTTGCAAAAAACTAATAAATTCCGGTTTAAAAATGATGACACCGTGACAGATTTCAGATTTCTTCAGTCGTCGCCCTGGTGGCGGCCTGTTAGGAGCGATACCCACGCCATTTTATTTTTTATCAAATATTTCACAAAAACTGATTAAATCAACAAATTATGACTACAAGTATTATAATACATATGCATTTGCTATGGAAAGTTAATTTTCTAATCATTTTAGATGCAGAAAAGCCGAAAATTCTTAGAAAACATTTCGCCTTTTCGATTTGTTTACATTTTTTACTATAGAGTTACAGATGCATAGATAAAGGTAAACATTGCACATAATGACACTTATTAGATTCTCCGAATAAGAACTATACGGTCAATGCAGTATGCCAAAGCGCGAGCCTGTTTATATTCTGAGGGGTAATTTATTTTATTTTAACGGTTGTGTATGGTAGGTAAGCTACACAATATACAGGGTGTTGAAAAGTAAGTTCATAATTTGTTTTATTTGAAACCAAAAACCGTAGTTAATTAAAAATATATATATTTTAAGATGTGGTAGTCTGTACACTACAGGTTGTTAAAAATAAGTAAGTATTTTAAAAAATTGAAGATCTAAAATTTACATAATTTTTTAAATCTATTTAACAAGCTTTGCAAAAAAGCGGTTAAGTGCGACTGTATCTCGCCATGAAAAAAATTAAATGTTTACTGTAGCTATGAATTTTATGCGTTACAAGTGGAATAAAATACCGCATAATATTATGTACAACTATGTAAGAGCCTAGTATTTAAAAAAAACTCATAAGAAAATATTAAATACACAGGTTTTTTAACCCCTGAAGGAAATAGAGGGGTGTTATAAGTTTAAAGTAAGGGCTGAATTTTTTTTTTAAATTAGGGTGATAGGTAATGTATATTTTTAATGATTTTTTCAAATAGATAAATGTTATACCATTTTTAAATTGCCATAAAATTACCTATAGTTGTCCTCCTAGCCGAATTTCGGCCACGGCGGCCAATCTCAATTGAGATCAGCCATCTACGCAGGAGTAGATTATAGTGCCCAAGTGTGTGCGCAGTACACAGGAGCACTCTCTGTTCCATCACTCTCATAGCCCAATGGGACGGATTGACCGACACGACTGGAGAGAGCTAGGCGCAGGACCGACTGCTTTACATGCCCATCCGACAGCATGGATCGTTTCACTGTTTCGGACATCAGGTGATCAGCCTTCTATGTCCTAACCAAACTTAGAACCACAATTTAGAAACACAAATTGATGGTCCCACCCGGGAATCGAACCCGGGACCTCTGGGTCATGAAGCGAAGCTTCTACAACTAGACCACAGAGGCAGTGTACCTATAGTTATAGTTATAGAAAAGGGCAGGGCTACCAATGCCCATTCGCCACTGCAACCTAAAAGATCTATAAATTATGACTCCCCATGCCGAGTCTCACTCTACAGGCCCAGGTCTTTTATAAACCTGATATTACCTATACAGGATGTTGCAAAAAGGGTATACTGTGCCGAAAGGGTTTGACTCAGGGGTTATTCTGAACAACTTTTGTTCTCCAAGTTTTGGAAATTCTCGAAAAATAAATTCGGTCTCTATAGTAAAAAGTCACGTGATCGAATAAGTTTCTATGTAAAAGGTTTTGTTACGTGAATTTTCAAAATTGTAGAAGAAAAGTGGATCAGAATGGCACCTAAATCCACTTTTGGCTAAGCTTTATACCCTTTTTTCAATACCTTGTATAAAATATCGTCAGCGTCACCTTAGATCGTGATATCCTTAGGCAAAGTCTACGAAAGACTCATCCAAGCCAGGCTCAAACAATTCGTTTTCGCCAAAGGCCTCATTCCAGCTGAGCAGTTTGGCTTTCGAGCCGGTCATTCTTGCACTCACCAAGTGCATCGAATCACCGAGCACGTACTCAAGGGCTTTGCTAGGAGGAAGCCAAAGGGCACTGCTGCCCTCCTCTTTGACCTAGCCAAAGCCTTTGATAAGGTTTGGCACAACGGCCTAGTCTACAAACTCTACGATTTGAAGTTACCAGACAGGCTCGTTCTGATTATTAAGGACTTCCTCTCGAATAGGCTTTTTAGGTATCGCGTCGAAGGCACTCGCTCTTCACTCAGGACGGTCACCGCTGGTGTCCCTCAGGGCTCGGTTCTAGCACCTCTGCTTTTCTCACTTTACACAAGTGACATTCCGAGACATCCACAAGTCTCGCTCGCACTCTATGCGGACGACACGGCTATCTATGTCACAGACATTCATAACCACACCATTCGCCGCAAACTACTCCAAGACGCAACCGATGCCTTAGGCGATTGGTTTCGTAAGTGGAGGATGGATGTTAACCCCGAGAAAAGCACAGCAGTGTACTTTTCCCGGACTAACGCCTATTACAGATCGATCCAGCCGAACATTCGCATGTTCGGCAAACCTATTCCATGGGCTAACAAAGTAAAATATCTTGGAGTCACTCTTGACTGCAGATTGAACTTTAAGGCCCACATCAACAAAGTGAGGAACAAGGCGGCATTCTATTTATGCCGACTTGCTCCTCTCATTCGCAACCCCAAGCTCTCACTACGCAGCAAAGTACGCTTGTATCTGACATGCATTAGACCAGTCATGACCTATGCTAGCGTAGTGTTTGCCCATTCGCCCTCCATTGCTCGACTTCAGGTCATTCAAAATCGTTTTCTTCGTCGTGCCACTGGTGCTCCCTACTTTGTCCGAAATTACAACTTGCATAAGGACCTTCAAATTCCGACCATCAGGAAATTTATTAAGGATTCCTCAACAAAATATTTCGACAAAAGTTCGGAGCATCTTAATCCGCTTATATCCTCATCATGCGATTATACAGTTAGGGTGGACGCTCCAAAGGGGTGGAGACGTCCCAAGAACATACTTACAGACCCAGATGACAGACTCACTGCTAGGTTGGCGACAGCGCCGTTAAACATCAGATCTCCCCACTCCCAAGTCCGAGTAGCGGCATCATCATCTCTATTAGAGGAGGCTACCCGGCGCAGACGCCGTAGCCTCCAAACTTACAATCGATTTAGACATGTGCCAGGGCGCTTCACGCCACCCCCCACCCACCGCGACGTCCTAAGCTGAGGACACTTCAGGAGGCAAGCCTCCTGAAGTGACCTCATCTTAGTCGCTTTATAACGGGAGAAGGCGCCTTACGACGCCTTCCCCAAACGTTAGGCAAAGTTGCAGAGGTCGCAGGACCGCAACAAATAGGTATCCCTTAGAAAAAAAAAAAAAAAAAAAAAAAAAAAACCTTAGATCGTAATCATCGTAACTCCTCGTGACCAAATTTTAGAGGAGACAAAAATACTGTTTTATTTGTAGTTCTAGTTGGCATACTACCCACCTAAAGTTTTTTTTAACTAGCCTAAAAATGATTTGTTTAGACAGTCTATCTTCCTGTTCAACCGCAGCCTGAGTGCCAGTGACTCAATGACTGAAAGGAGGCCATTAGTGCTCCTAAATAAATAAAGCAGGCCTGTAGATTATCTTTCAGTGTACCGACACATCTGATTGCTGTAAGAGCCTGATAAGCTCTTCGAACGAGTCATACCTCTGTGGTGGTACGGTTTCGACCTTTCGGACAGTCAGTTTGGCATCCGAAATGCGGATTCGAATAGTGGGTACAATACTTTGCGTTCGTTCACTGTCGGAGCAGGATAAGAACCACGGGCGAGTTGTTGCGCTGGCTGTTTGCTTAAAAATAGTAACCGCGTTCAACTCTATCCCCTAGAGGGCGAACCTTCCATCTATACCATCACTTGTCTTCTTATCTGCAGAAAATTGACAGAGGTCATACGTGTCTAACAAGTACATTAAGGATGCGAAAAGAGAGGGTTTGTTTTCACTGAAGAAGTTCAGTTGCGGAGTTCCACAGCGGTAGGTCTTGGACCCCTCTGCTGTGGAACTTGGCATACAACGCGGTCCTGCAAATCAAGCTCGCAAACGGCGTTAGCACAGTCAATACTTTGCGTTCGTTCACTGTCGGAGCAGGATAAGAACCACGGGCGAGTTGTTGCGCTGGCTGTTTGCTTAAAAATAGTAACCGCGTTCAACTCTATCCCCTAGAGGGCGAACCTTCCATCTATACCATCACTTGTCTTCTTATCTGCAGAAAATTGACAGAGGTCATACGTGTCTAACAAGTACATTAAGGATGCGAAAAGAGAGGGTTTGTTTTCACTGAAGAAGTTCAGTTGCGGAGTTCCACAGCGGTAGGTCTTGGACCCCTCTGCTGTGGAACTTGGCATACAACGCGGTCCTGCAAATCAAGCTCGCAAACGGCGTTAGCACAGTGCATTTTTCTAATGTCACACAGGTCGTGAGGTAGGCTGAGAGCCTCCTTCGGGGATGACATCCCAATGATTCATTACGAAAAAATTGCTGCAGCTGTGCTCGCCATGCAGTGCATGGGCTACTTCCGAATCTGGGGGGCTGTTGCAAAGGAGTCCGTTGCCTCTATACGGTACGGGTTCCGTGCGATCTATGATCCTTCCGGGAGCACCTGTCTTGTCAAGTCGAAGAGAATGGCTCGTATTCGACGCAACCTGCAGTACTGGTGGGATTGGTTGGAGGACAGGACAGCAGGAAGCTGCAGCAGCCGTCATGCTGTGATTCGACGCATAGATGCAAAAAAAAGTTGAAAGTAACTTCATGTTAATAAAATATTAGATCTTAATTTAACAACATAACATTGCAAAAGAAAAATTAACATTGTTGAGTATGTTATTGAAATTTACTAAAGCAGTAATAAAAACAAAGGCTTATTGCATAGTTTTCGTTCACGTTCGCCTACATCGCACGTTGTATATGAGAATAAAGGGTATAATTACTAAGTTTTCTTGTTTAAAAATCACGGTTTGGGGTTTAGAGGAAAACAAATGGTAAAATGCGGAATACAGTTTTTTTTTTCGAATAAAGAGGAAAACATGTGAATTCAAAAAACGTTTCTATTGACACCAAAGAGTACTTTTCGCCGAGAAAAGTGGAGTTACAATGTTTGCGATCTAAAGTGATGATAGAACTAGAACTTATTTTTTCAGTTCACCTGCTGTTGAGTGAAATCGTAATTAGGTAAATGACTCCTTGACATGAAAATAACTTTTTTTTTATAATCGTTATAACAAAACCGTTTTTTTTAATACAGCAATATTTGTAGGTGTACTTACAGTGAGCAAAAGAGCGCAGCAAGGTGTAAATTTTTTGGTTTTTAAGAAACAAAAATATTATTTCTATCATATCCCAAATACACATAAGTACTTAAAAAAAAAATACACACTCTCGCCTTGTACTAATGTACCCCCTTGCGGGGGTACTTACATGTTATTATTTTTCTGGTGACCTCCCCATATCCCTTTGCCAGCTACGTAACCTTTTGTGACACCCTGTATATGCAGAGTTCTGCAAACTACTGTTCTGCTTTTGAAACACCAAAAAAAAACAGGTCGTCTAACTAAAAGGTCACGTGACCAAAAAAAAATTATATGAAGAAGCGTTTTTTTCATGAATATAAAAAATTACGTAGGATAAAAGTTTTTCAGAGTGACGCCTGAGTAACGCCCTTTCGGCTAACTATAATTTTTATATTACACGGGGGCAGAGTTTAATACAACACCCTAAACTATTAAACTCTGATAATATTTTCGCGATTTTTTTACATTCTGATTTCATTTCCTGGCTTAGAAATAATATCAATAACATGCTGCACACGTAGGTTTCGGCATAGTATTAAACCCTTTTTGCAACAACCTGTATAAATATCGGCACGGGTACGACTTTATATATAATTAATTATTAAATATTAAAAATACTTTCAAATAAAAATAAATATTTTCGTATCACAAAACAATATTACTTACTTAGTATATTTTTAACAAAGTGGCATGTCTTCACTTTTATGTTTTCGAGTACTATGTTAAAATTTCATGTCATTGTCCGGAGAACGCCCCGCATACCTCAACCCCCCCTCACTAGATTTGACAGATTCTGATTTTCTTCCAGCTTTAGTGACAGCCTTAAGTCAAAGCGAAGCTTGCGGGAACTTCTAGTATATGGTAAAGGCAGATCCCCGGCCAGAATGTGTTGTAGAGAAGTATACATGTGCGTACCTGCGACAGAAGCACTTGTTATCGCGGTTGGCGCTCTTGGCCGCCAGGGCCGACTCGTGAATCTCATAGTAGAAAGCAGACATGTTGAAGTGGGTAGTCTCACCCACCAAAGTAGCGTAAAGGGACCTGAAACAAAAAAAAAACATATTGTAAAAATCGTATTAAGCATATTAGATTTCTGCGGCAATAGGGTAAATTAAAAAAAAAACAATTAAGTACCTACCTATCATTTTAAAAAATCACGTGAGCTACAATGTTTTTAAAGAGTTTTTATTTTTCAAATTGTGCACCGTCACCTCCTTGTGGCATACTATGTCCAGTGTCCACTGTTTAACACACAAAATAAATTCTACAATAAAGGAAACGTAGAGAAACATAATAATAAGGTTCCATCCATTTCGTGCGGCTTACAGAGCGGCGCCCTGCGACCAGTGCGCAAAGAACCTTGTTACACAGAATTGTGATTTTATACCCTTTCAAGGCACAAATGCTAATTTGATGCCCTTGAATAACCTACAAAGAGACGAATTCGCTCGGATGATCATGCTCCGAATAAAAAATGGAATAGTATTTTTTCACCAAAAGCTTTAGGTGGTAATGTGAGGGAATTATTAATCGGATTTATAACTGCCAAGCGTGGAACCAAATGAATTAAGAAGGTTTTTTTCTCATAGCTACTATAAAATGAACTAATAAATTAAAATGTCCTCATCAATCTTTAGTAGCCACCGCACTTTAGCGTATAAAATAAAGTTGTTTTTTTTATTATTTTACAGAAACCATTATGTCATGCTGGTTGCTCCAAGAGGTTTTTAAGTAATTGGTTTAGTTACATTTTGTAAGAGAACCCTAATATAAAATCCCAGCCTACAGCCAGTCGGGCGCGGCTTGGCAAAGATGAAATTTTCCAACGAACAAAATATTAGAAAAAGCGAGTATTACAATTGAATATGTAATTATCTGTAGATTGGTGTATGTAGAGTGAACAGGGATTCCTTGGTGAAACACCTCTCTCCAAACAATAAAGGTATAAATTGGCCGACGACGCGACGACATAGGTTGCCGCGGACTCCGCGAAGTCACTACTAGTTTCCATGTCTCTATATATGGATACTATCTTTGAGTGTCACGCCGAAGGTCGCCAAATGAATTCTAAAGAAATGAATAATTAAGTTTATGACATGTCGCATGCTGCAACTTCATGTCTTTGGCGGGCAAATGGCACCTTTCTTTTCAGGATGTGATTCCGTAAGTAAATGGAACCACGTGGACTAGATAAAGTGCACTCTCAGTTCACCACATTTGCCTGTAATCTCGTTTTGTCTCTCGTAATTTGAGCGAGAATTCTATCGCAATGGTTATCGATTCTTCGGCAAAGTAAGTCGTCTATCTAGTATTTGTTAGCCTGACCTGATAATTCTTAACTTAAATCATAAAAATAAATACAATGTGGGGACGTCTCACACAGGCTATCCGACCCCAAACTTGGCAGAGCCTGTAACGTGGGCGTCGGATATCTGGTCTACCTGCACCGAGAAATATATACTTACATAGAAACACTTTACAAACAAACACAAATGCTCATCGCACAAATGTTTACCCTGGGCGGGATTCGAACCCGCGGCCGCAAGCTTCACAGACAAGTTTCCTACCGCCTAATAAGCTACCATCTATAAAACTAAACCCCTTACCGACAAATATCCGGCTCAAACGTGTACAGTCTTTCAGGCACTCTGCTCCTGTCTATGGGGGGGAAGATGGAGGAGTCGCTCCCGTTGAGCTGGCCGCAGTACTTGTCCCCCCACGTGTTCATGCTGGTCTTGCCCTTGTAGGACACGATGTGGCCCAGCTGCGACACGTCCTCGGTGCCGCGGACCATCTCGAACGGACCTGCTTCTGACAGGTTCATCTGGAGTGGGAAGAGTGAAGTGCTTTACTTGTGTCTATTGAATTGGGTTACACAAGGCAATTTTGCGATATTTAGGTTCTTGGGTTATTAAAAAAATCCACCAATTATGTGCCTATAATGGAAGAAATTTAATAATCTATTGTAGGACTTTATAGCTTAGGCCAATCAACTTGATTCAACTTAATTTGTTTTTTGTATTCAACCATCAATGAAATAATGTAAATTTTATGCTTGAAAATCAGACACAATTTATTACTTAGGTTTCGTAAGCCTTTACGAAATTGAAACGAGAGACAAATAAATCATTTTGAATACCCCATTTAGTATGGAGTTTTGCTGACCTAATTTTAATTTCAAAAATTCAGACTGTATAAGTAAATCATTGTTAGAAAATATTATGTTTAACTTTTGCGCATTTTGGCGAAGTCTACATTGAATTGGCAGTTTGGTAAACATAGATCGGTACACCAAGTTATATTAATTTTAGTTTTTAACCGACTTCAAAAAAAGGAGGAGGTTCTCAATTCGTCGGGATATTTTTTTTTTATGTATGTTCACCGATTACTCCGCCGTTTATGAACCGATTTTGAAAATTCTTTTTTTGTTGTATTGGGTTGAGCTCCCAGGTGGTCCCATTTTTTTTCAGAATTTTATCTCACCCCTAAGGGAGGGTAAAGGGGTAAAAACAGGGTATGAATTTCCATTTTGGACACATATTAACCGATTCTAATGAAATTAAGAACGTAAATATAGTTCTTATAACAAAAAAATATGATGGTGACCTTGAGCTGATCTGATGATGGAAACAGAAGGCAGTCAAGGGAACTCCTCAACGGTATATAGCAACTACCTCGTGTTTAGGCTTGAATGATTCGTATTGATTAGTAGGACTTTTTGGTATCATTTGCATCTTACTTTTGATTAAAAATTATTGCAAATAAACTAAAAACTGTAAAATAAAATAATAATTTAAAAAATTAAAAAACCGACTTCAAAAAACCACTAAAATGTAAGAAATAATTTAAGGTTTACACAAATTATATGAGACAGTACAAATATACCTAAGCAGGAACTGTTCTTTTTTGATGTTGGTGCGGTGACAAAGTAATCTGAAGAAATATGGCACCAACTTCAAAAAAGAACAGTTTCTTCTTAGGTATATTTATATATAGGACGTCGGTTTTAATCAATAAATAATTTTATATTCATCTCCTGGCTGCAAAACATTTAGCGTATGTATGTGTAATTATCCAAAGTTGAGCGATCGAAAAAGATTTGAGTGTTATGTTGCGGCATTTTTCTTACAGTGAAGGAAAACTCACATCGTGAGGAAAACTGTACATAATATAGATTCTAGATATGTACTCTAACCACTTTGCTGGGTCTTCCTCTCTCACTCCTTCTTTCGTCGCATCATCGTAACAAATATTCACTAATACAATTAAAAAAACCGGAAAAAAATGTTTTAGCGTTCGTAACGTATTTCGGACTTCCAAAATAACGTCGTATGGATGTAAGGGATCCCCGAACGGGCTCCCCAGTTTTTTTAAATTACCTCATGTAAATAAACTCAAATGCCTCATGTTACTTACATGGGAAAACATAGAGAAGTAGAATCCATTTCCATCTTCAGAAGGCCTCATGGTGGGCGGCGCGTCCGCTCGGATCTTACCGCAGACGATTCCTGGAACAAATGTCATGTGTCAGAGGGGATTGAAATACATTAATGGTTAGGTTTAAGGTCCAGAAACTCCTAATTACCGAGTTGGTACGTCGTGTGTGCGTGATTGTGTGGGCTTTGGTGCTGTGCTGTTCCGTAGAAATAATTAGTTATATTACATTATAATTTTATTAATAATCTACTCTAATAGGATTAATAACCGGACCGCTATCATACAGAATTGAATTCAACTAAATGATAGATAATTCATTATAACGATCGTATCAGTAGCATTATTAAAAATGTATTAAGTACGCTCAATATAGTATATCTGTCGCAGGCAACTGGTTTAATCTCCTGTTTGATTGAACCACTAGCCCGTTCATTGGATGGCGCTATTCAGTTGTATGACTAAAGGACAACTCGTCAAGTCGTTGATTGTAACGTTCGACGTCTTGACTGAACGTCATTCAGCGAAGTCGTTGAATGGGATATAGTATAGCAACTTTGTAATGTCTGGTTAGGGTGAACATCACCAGACAAGAGTCAACAAAAAGACTATGTTACAAAGCTCTTATCTCACAAATTAACTAAACAATAACAATAAACGTACCTTCATATTGTTCTTCATAATTATCCAGTTTCGCCACTTTTTTTCTTTGAAACTATCCGCCCGCGCCGTAATAATAGGTAAATCCATGTTGTCACACTATTTTAACACAAATAACGCACTTTAAAGCTAATTTATTTGAAAAAACTAACAATATAGGTGCTTTTTGTGTCAGCTGTTAGCTGTTAGACGCCATATTTGTTTTATTCACCACCTGACTGATTTTAAGTCAGCTAACTAGTTGGACGTTTTGTGACACTTGTACAATCAACGTTCGGCCTAGTCATACAACTGAACAGCGCCATCCAATGAACGGGCTAGTGGTTCAATCAAACAGGAGATTAAACCAGTTGCCTGCGACATATCCATTTTATAAATAAAAAAAATGTAGAGTGGAATAACCATGGAATCCCTAACCACCTAACCACGTACGGTAAATGTCACTCACCACGACGACACAACTGACAGTTGTGTGCAGTTGACAGATGAAAACGCAAACATCTCTCTGTAAGCTATCGCTACAATTAACAAAACGGGCCCTGATGAGTTTGTTTGTTTGATACAATTTGTGACCAGCAAACAAATAACCTTTTGTCGAGTTCGAAAAAGAGGCCAAAGTAAATAAAACAGAAACGAAACAGATGGGATAAATAAAGGATCCCAGACTCAATAGCATCCGTTTTAAATGGAAATCTATCAGTTAGATATGTACCCTTACCCTTCTTGCCAGGCGTGAAACTATTTACATACCAACACATGTAAATTTAGGTCTAGATTCTAGATTGTGTTAGTAGACCTAGGTCCCTCGAAGCGAGTAGACAAAAGGAAAGTTATTGGTGTCAATTTATCTCAGCTTCCCATTATAGACCAATCAAGCATGAGTGATTCATAAACGCACAATATTCTACATCGTGTACGTAATTATGTTTAACATATATATGTATTGTACACCTATGCCTTACATATTTATTCTCTTGGATAGTTTGTCTAAAAATAGTACACAATTATTATTTTTTCCGTAACACAAAGGTAGGCAGTAAATTATTATAAAATACTATTATATTACCTATTATCCTCCTACGTAAAAAACGTGGTGGGTTTAAGAAAACATTCGGATACACTCTCTTTGACCTACTCGCGCGAATTCTTTATCTTACCTACATAGAGAACGAGGATTTTATTGGAAAACTACGTATTTGTGGAATTTTGCATAAAATCCGTTTAGTTTTTATCTCGTTGCCAGAGCTGAAGAAAATACCTTGTGTACTTATGAAGGAATTGTTTTATGATTAATTTAATTTAACCTCATGTTTCATGTGTGGATTCTGCACAGAACAAGTTAAGCGCGTCTACAGCTGGGTGTTGCAAAAAGGGTAGGTATGTACCTATACTAAGCCGAAACCTACGTGTGCAGCATGTTATTGTTGTTGATGTCAGTAAGGGCGCTGGTTGTGATGGTATTCACCCCCTCCTTATTTCTAAGTGTGCTAAGCAGCTAGTCGTGCCCCTTTCCATCATATATAAAAAATCTATACATGAAGGCTGTTTCCCGGAAGCGTGCTACAATAGCACCCCTATCTACAAAAGTGGTAACAAACAACATGTACCTACCTAATTACAGGCCGATTTCAAAGCTTAACATCTTTGGTAAAATTTTTGAGAAGATAGTTTTTATTTATGAAACAATTCAATAAATCTATTCCTTTAATAATTATACTTACCAAGAGCGGAGCTCTCTCCCACGCAGTTCAAGTAGATTCCGTCGAAGAACAAGTCCCTCGCCTTGACGCGCAGGAAGGGATCAGTCAGGTTCTCGAACATGACCCCGAGCGCCTGGTTGATCATCGGGATGAGCCCCGGCATTATCTCGAACACTGATAGTAGTGCTCCCTGGAATAAATATATGAAGATATAAAGAGCGGTGGTGGCGTAATGGATAAGGCCTCGTCTTCTCAATCGAGAGGCCGTGGGTTCAAATCCTAGCCTATACCAAAGATTCTTTCAATTGTGTTTTCAATTGAGGAGTTTAATTTTATTTTATTTTCTTTATTTTGGCTACAAACAGTCATTACAAAACATATACTATGCTAGTTATCTCTAATAAACTATTACAAAAAGAGCCGAATATTAATATAAATTTGAGTTTAAGTACAATAATATCGCGAGCTCTTACGGTGACGGAAAACATCGTGAGGAAACCTGCACATCTAGATTCTAGATGTATCCTAAGTGCATTGTTCTTATCCCAAAACGGCGATATGGTTCGCAACCTATCACGTGAGTACAAATGTGCTGAGAAAAGTGGGTGACACACCTAGTGAGCCACCTCTGACTACCCCTTCGGGGATTACAGTCGTGAGTGCATATGTGTACCTATATAATAATATTTTATGTGTTTTCTCGAGAAGGATAAGCGTTGCTGATAATTTGCGAATTCCAAGCGTTACAAATTAATAGAAAACCATAGAAGCACCAGCCAGGTACTAACTTTTGGGCTAGTTAAAAAAGGGACTTCGGAATTACATTTTCCTCTCATATAATATTTAATTTACTCTGCTGGCTCAGCTGGCCTAAATTACAGCTATTAGTTTTTAATAAAGAGAAGCAATTTCAAAACTAAGTAAAAACCAGTAAAAACACTACAAGTATTTTGAGCATCTGGACGAAATTTATTAAATTTGGCTCTACTTTTAAACTGATTAAATTATCTTATGAGATAGAGAAGACATATTATAATACTACAGTTAAGAAATATGTTATAGCAGTTTTTCCCTCGCGTTTGTTGTTTTGAGATTGGTTGTATCATAATAATCTACATCTACACGAACTAATATTAATAAAAAGATAAAAGAGTATAATTTTTGTGTGTGTGTTTGTGTGTTCAATCTGCAAAAATGTTTAATGATATTAGGTATGTTATGTATCTAATATGACAAACTTACCATGTAAGAAAAGTTAAGAACAGTGAGCACATCATCTTCTGTGAGTGAGCCCGACGCTTCTTGGTCGAATATGAAGGTTTTCTTTAAAGTATACTTTATCGTGTCGTTTTCACCGTACCCAAGTATAGTTTTTTCTCGATACTCTCTGAAATTGAAAGGAATCATGATTATTTGTTAGGTACGTTAATAATTTGATTAAGTAAATGTTCTTCCCAATTATGGCTTCACTCAATAATTACAATTTACTTTACTAAGTACTTTGTACAACTAGAGAAAACTTACAAATATATCTTTGGTAAAAATAAAATACGAATTAATTAAATCAGAGGTCAAATCGGGGACTTCGCATAGCAACACGTTTTTGATCTTATTGGCACATACCTGCCCTTACTGACCTCCGGGGCTGAAACGGGTCACTAATAACTGTAACTGGTTTGCTCCACATAATAAAATTCCGAACGCTGCATCTATGGAATTGCAGTTTGTGAAGCATACCTACCAGTGGCACTCTCATCTCATCTCTGAAGCGTTGAATTCGATACAATGACTAGATTTTTCGTCGTATTTTCGCGTGTTTTCGTTTCACTTTCGGATAATACATGCCTTATTGAAATCGACTAGAATTGACCTCTTCTATCACCCCTTAACGGGTCCGCCACTAATTACCAATCACCCTGTATAATGACAGCCCGAGTGTCCTTATGTTCCATTTATTTTCTCAAAATCGGCTTAGCTGTTCAAAGTTGCCTGACTTTTGGGATGTCGAGGTTTTTAACGTTGGTTGGGTTATTCAACAGACTTTTAACGTAAAAGTTAAGTTCATTTATATTTTCATACGTTCCCAATTTCACAATTTCAAATAAGTTTGTCTAAAATATTCCACTGTGTGACATATTTTGTAAATGAAGAACACAAATCTCGTGATTGTAATTACGTGTATAATCCATAATGTATTCACGAGCCCGAGCATGGAGCAACAAGGAAAAACACTTTAGCAGAAATACAATTAATCTCGCGTCACTTTATAACTCGGTGACGTCAATTCCTTTCAATTATAATTTTATACATTGCTAGTTTTAGATTGTAGAGCGCGAGTGTAGTTTCCATTTGTGTCATTTTTCATTTGCATAAAAAATGTAGTTAAAAGAAAAATAAACAATTGAAAATATTTATTTATTGCTTTACGGTCTATAGTTATACCTTTATGAGTATTATTACATACTTACCTAATTATTCCATTGCAAATTTTTGTTTTTCTAGGTAAGTACATAGGTAGTTATAGTTGGTAATACCTTGATGCGCTGTTAAATGTACTTTTAATATCTATAATTTACCGTTTACTTCCGTGACTGGAACTTTTTCATTGTGCGCGAGTGTAGTATCTTTTAGATGAGTAGCTATGGTGAATTTCACCATGGGTGTTAAATGATGTGAAATAATTATTTAAGTAAGATGTTAGAGTGTGGTTGTACCGGATGGTGCAGTTAGTGGCTCTTACTACTATGCCAAAGGTCCCGAGTTTGATCCCTGTCCGCGGCGGATCGTTCGCGGCTTTCTCGATTCTTGGGCGCTACAAAATCAGTCAAATTTCTTTATAAACACTTGTCAAACAGTGTTTTAAGTTTTTTGTGGTAGTACCGTAGTACAGTAAATTTTTTGCTCTATGAAATCTCCAACTCGCCTCCCCAGCGTGGAGATTGTGGCAATAACCCTCAAATCTTGGAGTAGTCATGTCCTGCAGTATACAATGACTGGCTGTTTATGTTGTGTTTTGAATTGTTGTACAGCGAAAAGAGAGTACGTATACATAGAGTATCGGTATATCCGGGAAGCAGATTAAGATTTCATTAAATAGGTATTAATATAATTGTACATTATAATTTAATTTTTCTCCTACCTAATGTCTGCAATAATGAATATAATGGTTAGGTACTCTGGATTAAAAATAATAATGCTTTCTTATAACCTACGGGTATCAGAGAAAATCGCACAGCAAGATACCTACTTAATATTTGAAATGAACAATGAATTTTTCAATCCCTACATTATAATGTAAAGCAATAAGAAAACTACCAAGCGCAATGTGTACTATGAACGAAAAACTTTTAGGATATCGGACAACATTGCGCTATCCTAGATTATGTTTATTGCTATCGATACAAGAACGGAACAAGTTTGGTATCTACAATAACAATAATGAACGCAATATTGAAGCTATCAAACTACTATCAAGACAATACAAATTAGGTACTTCGAAACTGTTTATGTGTTGGTAGGTCTCACATACCTACTAACTTCAATATAGTTTAGTCATCTAATGTCATAGAAGAGCAGATGGTAACTCATTAGATAGAGTTAATATTATAATATAATATATTTATGTACTTAATAGGGAAATTATATACACGTTTGTAGGATTGCAAAAGTTCTAAGTAGGTAAGTAATATACCTAATATTTTGATGAGTATTTTTGTTGTTGGAAAATATGTTTTTTTTTTACATTTTCTTTTAATGTATTTTGACAATGAGCCTTGCTTTTTTCTACAAGTTCACGTAGCTGACGAGCATGTTAATAGCGGAAGTGTGACTTGGCGATAGTAAAGGCAGGTTACAGAGCCTCTGTATGACCGCGTCACGGTGATCACATTTTTATTAGACGGCCAGAGGAAACACAAATTATAGAGTGCGTCCAATAGTGCCTACCTTTGTCAAGGTTCCGAGTAAGTAGGGTAACGTAACGTACCTTGGGACGCTTGTACCTCGGGACATTGATTGTATTTTAAAAACCGGCTAAATAAACACATTAAAATTCTACCCTAGGCATAGTATTTTACTCGCTTGGCAAAACTAGTGAGTCTCGTGATCATACCAGCATCGAGTGTGTGGTGAAGACAATATGAAGTTTTTTGAAGTCAAAAGTAGCTTTTGTATAGTTTTTTGTGTTGCTTTATCTCATTGAGGCATGCTCAAAATAAAGACATGGATGTCACGTATAACTTTTCAGATATTTAATTTTATGACATGGCCATTATCTGAAAGATTCCTATTAATTAAAAATAAAAATATATAAATTTTGGTTAAATATTGCTTTTTTGTACCTTGGGACACGATTAAATTTGTACCTTGGGACACTTTTTCCTATGGCTTTGTACTATGGAAAATGCAAACATCTAAATAACGCCTTATATCTCTGTTCTTATTAGTGCCAGAGTAAAACTAGACAGAAGAGAGATGCAGTAAATCAATAAGAACAGAGATATAAGGCATTATTTAGAAGTTTGCATTTTCCATAGTACAAAGCTATAGGAAACAGTGTCCCAAGGTACAAACGTGTAACGTACCTTGGGCCAAAACAAGCATTTTTACTTTTATCTTAATTTAATAAAATCTGGCCACACTAAAGCTTTAGCACAAATACTAGTGATAATAGATTATATATCCTACCGAATAAAGAAAATTTCACATTAATATCTTAGTTGTACGCTGCAATAGCTTCATTCAAAGTTGGGGTAGTCGAAAATGTCCCTAGGTACGTTACGTTACCCTATG
Organism: Plutella xylostella; assembly: GCF_932276165.1. Classification (NCBI taxonomy): domain Eukaryota; kingdom Metazoa; phylum Arthropoda; class Insecta; order Lepidoptera; family Plutellidae; genus Plutella; species Plutella xylostella. The sequence continues at coordinate 278,531 of NC_063993.1, read as the reverse complement.
TATCGTGACAGAGGAAAAAAACTGTACCGGTACAATTAGGTGGGTTTAAGCATTTTAATTAATTAACTACCTACCTAAGAATGAAAATTTTAAACCATACTCATGATTTGAGATTGAAGATACAAAAACCTCTTCTAGGTTTGCCATTGGGCATCTTATACTTTAATGGTTTGGGATCAAATAGTTTTATGGAGATGAATGTGTACCTATAAGATATTTATTGCGAAATATGACACAAACAAGACCGCTATTTCTGTTTTATTATGATAATAAAATTGCAACATACGGCGCCGAAACCTCAACCATTACCGGCCACGTATAGTTGATGTACTTACCTTAATAAGGAAATTCGAAGCTCGAAGAATTGTTGTGTTTTTGGACCTATTTCAGCGAAATAACCACCGCCGACACATTAGCAATCAACAACCCTCAAGCATTAACCAACATCGCTTATCTGTACCTATGTAATAAACATCTGTCCGATAAGCATTCAATTTGTTCTGTACAGTTATGGTCAGGTCGTACCACCTTGGCAGTTTTTAGGAAAGACGCTTTTAAAAGGAAGTTGAGACTTTTTTTCAATGGGGAAGAAATCCAAGTGATACGGTCAGGTGCAGAGAAACCTGACCCCCCTCTTATAGTAACAATGCTTCTGAGGGGGGTCAGGTTTATCTACACCTTACTTTGGCAGCACAATCGAGCCTTTCAGGTTCTGACCAATTACATTGTTGGGAAGAAAAAATGGCGACTGAACCAACCAATTAGAGCTGGGGAATTAGGCACAGTCTCGTTAAGGCGCCATCTGTAATTAGCTTATTATAGCTTTTAGTTTTTCTCCCCATTGGCAGCTCTGGATCTGGGTGTATAGCGCCGTAAGGATAGTAAATTGCCAATGTCTGTCGGTGGTAACCCCACTGGTGATGCTGACGAGACTCACTTGTAGACGAAGGGCCCCACCTCCTGCAGGCGCGGCCGCTCTCCCGCGTCCACGGCGCCGGGGTTGGTCACGTTGAACACGTACACCTTGAAGGACAGCGGCATCGGGAGTTTCTTCCACTTGTCAAACATCAGCGAGCCGTCGGCCAGCTGGATGTTCTGTGACAAGAGGATAAGTTATGTTACTACAATAATGACGTATACCAGTCGAACATTATAATAAATAATAACCCTCCTATGCTTCGCCGTAGTGACTAAAAAAAATCATACTTGGGGCAAATTTTTCAATAGTCACATAAATTATATCTGAGGAATAATTTGGTTATTACAAAAATTCATATGCAACCGCATAAACATTATTACCCAGATACCTAACTTTTATATGATAATTTTGACAAATTTGCCCTTAATTTAATTAAATTTCTTTATTTGTGAAAATAAGTGTAAGTATGAATGATGTGAATGATGATGATGATTGGTCCGACCGATTTCGGCCATGGCGACCACTTCGACCCCTAGTTCTGTTGGCGCGCGTTCGCCCTAAGATGGCTTATATAGCCGATCTTTGCGGCGAACCCCCTAGCACAATGTGGGCATGTGAGTACGGATTGATTATGTCGGCGGCGTACTCGCATGATGTGAATAATGAGGAGGCTACACTATTTTTTTTTCACTAATTCCAAAAGTCGTGGAACTAAACTGGTTCTTAATAACTAGTCATCCCCAATGATGAATTACTATACTTACACTTTTTAAATATTCTGTATATCAAATATAATACATAACGGCTTGGCGTGACGACATGGTGGTGAAATTGTTATCGATATTTTAGAATTTGCTGAAAATCAGAACTGACATAGTCCGTCGAAGCGAAAATAAATTTACCCTCATGTCATGGTTTCGTTGAATAATAATCGTGTGTTACATAAATAACGAATAAATCTTGTTATTCATTCCTGTGGTTTGTTATTTTTGGTTGATATATTCATAAAATAACCACTGAAAACGCAGTTACAAACATTACACATTATAAATGTGTGCAGATAAAATTGGTAATTTGGAAATCAGTTTACTCTCCATCATAATATACCTACAGGGTGTTATAAAAGCGGTATAGTAAGCTGAAAGGGGTGACTCAGGATGTCAGTCTGAGTAACTTAATTAATGAAGCTGCGATAGTTTGGTGGTACTTATTGCAATATCCAATACAGTCATAAGCGAAGATTTATTTTAAACTGAATCAGCGAGACGCAATCGGTGGTAGGAATGAATCTGAGGAATAATTATAAAATATGTACCTACCTATAATGCTAGCCCATAAAATCTTTTATAGTTTGCATTATTAGTTAATAACTCACTATGTATTCCCTAAAGGAGTAGTCAGAGGTGAGAGGTCATGTGACATATCTTGAGATCTACCGAGGTTGTTGGTTTGGACTTAGGAATGAGAATAATTAAATACCCTTCATCATCATAACAATCCATCTGAGAGTGGTCAGGTTTCTTTGCCGCCATGTTTAAACCTCTCACGAAGAGCCCTAGGTACTACCTACCACTGCTGATAGTTGATAATGACAGATATGAGCTTACCTTTTTAATTTGTGTCTGAACAATTTTCGGGAACCCCCAGGCAGCCATTAATATCGCTACTACTAAAACAACTAGAGAGATTGCAAATCCCAGCCTCAGATGTTTTCCCAACATTTTGCTAATTAAAGACAAACACAACAAAGCAACAGTCCGATTCGAAAGAGAATAAAAACTTTTTTTTTTTCAAATTACGAAATTCGAACTCATTTCACTTAAACGAAGCAGAAAAAAACAAGATTCTAAATTTAAAATCGCATGTTGACGGCGACCAAGACGGCGATTGTTCAACTACTACTTATTATGTCTTGATGGCGAACAATTCCACGGTTTCCTTGTAATTTTTCTAGTCACAAAGTCAAAGACTAGGTCTCATTGGCTTTGATATTGACACCGACTGACGGCCGGGTACATTATTACTGGTTCAGGGCTCGGCACGATATGCTCATATTAAACCGACACGCCAACCAGAACATAATTGCATCAATAGATAATGTCAGCTGAAATAGAAAATTATACAGGACAATAACAGACGATTTTTACTGACAGATTAAAGTAATATGTTCTGATGGCCTTTCAGTGATAGAGGTTATTATTATTTGGTGAGAATTATGATGAGCGAACATGGAAGGCGAAGGCCCTAAATTATGTCCATGAATAAACTATATAGTAATTCCATCGCTTGTACCTACTAATGGTATTACATATCAAATAATAGGACTATTTAGTAGAGTATTTTTATTTGATTACTAAAATCTTTTTTTAACATAAGTGATGAGATTATCATACGCACAATTAAGGAAAACTTCATTTACTTGGGTAAAGTGAAAACTATGTAGGCCTAGTCTACTTAAGCATGAACTTCAGTCCTCCGTCAGCCAGCCAATCAGGACCAGTATCATATCGGTATCATTGCTACTCAATAACGTTAGGCATTAACGTTATCTAAGAGCAAACGAACTTACCTGTAAGTGAAATTCGATCCTTAATTAAATAATTATACGAGTGTTTTTAGATGATGATTGATGATCCAAGTCTAGCCTTCACACGGTGTTTATACTTAGTAATCGTACTAAACCATCCTATTTAATATTAGTTGTAACATATATTGCGTTTATATGAGTAGTTTGTAAAAATTTACGTTCATCAGATAATTTTATATTTAAGTATACGATTAATAAAAACATTTGACTTTGACTTCTTGCATTGTAGATTCGATCGCTTTAGAAACGCTTGTTTGTCCTGGATAAGGCGCCAGCAAGCAACACCAAAGGGTCTTCTTTTGTTTGCTGAGGTTGGTAATAATTTAATTGAGTGGGGCTTTGCACAAACAATGGACTTCACTACTGTGGCCAAAATTATGATAAAAAGGAACGTATCTTACCATATCTCTTTTGCTGACTGTAAATAGTTCACTAACCTCTCTTTCTATACAAGTATGTACAATACCAGCTATCCGCTGACATCTTGGGTAGATAATACTATGATGGCTATTTCCAATACCTTCTCCTGTTTTTGTATTGATTTCTTACTTTTTCTTTTATATTACCTATTAGAGTTTGAATATCATGCGTAGTAGCTTGGCCACTACACCTATTACCAGCATAGAATATTCTAGTGTACGACTGCGTATCGTAATAAAAATAAAGTGTCCTCCTGGCCATTAGGACAGGCTTTATTGAGCCTGCGAACCGTCGCATTCTGAATTTGTGATTTGGGTTCAGATATCTGCGTGTACAGCGATCAAGAAATGCTAATAGCATAACATACGTCCTTCTAAATTAAAAATCCATCATCAATTTTATATTCAAAACTTGACGCATATTTTTTGAGCGGGTGCATATTTTGTATGAAACAAGAAAAGTTTATAATTATATATAGTTTATGTACTTACGTGTGCATATTTACATTACTTAATAGTATCTAACGTTTTGAATCTACGTACAGCCACACATCCCCTTTTTAGTCTATGGGTCAATATTGGTAATCACAACACTGCAATGCCAGTGAGCGTAATAATTTCCAGGAACGCGTTAGGCATTTAGCCTCGTTTAGTATACAGGGTGTTGCTAAAGTGGTATAGTTAGCCGAAAGCGAGTATCTCAGGAGCTTATTCTATACACTTTTTTAATACTTAATTCTAGAATAATGTTTCTAGGAAGAAGAATAGTCACGGTTCCCTATTTGATTTCTATACCATTTTAGCAACACCCTGTAGAGGTATATGTGTATGTGTAATCAACGTTAGTGTAAATAAACGGTTGTATAACTACGTGCGTCTGAGCGCGCGCGGTGAGGTAGAAGGCAAATTACCATGAATGTTTACGACCATCGAGTGAAGTTCTGTAGATTGTTATTTTAATGTTTTGAGTTCTGAGGGTGAGCCTAATTGGTTAGGTACGCAAGATATGCCCGAACGTTTCACATTATGTATTACGAGACCCCTAGACTACTGTTTTAAAGTCGATCGTTTTCCATTGGAAACATTTGCATATTTGGAAGCAGGTCTGTGTGAACGGATTCTAAGGTAATATTTTAATTCCATGGATCACGGCATCCGTGCTGTCGAATGTCGATGGTTGTTAACGATGAATAAGTAATGGCACCGTAAACCGTACACCGTACAGCCGTCGTCGGGTCGAACTCGCATGAGCCGCGTGCGACAGTCGTAAGCCGTCCGTGATGCATGGAATTGCAACTTTAAATTTTAAAATAGCATAAACGGAACGTTTAAAAAACAACATATTCTATGGTAAGTAGGTAACTATTGATTACTAGATCTGAGTGTACGTGCCTGCACAAGGCAAATTGTGTTTATATTTTAGAAATTTCGTTCCGATAACACTCTGCTAATGTTTTAACGGTTTCAGAATAATTATGTAAGTGAATATTTAAAACATGTGGGTGATTTATTATACAGAAGCATCATAGGTATTTCCTAAAGGATAAAAGCCAAAACCGACTAAAAATCTGTCACTTCGAGAGAGTTAGTGCCAGTAAATAATAGTTTTTTTTTTTAGTTTAATAATAAATTTAGCTTCCATGTGAAAATCAGGAAAGTTGTGATATCGCTTTGTTTACTTCATTAAGGAAAATAAAATGTTTAAGGCCGTAACTTTGTTTTTTATAGTCTGCGGAGTTGTTAATACTTTTGGTGAGTTTATTGTTACCGCCTTTGAAAATAATACAAAATTAAGCAACTTACATAATGTTTGTAAAAATATTCGTCAAATCTGAAATGCAAATAATGGTACAGCTAATGAAGTTGGAAAATATTTGAGTAAAAAAGTGTCAGATAAACCTGGACGAGCTCATAATATTTTGACTTTGTTGGCATCGGCATCAGACTTCAATTTAATTTATCAATTATTTATTAAGACTGTAGAATGGGCGCGGTATTTTGGCAAATTTTGAGGAGCGAGGCATCGAGGCATTACAACAAGACACACAATAGAAGACGCCATTACCAAACCATTATTTTAAAAATTAAAATACCTACTGTTAATATCCTGCTTTTACAGGCTTAGGTATAGTTATTATATTTACCATAATATTTTCTGAAACCTTTTCAGAGTTCCGTACCTCAAAAGGCGATCATGCATTATAATTTTTCCAGAGCTAAACTTCAGCACGCTATCCTCTTCGTTCAGCAACGCGTTGAACTGGGTGGTGCGCCCGGACTATACGTACGACGGGCGCATAGTCGGCGGGCAGGAGGCCAACATCGAGGACCACCCGTACCAGGTAAACGTGGTCTTGTCCACATCAGCTAAGGTTGTTGGGTAAATTATGTATTTGAGTAAATTTGTACTAGATATCAGCAAAAAGTTGAAAAGATGCTCGAGGAGTTTCTTTCTTTCTTTCCTCCTTAATGACGGGGCTTTTGTGAGATGGTGGTAGGGCTTTTGAAAGATGGTGGTAGAGTATTATTACACGACTATTGACAAGTAATTGTAAAATTCTACGTCAAATAAACGATATATCAATTTCAATTTCAGGTATCATTCGTCGTCAACAACTCGTACTTCTGCGGCGGCTTCATCGTCAGCGAGCGGTACATCGTCACCGCCGCGCACTGCGCTCAGAAGTAAGGGCATTATAAGGAAAACTAAGGTAGTATTTAACAGATGTTTAGCGTTGTCAAATGCCCTATGAATCTGCAAACACTTGTTAACTACAACCTTGTGAGTACTAAAAAAGGAATTTAAAAAACTCCACCCCTAAAGGGGCTAATCTTAAAATTTTGGGTTTAGGCTAGAGATTGAAAAATAATGTACTTACAGGTGTCTCGGCAATTTTGATGATTCTATCATCAATTTCTTTACATTGCATTAATATGCTCTAGTTTATGATGGAATGTGTTTTTGATTGTCGTTTTGAGCACGGTTTTTGGTAACGTACATTTTTCCGAATAATGTCCTACGAGTAATAATGTAATTAATAAAATCAAAAACCAAATTCACAGAGTGGACCCAGCGACCGTGGTCCTCCGCGCCGGCAGTTCCTTCAGGAAGAATGGCACCGTGATCCCCATCGCCACCGTCACCCCGCACCCGCAGTACGACAGTCCCGCCTTCGACAAAGACGTGGCCGTGATGAAGACAGTCGACCCCATCGAGTTCTCCGAGGCGGTCCAGCCGATATCCCTGCCGTGGAAGAATCGGAGGATGGTCGGCGGGACGGAGATTGTTGTCAGTGGCTGGGGGAGGTTGAAGGTCAGAGAGTAGTTAGATAAAATTTCGTCATATATGACACTCGAAACTGATCGCTCGTTCATAGCAACGTTATGGCATTCCAGCGGAATTTTGTCCGTAGCACAAAAAGTCGTTGCAGCAGAAGATAATATTCACAGTTTTTTTAGCTGCAGCAATATCGAGCTAACAACTTTCATTACCATATAAGAGGATGCGTTCGCAAGCAAGTTCTAGTTTATGAGGTATAAGGCTGCGGGTGCGAAACCTGCGACGGGTAGAGCAATAGCAACGCTATGTTTATAATGCATGATTACATCGCCGCCACGCCGCCCTGCCGTCGCTCCACCCATCACAAGTTTCGTACCCGCAGACTAAAAGTTCCATTTCCTCCGACAGCAAGACGCGAAGGGCATCCCGGAGCGGCTGTACGACGTGCAGATCCCGGTGGTGTACCGCGCCGAGTGCCAGGCCGCCTACATCACCGTGCTGACAGAGAACGAGTTCTGCGGCGGGAACTTCTTCCTGGGGGGGCAGGGGACTTGCCAGGTATGGACAGCTAAGCACCAGATTAGTTTTGGTATGTTGACACATCTGTCAAGAATTTAATTATGGAGATAACGTATAGTGCCACAATCTTATCTGTTCCGGTGGCGACGTCGCTGTCATGGAATCCAGTGATGCCATCGATTAAATTTTGCCTTTTTCTGGTTTAAACGACAATGCATTTCTGCTATTACCTATTGTTATAATTTTAAACCAGAAATAGGCAAAATTTAATACATTCATAAGTATACATAAATCAAAATATAGGGTCGATAGTAAATGAAAGTGGATATAATATATCAAACGACATTTGTTGTATGGAAAATTTGTCCACGGCGAACAGAAATAAAATTGGTTCTGATTATGTTCTGCTTCTGATATAGGAGATTAGTATAACGAGATAGATAGACAAAAAAAAAACTATTAATTAAGTATTATTTTTGAACACTTTATTTTACATTTTCTAAAGTAACAAGAAACAAAAGCAAACAATTAAAAGAAATTCAGACAGTGTGCACAGGCTAATTCATCATCATCATCATCTCGACCCATCACGTCCCCACTGCTGGGGCACGGGTCTCCTTCAAAAGGCTAATTGCTAAAAAGCAATTTCTTTCAGCCAACTCTTGATAAGTTGGGAAAACAATGACATATCATAAATCATCATTATTTCGTCTAAAATCGCTGCAGGTGCGCGAAATTCTTCTTGGTATATTGCCTAAGATTTAAAGTATCATGTCACGTCCTCACACCTGTAACCAAAGAAAAATAAAGATTATATACTTTTCATCACGAGTACCACGACCCATCCCGTCCCCACTGCTGGGGCACGGGCCTCTCGGGAAAATATTTCATAAAATTACATGGAGTATATTTATGGGTAAAATTATTCGTCATATTTGGCAACACTAACCTGTAGCCGCTGCAACTCGTTCTTCCAATTTTTCAAACGGAATTAAAGGCGCCTGAATACGTTATTCTTCCTGCATAAAAGCCAATATATATAGTACTACTTTTCTTGCATCACATTACAGCGTTTTTGGCAGTATTTCACCCAGAAAATCCCAAAACAAATTAAATAACGTAGCATCAGCTTCTTCGCAGAAATTGACAACTCAAATAACGCACAGAGTATGAAATGACGTTTGACAATGACGTCTCGTTGTTGCACATTTTGACCACCGGAACAGATAAGATTGTGGCACTATATAATTGATGACATTACATTGTAACAGTGATGTTAATGATCTAACACACTATGGTGAAACCAGGCATTACTTAGAAAAGGTGCACTAAAGATTAAAAATGAGAAGAGACAAAGAACACGTGGAGAAATTATATGAATAGCTTGGCTTGAAAAATTGTATCAATGAGAGTCGCGCTACAAAAATGTGATGCTAATGCAGTGCGCGTAGGCTCTTATTAAAATCTTTATCAAAGTCAAATGCTTTATTCATCGTATAGGTATTTTCTGATGAACGTATTTTACTTTTATACTCATTTTATCAAATGTTCTGTAAGTTCTTACAATACGGGCGGAAGGCTTCACCTACGAACTACTTTTATAAAAATAGCAACAGAGTTCTGTCGCGCGTTCGACGAATGTTGGAAGGTATCCAACAAATATTATAACTTCGTACCGCCCTCATATCTGTAGCAGACAGCAAAAGGAACTATTATTAGGTATCTATGTCAGCAAGAATGTAAAGAACATAAGAATATATACATGGTATAAAATCATATTAAATTTTCATCCTGTAAAATCTCAATGTGCTGTGTATAAACACTAATACGCTACACTGTCCTGAATAGTTAAGGGGTACTCAGCGTTTCAAAGAGATGGTTATGGATTCTTAGAACGTAAACGCTCATGCGTTGAGTTTCTAGGACAAAGCAGGTTTCAGCCGGCGCAGCAATGTACTGCGATGAATTAATCACCCTTGTATTTTCCTCAGAATACTGAAGCTGTAATATGGGGAAACAATATCAGTCTCTCAGGAAATAGATACGCAAATAGAGACCCTTAAATGGAATTACAGCGAGTAAACTGAAGTACCAAATGTGATGTTTAATAGCTATTATTCTTACAGATATCCCAGAGGTACAATTTCCGGATACGATCAAGCTATATTTCTGTGCAAACTACTCTCCATTCGGCAAAGGCCCTTTAAATACTTACCTATCTAGTCATCTAAAAATAGCACAGGGCTTTGCTCAAACTACTAAATCTAAACATAGCTTCTTGAAATATTATAATATTATATTATACGAGAACCTTAGTTGAACTGTTCTGTCCCACGGTCCACGTTCCTGCAAAAAGTGGCATTTCAATGAGGCGTTTGTTAAAAAAAAAAAAAGTTCCTTTTTGGAGAAATAGATGGCGTTGTCTGGGGTTGTACCAACTTTCAAACCCTCAGAACGGTTCTACCTTTTTTGGCATAAGTTTTTTTTGCCTAATCTCGTATTGCATAGTAACGTTTGGTCAAAGTCTCGTTACGCCGAAAATCGTATGGCATAAATCTCGTTTAGTAAAAAGTTATTTCGCATAACATTGTTTAGCCTAATAATGGTATGGCCAAATCTTGAATAGCCTAATAATGCTATGGCATAGGTTTATACAAAGTAATAATATTCGTTTGGCTTTAACTTTGACGGAGCGTCTCCCTACATAGCGCAAACTGGTACCTTGTATTGTTTCCGCTGTTTGGAAAACGCTCCGCTCCGCTTCGCTGCGCTCCGCTTTGGTTTTGATGAACATGTGCACCTAACACGCTCCTCCTCGCTTTGCTCGTCGTCGCACCTATTTTTAGGATTCGATCTCATGGGGTTTGTAATAATTATACTGGTCGTTAACTTTCGATTTTTTGATCATACAATATCGTGATTTTCGCGATGTAGGAGAAAAATATCACAATTTGTACATTTACTACATACTTAATATATTATTTATTAAGATAACATTAGGAGAAACAAGATTATACATAGGTATAGACGAACATAAATTTGAGCAAACGAAACTTAGGTGTTTAAAGATTGTGCCTAAAGAGTTTTAGACGAAACGAGCCTTATGCCACATAAGTCTTGGCAAAGTGATGGTTCGGCCAAAAAAGTTTAGACCATACGAGTTATGCGAAATGAGTTTTGGTCAATAAAGATTATGCCAGATGAGCGGAACCCCCTCAGAACACACTCAGATCACAATATGTTATTCTGTGAGGCTAACGAAATGTGAAAGTGACGTAGGTAGGTAGAATTGTAGTATTATTTTCTCTATGATGTCGATGTCACTGTTGCTTCAGCGTTCAGTGCATTGACAAAGGAATTTAAGGAAGGATTATTAATCTTTATTCCTTTGTCAATGGTTCAGTGCGATTGTGCGTACAGCCGTTCTTTTCAAGTTTTCTCAGTTTCCTTGTGTTTCTCCTGTATTAATTGAGTTTTAGTTGAGCTATCTGCTCCTCCTCCCTTGATACTGTAGAGTTAGTGCACTTGAGATAGTGACTCTTTTGAGATAGTGACTCTTGTGATAGTGACTGCTATACTGTAATAATGCCTAAGGACTATGGATCATGGTCCCTTGCCAATCTGAAGATAGAGTTACGAAAACGGAATGCCAAACTAACTGGACGGAAAGCCGTCTTGGTTCAGAGGTAAGTTTGATCAAAGCATTTACAATAATAATATAGTAGCAACGTAGTAGTGCTTATGTTATATTTGCTTTGTCATTGTCATCCAAATCCTTTGTAAAAGGTGAAGTAAATGGAAAGTATACCCAAGTAACATTTTTGGTTTTAGAAAGGTTTTGAAAAGGTTCTAGAACCTTTGTATGGAAATCTTATTTAGGATCATACAATAAATAAAAATAGAAAATCAGTTCTCGCACGCAGCACCCGTTCAAACGGCGCGCATAGAGAAAAGAACACTACGTGACGGTGCGGGTAGAACTATTCACAGAATACTTAGCACTATCCCAAGCCACATGCAGTCTGAGCCTCGGAAGGATGGCTCGCGCTACCACCCGACATTTAATCACAACTAGTGAGTTCTTATTCTGAGTTTAGTACTCTTTGCTCTCTATGTAATTTTTGACAGTTGGTACACTGCGTTTTCACGCCATCTATCGGCTTACCCAAAAGCTCAACTGACAGCTGTCAAGGAAAACGGCTCATTCGATGCTCAATTCTAAAGAAAATTTATGAAAAGAAAACTGCGGACCAATGTTGCCACGTTTTGAAATAAAAAGACTGCAATTCCGCCCGCCTGTGACAGCACGGCACCAGCACGGCCGTATATTGTGTCATGTCGAACGTAGCTTCGTATCTCTTGTCTACCTATTCAATTTTAGCCCGGGGACGATTTCGTATGATAGCTTTCGTTCGGTTTTGTAAGGCTAAAGTGACCCTTTACTGTTTGCGCAGTATAAAAAACTATATGCAGTAAAGTATGCAAGCTTTAGCAGCATTTATGCTGAAGAATCGATGACCGGTCGATTAAACGAGTTCTCGATACGACATTAGACAAGTAGCTGGTAGTGTCTTGATGTGGATGATCGAGGACAGAGTGTTGTGGCGCTCAAGCAGAGAAGGCCTATGTGAAGGACTATGGGCTGCTGATAGTGATGACCATTATTCGCGGACTCGGGTGTGTGATGAGGATAGTCTAAAATTTAACTAAATATCAGAGTTAAAATATAAATAAATTTAATATTTATCAGTACTTATTGGAATCTATAACAGCAACCATACCACCACCGACATTCATAAGCAGTGTCGCTAACCTGTCAAACATCATGTCAGATCCATACAAAGTTACGATAGCTTTGACAAGCGAGCGATGTTGCTTAAGCATTGTTTGTTGGTAATGTTCGGTGTTGGTAACCCCACCTTTCTTTTAGCAGCTATCAGTTTGTTGCAGAGATATCCTGTTTTGATTATAGCTTCTATAGATTAAATCGAAGTGTAGCTGTTTTGATTAAGTACAGCTTATACAGGGTTATTTGCAAGTAGACCTGATCCTTTCAGGAGATGATAGAGAAAGACCCGCTATATAGCTTATATAATACTGTTTGTTTGTATGTATCCGCAGGGTGACTCCGGCGGCGCGGCCATCCAGGACGGCATGGCGGTGGGCATCGTGTCGTTCGGGCGCGGCTGCGGGCAGCGCCTGTCACCCAGCGTGTTCGCCGACGTCGCCGCGCCCACCATACGCAACTTCATCAGGGAACACACCGGACTTTAGGTGTAGCTATAGACTATTCATTACTGTACCATCCATCCATGTACTAGAGCATAGCCCATCTGGAACTTCATCACGGAACACACTGGACTTTAAGTCCTTATTGTATAGCCCGTCGGGAGCTTCATCAAGAAAGACTGTGGACTTTAGGTCTATAGCTATTGTAGAGTCTTTAATATAGTCTTCATCAAAGAACATACAAGTCTTTAATTGTATAATTGTGGAATCCTTATTGCATCACCCATCGGGAGATTTTTCAAGAAACACACTGGCCTATAGAATATTTATTACTGAACCGTCCAGGGCTTCAACAAATAGTATATCAGTCTTTAATTGAATAGCTGTAGAAGAGTCTTTATTTGTATTTTTGTCAGTCTAAATGTAGTTGCATACAGTTTTTCAACTGTATACTCGCACGTGTACAGTCTTTATTTCAATAAAAAAATCACAAGTTTTCGTAAGCAATCATATATTTTGAAATAAATATTTTTTCATAAATTATACGAGTTTTGTTATCTTGTCTCAAATGTGCAATTTTCACTGAACTATTAGTAATATTGGGATTCCAAGAAAAACCTGATAAGTAGGAAGAAGTTTCTATTCAATTGAAAAAAATGGATTCAAGAAAACAAACACTCAGGCCTTGGTTATGATAAAATCCTTCTTACAAATCTCTGCCTGGTACCTACCTAAATAAATTGATAATACTCAATACCTTATCTAACTTTATGCGCCCAATCCACAGGAACGTCAGAAATGGAGAATACTTTATGAAGTTATAATGAATTGAATCTTCGACTGTCAGCTACAGACGAGAATCAAGGAAGTAGCTGATGATTTATGAACTAAAGTAAACACGGTGTTTAACCCATTTCACAACAATTCAGAACTTTCAAATGTGCCACCCCAAAACTACGTTTTTAATATCATAGTTTTTTATCTATAATAATTTTATTGACCTAAGGTAAATTGTATGAATCAAATTATACAATTTTATGCAAAGACTAATAATTGATGGATTCACATGAAAAATTGCTGTAACATAGCTTATAAGTACTACCTTTATCAGAAAAACAAACAGGCTTTGTGTTATCTCGAAATTCCCACGAGATAACCTTTTCGAATCTCACAGAAAAAGCTAGTTTTAAAATTTATTTAAGTTAGATGGAAAACCTAGATTTAAAATAAAATAAGCTGGCCATAATTTCACCACTATCTCTGGCACTGGGGGCTCACTACAGAAGTTAAGAGGGAGCTGTAATAAAATCGAAACGCTTAATATAACGAGATAGGGTCCTGGTCAGCGAGGAAACTATGTAAGTTTAGTAAGACAGTTAATGAAACGTCATGAGATCACCATCTGGACCCCTTGCAGTGTGCAATTGTTGCAAGCGCCACCATGAATTACTGATAAAACACGCCAAGGTAAGAGAGTACTGCGAAACATTACATCAGGAACGTTTACAATAAAAAAATATTATCAAAATAAAACCTTCTCCGCATCTTAGACGGGTACCTACCCACAGGTAAATTACTTTCAAATGTATGTAGTAGGTACAATGCAATTCAAATGTGAATTTTTGAACGTGCCGATTACCTGACAAGTCTCGTTCATTGCCGCCTGCTGTAGTGACCCCCCTGGTGCAGGTGCACGTGGAGAAGCACGTTAACATCTTATTGAAGACGAATTTCTTAACATTTTCCTACAGATATTATCAGAAAGTAACAGTTTAAAGATAAAGGGATGTAAGCCATGTCGAGCAAAATAACAAAAACGTACAGAAAAAAATATATGAATAAATAACTGCAGAAATAAATTTGCTATAGCGGCAATTAAAATGCAAAATGTGAATATTTCGGCGTTTGCAAACTTGGAACCCACTGACAGGCAGGGTATTTATGTGTCCTGTTGGCATTTTTCAGATGCAGAAGCTCAAAAAATACATGGCTACTGTTTGATGGAAAAAGTTTTGTGAAACAAACTGCTGAAAATGCAATGTTGCTTTTATTTAGCGTATGAAATCGACACCGCTCCGCGCCTACGGGGGCGAAACTCATCCAACATTTGATTTCGTGGCGTAGGCGAAAAACAAATAACTAGCTCATTGAGTTATTATGTACTAATACTAGCTAAAGGTTTAATGGGGGTCAGTTTAGGATACTAAAACCTTTACTAAACAGGAAAACCTGGATAATGGTTTCTCAAGTTCGACAGAATACTTACTTACGAAGCCGTAGAGTGCGATTTTTTTACACCGCTGGAGTCGTGACGAGTAAACTTGAATGTATATGTCCCGGGAGAGTAAAGTCGCCACCTAGAAGTACCGCGCTACACTACCCTATACAAATTCGTGTTAATTTTCAATGCTCGAACGGTTACAAAACTCCCTCTTTTGTTTTGTTACTTATCGCTCGCGGCACTTTTAGTCGACCTCCGCAAGCCACATCCCCATTAGCTGTGGCTTGTGAGTATCTAACCTAATTACCATCCAAAACATCCAAAGTTAACTGGTAGATAATGCTATTAACAGTAAGATCGCCTATGTAAAGTCATTAAAAGTGGCGTATTACGTCCACCCCGAGTGTTTTAAATTAATAGGGTGTTAAAAAGGAATATTAAGCCGAAAGGGGTTGATTAAGCTACCGATTCTGATAAATTTTAATTCTACGACCTACGATATTATTATCTAAGAGTCTTGAAAAACATCTATTGAGGTAGATCACGTAGACACTGTATGATGTTATAAATAACATCATAACAGTTTCCATACTTAGTAAATGATGTATTGTTATGTCTACAATGCTTGGCTATCTGATTTCCTCATATTGTTTCCGAATCTCTGTAAGATGTTTATTTGTCTATGGAATATATTTATTCGTGGAAAAATATGGTATATCATTAAAGTATGAAAAGGTGTTTTCTTTAAGTAGGTTATATTCCAACGTATTATCCATTGAGCCACGATTGTTAATAGATACTAAGTAGGTATAAAATAAAGAAAATTACCCGACGGCTATCATTTCTCTGGCAATTAACGCAAAGTACGGTCGTGAGCTAAAATTTATTTAACCAATAAAAAATGGCGGGGACAATTAATAAATTAATTGCTCTCTTAGCATTATCTTACTATCAATGTCAGTGTCAGTGCATTGAGGTGAAAGATGAGTACTACCCTCGATACCACTTGGCCCCTCCTTATGGCTGGATGAACGACCCCAACGGGTTTAGCAAGTTCAGGAATGAGTACCACCTCTTCTACCAACACAACCCTTACAGCAGCCAGAAGCCCGGCAACGTGCACTGGGGTCACGCCAAGAGCAAGGACCTGGTCCATTGGGAACATCTGCCCATCGCTCTGTTCCCTGATCAATGGTACGACAAGAACGGAGTGTTTTCAGGAAGTGCCCTCGTCGACAATGACACCATGTACCTGTACTACACCAGCAACCTGGACCACCCGGGGCAGACTCCCGACCACGAGCAGCATCAGGCGCTAGCCACCTCCACAGATGGTCTAAATTTCAAGAAATACGAACAGAACCCTATTATAGCTGGAGCTGATTTACAGCCAAATATTCGGGATCCTAAGGTTTGGGAGCACAACAACAAATTTTATATGGTTCTCGGACATTCCATTAACGGAACTGACGGTGAGGCACTTTTGTTCACGTCGGACGATAAGATACAATGGACGCAGGCGTCCACGCTGCTGCAGTCCAACGGCTCGTTGGGCTTCATGTTCGAGTGTCCCGATTTCTTTGAATTGAACGGAAAGTTCGTTCTACTGTTCTCTCCTCAAGGAATCAAGGCAGAGGGTGATAAATACAACAATTTGTATCAAACAGGGTATGTAGTCGGAGATTTTGACTATGCTACTAACGAGTTTACTCCTCTGACCGAATTCAAGGAGTTGGACCACGGCCACGATTTTTATGCTACACAAACTATTGATGATCATGGCAAGAGGATAATGGTTGCGTGGATGGACATGTGGGACAACGTGTACCCCGAGCGAGCTGACGGGTTCGCGGGCCTCATGACCGTGCCGCGGGTGCTGACTCTCGATAGACAGCTCAACATCGTCCAGAAGCCGATCAGACAACACGCCCACAGGCACCACGCTCTCCACCAACCAGGGCCTCCCCACGCTGACGCTGCTCTGGAGCTTCCTGACAAGACTGCAGAAATAAGTATTCGCGCCCAAAAAGACAGTGCGGTTGATGTCGTGATTGCCCAGAAAGATGCTACTGATGAAGATTACACGAGTGTGAGGATTCACTACGATCCTGTCAACGGAACGGTGACGCTCGACCGCCAGGGCGCCGACAGCGTCCGCCGCACCCAGTGGAGGCCTGAAGGGAGGTACCTCACCTGGAAGATACTAGTGGATGCCAGTTCTGTTGAGCTGTTCTGCGGATCAGGAGAGGTGACGTTCTCGAGCAGGTTCTTCCCGCGGGGCAAGGTCACCGTGTCCACTGAAACGTCCATTCGACGTCATTCTTCAGTTAGAATCTCTCCTGTACAGCGCACAGTGCCCGAACCTAACTCCCAGCAGCAATGCTCCGCCTATTAGGAAACTATATAAAAGATAGGTATTTAATGATTATAACCTGTATTTGTGACTGTGCCAAATCTAGTATTTATACTATCTTCAAATATACTTACCCTATTTGTATTGGTAACATAATTAGACAATGTACCTATAGAAATAAAATCAAAACCGAGCGGAAATAAATTGCTTTACTGACTATGTATAGGTCGTTTGTTAAGCTTACTTTGGTTCTTTGTGAACCCTCCCAGCGAGTAATACTTTCTAAGAATAGTAACTGTAAATAACATAAGTCTTGCAAAGAAAAACAGTATGGATTGTATTTTCCATTTCTCGTTCAATACGAACTATTTAAACATTTCTTATTTTACCTGGAAAAGAGGACAGAGAAACCTTAAGCTATGTTTTCTAACTTGTTTTCTACGTAAGTAGGTATTAATGTTGTCACATAAACAACTGCTAAGTAAATACTGGTAGGTACTGTTAGAGTCAACTGTAAATGTATACCTAATATCATCTCCACTGCGCTGGCCTCCTCTCCGCATTTTGGAAAGATAAAAATCAAAGTCACTCTTTCAAGCAACCATAAACAGGAATATTCTAAATTATTTTCTGAGTTTCCTGCAAATTCTTGAGATATATGCCGGACGAAGTAAAAGTGTTTGGAATATTTGAAATGTCTATTTCCAAAAATAGTTTTTATAGTACCTTGATATCATAGACCCTTGATATACATAATATCATAATATATATTTTATAAGTGTGCATACCAATTCAACCAACTACGTATTTGCCACGTAGGAAGCTTGGCTCGAAGTTTTGCATTCATTTTGAGGACCAGTTTCGTATCTAAGTAAATTTAATCCGTACTTTCATACTCAATAAAAATTCAGTCAATCACAGTGCTTCGTGACACTGTTAACTATTTAACTTGTGAAACCTACAGATACCTACTTGTGTTGAAGTCCTATGGCACTCCAGAGGTGCAGAGGGTCTCCACTAACTTCCGCCATTACCGCCCGTTACCTGCTATGTTTGTAGTGCCCTGTGCTGCTGAACTATCCATTCCTGTGTCCTTAATTTTCAAGAAGATATTATCTGAAGGTACTATGCCTGTAAATTGGAAACGTGCTTTTATATCTCCTATACATAAAAAGGGCAGTAAACATAAGATTGACAATTACAGGCCAATATCTAAGCTCTGTCTTCTGGCTAAGGTACTTGAGCGATTAGTCTATACCCAATTATATAGTTGCATTAAATCTTCTTTCAGCCCCATGCAACACGGGTTCTTAAAAGGGCGATCTACTGTCTCTAATCTTGCGTTATTCAATGACTTTGTCACCGAGAAAATGGATGGTGGTAGTCAGGTAGATGTTATTTACACTGACTATAGTAAAGCATTTGATCGTATAGACCATAGTTTATTATTAAAAAAGTTGAGTAGAATAGGTGTTAACGGTGCATTGCTCTCCTGGTTCCAATCTTATGTCACGGGAAGATCTCAAGCAGTTGTTTTAAATGGCTTTACATCCTCGTGGATAAACATTCCATCTGGTGTCCCGCAAGGATCTCTTCTGGGGCCCCTTCTATTTATTATATTTATAAATGACATCAATGATTGCTTTCGTAATTCCGAATATCTAATGTTTGCTGATGACATGAAAATTTTCAAAGCTGTAAATAACTCAATTGATGAGGAACTCCTGCAGGATGACCTAGATCGACTTAGTGTGTACTGCCTCAATAATAAACTCGACATAAATGTAGATAAATGTTTTCATATCTCATTCACTCGAAAACGCAACAAACATATGAGTACGTACATGCTTCAGAATCAGAGCCTTACAAGCGTATCAGAAATTAGAGACCTTGGTGTAGTGCATGATAGTAAGCTTCTTTTTGATTCACATATCGATAGCATAATCACAAAAGCTTCTAAGGCCCTCGGTTTCTTAATACGTTCTTCTCGCCCGTTCAAATGCATGAAGACAGTTAAAATATTATACTGCGCCTATGTCCGAAGCCACCTTGAGTATGCTTCCCAGATCTGGAATCCCCAGTATGATATTTATATCGACAGACTCGAACGTATCCAAAAAAGGTTTGTTAGGTATCTCGGCTTTAAATTCAAACTTATTGATTCAAGTTACGAATGTAAATGTATCAAACTTCACTTGCTTCCTCTTAAATTAAGAAGGGATATCGGTGATATAATTTATTTAATTAAAATATTTCGAGGTTACGTTGACTGTCCGGATCTGCTAGGTAAACTTGGTTTAAGAGTTCCGTGGCGAAGAACGCGTAACAGACCGCTTCTTAGTATTCCTCAATGTAACAGCAACTTCAGACAAAATTCATTCTTAGTAAGAGCTAGTAATACTTTTAACCAGATGTGTAATAGTAATAGTGTGGACCTCTTTAGCGGCAGCTTATGTTCTATTAGAAAACATATTATAACTAACTTTAGTACGTAATAGATACCAAATAAATAAGTAGCATAAGTATAATCTAAGTAGAATTTATTATTAGGTGAGTATGTGTTGTTATTGTAATATCGTCTCCATATGCGAAAACCTATAATTAGCTTTTCGTCTATTTATGTTTAAATAAGATTAACTTGTTATTAGAATAAAGCTGTTGGTTTTCCATGCAATAAATTAAAATAAAAAATAAAATAAAATCTTCGGCTGTACTTTTGGCCTCGCTCCAGCTAAGATACCTACTTGCTTAAATTATTTTGATTGATGATCGTGAGTGCTTTGCTAGTAAAGTTACTTCTTAACAGATTTATTGAAATTGAAGTGGTGTTTTACAAGTTGGGTTGTTTAACACCTACTTTGGTATCTACTAAATTTGGTAACCTCTGTAAATTAAAACAAAAAAAATATTTAAAAGAAAATATTTCCCTTCGACACGTTTAATTAAATCATTTTAATGAGCTCTTTGAGACTGTACAATAATAGAACACGATTTTATATTCCTAAACTTTATTTTAAAGCATATTTAATTGTGCAAAATGATTTTTGTTGGGTACTATCTACATTAAAATTTAAAGTAGCAACTTTTCTTAAACATTTGAACTTTACAATCACAATATCACAATCATAATGGCAGATTCACTAACATAAGCAAATATTTATTGTTTTATTTATTTACTAACAAATAATTTTATAACCGTAGCTATGTACTTACCTCATTACAAAATATGTAACTACTTTCTCATAGTTAACTTGCTTTGGTCATCATCGTCGACATATTTTCAACATCAAATCTCATTGAGCTTATATCGGCAAGGTTCTACTACCACAACGTGACCAGTTTATCTTACACAGACTTATTTTAGGTTCATTATACTTCACTTTTTAGTTACACAAAATAATGTAAATATTATAGAAACTACTAACTGCAATTTGTGATAAACCGGGTTCATACTATTTTTATTAAGTACTAGACACTATTTTATTCATGTGTGTGTTTGATAACTTATATAAATATAACTGAAACAAAAAACAACATTATAAAATATTAAAGTAAAGTAAGATAAATAAAAATATAGCCTACTATGTCCTTGTATTTTCACAGAATTTAAACGAATCCACTTTATATACTCACTATTTTTTCATGTAAGGTACGTTTCTTATTTTTAAGCACCATCCATATTGTCATTTCAAAGCTTTTCTAACTTTTCATTTAGATACATTTAATTACAGAAAAAGCTCCACAATCTGTTTAACTACAAAGCAATACGTCTTATTTACAGAGTTCTCTCAATTTTAATCATTTTTACAATATATAATTAGCATATATATTTTATTTCTAGTCCCTTTCTTCTCATAATAAAAGTATTGATATAAGTTAATTAATTATGCGTGTTTAGGTATAGTTTACACTCTACTGATCTTAGTATACCGTACTTACCTTATTAACACAGTGTTTCAAATAAAATTATATACCTACATTATTC
Organism: Plutella xylostella; assembly: GCF_932276165.1. NCBI lineage: Eukaryota > Metazoa > Arthropoda > Insecta > Lepidoptera > Plutellidae > Plutella > Plutella xylostella. The sequence goes on along the minus strand of NC_063993.1, from coordinate 257,019 downwards.
TTTATTCCACAGGTATAACGAAGCTTAGAGTTTACGGAAACTATGCTTTTATTACATATTAGGTATGTTTTTCAATTTTGTTAAGCATACTTGAAGGCACAAACAATTCAGTTGGTATGCTTTTGCCACATCGTCATCAGTAGAAAGTTATTTCAGGTAGATTTGAACAATAAATACCATAGAAAGGTTATCTGACCCAACTGTTATTGAATGAGCATAACTACTTATTCAGTTAAATAGCTTTTTTCTGATTTAATGTGTATATTTTAGTTAATTGGCCGCATATATAATATTAATATTTTATATACTTACACGATATCATTCCATACGATATAAACAACTAAAGATATCAAGTACAAACTTTAGTAGGTAGGTACTTACTTTCCTTAACTATGCTATTAATTAGTGGATTAACTTATTATAAACCGGCCAAGTGCCGGCTCGGTCTAAAAATCAACAAACAATACGAAGCACGAATCATCGCGTGCCATTCAATTATGAGTTTATGGCCAAACGACAGGGTTGTCACTCGCATCGTGACGATTGGAATAAAAATATAATATGTTCAGTATATTTGTACATGCTTTGTTCCAACAAAATTCAGCGAAACCGATTCATTACAACAGAGCTACGCCTAACTTTGAAGCTGAATTTCAACGCTAGCCGTTTCGAAACTCCAGAACTTTCATTGACAAACCATCATTTGTCCACCGCACGCCGTCAACGTCACGAGAACGAGATGACGTCGTTGAAGTATCGGCACATATATTTTGCTTAGCCGCGTGTCCACCATCATACTAAACTCGACCTGTAGGTCTAGTACAGGTTTGATAGATTGTCGAAGTTTCAGTTTTCTCGCATACAAAGTGGCGCCTCTAGCGGAAACTATCATGAAACTTTTGACAGATAATGTATGCAGGTGACAGAAGAAAACCAAAACTTTTTTCGTTTACGTAAATTGCCAAACCCGTACTAGAGGCCCTGAAATAATCTCGATCTCGTGACGTTGACGTCGTGCGGTGGACAAACGACTCCACGACGTAAAGCAGCAACTCTCTCACGCCTCGACTGATTGTTATGAGACGGTCTTGGTCTTGAGCAGCAGCACGGGCCAGTACATGGTGACGAAGAGCAGGAACAGCGCCGGGAACACCACGCGCGACAGCTTGTCGATCTCGCGCCAGAGCACCCGCTCCTGACCCGTGTCCGCATCCAGCCACGCCACCTGTACATACAACCACATACATGTTAGGCTGTTTTTACCAGCATCTTGATTTGATCGGCGTGCGTGATCAAAACAGCATGCGGATTTGATCACGCACGTGGGTTTGCCCGGCACGCGGTCATACTATTCATTGTAATGCGTGGTATATGCACGTGAGACGCGGGAAAGTGTGGCAATCCCGCATGCCTGATGAAATCCGCATGCTGTTAAAAACAGCCTTACATTACAACTTGGTAGGTGCTGAAGGTCCTGCATGGGATCGAATCCCGGACGGGGTTGATTTAAAAAAAAGTAATATCAACATAGATATATATATTAACACACAATACTCCTGTCTATCTGTCTGTAAACCAATATCTACCCCGGCCGGGAATCGAACACGGGACCTTCGGATTAGCAGGCTCGGCTAGACATACACAGACACAGTGATTTTAAGCTTATTTACATAATAGTCCAGCATAATATAAGCTTGAAATAGATGGCGCATCGATTCACATTATCCAATAGTATTCCAAGTAGCGGAGCATTCCCGCCACGGCCTGGAATGGCGACCGCATAATTGTTTAAGTCATTTTCAATGCTTTTATGCAATTATGAAGAGTATTCCAGAGTGTACATGTTAACCAAGTTTAAAATATACAGAAATTAGGTTTTTCAAGTAAGTATTGAAATAATTTTAAACATCACTGAATTATAATAAAATAGGCATTTGAAGCTGAATAAAAAAGCAAATAAAATTTGGATCCTAAATTCAGCTGTTTAAAGAACTAAATAAATAATTGTATAGGAAGATAATAATAATTTGTTGCGTTACATTAATTATTATGAAAAATGGCTAATCACATTTGTACAGCTGAGCTGAACTAGTTGAATATAATGAAATGTGTACTCATAAGTCTTTATTACTATTTTTTTTCCTCATATTCAGGCGCGCTTCTACGCACTTCACTTCGATTAATAATTTTGAAATGATTATGCGAATTATCGCACCAAAGTACAGATTTCTCATCTGCCGTGAACATGACTACAATGTAGTTGAAACTTTCAAAAAAGTATCTTTATTATTGGGACACCATTTATACTTGACTTGTATGAAATTGACTTAACTTGCTCAGAACCTCCTCACTTTTTCAAAGTCGGTTAAAAAAGGAACAAGCGTTTCCCGATTAGGGTCACCGCTTCCTCCTGAATAGCTAAAGACTCTCATTTAAATTCTTTTAAAGTTAAGTGAATCTTGACGACAAAAACTATTTAAATAATTAAGAACCTCGATGTGAAAAGAAATGCTATTCCAATCTCCAATAATGGTATTGAAAAGGGTTCCGGTTTTACCTATTGAGGTACGGAACGGAACCATAAAAAAGCCACAACATTATGAAAATCTTTGTAAAAGTAGTCTTTCTTTTTTTCTTTTGAGCTAAAGAAAGAAAGGAAGCTAGTGGCTGTGAGCATGAAGAGATCCATTTGATAGATTGTGGAGGAAAACGACAAGAAATTAGAGCAGTCCCTCTGAAGTCTGTGCTTTGTAATCTTGATGTGAATATGGCATCCTTTTAGGGTTACGGCGTTAAAAACTTGAGTATCTTGCCCATAAGCAACCAACGTAAATTAAGTAGGATTATCAATAATTAAATGAAGTTGGTAATTTATTGTTTAGTATGTAGCTATTAACTTTTTTCGAAGAAATACAGATTTGGTCTAGTTAAAGGTAAAACTTGTAATTAGCAGTGTTATGAATTTGACAATCTATTTTAGTCTATTTACAATTATAATAATAATGTAAGCCAGGGGCTGGAAAGGCAGGCAGCTTGCTTCATCACGACCCATTACGTCCCCACTGCTGGGGCACAAGTCTCCTTCCAACGAAGGACGGTTTAGGCCTAGTTCGGCCGATCCTCGACCAGTGAACGGCTAGCAATTGACCGAGTTCTCAGCCAAGGATACTGTCCCGACCTCTCGCCTCGGTAGACGTAATTAGGGTATTTTAAAACCTAGTTTTTAAATAAATTAAAATAAAAAGTCACACAAAGATTGTTTACCTTTTGTGCCAAGTAAGAATGAATGCTGTATAGAACACTCACCTGTAATATGCTCTGTCGTCGCTCAACGCCAACGATGTGTGGGTGCGGCGGCGAGGCGGCGGCGGGGGCGGGGTGCACGGGGTGCGCGGGGTGCGCGGCGGGCGCGGGGGGCGAGGTCGGCGACGCCATGTCCAGCTTGCGGCACCGCACGCCGCCCCCCTCCCAGGCAGCGACTGTGCCGCACGAGCCCTTCTCGCCGTTTATCCTCTGCAATCATTCACATACATACATGAATACATACATAGGTAATTCTCACGGCTGTCGGAAAAGTCAGAAGTGACTCGCATTACCTGCTCTTCGCTGTACATTTGTACTCACGTGATAGGTCGCTAGCCGTATCGCCGTTTCTGCATGAGTACAACGCATTTACGGTACACATCATCTGCAATCTCATGATGCGACGGTATATTGTACTTAAATTACAAAGAACTTAGAGCTACATGCCAGCGCCGGGATTCGAACCCTCATATCTAGCGTGAAAGGCAGACGTGCTTACCCAACTGAGCTACCACACCGGCCAACCGCTCTTTCACATGATGGGAATATGATTGCGGCGGCAGATGTTCTCTGGTTTGATAGGGTTGTAATTACGGGAAGTGTGCCGTGAAATATGTTATGTTCCGGGGAAAACGGCATTAAATATGTGTAGTACCTAATTGATTGCCTACTCTGATTTATACAGGGTGTTTAGAAAGGGTATAGTAAGCGGAAAATAAGTGAAATAGAGCGTCATTCTTAACAATTAAATAAACACATTTTAGACTGCTAAGAATTTGCGGAAAATGTTGTAGACTTTGTCCGTTTTATACAAGTATGAGTAGTATAGTATAATCGACATATTTTCATTATGGAAACAACTCTTCAATAAAAAAATAATATGTCATAGTATGAAGCTGCAGAATGCAGCCCTCTACAAATTGTATGCGCCCTGCATCCTCCTTGACGCAATATATTTGTGAAACACTGTTATTTTAATAAAAATATTCCTAAAAGTTTAATAACTACATTTTATTAAAACAACAACGAGTCAGACAACGGTACGTAAACCGTAAAATTTATGGCACATCCATCTCAATGAAATTCCAAATATGTTCTCTTTTTACGCTGTAAACTGCATATTAGGATGTTTATTCAAATTGAATCGTAAACATTTAAGCACCAAAACGTGATGACTTGAAGCTAAACGCTCGTCTACTTTACGACGTCTCTTACTTAAGAAATCTTGAAAACACTCTGTTTTTAAAGGTTTATAAAAAAAGTCGCTAACGCTTAGCCGAGCTAGAAGATTAAGTATAGGTACGAGATGAAAATAATCTAGACCTTAGCTTGTATTAAAATTTGTATTTACTGCCTTTCTTTAAGTATGCCGTATTTTTGGAATAAGTATACAAATAGACACATAATGAAAGAGAAGCTTAAAATAAAAAATTCTTCTAGAATTACGAGTTGTTTAAAGTTTCTTCCGACTTAGTTACTTTATTTCTGTTCTTTGTGACACAAATGAAACGATACCCAACAATATTATTGAGCACAAAAACGTATTATATTGAACATGCTCGAGTGAATGGGGAAATTTCCCAGAATTCCTGATACTTAACTTATATCAGAATCTATTTTAAGACCTAACTTAACCTTAGGTAACATATTTGTGTGGTTTGACTCAATTAGTTCAAAGACTAGTTTTAGAATCCAACATAAACATAGGGAATAACGTTAGTTCCTGTCTTCTAGTTATTCGAGTCGGTCAAAGATAAAGCTATGTTGGGAACTAACTTGGCGTACGGTCAAACTCCGAATTCTCTGAAGTTACGATTGTTGCTGTCCTATGGTACCCCAGTGGTACAGAGGGCCTTCACAAGCGTGCGCCACGCCGTTCTGTCCTCAGCAACCGCTCTGGCTTCCGTCCAGCTCAGGCCTTGCGCTCGCAGCTCGCCGTCCACTGTGCGCCGCCATGTGTGCACAGGGCGACCGCGTCTGCGGTGGCCGCCCGGCGGTTTCCATTCGAAGGCAATGCTCGCTTTGCTCTCGGCTCCTTTTCTGATTGTGTGGCCAATCCATCTCCATTTTCGCAATGCGATTTCTTGTTCGATGGAGGTCTGCTTACACACGTTCCACAGGTCAACGTTCCGGATTGTGTTCGGCCAGAAGATGCGGAGGATCGACCTCAGGGATTTGTTGACGAACACTTGTAGTTTGTTCATCAATCCCTTAGTCACTCTCCACGTTTCACAACCGAACAGCAGAACCGATTTGTTAAGTTACGATTGTATTATATAATATGGTAGATACTGAATTGCGTAACTGCAGATGTAATTTACAGACTAAAATTATTATAAAGGTGAAAGTTTGTGAGTGCATTTTGCTACTCGAATTTCGGTGGAAATTTATACTTAAGTTGAAAAGTGTTGCAAAAGTTTTATAGTAAGCCAAAATAAACGGCTTTCTTGCACTTCTGCCACTTTTGTACAGCTTTCACTTGGTACAGGGTGGGTTGAGCGAGGCTGTCAGTTACAGGCGGGCATTTCTGTGCTACAAAGGGCGATGACCGTTTTTATCTGTGTCCCGGGTGTACACTGGTATATTGACCACGGGGATGATCCTGGACTGGCTCACATCGCGCAGCCTCAAGAGCGAGCTCGACGGAGAACTTTTGTCACGTCTTAAATGCGCCCTGTACTAGCCCTTCTGCTACTGCTTGTATATTTACCACGGGGATGATCCTGGGCAGGCTGTCCTGGGCGCGGGTCTTGTTGAGCTGGTACTGCTTGTCCAGCACCTTCACCACCACGAACTCGGCCAGCGCCGCGAACACGAACATCATGCAGCCCGCCATCCACAGGTCCAGCGCCTGAGGGAGAAGAGATATGAGATAAATTATTTATTTCCTTAACACAATACATACACAGGTTAAACTTATGGATGCCACATATTACTGAGTATTGAGTATTGATTACATAGAAAGGTTAATACGATTAAGATTACATAAACACACGACATTAATATAAAAGACAGAGAGATGATAAGCAAAATGTGTATTGATCATGGTAGCAAAAGGGTTCTGGTTCAGCATAATCCTATGATTATTAATAAATAATCACAGCGCTGGTATTCTGCTAGGAACAGAACCGACTGATATAAAACTGGAGACATGGAGTTGTTAAACGTTGTTTGCGGCGCTATGGGATCGCGTTAACGTTTATAGACCTTACAAAATTGAACTAAAACAATTAGCTAAATATTTACGTATTTCCAAATCCACCAATTTCGCCATCTCTGATTCTATTCAAATTTTAATAAGATACCTTTAAGAATTATCATTAATATTGAACTTCGGAGACCCTTTGTTCGGCTAAACTTTAGTTAACTGTTTAATTAATTTTCATTTAAAACTTTTCTATTCCGATGTCAAAAATTTACATTTTAAAAGTTGAATGATTGAATGACAAAAGTTCTGTAGTAAAATATTATAGGGTGCAATTTTAGCAGTGATTATAATATTAGCCTCCTGTTTAATAATTATTGCTAAAGTTATACAGTATAGTAACCCAAAAGCAGGTCAATCAGCCTCTCATTCTAAAAACACTTTTTTAAAACGACTTAATTTTTTTTAAAACAAAAGTTGTTCAGAATAACTTCCGAAGACTATCTACCTACCCTTTTTTTACAATCCATAAAATGATTATACAAGGTGTTGCAAAAAGGGTAAACTAAGCCGAATCCTATTTCATTTTCAGGCTTAGATATACCATACAGGTTTTGGCTTAGTATACACTTTTTGCAACACCTGTATACTATACACTATACAATACCCAATAAAAAAGCGATAAACACAGCTACACCAACCTTGACATAGGCGACGGGTGGAATATCAGCCCGGAGTCCAGTGAACATGGTGACCAGCGTGAGCATGCAGGTCACCAGCAGCGTGACCCGGCCCGGGATCGCGTCCAGGTCCAGCCAGAAGCTGAACCACGACAGCATCACCTGCATTCATAGTCATTTATTCAGGAGGGCTAGTACGGGGCGCATTTTAGGGCGAGGCCCCATTAGTGAGTTGAGCTGCGTTGCCCCAAAGAAACGATCGTCCCAAAAATGTATGGCAGCGACGTCGCTGCGACGACGTAACGCACTAGTGGGGCCTCTCCCTAAGATGTGACAAGAGTTTTGCATCGCGCTCACTCACATCGCGCAGCAGCCTCAAGAGCGAGCGCGACGGAGAGCTTTTATCACGTCTTAATAGCGCCCCGTGCTGCAGGGACAGTTCAATAAATCATCATAGATAGAATTATTATTAACAATATAATACAGTAAATTAAAAAAATTAGGCATGTCACAATTCATATACAACAATTTCATATAAATAAACTAATACAGAAAACGTCAAAACATAATGAGTAGCATGGTGATGATTAATGGTCGATTTATAACCATACGCTTATATTAACATCTAGATAATCGTCTACTGAGTATAATGCATTTTTTCTTACTGGGCACAGATTTTGAGCAGTCTCGGAGTGTCTTTTTATTTGTATTAAGTAATTTAAAAACTAAGTTATAAAATAAAACATAATGACAAATTAAATACATACGAAAATTGATTGATTTGGTAATCAAACAATTTTTCTTGGCTGTAGTTTATTTGTTTAATAGTATTTTAATTAAAAAGACACACAAATATTGTTTACCTTTTGTGCCAAATAAGAATGAAAACAGTATAGTATGGATTCTTGCTCACCACGAGCGAGGAGGGCGCGAAGGTCTGGATGAGGTGGTGGCCGATCTGCCGCTCGAAGCGGAAGTACACCACCAGCCGCGAGTAGTTGCCTGTAACGTAAGCTGCTCGCTTTTAGTTCAGCAGACATGGTACTGGCAGGCTCTTGCTGCTGCGTAGCGGGTAAGGTCTCATTCTTTCATTCGAGATGCTGTGGTTTCAAATCCTGGTATATAGGTACCAATGTGGTGTTTGGCCTTTTTGATATGAAGTTTGTTTATTGGTACTTTTATATTGTTAATTAGGTACCTATAAATGAAGGTGCAGCAACTCCTGCAAAATATATAAATACAACATTTGGCGACGAGGATGGGATTACTGCACCTTTATTTATATTCGGTAATAGACAAGATAAAAATACCTATAAACAAACTTCATATCGAAAAGGCCAAACACCAACGAATTATTTTCAAGAAAAACATCATGAGGAAAGCTGAACAAGAAGAAGATTCTAGATTATTTTACTTTGTAAATGTAATTATTTCTTTGTTTAAACCATATTTTCTGCAATGTGGCAATACTATTTTTCTTTCTTTCTTTAGATAATCACATTAACAACAACAAAGTAACGCCACTGGATGCGATCTATAGCTTTCCGCTTCCAAAATCATAACCAGCCACCTTTCGCAAGTCGTCACAACCATCTAGCTAGCCGTACCCTTAGTGTAGGTATTTGTATTCACTCACAAACTACGAATTTAAATGTTAGTAACGCGCATACCGTCCTTATCGATCATGTATCCATTGGTCTCCTCGAGCCGAAGCGGCTCCCCGATGTGGTACTGCAGCAGCTTCAGCTCCGGGTTGATGGTCACGCCGGCCTCACTCCAGCGGAAACGCACCTTCTGGTTACTGTACGAGACTGGAAACAAATCATAATGTCAGTCAGAATGTTGGATTCTTACTAGAACCGGCGTGGGATTACGGTCTGATGATGATAATAACTTAACACATTGTTTTAAGTTAAGTGCCTACATGATTGCATGATCTGCTTTAAAGAGAATCAGTTTGAATAAAAAAAAAAACAAAAATATTTATTTAAACACCTTAAAAGAATTTAAATAACACATTAGCTTTGAACAATAATCAGACATTCTAAACGATAGCTTTAAAAAAAAAACATAAGTAATAGCTAAAGATATCCCCAAACTCATAAATAAAGTCCTATACAACTCTTATACTTTTTTCTCAGAATCACGGTAATCTCGAAAACGCATACCGAGGATAACGCTTATTGGAAATTTTCCTTTGATATCTTGTCTCTATTGATTTATCACAAGACTACCCAGTTACAAATGTATCAAAAAACCAGGCTTAGAGCTTGAATTTTCTTTTTAATAACTTCTGCTTATCTTTGCCTTTTTAAAAGAAGGTTAAAAAAGAAGCTAAATACTAACAGCTCTCAATGTAGATGGGACAGGACTGTATGTCCATGGGATAGAGTTGGAACTCCATCTGGCAGGCGATGATGGCGTGCATGCGGGCCGCGTACCGCACCGTCTGGTTTCTGTACAATGTGACCGAAGAAAATTTGTGCGTCAGCTCTGCAATTTCTGCAAATAAAAATACACTCTTTGTTAAAACAATAGAGAGGAATTACGATAAGCAAATTAAATTATAATTACTTGTGTTTTAGCATTTTCGTTACGGGTGGATAGAATTTGTGTTCTTGTGGTTAAATTAGTCATTTTAATGTTGAGTTCTTCAGGTATTGTATTTAGATAACAGTTTTAAGAATATAACATTAAAATTATGATATCGATCAATGGAAAAAAATTAGAAATCAATTTCCTATTATTAGTGAGAAGCATTTTTGGGAAAACTGTGTGTGCCAATTTGCTTATTGTTACATTTATCTACAACTGCGAAAAAATACAGCAATACCAAACATTCTGGCTGACTAGTGACTACTCAACCATGTGCGCAGATATCCTTGTCAACGGGAATGTCAGATAGAATTCAAACGCTACAATCAGCATCTCCTACACTCTCCGCATCAGCACGTTTCAAATAAGTATGTTGGCGTAGGTAGTCGTGTGCTTTGGCTAAAAAACAATACATGGAATATACATGTATATTCCATGTATTGTGATTCTAATTCTTCCAACGGTCTGGTGTTGCTCTACAATTTATATGTACGGATCAATACCAATAGAAAACATACATAAAATAAGGTTGTGTACTTACTACTTACATACCTACCTACTAATTTATGTATATGTATTGAGTATGTATATTTTTACTCCAGTTCACGTTGATTATTGATGTTAAGTTAAAGCTAAGTGTCTACATGTCCGCAACGGGCGCTCCGCGGTATTGCCGATCGAAAAGTGGACGCCAAAACCTTTAGGACTGTTAGCCCAACATAATATCAATTAAAATTATGTATTATTACATCATAAAGTCTTATAAGTTAGGTTAGGTAAGGTTAGTTTGCCCTAAAGTTTACATTTTGAAGTAGGTAGGAATAGAGACACTAAAATAAAATTATGTAACATATCAGTAGATTGTTATGTAAACTTGGCAGTGCATATTATGTGAATAAGCATGAGAATTCCAATATTTGTTTTACCCTTTTACTGTTCGTTGTATAGTGGTTGGTTTATTTAAAATAAACAAAAAATATTTAATAAATAAGATTTTTAATTAAAAACAGTGCAAGGTATAAAAAATGCCAAATAAAATGTTTTATCTTACCAAAACGGTCCAGTAAAGCTAATAAAATGAAAATAACTTCATCAGATTCAGTAATAACAAAACGTAAATATAACTAAATTCTTATTTTCTTTATAAAGTACTCATTAAAGCAGATAGTATTCAATATTGGACATTTTGATTAAAATTTCTAGGTAATTTTGCTACTAAAGCTAAAGAGTACAAAAAGCTATAAGTATTTATTAAGTAAAAATGCCTATTTCGGTAGAGCCATCTCATTTCGGAAGTTAATGGAACTTGATAGAAGTGTTTCAGGATCTACGAGAGTAATGAGGTTAATTAAATTACCAATAATAGTTCCTTCATATAGGTATATGGATAGGTAGTGTCTGTAACATAATTAATTAAAGAATCAAGAAATTAAATTTCTAACGTGTCTTATGTCCAATATCGTACAGCAAAGTTGTTATGAGAGCGAAAAAAAACCTTAGAAATCGTATCATTTAATTTTTCGATTTTCATTGTTGAGTTCGAGGCAAACAAAAGGTATAGGGTTTAATCGAATTATATGTCAGTTCCTTTCAGCTTAAAATACAGTTTAGAAAAAAAAGAATGGTTGACCTTCCATAGAGTGTAAACAATTATTATTTAAAAAGCAAGGATTGCGTTTTCATCTTTCATTTTGTTTCATCGTAGTGACCAATTAGTGGGGGTGATTTTAATGCATTTACACTAGTAGATGTGCTGAGGCAAATGAATATATTCTTGTTACCAGGAAAATGCGAGTAAACATCACAAATTATGTAGGTATTTTCATACGGAAGTAGCACAAGATTTATGCATGATTATTAAATACTCTTTAAAATAATTGAAGATAATAATTATCATTTCTTTATGAATCAAAAAAAGTTATTACCGATAACACAATGCAATTTTTACATGCTCAAAGTATTCCGGTGTGGTCCGGATATTGATTGTGCGTGAACCTTCATTAATATTTCACATGCTTATAGATTTATCGCCCGTTCAATGTAAACATTCCCCACTGTATCGATTTATTTACTGTAGATATAAATAACTTATTTATGTGTACGGAAACCAAAACAGATCTTATTTACTAACGTATATTGTAAACACCTATGTATGATACGTTTTAATAGTTTTTGTGTTGAATAATGATGTTTTAAATATTACTTTAGTAGCTTTTAAGTTAGTACTTAGACTAAAAAAGAGACACGAAATCTAACTTCAGCAACCACTAATAACACACTCTGCATGCCTCCGGGCAACTCTACTCAAAATAAACTAAATAAAGTGCCAAATATGAGTTGAGTCCAATTTCGAACGGTTATTTACTATCGCTAAACCTCTAGTTATTGCAAGTGTACATCGATCACCGAATCATACGAGAAAAACCATTGTTCTATAAGGGCCAAAAGTTTCATGATAGTTTTCGCTATAGGCACCACTTTGATGCGAAAAACGTAAAGTTTTATTGCTTTCGACAAACTAAAAACCTATTCTAGACGTAACTAGACCTATTATGTACTTGTACTTTGTATCATTATTACTTTTTAATATTTACACCTATTAAACATGGTATACTTTAATCATACTATAAAAAAAACTTACCAGTGACCTTAGAGTTTAGGAAATAAGGGTCAGGGTGCCATAGATTGTCGAAGAACTCTGGCGGCAGGGTGACGTGGTCGTCGCCCTCCTCGAAGATGTCTTCTGGAAGTTGTAGTCTCGTCTCTCTCCAAGTCTGTCTGATGAACATGTCTACTCTGTTGGTGAAAATACCGTGTTATTATTATAAAGATAAAAGTTGTGATTTTTGTTAATTTACAGCTTGGCACACCGCACCTTTAGTAGGTACAGTAACGACCTATCTCAAATTTTCACGGGATAAACAATCAGTTTTAAGTCGTCGGTCTAGTCCTAAACCCAGAAATGTTGAAAAGTTGAGAAATGTTGTGCACTAAAGCATCCATCAATTTAAAGTACTTATGATGCCTATTTAAAGATAAAGAGTATATTGAGCTTAAATTAATATGTAATACGATTACACGAAATATTCTAATAATAAGACTTTATACAACGATTTCATGAGAATTTTAAATATAAACACGCCAAATTCAAAGGTCTTGTATGTTTAAAATATTTAATTATAGTCTTATTAATCTTGCTAATTGCTTCCAAAATAGTATTCCAATTTAATATTATAATTATGTAAAGTACTTTCACAGGCAAAATTTGTCATATTCCAGTGGGCCGCCAAGCGAATATTTACAAAAAATGATTTATTGTTTGATACACATACGAACATCACTCATGCATAATATTTTCTATTTATAAATCACGTAATGCTCTCCAATCATCGTTAACTTATAACTATCGAATTATATTTGTTGTGCAGACAGACTTGGTTCCAGAGATTCATTGACAGAGGATTCTAAATGTTGATGTAAACACTCATTAACTGCAACTCTTCTAATTTTAAGTTACTTCTCATGTTTATCCAAATAACTCGTCTCCCTGAACCAGCATCGGTCTTGCAGCAGACATTATGGCCGCTACATTCTATCACCCTGACCGCATGGGGTCTGCGCAGTGACAACTTACCCAATAAAAAAAATAAAAATGTCACCTGAAGTCCATGTCTTCAACGTTAATAGAATTGACATCTACCACGTAAATACTAAATTCTACCATTACTGGTTGGCCTTTTCTAGCTGGAGGGCGCATTTCTGAAACGAAAATAGAGCAAACATTTTGTATTGCTTATGATATTATTACGACATCAAATAACTCAAGAATATCGTCATACTTTTATAATAAACTGCACTGATTATAATTTTACTACGGCCTACTACGACACTGTCTACGAGCTACGAATATTTTGCTACGTGGCTACGCCGTAGCCGTAGCAATTTTTTTTAATAGTGTGTGATAGTTTCATAATATACGCTTACCTTTTACATAACTTTCTGGTAACACTACTCTAGGCTTAAGTGTATGATTCCTTTTAGACACTACGTCATCGCACAACCTGTAAAGAAAAACAAACATTTATCTAATAAAGTAGTTACAAACGTAAAATCCAGACATTATACATATATAAGATCACTGCTGCAAGATACCACTGCCAAGGAAGCGTAGCGTGGGACGCCCTGCAGTCCAATTGTCATATAGTGGACTGATGATTATGATGATTATGCATTCGACACAGACGTAATGCGGACATTCAGCAAAATTACACCTTCGCTTTGTACCATTTCCCCGTATCAGATCTCTGTACCTTGGGCTCGTCATGTACCGATCACGTAATATTTGCAGTCCCAAAAAAATGGTACAACCATGTTCCCAGCATAACAACAACCAAGTTATCTAGACACACTGTAGCGAGTGAAAATATACAGTTTATAAATGAAGTTTTAAATTAAAAGTAAGCACTTATTTGTATAAAAAAGGAAATTGAAGCGCTGCACCAGACTTTAATAGAACCCGTTAGATGTTCTCTGAATCGATTAGAGTTCTAGTGAAGGAGACTCTTGTTAGAGCTAAAGATGATATTGTGGATTTTAAATATTGGCTTTAAATATTATGACGAAGGAAAGGAAATGGATCGTAAATATATTTGATCTGGTTTTTGAAGAGTTCTTAACTGGGTGCTTACTAGACTGGTTGATTATAATTTTTTGTGATACTTGATTTCTTTAACCTTAATGTTGACTTTAAGTGACTTTCAATAGCTTTAACTGTTTTCGACATAAAATATAACTTTTTTCTTTCTTTTGTGTCCGTTTATAGTAGGTATCTTACCTTATAAACGGACACAACCAGTCATTTCAACTCTACGTTGCCTCAGATTATACATATACCTAAGGTAAAACTCCCCATTTCTTTTATAGGCTAAAATATGGCAATCAATGCTCTTTAAATTGGCACATAAACAAACAAATGTGCCATTTCACAACGTTATCGAAAAGCAGGCCAAGGCAACGCAATCGTTATTATATGCTTGTCACGCCATCGCGATGCTATAAATAACCTCAAAATCGATTGTACAGTTATTCACTCTGATTAGCTAGAAAAAAATGCGCCGATTAAAAAGCAATATCTAAACTTAAAAAAGTATTTTCAAAACCTATTTCTTCCTATTCTATTCTGAGGGGGTGTACATGTCTGCATTTGGATCTTGAATAGGACAATTGCGCGTATTATCTATCTATGGTAACCGATTAACGATTGCTTAATTTTAGGAATAAACTTACGTAATCTAGAATTACTAACTAATTAACTGGTATAAAATGCTTATTTTAACCTACTACTCTCCTTTTTTACTCATAATAATTGTGTACTACCTATCTAAAAACTACCTTCTATAAACACAAACATTAATCACCCCCATCCCAGTTCCCCGACATTACACCCATTGGTAATAAATAGGTAATAAATTATTATATTAGCTTCGCTATCAGAGTTTCGACCTCTAGGTACACACCACGTAAACGTTCAAAATCCTTTATCACGAAAACTTTCGACTGCAATTTATCAAACTCCATGTCACTTCGCGTGCTCCGTGCAACCCGCAGTTAGGTGAAGCTTTTCATTAGCAAACAGCATTAGGTACCAGATTTAGGTTCAGACATTAATAAGTAGTGGAATTGCTCGTGAGGCGCGCGCGAGCTAGAAAGGTCACGAGTGCCGTTCTGAGGTATGACTATTTGAGCACCTTCTCACCTCTATGTGATGTATTTTTTACAAGAAATGATGGGATTGCTGTGTAGAGAGTATAGATCATATTCTTTATAAGTGTCTGATAAAATATAAGCCAGCCAAATGCGAGTCGGAGTCCCATACGATGGGTCCGTACTATTTGTAATCTACAGAGTGTTGCAAGCACGGTATAAGTAGTAAGGCGGAAACACACATCATGAATTACGTTACACTAAGAGATACAAGCGATCTCTACCAGGCAACCTTTGAGTGTATGAAAGACATGGAACCTCTCATCGGTGGCAGGCATTTTTGCGAAAACCCCTTGTCAGTGAAAATTGGCGAACCCCAAGGAATAAATTTTGGAAGGCGTACACGTATTGCATTTCAATACTTACTATTAACAAGTAAATATTATATATAATTATTACAGTATATAATTATTACATGGACAAACAATCTATATGTAAAAATTCAAACAACCAATCACTTTCATCCTGTCAAGTGATTTAATATTTATCAGAATGGTTAACGGCTTTAAATAATGAAAGATTGAATACTGTATGAACTACTTATATATAAAATGTACACGACATTTTCAGAATCCGTTTTAATGAAGTTAAAACACATTGTAATGAAGCGGTTAATATAATGATACTTACTTAATATATTTTTATTAACCGAGCGGATACAGGTTTTGGTTAAAGCATGAATAAGTAATTAATTGGCTCGTTTGAAATTTACCGCAATAATTAAAAGTAATTAATAGTTTGATCCACCTCTGTCTGGCCAATTTTTGCTGTTGTTAATGAAGCAGTAGTAATTAATGAAGTAGTAGTTAATTTTATTAATATTTTTAGGTTACCAACCTACCTATAGTTAAGCGGCAATTGGTAATGGCGGCTAACGTATAAAGATAAAGATAAAATACTCTTTATTGCACACAAACAGAAACAGTTTCACAAACATAGAAAATAAAATAAATAGTACAATCGGTGGCCTTATTACTAAAAGTAATCTCTTCCAGACAACCACATGTATAATGTAAAATAGGTAACCACTAAATGAAAAGTGGAATCATATTTTATGGCAGATTACACTGAGACCTAGACATTATATAAATTGTTATTAATAATTATATTTCTCTTTCATTTACCAGTAAAAGGCGGCTTATATCCCATCGCCCCAGTAAAAGAAAGTAAGACCTTATTATGTATGTTGTTCCATAATCTGCTGCTATTTGATAAAGAAATGTTTTTTTTGCTTTTGCTCAATACAACTAAATCTGAATCATTTCACGCACCTGCAATTTTAGCGGATGGAGGCCGCTATCGTTAAGAACCATGGTCCTTTATTATACTAAAGCAATACCTACTAGTTAACTTTTAAAAATACCTCTCTCAATTCTTTATTGAACATAAAAAAATAACAGCTACTTAAATTACATCATTATGATTAAAATAATAATCCATATTGATTTCATTCATTGGCTTAAGGGATTCACCGGTACAACGTCGTAAGAACAAAACAAACAATAACCGTGAAAAGAAGCGTTTCATAATAATTATGCCATTTCGTGATAATTAATAATATGCTATATATTTAGTAGAAGTCGACGTCCTCTCCAAACAATAGGTACAAACATAAACTTTACTTTGAGCACTTTTCATTTTTTACATCCATAAAATTTTCGTTTTCATAAAGGTATTTTGTAAGTCTCTTTGATAGTGAGAAAACTCTCTACTTGTATTTTACGTAACCCCTCATCCACCGCAGTGTGCCGGCTCGAGCTGCGCCGAGGCCAGGAGTCAGGGCCATGAACCACCTTCACATAATCGAACCACATTACCCAATATTTGATAATACTTATGATTATGAGTTTGTGACAAATGGTGGAACTTGGCATTTACATGTACTCGTATGTACAGTAAGATTTTGTTAGAACTTACGCCGAGATACAAATATCTGTGTTTGTTTCTCATTATGATGATATTTTTTAACACTAATAATATTACACTTGTCCCTAATTTTCAAGGCACTTTGTACCTAATATAAAAGTCTTGAAATTTGCTGAGTAATTAACAAAACCGGAGGAACGTTATCTTTCAAAAACAGCCAGCAGAAGATCCTGAATGATATAAAACTTTACGAGACAGTCTAGACTCGTTTAGAAATAAAACGAAGCGCGAATCACGAAATTACGATAGTCTTTACATAAATTATCCCTAAAAAGGCCGAGCCCAACAGCTGTAAAAATGTTATCAGTTAGGTCACCTAGGCTGCGGCTAATCTAGCCTTGAGGCTAGTGTTAGACCGGAAGGTATCAGTTCTGGCAACCCTGAAGCCATTAATCAGTGAAAGGTCAAGTCTGCAGTTAAGATTACCCCCTCGCCACACAAGTCTAGGTCGAGGCGTTTGTTTATCAAGAAACACACTTCTTCCATCCATCGATGAATACAAATTTTCTAGTTTAATTAATTAATTACCTAGTAGGAAGTAGGATACAACTGAGTGTTATTCATACATAATGAGTTTTTACCTTTGTAAGTACCCACCGACAAATTTATTATGCATACGCCATATCTGATTTCGATGCCATCAAATATCAATTAAAAAGCTGTCAAAAACAATTTTTATAAAAAAATGCCTTCTACTTTATTTTGGTGCGGAAATTTCACTGCCCTAAATTTAATGTTTTTAAAGATCCATGGGCCTGAACAGGAAACATCCCTTGGTTGTGGTCGGTGAGTGGACTCTTGTTGTTTAAACAAAATGTCGACCCTAACAGAATGCAAACCTGGGAAGTCTCAACGGTGATATAGCTGTTCAATAACCATAATTTCTTTGAAACAATATTCATCTTGCTTTTTCAAATTTCAAACCAAAGATTACTGACATCGAGATTTTAACAGCAGGCATAGTGCATGTGAAACCTTCAAAGGCCTTAATTTCATGCACGGTTTGTTCCGGTCCACCCGCGATAAACGTAGGGAGGCATTTATGCATTCAAGGTCACCGTACTACAAGGCGAGTCAGTCGGACGGGCACAAACCCACAACACCAGGGTTTGATCTATAAAACTATCTGAAATGTGCCCGTGTGCCGAGATTTACAGCTAGAAGTGGGTGTCTAGCGAGTCACATCAGCTGACTTCGGGAATTACAGTCGCGAGCATATACACTGACGAGGTGACGAACAATGAAAAAGTTCAACTTACAAAATGACAACACCAAATGACCCAATTTCTTTTAAACATTTAAATTTCCAGGTATTGTGTGCATCATTTAGAATGCATAAAATATTCGCTTTTTTATTGGAAATATTTACGTACACTTTAGTATTTCAATCGGCGTCATTATGCTAGCCTTTTCTGTTTAGGAGAATTTTGTGCTTTTGTCACTAGAACTTTTTCAGTGATCCTGAGTATATTAATATGTATGTTGACCAAACGCAAAGCATAAAAATTCTTAAAGTCTCCAAACTCCGTAACACCTTCTTGCAATTCCGAGCATATTCCTCGTACAAAGTAAAGCGTTCTCGCATTCTCGACGCGCGAGAGCGTGCATAATACTCGACACTCAATTTACTTTGTAAGTCTCGAGTGGCAAACTTTATCTGCAGTTCACTGTTTAGTGGATGAAAGTATATTTTTCCATTAAGTTCCTAAAATTTGCTTTGTGTTGCTAAACTATACGAAAGGTTAGGTTGTCGTTTTCGACTCTCGCTATAGAGGAAGTCTGACTAACTGCCAGTTTCTATCTATCCATAACTGGTAGTTACTTTCATACGATTTTGACATAATCAAAAGTAACAATCTGTCAAAATCGTATGAAAGTAACTACCAGTTATAGATAGATAGAGTTATAGAAACTGGCAGTATATGTATACTGTTACAAAGAGTTGTCCGGTTCCCGAAACGCCATTATTTATCATAGTCTAAGTAGGTAATTTGTGAAATACTTATAAATATGCCGATTCTGAATATTTTTATATCTTTTTTAACCGACTTCGAAAAAGGAGGAGGTTCTCAATTCGTCTGTATGTTGAAATTGATATAATAATAATATGATTAGAAAATTAATATGTTTACTTATATTACGCTAACTTACCATATAAAGAAAATGAGTGTGGTCTGCCAGGAATAAGGTAGCATCATCATCGGGGCGGCCGGGGCGGGGCGGGGGCGCGGGGGCGGCCGCGGCGGGCATCACCACCGAGTTACGCCATCTGTCAATACAAAAAATATAATAAAAAAATACTCATGATGTCACTGTATAGATAAAGAATAAATGTATTACCTACTATTTAATCATAAAAAAAACTTTGATGAATGGGTATTTAAATCAAAACTTGACACATTTATGAGGCGTTTCACAGCCGACTGACTGAACGTAGAGTAACTTAAAATACAGGTTGTTGTTGTTACAGAAACTTCAAACATCACCAGCTCAGCATGTGCGGTAGGCACTAAAGCACACCTAATAACAGCTAAACAGATTTTTAGCTATCCGTTGAAAGGTAATTTCGATCACAAGGTAAGGTTTATACGTGTGGAGTTTGGAACTCAAGAGGAAGGAAGTGTCTATGGTGATCGAAGGGAATGACAGTGAGTGAAAAAAGAATATTGAAAGACAACGAAAGACGTGTACTTATTTGGAATTATTTTATAAAAAATGAAATAAAAGCCAATAAAATCTTAAAGCCAGTCTTTTCAATACCATATACGTAATTTAAAACATAATAAAATGAGAACTTAGATATATTATATTTTGAAATTTGTGATGTGAGTAAGTAAATAAACAAGTATAAGTAAAGATATTATGATAGTCACGCATCTTAAATCCACTGCCACTGGAACCAAACTACAGCTATTGTGCTTGAATTCTGAAGAACCTATTGTTGTATGCAGTGGGATTGGGCTCAATTCAGACTCCAACTGCATTGACAAAGACTACGATTTTACGCTAGTAAAGACCTGTAGTTTCTTACTAGCATTTATTTAAAACGAACACGCTCATTCAGAAGAGAATGAACATTTTTCTATGAAAGTTTTACCCCAGCTGCTGAAGTGCATGGTATATTTGTATATTTAAAACTTTACATTTAACTCTAGAAGTTCCTGTAAACTTTTAAGTGGCATTTATAGTTACGATCCAACCGTATACATCTTGGGTACGAAATGCTGCAATCTCCTTTTAACTTCGAAAACTTGTGCAATAAACCGCGCATCGTAAAATAACCTTCACTTTCAGCTACTATCATTTGCCCACATTTTGCTATTCCATGCATCCTTCATGCATATCATGGAGATACAACCTAGGTCATGAATAATTAGCAACTTATTACAATCCGCAACTCTCATTTACACGGAAAATTAAAGCGGCACGTGTCGCAATTAAAATTGTGTGAAGCAGATTGTGGCTAGATTGGTTTTCCCGACGGAACGGCATAACAAATTCACTTCGTCTTAAACAGTGTGTAGACGTCTATTAATCTTGTGTTATGTCGTGGCTTGCGGCTCCAGCGACGTCGAGTAGTCGCACTGAGGATGAGCCAATATTAGCTGCTTCCTTCTGAGAATATTGCATAATCTAAGGTCAAACGGACAGTCCCGAGTGGAATTGTAGGAAACAAATCGAGGTATCTGCTCTTGCCGCCGTTTTACTCGAATTCGAAGATATAAGGCAACACTTTATCCAGACACTGTGAAATAGGATACACGTATTGAAAATATTATCGGTTTTATATATCTGCGTCATGCATTTATTTCCTTAAATTTATATTCAATTAATAGCCCGATTCAAAGTAAAAATTAAATTGGTTGTAAAAGGATCTGCTAAAAGAAACATATAAATTTCAGAAAGAATAAATACTTTCTTGGTAGATACCAACTAGAACATTTTTAATTTAATTTTAACTAATTATTTGGGTCGGGTTCATTGCCCTGCCTGATGCTATCTCTATTAGATAAGGAAACAACTAACTACTCACTGTATTAAATCGTGTAGGGACGATGCGATAAAACTTTTTGTATACATGCGAATCTGACTCTGTTTTTGTCGGTACTCATTTGCACTAATGAATGAAGTAAATTAGTTAGCATTGTTTTGTTTTCTTAGTCAGGAGTCAGGACTTTCACTTTATCCTCTTATCCCTCGAACTCTCCTGGAATACCTAATTATCCCAAATACACAATAGGTTTACAATTAGGTCATGTAGAGCTGTAAGACTTTAAGCGATTTTCTTTTTGTTTCTTTTTTAATTATCGCAAAAACCTGAATACTAAAAATATGTTTATTTAGCCCGACATTTTATTATTCAAATGGTTTATTATCTGATCCGACAGCCTGCCGTAAATGTATGAAATTTCTATTTATTTATTCTGAATACTGTCCATAGGGTGTTTAAAAGCGTACGGTGAGCCGAAAGAGTGACTCACGAGTCACGATGTCATTCCGAATATTTTGTCCTGTACGTGCGAGTCACCTCCTTTTGGCTTGCTAATTTCGAAACATTACAAAGTTGCTCTTCTAAATGTATAGGGGTATGTAAAGTACTTACAGAATTACTCATAGTAATACACAATATGACTGCGTACATTTTTCAAACACCTAGGTATCTACGTCGGGTTGCCGCAATAACACACCTTGGGAGGAAAAGTAGTGAGGACAAATACTGCGAATGCGACCTAAATGTCCTATTTAACCGGTGCCTGGTGAAGTCTCGGCCCTGGCAATTGCAGGCAATTAAATTATTCATAACTTCATCGATTCCATCAATCGATACCCGACAGCAGCTTGCCGTGCCGCTCAAGATGAAACTTTAAAATTATGCAGTTAAAGGTTATTTGGCATTGTTTATGTTTATTTTTTTAAGCTTAGAAATACGTCTTTTGCCGTGATGGCGTTTTCATAAAAGCTATTTTGTTTGTTTAGTAAGTATAAGAACAGTGAGTATAATAATATTCACTATTCATAACTTTAAATAAGTACCTACTCAACAAAAAATATTTTTAATGAGCATAAGTTTTGAATGAGTATAGTGATATGTAGGTTTTTGACCTTAGCGTGCTTGTTAATTAATCGTGTAATACCTACTCATATTGGGTTAGAACACGGAACTATACTTATTCAAAATGGTTGTAGTAAATGAAACAAAGATATTATAACTAGCCATAAGTCTGGCTCGCGCAGAAATGTGAATACTTTTTTAGGCAAACATAAAAAGTCCGCAAATAAGATGTTGGCAATAAAGTTTAAAACGTGAGTTTTAAACTTTATTGCCAACATCTCCGTGGAAGGCAATCGGGTTCGGAGGCAAATGTAGGTACTCATCTATTATACAAAAAATAGTAAAAAAATCTTTTTCTCGCCAGCTGTGCCCCCTATTAATAGGGATACATAAATCTGCCACACCGGGCGGAGACAAACGATAAATTCAAATGCGAAAAATCTCTGTCCCTACTCTGAGATTGCGTAAACGATCGAATGGGCTATCGTACCACCGAACATTAACAATCAACTCTTATCTGTCAAATCTGACAGATGTTTGACAGCAAGGATTTAGCTGGTATTACGTTTCAAATTTCAAAGTCCAAAAGTTAGGTTAGACCTGTTTTTGTATGTTCTTCTTGTCTTAATATTAAGTAGGTATTAAAATTGTAAACTTTCGATAAAACCGTTAAAAATCTATGTATGTAATAAGCGGTTTATTTGAACCGAAACGTGAACACTCTTAATAATTATACAATGTGTTGTTTTTCGAACCCGACAAACTTTAAGGGTGTATTCTACGAGTGATTTCATCGAGAAAACACCCCCATATGTGGGGTCAAATCTCAATATTCTAGAAATGGCGGCCATTTTAAAGTTTTAGATCCTTAGTTTTCATAAAAAATCATATCTCGAGATTCAAATGACTTACGGACATGAAATAAAATGCTTTTATCCGCAAAAAGTCATCTCTATCGAATAAAAATATGCAAAACTGCTAAAAAGTTACATAAAATAAGTTACAAGAACCTAATATAGTTTTTTGACAAAAAAAGCAAAAATTTACATTTAGAAAGAAAGAATAACATTTGAATAACATTGAAAATAGCCCCCTTTGATGGTATTTTTATGTATTCTTTTAAAAGTATTTGAGTTAAGCTAAACAATGATGCCAAAAAGGGTATCTGTACGTCCAGGCAATCAAGAATTATTTAAATTTAAACACATTGTATACCACATGGGATCAATAATATACGATCAAGATGAAACTCAAATCAAACAATTATCTAATTGGTTTATCAGAATCTTAAGCCACACATCTCATATTGGTATCGTCAGAGTAAGGCCCGCGTATCAACGGCCGTTGATCTTATAAGTTTGCAGACGGTAAGTAGTTTCAAAATTCCATTCTTCGTTTTCTCTTTTAATACTATTGGTAACAAGTTTGGAATGTGTAAAACTACAAAATCTCTTAAATTAACATTGGCATATCTCTGATATAACTACAAGATGTAGTATGTATGTAGTTTAAACCTGATTAAACATAGCAAAAATCATTTTTTAAGCTCTACATCATAGTAAAACTATGACTTACTTTATGCTTATGATTTTTTTTCTGTAAATCTAATAATAATTATGTTATATTGCGCGGCTACATAAATAAGCTGTTAACTATAATAAATGATTTAAATTACATAAAGTCCAATATTTCCTCTATAATATTTCTATTTCAGGAAATGAGACTGTCTGACTGGGCACCAGGCGTTGTGCCGTGCCTCATTGTGTGGCGTGCTAATGGACTGTCGGGACGTGAGCGGTTACAGTCTTCACCTAGTATCAGTCTGTGACATTGAATTTGTAAAATTTGGCGGCCTTCTACTCAACACTAATAAGATAATAAGTGGACTACTTAGAACAATTCTTGCACAACGCTCCACTACGGTGCTATTAGGTAATCATCGTAATATCCTGATCCTTCCTGTGCTTCACCCATCATCACCTGGGACGTTGCTTGACTGAATACCAAGTTTCGGAGCTATGCCGCGCTATCCAAATACAAAACCAAAATAAGTACTAAGTGGTTTGACTTAGTACTTATAATGGTCTCGCAATGCCAATAATATGCTATCAGATCATATTTTATTATATAATAAGTACATAAATAACACATACATAATAAAACTTATTGTAATTTTTGGCTTATCGGTGTTGTCAGTTTTTATCAACTTTGTTCCTACTTTTTTTTGGTTGTTTCCACTGGTGGTATGATTTTAATAACTTGGTTATCCACATCAGTCCCATGAGTGAAATAATAACAATCATCAGCACATAATCAACTGCTGAACAATCTAGGGTTTAATTAATTATTATACTTTTCTAAGCAGATTAATCATAATGAGTTCATTAAAAAGGGAAATATCAATAAACGGAAAACTAGAAGATCTTAATCCATTTCCAGACTTTAATAAATCTCAACTTTACCGACGAGTTATTACAAGCTTAGATTTTTTAATTGGCTTTACCTTTGAAGATGGTTTCGGAGCAGTAGTCTGTGTCAGTCGTTTTCAATAAAAATTGATTGCGTATTCTATTGATTTTTGGCTCAGTGTCGGGTTCCTATCTCGAGGATCGCGTCTCTGCTCGCCCCTGGGAACTCATTTAAGAACCAGCCAAGTCCGAATCAGATGAAAATATGTTAAACCAGATTTAAATACATAAGTATTTTTATTCTAATTTATCTCAGTATCGTTATAATAATTATTAAACCCAAAAGTCAAAGAGAAATATCAAATACTTTAAATGCCCCCAGTATCTATATTAGAAGTTTCTAAGGTTACTTATGTAAATTCGATTGCCATTTCATCGATTTCATTTATGTTTTCAGCTTTGAGTAACAGTTGAAACCTCAGTTTGTTTTCAGGTATTAAGTTTTTAAATACTTTTATCGTTCTAGTAGTAACTTATTCTTAAGTACTATTGTTATAAATATTTAGATATTAAAGGAATAAAATTGGTTGCTTCTGAATCGGCTACAACTATTAAATGAATGCGAAGTTGTTTGCTTTAACTTATTATTAACTTGAATTCAATTAAGTTTCTTGAAAGCTTCTATTGATAACTTTCACATTTACTGAACGCTATTAACTACATATTTGTTCAATAAAAAATAAACTGTACCTATTTGTATCGACTTTATACTTGGTACGTAGTAGCAAACGGTTTTAAAGTGCTAATTCAAGACCAATACACGACCGAATGGTGTAGTGGTTAGTGACCGTGGGGGTTCGATTCCCAGCCGGGCCAGATATTTGTTTGAAAGACATATAATATATTTTGAACTCGGGTCTTGGGTGTTAATATATCTCCGTATAGGCTCTACCTACACACTCACACTTTTTGAAACAGCCTGTATAATAGAATACCTATCCATATTCATAGCTACTGTTACAAATACAGAGACCGGTACATTATTTACAGTGCAATTACTATAATAATATTTGATTCCTACCGTCAACAATGTTAAAGTAAACGGGAAACAAGCTGGGACATCACAAAATAAACGATGTAAGCAGTGACCACTAGAGTCTGACAAGACAATGCTAACGGGTAGAAGATGAGAGATTATTTCCTTCTTTAACTACTGCTAGCTTGTAATTCATAATCAAAAGAGTAAGAAGAGGTACAAGTGTCAAATTCTATACAATTTGAATCCAAAAATCGTTGTCAAAACAAGTTCGCATGGGCGATGTGTCAGAAGAAGGTCAGTACAGAAATTACAAAGAATAATTGAGTGTCTGTTTTTTTATACATAGTAGTAGTTAGTCTCATATGAATGCGACTGAAAATGCAAACTATGAAAGTAAAACCATTTTTAATAAAGGTTGCTGAATCAAGGGACTTATTTCAAAAACTTTTACTTACTTGGTTATGACTTGACCATGAATACATGGAAATTCATTCCTCGGATACCTTTTAGGTAAGTAAAGTTTTAAACTATTGATTCTACATAGCCACGTGATTGAGACAGTGAACACATGTTTGACCTTTGCAGGATTGTTTATAATTACTAATTTTCTGTTCCTAAATGTTTTTAGAATCATTAGGTTCATACAATAATTAACAATAAGCAGTGTGAGGCACATTTACTACATTGTACTATACACCGTATAACCTTTGTAATTATTATAACTATTAGTCAATAAAAAATACTGTACAAAAAGTTTGTGCATACAACAAGCCTTACCAAGTTCGGAATGTCGAGCACGCCAAACCTTCCATTGCAGCTGCAAGTCCGAACGTCCAACAGTTTCAAAAAACGAACACAGATATCATAGACAGTGGTTTTGTCTATGACAGATATCAATCACTTCACAACCGGCCAGTGTGCGCGCGTTCCTATTTTTTTTTGTTTTCTTTTTCGACGGAGGCAAAGGTCTTGACGCGGTATGGTCGGGCCTCGCGGTAGTTTTAACTGAAAAGTCGTTACAGTCGGGTTGCGTGCCTGGCCACGATGTTAGACACCCACCGCCCGCTTACCCAGTTGTTGCCAACCATTTGATTGAGCGTTATTGAATAAAAACGTATTAACACTCACTCCTACTTTTCGTTATTGCACTGCCTTTTCTCTTGCTCTACACTTCGTGTACTGGTTTTCCTGATATTGGATTTAAATGCTTAAGTTTATTTTTATCTTCTGTGCTAATTTGATAGACATGCTTCATGCATACAGTAGGTACAAGAAAATGTCTTACAGTGTAACGTATAAAGTGTTTGCTGATAAAATTGGCTTAAGCTAACTAGAGGATTACATTCAAAACATCCGGTAGCAAATAATGATGTTATTGAATAAAATTATTCTCTATATTAACAGAGGTAGCTAGTTCGATTCTCGACTGGAGCAGCGAACCCAAAATATTTAAATAAATATGTGGGTACATCGTTGACAACATTTACATTTGTCTCTAAAGAAGGAAATATCCCGGTCCTCATTAAATTGGGACTAACAACTCGGCACAAAGTAGCCCCGAAAATGAATAATAAATTAAAACTTTTTCTCTGTTTTCTGGGATTCATTCGGTGGTTAGCGTCACGACACCGACGAGAAGTCCTTAGACGTTAATAGATGTAGTAGTATTAGAGTAGTGACGTCGCAACACGGCGTCTCCTGCAACCGCATGTTGTCGGCTGCCAATTGTTTGTTACCTTTACTCGTGAATACTTCATTCCTCTGCACCTCTACTAATTCAGTGAAACCGCTAAATAGGTGCCTATTTGTCTTGCGTAAGTAAACACAAATAGTTGGTCCAACAGTGTACCAACCTAAGTAGCAGCTTTGAAGTGAACTAATTTCTAAGTTGAGATGGTGGCTGTGCGGCTCTTCTCTTCATTAGCTCGTCGGTAATTAGAACCAGTTCTTACTCCAACTCTCCAGTAGGAAAAAGACACGTGGCCAACAAAGTTTGTATGTGGAAGCAAAGTTTTTTGTCAATACCTACGTAAATATTTCAATGACGTACCCATTTTTTTTATTTGTGTGTTTATTGGTTTTAGGGAAACATACAGTATAATAATACAATAAATTTAAGTTGTTAATTAATAGATATACCAGTAAAGTTTCCACTATTAGATATAGCAAATCCACAACACGACCGTATCGTTTTCACAAGTTTCACAACCGTTTGTCAAAAAACATTACCCTCCTCCTTCGGCAGTCGGGTAAAAATACGCACACCGTTGTTTCATTACATACGTAGCCTAAATTATAAATTATGTGATTTAAGTTAATCCAGGGGTAGAATTTAAATTAAAAACTCAACACTGGCAAAGCTAGTATATTAAATAGTTTATTAATTGCTTTTTGTTTAATAAGTAAGGTACGGGCATGTACAGCTTACAGCATATGTATGTAATAAAGGGGCGTATAAAGGTTCCACTTAAGAGAGCTTCCTCACTTGTGTCGAGGGTACCTATTAATTGGAATACTAAACTTCATCAGTGTAAAATTTAATATGTCTATATTTAGTGTGCTATAATTCCCTTGAAAGTTATCCTCATTAACCTTCTGAATGCTTCATCAATAGTCGGTAAATAAATTATAAAGTTAAGCTCTTATGAAAATAATTTGTAAGTACCTAGTAAGTAAATATACTGAAACGGAAATTTATTATGATAAGTTTTTTTTTTAAGTTATCCATAAAATATTATGCTAATGATTATGAGTAACCATTTTAAGGCTTTTAGATTGGTTACTCTCAACATGTCACACTGCTACAAACCCCGCTGAATACAGGCCACCATTGGCCGCGCCTCTGAAATTACCGCTTAAAAAATCATCGGCGCATAAAAATGTTGGCGACCCCTTCCCACCGGCAACCACTGGTAATATGACATGCGACGATCGCGCCACTCTACTTACGTTACGATTTCGACGAGCCCTGCACCGCGCCACGGCAAACCAAACATCCCTCCCTGCGCCCGCCCACGACGCAAGGGCGGGAATCCCATGAGCGGCCCGTTCTGCGACATTGACCGACCAGGGCTGACCTTGAGGTTATAAAGGTGCTTATGGTAATACAATGGACGAGCAGATAACTCTTGATAGCCAGCACGAGTCCTGGGCAAATACATTAAACGGCTTGCACGCTTCTAGTGTAGGTAGTTTCAGTTGCAATGTTATGATGCACTAAGTAGGTACATATATACTTACATGATGGAACTGTAGGTACTCGTAAATGATCTTAATAGTTTATTTCATATGCTATGTTTGTTTCTTATTTTTTTAATAATAAAAAAAACGCGATGGTTTTTCGATGATATATTGTTTTGTTGTTGCTAAAGGTTTAAAAACCAACTTAATATCTGTTTATACTGATGATGTCATCCACGACGTATCCGTCGACGGCGACACCGAGCTAGTTCCGGGCGTGTGCTCGGCAGTGGCTGGCGCACCCGAACTTCGACTTGAATACCTTCGGCAGGTGCAGCAGAAGAGCCGGCCACTTGAGTCGTATGTTATAGTCGTAGGAGCGCTTGGGGCGGGCTTTCCGATTCTGACCCGGCCATTCGCATCTGTTCTGGGCCATTCATAAAAAAGTATCAAGTACATAAATAATAGGTGAAATAGTAAGAGATGTACACAGAAACTTTCGCATTAAATTAATCAGTCGCATTGAATTCCAGGACTCTAGACTTCCCACACCGGCCCGATGCACCACAGAGCCGTGGCCGCCTCAACAGTATCCGAGAGGCATCATTATTTTTGCTCCTCTAGTAGCCGTTTGTATAATGAAACCTACAACTGACTGATGCATACATGTAAAGGCTCTGCAAAGCTTTGAATAAAGTTCCTACCTCTATCCTTAAATCCTTGTTGTTATCTTTCTTCTCAAGCTTTGACAGCTATACTAATAAAGTTACTGCAATAGATTAAAATGTTTAAACTCAATTTATGTTTTGCTGCAAGGCACCCTTCATCTAACGAGCAATATTTTGTTCAAACAACAGTAAATTTTAGGCGCCTATTTGCTTTCTAACTATTTTATTCTTATCAATTCTCTTTATCAAAGTTTCTTGTATTGGCTTTCCTTAGCGATAGGGGCTCCGTTTTCATATAAAAAAAGAAATCGAGCTATTTGTATTACTGAAATAGGTAAAAGTATTATTAAAGAAATTCAAATATTCACCCTTTTGCGGAAAGTGGATCAAAGCAAGGGTACGAGTGGTTTTTTATGAAAATAGTCACGTACATTATTATTATTATTATTGGTCCTTTGAAGCAGTTATCAGAAGGAAAAATGAATGAAACCAATACTGATTGAGCAGGTAAATTGTACACAATATTACTACTTACAAATTATTATTAAATTTGGATACTTCTGAATTAAAATTTTCGCAACTAAGTTGTAAAGGTATTACAAAGGTGCATTTATAAAGGTGCATTCTCGTTTTACTTACATATCTACGCTATACCTATATACATACAGGTGTTGGGTGTTAAAATGAATATAATAAGCCGAAATGGGGTAACTCAAGGGGTACATTCTATAAAAGAATATTGTGTTATAATAATAATAATAAATTCATTTATTTCAGGTAATTTTTCATAATTACAAAAATAACCCATTAAGTTATAAAAGAATACGTCATTCATTCAAAAGATCTTTAAAGCGACAATAATTTTAGGTTTTTTAAGGACTATGGAATCATTTTACCGGAGCTAAGTATATTTTCCAGGATATAAGTTATTAAGATTTGTGTGT
Organism: Plutella xylostella; assembly: GCF_932276165.1. Taxonomy (NCBI): domain Eukaryota; kingdom Metazoa; phylum Arthropoda; class Insecta; order Lepidoptera; family Plutellidae; genus Plutella; species Plutella xylostella. The sequence goes on along the minus strand of NC_063993.1, from coordinate 226,315 downwards.
GTACCTTCTAGATGATGTTTCATGTCACATGTTTTGCATGACAAGACTTACGTAATTATATTATTATCTTATTGAGTAAACCTTGTATTTAATAAAATATTTCTAAGGACATACATACCACTTAAAAAAAAGAAAGTATGGCCATCCTTTCATTAGCACAAATGCAGTTCCTTACTGACCTGACCCAGTCTAGACCTAGTGCTCACCTCCTGAGTGTCCTAGATCGTTTACCAGAAATGCGGCAAAACACTGGATTATTTTTAACTATAATAGGTCTGACGTCAAACTTCGGAGCACTTGTACTGTGAACGAACTTGGCGGTGGGTTCACAGTTTGCATAACATTTGAATAACTTTTGAATGTTGGAACTGGTTGCAATCTTACTGAATACTACATTGTTATTAAATATTAAGTACTTTAATTATTTGATGGGTTATTAATTAAAGTAAGATCTTTTTTTTTTAAATTATAGATCGACTTTATCATTGTAAGAAGAAGTAAGTAACTTATTAAGCTTGTTAGTACTTAAATGTATGATGAAGTACTTCGTACTGAAGCGTTCTTTCTTCTGTCAACATATTTTGCAGAACAATCAAAGGATAATGTAGGGAAAGTTAACCAAAGATACAATAGATTAATTATTTCTTAGGACGCTCTCCAGCCCAATTGAACTATGAAAGTTAACCGATAATGGTTGCATAGGGCCTTTGTCCAGCAGTGGACACATACATGTCTGGATTCAGCCATAGGTATTAGACGATGTACAAGATCCATCATGCGATAAGAATAGGTGCATTTACCTATCTTTTAATAGATCCCGTTTGAATTCATCAATTGCCACCGTCCCGGTATAATTGTCACGCCGAGGACACCCTTCGCAATATTCCATTACACATTCAAATTACACATTTCCTTATACTCGTACCTACAATTACTTTCAGCTTTAGTTACGTACACAAACGCAGGAAAAAACCTCTAAAAATCAAATTGTTGAAGGAACACTCAAATATTAGTTCTTCAAGGATCAAACAAAATTCAAGTAAACTAAAATGTTTCGATCATAGATTATAATTCTATGCCTGAGATTGATAAATAATGAGTTGCTAATTAAATAGGCCAAATTTATTACAGAGTTAGAAATGAAACCAAAGTATTCAGTAGTTCATCTTAAACTTTTGAGACCTACACACAAACGTAATGTTAGCGTAAGCAAAACTTTGTAATGGACACAGTCATGTCATGATGTCATGTATTTCATTTTCACAATTTCTCTGAAACGTTAACACTAGGAGAAAACGAGAGGAGCTACCAATCACACTATCTCAGAATGACAGTAATGGGAAGGAAATGTTAGCGAGCTTTTGTGCCAGTTATTGGGACATTATTTTCCTTTAGGGATTACAGTCGTGACATGTATGTATGTATTTTCCGTTGTGATATTTATTCCTATAGTACACAATGAAACGAATGGAAAGGACGCCCCACAAAGCCACATACGCATAGAAAAAGTCTATAAAAAAGTAAATATGGCTGGCAGGTTTTTCCACTGTTTGTATTGCTGGTCCCATGATTGTTGAGCAAAGAACTCCCCGCGTAATGGCTGCATGTAATTGTTAGTTAATGGCGGCCGCGGCCGGTCCACGACATATCCTTATTCCGTCGGCGCTACGAGTAATTGTGAGCGGCGGCATGGCCCGGCCGCGTGCAGCCCGCGTCATCGCGCCATGGAGCAAGGGGCAGAAGCGACATGACATATTTAGAAGTTAGAAGTAATAAAAAACAATTAAAGATTAAAGCCAATTAGTCTGATTGTCAGTCAGTTTGCAGACTGTCCAGGTGTCCAGCTGGCTAATCAGGTAGACCAGGCAAAGTTAAAATAGTGATTTAGAATCAGAATCAGAATTTATTTAATAAAAAGAGATTACAACACCAATTACTGTGGTCTCCACACTAGGCTAAATGCCTGTATAGTGGTTACCCGATATAAAAATGGTTTAATAGCTAAGTAAGTTATTGCAAACTTCTTAGAAATGATAAGGACAAAACCGTGTGGAGAAATGAGAGTATTTATAAAGAAATGCATGGCACGACGATAGTCGCCTGTGAAGACGGCCCCTAAACGGCCGGGTTCCTTTATGTTGGATTTCAGATACTCTCAAAAAATATGAATACCGTTCTACGGGTTTATAATCTTTGATATTCGCTGTGAGCGTGCGTCTTTTGAATTATAACAGGCGGCAATCCAGAGCATCCCGCCACTAATCAAACATTGCAATGAACAAAACTGGCCAAGTTCAAGGCAATCGCCATTCTATGCCATTGTCAACCAATTCCTCGGCTGCCGTGCCTCCATGTCTAGTCTTATAGCTATGCAGTTTAGGATATAATATATTGCTATGCTAGTCGAACTTGTACGAATCTCAAAATTTGGAACCCAATCATTGGCTGTACTTTTAACCTATAAATAATTCTCAACTAAATAGAAGGCGGATATGATCCAACTCCTACGGGATACGTATCCAAGATCGTCGGTCCAGCGAGTTGATCTATGATAATTATTATTCTACCATAATCTTTCGCACGCGGCACTTGCAATGTTCGTCTATATTTTCAATACATTTTAGAACTAGTATGCTAGATATCAGAAGGCAGCTCATTCATACTATTTAATATGGAATTTATTTGTTGAAACATTTTAATATGAAACAGCCATGTTGTAATTAATACTCGTTCCGTCCCACTGAGTTCCGAATTTGATGTCTGACAATTTGTGTACGTAATATGTGTCAGAAATTTAACTCCCACTGCTAGAATTCAGTTCAGATACGTAATTAATTCAAGTAGGTTAAATATTAATTTAGGCCATATTTTTTGACAGCTAATGGCAATCCTTTGTGAGTAAATAAGCTTAAAAATGAGCTAAATAGGTAGGTTATAAGGATAAGACGTGTTTTTTGTGTTTTTATAATAATTGTTAACTGGGTAGGTATGTATTAGTTGAAAATTTCCGGCGATAGATAGGTTAAGTAAGGTGAGGTAATAAGTACAGTCTACCAATGATAACTTTGCAAAAATTTATAACAGAATTTTACTAGGGCAATAATAATGATTCGTTTTCACGTGACATGTCTTTTACCTTTTCATTCTTTTAGGAAAACACATTTTATCCGTTTCTCAGTTACCATAGTCTGACTCTATCTCTCATATTTCTGTGTCAGTTTGTAGGTATACATATACATATTTTTTATACAAAGAATCATGTGTAGGAAAGATGAATATAGGTCCCATTGTAGAGGCCTGTATGTTTCAGTAAACTAGTGGTTAAGTACATCATTGCTTGTGTACAAATTAGATTATGGCCGAACATCGTGGAAGCCATAGAGAAGCAAAGTAAATCCATTTTCTTACCGGAGCAGAGAGAGAATGGTGGACGGTGAGTGTTTTTGCTTTTAAACCGCTCATTTTTCTGTTCAGCCAGTGTTTAGTTGTTTACTAGATTAGTTTGCGTCAGTTTTGTTGTTGTTTAGTTTACTCCTTTATTACCTCTCTGTTTTCTTTTTAAATGTTATTGTAAGGGTGGGTTGTAAACCAGCGCTGTAGCCTTAATTTCTACAGCATATATGGTAGCAACATTCTTATGATGTATGGTCAGTAGGTCTGAGAATATGAATAGAATCCCTGAAAGCAAAGCGAAGCTTTCTGAAAAAATAAAGTATAAAAATACGGTAATACCTGTATGTAGTCAGGTGATTCCTGAAAATGGGTCAAAGTATTAAATATTATAATTTCCCATGCGTGAGCACGCATCGTGGCAAATGGTACTAACAAAAAGTAGCAGCAGGATGCGGAAATGTGGGTGCAGCATACATAAAATAGAGTCAACAGAAGAGATAAATACCCACGTAGGTATATATCCTATCTTTATAGAATATTCATCAGCAAGCACTGGGAGGTGGGGGTGAATATTTTTTGCTTTCGCTGACTGTACCAACCCGTAATAAACACACGCACTCACGCCTTGTACTAATGTAAATGTACTCCCTTGCGGGGTAGGCAGAGGTGCATTGCTGCACCCACTTTTCGCCAGAGTGTTATGTTAGTCCCAATGTAATAGGGGGCGGGCCTATTGCCATTTTACGGGCACATCCAAGACCCGAGAACAAATATCAGTGTTTAAACAAATATCTGCCCCAGCCGGGAATCGAACCCTGGACCATCGGCTCAGTAGTCAGGGTCACTAACCACTACGCCATTCGGCCATACGCCAACCCGTAATATCTTATATTAATACGCTTGATATGTGACCTGTGTAGAATGACAATCATTTTTTCATGGGGGGAAATACCTACATCCCCCGTTAACATGACCGCACAACCGCATAAGCAACCAATAATCCTCAAGAAGCGTCCGTAGTCGAGCGTGCTCCAGTGATCACTGATGTTAAGCAACACATGGTATGATCAGCCATTGGATGGCTGACCGATTTCAAATGGTTCTTTTCTGTACGCTTCTGTGCTTCGGACGGTATGTTAAGCCGTGGGTCCCGGTCGCTGCTTCGGCAGCAGTCATTAAGCCTAGTCAGGGGCCTTCGGGTGGCTTGAAAACAACTCTCTAAGCAAAAGCTTGCTTGCGTTGAGGTCCACCATCCCGCACTAGGCCTAAAACCCTTTCATCATTGACCCAGCAGTGAGGACGTGATAGGTCGTGAAGATGAATCCTCAAGAAGCATTGCTTATCTATGAACTGTAACTTCCAGTGGCGGACCCCGGCGTGGTGAAGACCGGCGCGTACAAGTACGAGGATGGCACGCGCTACGTGGGCGAGTGGAGCTGCCGCGGACAGAAGCACGGCATGGGGCATCTCACCCTGCCCGACGGTATGCACTACTACTTGTGGTCAGACAAATAAAGTGTAGCTATTTAATTATAATAACTTCAAAGAAGCAAACAAAACAAAACAAAAGCAAACAAAAGCCCACAGACTTCGCTGGCTAGGCCATCTCCAGAGAATGGGAGAAGATCGTAGCGCAAAAAGAGCCTACATGGGCCGTCCGACGGGGCGCCGACCGGTGGGCCGGCCCAGGTACCGCTGGAGTGACGCGGTGGAGGCGGACCTGCGCGAGCTACAAGTCGTTGACTGGCGGGAGACTGCACTGGACCGTCAGAAGTGGCGATCTCTTGTATCGGAGGCCAAGACTCACTTTGGGTCGCTGAGCCAGCGGAGTAAGTAAGTGAGTAAGTAAGTAACTTCAAAGAAGACGTAAGAGAGGAAGAGCAAGTAAGACGTGACTTGATTGTGTGAAATAAAATGTGAGAGAGTGTGGACTGTGGAGTGAATGAGGATATGACAGAGGATAGGGTAAAATGGCGTGATATGACGCACAAAGCTGGCCCTAAATAATGAAATGGCTAGGAAGAAGAAGAAGAAGAACTTCAAAGAAGACAGTGAAACAGAAAAAGAAGTGAGTTCAATGCGATTTTTTTGTTCTTAATTGTGTAAAATTAAGACAGCGAAAAATCTTTCTGCATCAGTCTCTATCGCGAAGTTAAAATTAAATACCTAACATTGACAAAATAATTGGTGTCAAATTCAATACCATTTCAATCTGAAAATCCTTGTGAAAACAAGTTCACGATAGGGAGCCTGGTGTTGCCTACTACTACTAATATTATAGGTACCTACCTAGCTATGCTTTTGCGGCAACAGAATCGGGAGAAATGAAATTCAGGTGTTCTTTTCTGTCGAATTCAGCGTTTCCAAAGAGACAGTGAATTTGTATTGCATTGTTCCGACTGTCAACTTTGAGCCTGTACTTATTCCGAATTCAATATGACTTTGCAAACTTGGATGAGATAGGAATACCGCTTCTACCGCATTCATTCATTTCTATTCACCAAAAGTTCTTTGGGTCGGTCTGTGCATCTTGTTAAATAGTTTTCATTGAAGGAAGTTCACCATTTAGTTTTAAAATTATTTCAGCCTGACTGAAAGTCCAATATCTGCTCAGCTGTGTAAGATAAGCCTTTGAAGAAGTGTGTATTGTTTACTTTGAAGGTGCACAGTGCAAGACGTGTCGCAACTTCACTTCGGTTTTATATTATACTTTTATGTAATGTAGTAGATCTGTGTTCTATGAGGTTTATTTGGCAGCCAGCGACATTTAGATTGACGAAATTCGCTTCTCCTTTATAATCGAAACAAATATCCCGGGCCGCTACTGCGAACTTGTTTCGACAACAATTTTTGAATTCGAATCAAATTGTATTGAATTTGACACTTATTACTTTGTAAATGTTCTCTTCTAAATGTTCTGACTTCGCGATAAGCCCACAGTTTACGTGGCAATTTCATACCGTAGAAGATATTATTATTTAATTACCATATTATTATTTAATAGGTAAATAAACAGAAATGAAAGACAGATTAATTAACAAGCAGGTCATTTTCTGTCGCAAAAGTCATTAATTATACACAAATTACTCTGCAGTCGCCACCGCGCCACATTTACTTTGAAATAAAACCCTTTTAATCGGTCTCTGATTTCATAATTTCACTAAATTTGATTTAAATGTTGATTAACAATCATCAAACTGACAACTTCTATCAAGAGACTGCAATGCGGTACACACACTTAATTAAATTTTATTTAGATTGGCAACTTACTGATTTAGACATGTGGTATTCCGTACTACTTGAATATTGTCTTCCAGCATATACAAAAGGATTAAAGCTGTATTACACGCATATATTACGCGGGTGACACTACGTATCGTGCAGACACTACGCCAACTTGAATATAATGAATATAATCAATGTTTCCGCACCCGTATCACAATATTCTACCAGTGCTGTAGATTTATAATAAAACTTAGCTTAGAGATATCGTGGTTCATACACAATTTGATTTCAATTTCAGGAACGAGGTACGACGGGGCGCTCATGAACGGGCTCTGCTCGGGGCTGGGGGTCATGGCCTTCCCCGATGGAGCTAAGTAAGTCACTTCTACTGCCGACATTCTTAACAAAATAAATCTGTGAAAATTACAATGTCACAAAAAGAAAATCTCTGAAATTAAAATATCATAAAAACCAAATCTCAAGATTTTGCAGTCGAGTGGGCGGTTTAGTATAAATATTTACTCACTAAAGTAACGATCTGGAAAATTTAATTGGTTCTGCCAAAAATGAAGCGGAAGGAACGGTGGAAATGAAGCATTTCTTCACGACTACTCCCACACAGAAAATAGGATTTTCAATATTTTTAAGTAGCTTATTGTAACACTGTTTTGTCAGGGAAAATGCAAAGTCATAGCACCGTAATATTTTTATAAATATGTATAATATCTTCTGTTTATCATAATATATGAGATCAGACCCCTTAGCATGAATTTTCATCGTGAGCGTGGCGTGAAATTACTCGATGAATTTTGTAGGAAATTTTTTGTTCTGCTACCGACCGCCAGGGGCGCTGTTCATATTTTCATACAAATTTACTCGATGAATTCTACTTCACGTTCACGATGACAATTCATGCTAAGGGGTCAGATAGTAGCAAATCTATTAATCAGGATTATCAGAAAGGTGCGCGATTGAGAATAAATAGTAATATACTTCGAGGTCATCCGTAGTCTACGCAGTGGACGATGTCATGGAACATTTAGAACATACTTATGTACATAATTTTTCCCTTTCAATCGCCCGCTACTGCCGGTGTTCCCGCTTCCCGCTCCCAGTGCTCTGTAAATCTCCACATATTCGCAGCGTCAATGCATTATTATTTCACGATTCATTTGAAAATGCATCGTCGCTGCAAGCGGCGGAGGAGCCAGGGGTGTACTCCAACATGAATATCACGTTTAAGAGCCATCATCATCATCAGCCTGGTCGTCCACTACGGGATATATAATGCATATCGCATATGCCAAAGAGCGCCACAGGACACTGTCTGTGACTGGTGCTCTACGCTACGTTTCCTGTTTTAAGTTCTTTATCAAAATATGATAATTATGTTAATGTGTAGATACAAGAATTATAAAAGTCAAAGAAAAGAATATAGAAAAATAAATGCAGTGGTGAATGTTTACTTTCAGCTATTTACGATTCTTACGACATAATATATATTAAATTATGCTCATTAATGAATATCAATATCAACACATAACTATTTCATTTATTTTAATATTTACATTGAAGAGTTTACGCGATGATCGATATATTATGCAGAATCACCTGAAATGCTGAACTATATTCTAGAGTAGGTCCCCACTGGGAACATTTTCTCAGTTCGAGTTCACTGCAGTTCCAACCTCCGCATACTCCATTAAATAAATTGCAAGTCCCATATTGTCATTGTAAGTGAGAATTGTTTCGATATTACATTATATTTAGGTTTCTCAGGGATCCATTCACAATAAAAACGGAACCTGTATTATGATTAATTCTGTTTCAGTCTGACTGTCCGTCCGACTGTCAAGAGTGTCAAGGAAGACCATTTATCGGAACGCGTGGAGACATCAAGTCCAACCGTACATTCAAGTTCATGATTCCTGGCTATGCAAAATTGTGGTGACTCAGCCACATCTGACCCATTCCACATTCGATCCTTCCAGTCGCGGCTAGTAATTCTTCTTTATGTGGTTTTAACATGTGGTTTATCTGTCTGTGGTCTGGCTGCAGGTACGAGGGTGAGTTCATGCAGGGCTGGTTCCACGGGCACGGCGTGTTCTGGCGCGCGGACGGCATGAAGTTCGAGGGCGAGTTCCGCGGCGGCCGCGTGTGGGGGCTCGGTCAGTACACCATGTCAACATTACACCTGACTGACAAAAACCAGAGGTCATTTTAACTAGCTTTGGCGTACCCGTCGTGACCCCTGGTTCTTGTTGGACAGGTGTACAGTTAATTCGCACGAGTAGTAGTTACAGAATTATTCTTAGACTTGTATACTTTTTACAAGCTGGTGTCCGAAATGGGGCTCGAAACTGGCTACATGCCATTACCAACGATAAGGAAACAATATGACACCGGGATAGGACCGAAAAAATACCTTTACTTCCAAATGTCACCTATGGCTGTGCCGTGAAACGGACTATACAGAAACTTTTCCCTATAACCAAGAGTGAGTGATAGAGGGTCGGTGATAATGACGATGGGAAAGATAATAATATCCTCCTCGTATGGTCCTATATGGTCCCACCAGTGATACGATATGTGCATTGGTGATATCAAATGCATACACGATTCCTCGCAGCATGTCGTGTAGGTAGTTGGTGTAATGTGGTCTCCCCAGGCCTGGTGACATTCAGCGACGGCAGCAACGGGTTCCCGCGCAACGAGGGCTTCTTCCAGGACTGCCGGCTGCTGCGGCGCCAGCGCTGCCCCGGCGTGGTGGCGCGCGCGCAGCAGGTCGCCTACGTGGCGCGCGCGCAGTGCCAGCAGATGTGAAGGGATGAGGAGACGAATAAATAGCTTTTGTTCTTTACGGTTTTCTTTCTTTCTTGACGACTGATAGGTACTTTTTACCGTATAATGTTGAGACAGTGACTGTGCGAAACTACCTAAGCAGGCCCTATTCTATTTTAATATTGGTGCGGTAAAAAACTAATCCGACGCATTATACATACATAATTATAGAGCTGGTTTGTGAATTTAAATATTTCTTACTTCTCAGTGATTTCGGAGTCGGGTTTAATCTTCAAAAAACGTTATTATCGCTACAATCAAAGTGATCAAAGCTGATTTTTTAAGCTCATGTCAGCAAATTTTCCTCATTTAATTAGAAATAATGTTGAAATAAAGAATAATTGCCGGTTCCAGGAAAAAGCTTCATTTGAGCGTCTGAAGAAACGAGAAGTGTAAATTACCGTTCTTTATAAATGATTCTAAGTGATTTATGTTCTAGATCTCTTGAATAGTAAGTAGGTAGTAGGTGGAGATCGACAGTTTACGTTTGGAACTTGGCAAGATTTATAAATTTACACTATTATAACCATTAGACTAAGCCCCAATTTCACCATACTCGGTTATATTCGATTTGTGTACTAGCTATACGGTAGAAATTAACCCGCTCATGCGTTTTTAGGGTTCCGTAGCCAAAATGGCAAAAACGGAACCCTTATAGTTTCGTCATGTCCGTCTGTCCGTCTGTCCGTCTGTCCGTCTGTCACAGCCGATTTACTCGGAAACTATAAGTACTACAGTGATGAAATTTGATGGGAATATGTGTTGTATGAACCGCTACAAAAATATGACACTAAATAGTAAAAAAAAGAATTGGGGGTGGGGCCCCCCATACATGTAACTGAGGGATGAAATTTTTTTTTTCGATGTACATACCCGTGTGGGGTATCAATGGAAAGGTCTTTTAAAATGATATAAAGTTTTCTAAAAAACATTTTTCTTAAAGTGAACGGTTTTTGAGATATCAGCTCTCAAAGTCGTAAAAAGTATGTCCCCCCCCCTCTATTTTTATAACTACGGGGTATAAAATTCTAAAAAAAATAGAGGTGATGCATGCTAATTAACTCTTTCAACGATTTTTGGTTTGATCAAAGTATCTCTTATAGTTTTTGAGATAGGTTGATTTAACTGTAATTTTGCTGCTACGGAACCCTTTGTGCGCGAGCCCGACTCGCACTTGGCCGGTTTTTTTTAAATATAACCTGCACACGATATGACGCAAAAATCGCATCAATATTTTCGTATTGTGTGACTGTATATACTGTACATCGATAAGAGTGAGGCCGACGAGTTCTCGAGAAGAGTCCGACACGCTAATTTTGCAACCGTTTTTTCCGGTCAGGGTAAAATATGGAAGTCACTTTTTCTTTTGAACTGGTAGCCTTAAACTGATGAAAAAAAGAAATATATTATATACCTACCTACCACAGTTGTGTGTATCAGAACATTTGACTTTTTTGTGTAAGTACAAATAAAAAACTGTAATTTGCAGCATTCGAAAAAAAATAGAATTGCTAAAAATAACCATTTTAAATAAGTACTTAATTATACCTACTACGAAAGAAATGTTTGAAAAGGGTTCCTGAATAGCCCGTCAATTTCCGTCATGGCAGAGTCGTTTGAATAAATAAGCTTTCAAAATTTACATAATTATTGCATAATTTATTCACTAATTAAAATCACTTTCTTACTTATTAACAATATCTTAAGTATTTTGTCTTTAAATGTTGGTAACAAATATTTACATCACAATCTATTAGGTAAAGGTGTTAGGTTCAAGTTGCTATACATAAAATGTTCAACGAATGAGTTTCTCTAACAATAAAGTGACCTGCATTCTTTTTTCACTGTGCATTTTCAGTCTTTAAGCCTAACATTTGTACATTATTGTAAGTTATTCTATGGCTTAAAATTAATATACTAATTTATAACAAGGCTTCGTTTCATAATGTCTGCGGGTCCTACCAGGAAGTTTAGTCAGACTTTATGAAACATGCGCTTAAGTATAATACCCAAAATAAAAAATATATATATACTTAACAAAGAATAAAATGATAATCTCTGCGGTTTAAATGAACTGACGCAGAGAAATGGACAAGAAAAGCTCTGCACCTGCACGCATAATATGTTGCACCTCTAATAGGCTTTATTTCAGTCTCGGCAAGGGTAGTTTTTGCTTGTAGTCACGTTAAAGTAAATTTCCTTTGTTTTATTTACGTGCGGAAACACTATGTTCCTTTATTGGTTGTGTTGAGGTTGTGGTTTACATTATAAATTATTAAACTTAACACTAGGAATATTTTTAACCGACTTCAAAAAAAGGAGGAGGTTCTCAATTCGTCGGGATCTTTTTTTTTTTTTTTTTTTTTTTATATTTTTTTTTATGTATGTTCACCGATTACTCCGCCGTTTATGAACCGATTTTGAAAATTCTTTTTTTGTTGTATTGGGTTGAGCTTCCAGGTGGTCCCATTTTTTTTTCAGAATTTTATCTCACCCCCAAGGGTGGGTAAAGGGGTAAAAACAGGGTATGAATTTCAATTTTGGGCACATATTAACCGATTCTAATGAAATTAAGAACATAAATATAGTTCTTATAACAAAAAAATATGATGGTGACCTTGAGCTGATCTGATGATGGAAACGGAAGGCAGTCAGGGGAACTCCTCAACGGTATATAGCAACTACTTCGTGTTTAGGCTTGAATGATTCGTATTGATTAGTAGGACATTTTGGTATCATTTGCACCTTACTTTTGATTGAAAATTATTACAAATAAACTAAAAACTATTAAATAAAATAATAATTAAAAAAATTAAAAAACCGACTTCAAAAAACCACTAAAATGTAAGAAATAATTTAAGGTTTACACAAATTCTACTCGTATGAGACAGTACAAATATACCTAAGCAGGAACTGTTCTTTTTTGAAGTTGGTGCCATATTTCTTCAGATTACTTTGTCACCGCACCAACATCAAAAAAGAACAGTTCCTGCTTAGGTATATTTGTACTGTCTCATACGAGTAGAATTTGTGTAAACCTTAAATTATTTCTTACATTTTAGTGGTTTTTTGAAGTCGGTTTTAATATTAGTAAATACTGTTAGTTTTACTTATAAACTAATTACCTGCTATGTTATGACAGTATCACAATCATCATTTAGATATAAAACCTTAAACTACTAAATATAAAATCAATTCACTATTACACTGGAGTCATAGAACTTTAACTGCCAGTTTCAATAACTCTATCTACCGATGATTGGTACTTACTTTCATACGATTTTGACAGATTGTAACTTTTAATATGTCAAAATAGTATGAAAGTAACTACCAGTCATCGGGAGATATAGTTATTGAAACCGGCAACAATACAATTAATTCTACATGTAGTCATCTTTTCCAATTGTTCACGAGACAGACAGAAAGTTTGTAAACAAAAAATACAGTCGCCATTAACCTTTTCAATTACAACCTCAAAATTAAATTCTCTGTCAAAACTACAAATGATCAACAATGCCTTTAATCGAGTACACGACCCCTGACACCATAGCGAGCAGCGCGAAGAACACGATGACGGCGTTCTTGCAGACCAGCAGCTTGCAGGGCCCGCGCCCCCAGCGCCAGGCCGTCTCCAGCACCGCGGGCAGCAGCAGCCCCAGCACGGACAGGCACACCGCGCCCACCAGCTCCATGAACAGCTCCAGCCGTGGGATCGCGCATGCTATGCCCACTGGAATACGGGAAATTTTGGACTTTTTTAATTCTTGTTACATTAACGAACAAAAAACAATAAAAAAAAAATTAATAAGGACACAGTCATCACGACCCATCGCGTCCCCATTGCTGGGGCACGGGTCTCCTTCCAATGAAGGAAGGGTTTAGGCCTAGTCCACCACGCTGGCCTTGTGCGGGTTGGTGGACCCCAACACAAGCAAGCTTGTGCTGAGATAGTTTTCGGGTAAGCGGGCAACTCGACTGTCAGATGTTTTCAAGCCGCCCGAAGGCCTAACTAGACTGACTAGGCATAACGACTGCTGCCAAAGCAGCAACCGGGACCCACGGCTTAACGTGCCGTCCGAAGCACGGAAGGACACAGTATCTATTTACATTTCAGTTGGTAATATACTATTAAATCATTTTAATATTGCAGACGCTAGCCTATCCGTTTAGGATTAATTTGGTGATTTTCTCACTGGAGCTTTTTCATTGCTCGTGAGTTAGTTTGCGTTCCCAGTAGGCTAACTGTTTGACGACTATCAGACGAGCGAAAGGCCGCAAAATGTGTAATGTAAAACTGTTAACACTCGGCATACCTACTAAATAGAAAAGATAACTTAGTCAGCACTCAGCACCAAAGAAGTGACAAAAGCTAATAGGTCAAAATTTTCATTCCTTTTTCTCTAAATTCTAGAGTCTTAATTCCAAGGAATCTCTCCGGTAAATATTCGTCTATTCAGAAAACCACAATCATTCTAAATTGGAATCGGGAATTGAGGAATTGAATTTTAACCGCGTCCCTGGCGATTTCACCACTCTTCATAGTACTCGGCGTTGCAATTCCAACTCATTCCACCCGAGATAAAGATGTCATTCCTCTATCTAGACTCGGTATTGACCTGATAGAAGGAACACATATTTCCTAGCTGTACGAGTATTATTTCAATTTGAACTCTTATTGCGTTTCTACAATGTCTAAAATGCTGCTTCAACTGTGCTGGTGTAATGAAGTAGGATAAGATGTTTAGTTAATGTTAAATCAATATTTTAGTACGAGCCCTCAGTGAATATGCAAGCAACATTGCATAACATGCTTTTAAGTGGTGTTCATTTATTAGTGAAAAGGCGGCTTTGTTCATGCGTGAGCAGGGACGAGTGGTGAACAAGTAGAGGTTGCCTTTTTCTTAGTACCATGGTCAGCTTTCTGAAAGTAATTCAATTTTCAATACATTTTATATTTCAATTTCAATAGATAAATGTATTGAAAATTTCATATCCTTTTGGAAACACATTTTATATTTTCTAAAGCCAAAATCTTTTGAAAGAAACAGCATTTTTATGTTGCACGAGAAAACTAAAAACAATGAGTAATTAATTTACTGAATTTCAATACTACTTAGTATAGTATAGTAATTTGTGGCTTTTGTAAATCTCTGTTATTTATTCTCAACATGAATATCTCATTCTCTTGGGAAATAAGCATCACAGGCACATTTGTTCGTAATTCTTGGCATCCGACTAAAAATAAGTGGGTGAATATTGGAAATTATGCTGCAAAATTATTTAGATTCTAGCAGTTATCTGCGAGCGGACCATCTCATTCTAAATTTTTTATTTATTTATTTATTAACTAACACATATTGGTACATATAATTTAATAGGTTAAATTTAATGTTTCACGGACATGGGGATCATCCACTTTATCTCCTTGATCCGCCTTTACTGTGTGTGGAGTGGATTCCTTTACATTTGATATTTGTAATGGAATCTAGGAGGAAGAGAATGATGATCGAACGAACGAGAATCGTCGTGTTAATACAGCAGCAGTCGTGGTTAACACTGCAGTTTTGTTTTGCTGCCCTAACTTGTACGATGCCAATTCCGTGTCAATTCTCGTTCGTTCGTCGTTTTGACAGTGACCCTCCAGGTACCTAGCTAGTTTGACTGACCTGTCATGAGGCACCCCAACAGCCGTATGCCCGCCACGGCCCAGCGGTGCGCGGCGGCGGGCACCCGGCCCTGCAGGCGCCGCCACACCACGTCGAACGGCACGTAGTAGATGAGTGCGTACGAGAGCATCATCACCAGCGCCACCAGGATCTTGGCCGTCTGCGCGAGCCTGCGGGTTGGGAGATATTTATATTCATTTATTCAGTTCAATACATCGTCATACATATTAGTTTAGTTTTAGTTTTATTTATTATAATTATTATTTATCTATATTAATAATTTCGTCAAGGGGTACGGTCGACTGGATCGAAACCTTATATGAATAACAAAGCATAAAAAAATACCGATTTTGAGTCGACAACATATATCCACAAAAATCGGATTATGTAAATTTTCATGAAATTCCGATGGCACTGATAAACAAACCGCTGTCGCCATCTTTATAATATAATAAAATAACACAAATCATAATAAACAAATGTCATATAAATAAACTAATAGTGAAAACAATGTCACTTAAAAAACACAGATGCTTCATGTGGCGGTTGCAGGATTAAAAGTATTATTTGAGCAGATGAGAACGAAACTTAAATGCGGACGAAAAAAAGGTTTTACGTTATTAGAAGGTCTAATGTAAAAGTAAAGGACCTTTGAAATCACACTGCTTGCTCTTTATACAGGTTGTTGCAAAAAGGGTATACTAAGCCGAAACCTACGTGTGCAGCATGTCATAGGTATCTAAGCCCGAAAATGAAATTACAATTTAAAAATTCGCGAAAAAATTCATAATCGTACCTGTACCCTTTTTGCAATACCCTGTATTTATGTAGGTACGTACTATTTAAAAAATAATGAACTCTATTATAATCAAAACATCTAGGCACCCACAAGAAAGTATTTTCAGAAGCTTTTCAAGATTTCACAGAAAAAGTCATTCCAAGAAATAATACGTTAGGCACAGCTCTTTGTTTTCGATAAATGGATTCTATTTTTTTAGCTAGGTGTTTTTAGCTACCTGTATTCTAGGTAATGTAATTAATTAATACCAAAATTTACTGAAACTTATTTTACAAAAAAAGTTACTCGACCTATGAGATATTGCAGTCAGTTGATAATGTGTGGAACTCCCTTTAGTGTCATAATTCTGTTTTCCTAAAATTTCGTCGCAAGCGGAACGTTACATACGAAGAGCTATTTCCATTTTAATGAAATTTCGTATGTTCTTTGTGGAGTTTCTCTCGGAGTTTCTCTGGCAAAATTGACGGTGGCAAAAGATTATTAAAATAGTTAGGAACATTGCTTTGACGTGGAGCGTCTGCACATTAGGGGTATCGGATAAAGATATCTGCTTCTGATTTGAAACAAAAAGAGACAAAGATATTATTTTGTGAGAAGTATAAAAACTATATAACACATAAAAAAGAATTGCTGTTCGTTACTCTTTCTAAAATAGCTAAAACTGGAGGGCGGATGGAACGATTTAATATTTTTCTTGAAGTTCAAAGCAGTTTGTAAAATATTGATGTTCATAAAAAACTTAGTAAGTATTTGAGCGATTATTAAAAGCCTTCTACTCTCCAGTACATAGGTGCTTAGGTAGATTTTCTCAAATGATAGAATAGGCCTTTGACTTTGGAATAACGTGTATATAGGCTTGGTACAGGCCATTTGATACACCAAATCCAAACATCCATAGTTTAACGTAAGCAATTAAACAATTATTAAAGGGAGAATACTTTCACCTCGGTGACAAACCCTAGACGTGTACTGTGCTACCACAAAAAACTTTAAGCACTGTTTAACAAGGGTTTAAAATGAAATTTGACAGATTTCGTAGGCGTTTGACACCGCTAAACATCTGTGAAATAATGTCTAAGTTTCTGTGGTAAAGCCCGTAGTGTCTCCCGTTTCTTAACTTAGCAAAATACTTCCAACTTACACTTGATCTTGCGGCAGGTTCAGCGTCAGGCTGCCCCGGACCTCATCCCCGTACTTCAAGTAGCCGAAGAAGCCGATGAAGCCGTACAGCACGACCACGGCGGACATGGCGATGTTGAGCACGCCGGGGCAGCCCAGGAACTGCTGCGGCCGCTCCATCTCGTTCTCCACCGGCATCACCACGCCCACGCCCTCCATCGCGAACAGACACGTGCTGGAACACACAATCTGTGTATATAAAAAAAGAAAGTGACTGATTGGGCATCAACCCACAGCCCAAATAGCTCAACCTACAATCATAAAAACTTGGCACGTAGGTTCCTTAAGCTATACTTCTTGAGCACTAAGAAAGGATTTTCACAAACTCCACCGTAAAGGGGTAAAATAGGGGATAAAAGTTTTAAGGCAAAGCGAAGCTCGCGGGAACAGCTAGTGACTGATATTTTAGGACAGTCCACAGTTAATAGTCAGAGTTGATAGTGGAATGGTAAAGCAACAGCTCTCCAGTCTATCCAGGTTTTAAGTCGGCGCTGATTGAATGAAGTGACTGTATTCAAGCGATCTATCCTGATACAAATTTATTATCAGTTATGCGTTAATAATGAAAGTTTCCAATGCTTTTTCTGATCTATTATGATGTGACATGTGAAGGCTACGATTTTCTTACTATTATACAAAATTGAATACGATTGTTTATGTACTGAAACAGGAGAGTTTTTCACATAATCCTCTGTACGTTTGCTACGTGTTTCTGTACAAGTGTACAGTCTTACCTTACAAACAGCGGAATTCCACTGAGCGAAGTGGCGAGGTCCCGCTCGTTCAAACTTGGCACGTCGGTCAAGCAGTAGTAGACCGATATTCCAATGGACACCAACCACACCACATTGGCGAAGGCTGAGAAAGGCACGAGGTACTTGAGCTTGGTGATCTGCGTTAATGGCACTAACGGCACTAGTGTTAAGGCACAATATACCGTGACCGGCCAATCTGGACCCCCATAGCTGTCCGATACCTGAAATTGATAAGAGAGGATTATCATTAAATTTGTTCCTGAATACGAACTTGATTTTCGAACAAAAGTACGGTTATTTAGTCATAAAGAGTTAAATTTAAGATAGTTTTAGTAGCTATATAGATATGGGAGACAATAAATATTTAGGAGATGATCTGGTATGAAATTAAGAGTCTTTAGAAGGGAGTTGAGACCTGGAGGAGAGAACTAGGCGCACAAATATCTATGAAAGTCAAAATCACTTTTGTTTGCGATATCTTTGTAATTACGTATGTATAATATAACGTACCTGTTTGAAGGACTCGGCCACGACGACGATGTACACGCAGCACGCGCCGAGGTGCGTCACCGCCAGCGCCCAGTCCGCCACCTCTCTGAAGGAAATATCATTCATTTACTCAATAGTAAGCATTTTCATGCCCACGACCTCTCTGGTCGACCAAAAAATTCACAACTTTCAGATCTCTGCGGCTGCAAACTGCTGCTTTGTCTGAGCCCTGTCGTGGGTCTCCTCATTATGTCTTCGTAAGAGGTCTCGAGGTCTCTAAACGTTAAATTTAAAAGTTAATTTCCTACTTCCAATAAAAAACGTTACTAAATTCTCTGCGTTACTGTGAAGACTCTGCGTACTAGATTAAGATTTGAAGAAGCATGAAAAACAGATTTCTATAAGTAGCATTTTTGGTAGAAAAACCAAATAGTAGCGTTAAAACTCGTCATTTATTACTTAAAAAGTGCTAAAAGAAACAAAGAAATAGCATTTTCTGGCTTTTATCTAGACTTGCTCGTTCTATTCTATCACAATAAACATAAATTGGTGCGTACAAAGGCGAACTTAACGCTAATAACATTATTTTCTACTAAGTAGTAACCCTTTGTTGAGAAAGAGATGTAGTGCGAAAGGCAGAGAGGAGTCTTTACGAGTATTTCAGAAAAACAAATTGGTCTAGAAGTAGTTAGCCGCAGATATAGCGTGGAACTTTATCAGGAATTCGAAAACCTCGAAAGACTCGAACGTACAGTTCCCCAAAATTGATAATGCACATAGAAATCTTCGCCATTGTTCGGCAACGGTCGTATTCCCGAGCGTTAGAAAACTTTTATGTATTTAGAGTGGTTAAGTGCATTTTCTTCATGAAATTTTAGTAGAATTATGTAATTGGTGCTAAAAGAGATAATTGATTTATCAGTAACGAAATTTGATTCGATAATTCATAATATTCCATAATATTAAAATTTACTTCGAAAATGTTACAGTAGGTACTTTTCAAGTGTCTTACTGAAGCTGATGTAAAGATGGATGAAAGAAGGTTTGAATAACAAAAGGTTTAGGTATATTATAAGGAGAAATGGATTTCAAACACAGGTTTACATTAAAATTTTTAAATCTCAGTTCAAAAGTATTTACAGCACTGATTATTTCACATTAATAAAAATGTTTACATTAAAATCTCTGTTCAAAAGTATTTACAGCGCTGATCATTCACAATAATATTACAATTACAAACTTGGTCTTTTGGGTGTGGCTTTATTGGCAAAGTGAAGTCTATCAATGTGACGTATATTTTATTCTTAAATGTGCCTCATAATATGGCGTCGTCAAAAATAATTAAAGTTGAAATTAAATTCACATTTGAAAAAAATAACAAGTACGATGTGTAATTGCAGCTCTTTATAATTCCACAAAAGTAATATTGATCTTGACCTTGAGACCTTTGACTGATCGGTGACAGCCACCGACCGCCCAAATTGTTTTCGATTATGTGTCACATGATATTGACTACTATTTCTTTCGAACAAGAATCAAAATGCAAGTGCTTTGTTTAAGGCTCGACGATTCAATGATTCGGGTGTTTCCGGGAATACGACAGTTTGCGAAGATTTGCATGCGCATTATTAATATGGGAGAACTGTAAGTAAACGTAAAAATATCTGTGGAAATTAAAAACAATTGAAAAACTAAAATATTAGAAACAATTTTCTTTTAAATGATGTCGTCGTTATACCAGTCTTTATTTCAAATTATTCATACTGTGGTTTGTAGTTTTTATTAGTTGAATGCATCTTAGTGTATTAGTTCCTGTAACCGCCACTAGATGTCACTATCCCCTTTTCTACATCGCGGTATTAAGAGTTTTTTGGTTTTTCTTATACGATTATTGTGGATCTATTAGGTGTGGGTCGTTACGTGATTTTCACGAAACGTAACGTAACTGGTGACGTCGAAGTCGTCACTAGCTTTTATAACTAACTATTTTTGTAACTAGCTATTTCTTCAACCGGTGATTATAGATACAAGTTATTTTACCGAAGTATTACTATAATGACACGAAAATATTGCATTGAGAGCAGAAGTAGGTATATTTTTGTGGAAATTTAAATCTGTAAATATCTCGGCAATCGTAAGGTGTTTTGGGGAGTTGTTTAGGGGGAGTTGTTTTAGGTATGTTTTCGTATGAGAGCAGAAGTATATTTTTGTGGAAATTTAAATCTGTAAATATCTCGGCAATCGTAAGGTGTTTTGGGGAGTGGTTTAGGGGGAGTTGTTTTAGGTATGTTTTTGTATGAGGGCAGAGGTATATTTTTGTGAAGAATAAAATTCTGTTAGGTAGTTAAATTATCACTAGTTTACAAAAGTCACTAGGTTGTCGTATTGTAAATAGTGACGTGAAATAAAGCCCATACCTAGTTTACAAAAATCACTAAATTACAAAAGTCACTAGTAGTTTGTCGTATAACGTATTGTTAATAGTGACAGTGAAATAACGCCCATGTCCAGTTTACAAAAATCACTTGGTCACAAAAATCACTAGGTTACAAAAATCACTAGGTTACAAAAATCACTAGCTTGTCGTATATCTAGAAACTGGTTATTCGGTTACATGTCCCGTAGCCAGTTATTGTAAATAGTGACGTGAAATAACGCCCATACCTAGGATCTATATTAAAGTTTAGTTTTCCGTGGCCAACCTCGTTTTAATTCTTACCATACTGTATAATATAACTACAATACTTGTAAAGATCAATCTTTAATCTAAGTTGAGAAATAGTACTGGAGATTTTCTAAGAATCACTACTTATTATCGCATTATTTTCAGTTAGGGTTATTTTCACTTAGAAAACTTTTACTTACAGAATAAATTACAACTCGTTCTCTGAAAGTGTTTTGTAAATTACGCTTCTATTGTTAAAACTTAGGATTTATTTCAGGCCAATGTAACATTAATCTAGATAATATCTCGAAAGTTAACAACCAACTAACTTTAGTTATAGGATAAAACCAGTAACTTTTTGCAGAAAGTAAACTAGTTTTTAATGAATTTCTTATGAATAAATAATATTGAGGTCAGCTTTATGCGCCACAGATAACTTACGTCTGTGCTTTTAATTTTTCAGGCATAATTTACTTTGGAATGTCTCCTTGCGAATCTTAAAGCTGTACTTAGAGCTCCAGGGATATGCGCTAGGGAGCTGTAAATTCTGGTTGTATAATTAAAACTGTGATAATTTTAATACAAATAAATTGTACAAAAATATGATGTCCGAAAATCGTATACAATTTAATTGCCACTATTTAAAAAAAAAATTTTTGCTTCTTGTAGAACACACTTTCAACTCTTGAACTAAGGCACAGTCATAGCTATTATAGTTGGTGCTATGCTTCTGATTTTTAATCGCACCAATATCTTTCTTTTAAATTATTTATTATTTTGGTAGGTACCTTGCAATAGGAGCGAATTTCCTGATGGATTTAGGCCCGTACTGAAAGACCAGGTCGCAGGTGTCGGCGTAGCCCACGCAGGGCCGCCGCGCCTCCACGCACAGCTCCTGCGACGTCTTCACCTGGAACAACATAAACAAACTTATAACACCTCGTAATGTTGTGTGACACCCAACAGATTACCTGAGAATTGACCTTGAAGCGCGCTCCGTTCCTGAACCCTGCCGTGTTACTGCCAGTTTCAATACTCTATTTATCGGCAGATGACAGTTACTATCATACAATTTAGACACATAAAAAGTAACATTCAGTCAAAATCATATAAAAGTTACTGTCAGCTAACGATAGATAGAGTTATCGAAACTGGCAGTTAATGTGTTACTACACCTTGATAACAGTTATGCACTTTACATTTATATAAGTGTAAGTAATTTATAGACGCTTAAATTTAAAATAATGAAATCACAATACATGGTATAAAACAAAGTCGCTTTTCTCGTCTGCCTGTTTTTATGGTACAATATTTAAAACTTTTCGTTTGTTATAATAGATAGAGTGATTTGAGAGAAAGGTTATTGACATGTCATTTCATCCCGGAATTCCCGCGGAAAATCCTTTTAGGGCGAAGCGACGATCGCGGGAAAAACTATTCATACCTACCTACATAAGTAGGTTAATAATTAAGTTGAATGTTAAATACATCATGCAAAATTTCTGAAACAGATGTTGTAACAATTTTATCGTTGTAAACCACAGTGCCACAAATTTCACAGTTATCTGAGTGAATAATTTTAATGCATTTGTATATTATTGAAATCAAATACACTCATGACCAATGAAATAGCTCCACTCCAAAGTAGTGATAATAAATGGCCGCAATTTTTTTTATTTTATTTTGAACTTAATATTTACTTTCATTAAGCTAGCCTTTTTTGTTTTGGATTGGTTTTGGAGTAATGTGGTACTGTCGTCACTGGAACTTTTTCATTGCTCGCCAGTGTATCTGACAAACAAAGCAAGCAAGAAATAGAATCCTTGAGATCTACAAAGTGTTGCAAAAGTAGTCTAATAAGCCGTCATGGGGTCGTACTGCACAACAACTACAGAGAAGCAAATTTTAAATCGCAAATAGCCAATTCTCAGCCATGCGCCTTTCGAGTCAGTATAAAGAATTAGTTAGAACTGACAGGCGACTTTAAGGGCCTGCGCGCACTGCGATATCTTAACGGCGCTACATGTCATATCAATTCATATATATGCACTATATCTGTGACAAAAATATCCCGCTACAAAAGATCGCAGTGGGCGCAGGTCCTAAAGGCAGTTGAGAACTGCCCCGTGGTTTGAATTAAACAAATGTACTCACTAGCAGGGGTAGCCGTTGGGGTAGACGAGTTCTCGAGTGGAGGCAAACGTAGCGTGGGACGCCCTCCTGCCCGCTGGATCGGCTACCTTTGGCGGGTAGCCGGTAGTGGTTGGATGAGGAAGGCCGAGGACCGAGTGTTGTGGCGCTCCTTGGGAGAGGCCTATGTCCAGCAGTGGATGATGATTGGCTGCTGATGATGACTCACGAGTATGTGCAGTGCGTGCGCGCAGACCAGGCCGACGACCACGGTGCCCACGGAGCCCACCAGGATGCCGGCGTTGCGGAACGCCAGCGGCATGGCCAGGATGCCCGAGCCGAGTGACGCCTTCAGCAGGTGAGCCAGAGCACCGAAACTACTGCAATTGTGAACAGGGATATTTATAATAGTGATTTAAAAAAGCTAATCCAAAATCGGTCCAGCCGTTTAGGAGCTACGCTATATAGGGTGTTGCAAAAAGGGTATACTAAGCCGAAACCTACATGTGCAGAATTTAGGTACATTCGCGATAAACAAACTCATTCTCCATAGTAGACGACCGAATGGCGTAGTGGTTAGTGACCCTGACTACTGAGCCGATGGTCCCGGGTTCGATTCCCGGCTGGGGCAGATATTTGTTCAAACACAGATATTTGTTCTCGGGTCTTGGATGTGCCCGTAAACTGGCAATAGGCCCGCCCCCTATTACATTGGGACTAACATAACACTCTGGTGAAAAGTGGGTGCAGCAATGCACCTCTGCCTACCCCGCAAGGGAGTACATTAGTACAAGGCGTGAGTGTGTGTGTGTTCTCCATAGTAAAATTTCACGTGACCAACAAAGTTCCTATGGGAAATGAATATTTTTTTTCGCGAATTTCGAAATTTAGCTTTTATTTTCGGGCTTAGATAGTTATAGCATACTGCACATTTGTAGGTTTCGGCTTCGTGCCTATATCCTTTAAGCAACACCTGTAGACAGATACACAGGCACGCATGGAGACTATGGGGAGTATAGGCGTGTCGACAGTATTACATTATCAAAGATTTAATGACTTTAGAGAAAAATACACATTCAAAGGATTTAAAAAACTGATTTAGTTTTATTAAAAAAATTGAGATTAATAAGATTTTCAATAAAATAAAAGAGTAAAATACTGCAATCGGCCATTTTGACTGAAACGCCAATCACAGCGCATGACGTCATACTTATGTACCTACGCTTCACTGTGTTTTGATTACCTTACATACTGATTGCGCGTTACGATTGATATATATTTGTTTTTGTGATTTATCGACTTTATAACACGAATCTATCTTTAACAATGGAACCAGGTTTTGTTAAGGCAAACAATGCAAATTTGCCCAGGATCGATTTATTGATGTTGGGCGAGTTCCTTGCAACAAATAAAGAATTTTGCTCTTCCGAATTTAGAAACGTGAAAACCTCTTTGTAAGTTTATTTTATTAGTATTTATCTTTAACTCTCTCTCTCTCTCTCTCTCTCTCAGCCTTCTGTAGTCTACTGTTGGACATAGGCCTCTCCTAACGATCGCCACCCCAAACGGTCACCCGCCATCTGCATCCAGCGGCTTCCCGCTACCTTCCGCAGATCACCAGACCAACGGGGTGGGGGGCAACCGACACGTCGTTTTCCGACACGGGGTCTCCACTCCAGAACCTTTGTACTTCAGCGGTCGTCGGCTCTGCGGGCTACGTGACTAGCTACGTTATCTTTAACACTAGATATAAATATGACTAAGTAGCAATCAAACTCGTTTTAAACTCGTAGAAGTTTATTTCGCCGAATAAGTTTGTTTCGTAGAAGTTTGTTTCGCCGTGCAAGCTTTAACCATTTATCTCTTATTATTTTCTTGTATGGGTAACGTGACCATACGTCCCGCTTTGGGCGGGACAGTCCCGCTTTCAAGCTGTCCGTCCCGCTGTCCCCCGCGAGGGCAAAAATGTCCCGCTTTCAGATTTCCAGACCAAACGATAATTTAAATTACCTAATTTCATACCATTACCATTTAGTAACTTCATCCCATATTTACTTTCTTTCTTTTAATCACTTGAGACAACTATGTATCTTCTTATCACTTACTCACATATACTATAGGGAGTCTTATGAGTCCGAGTTCCACCGAGACTCCGCGAGTAACTTCGTTCAGTGACGATCATTGACTCGCTCTAGCTTATAAAATAAAAAAATAAGATAAGATGCACTATTAATAAGAACTTTAAATTAAACTACTGAAATTATTAAAAATATCAAAGTATGATGTTTAAGAATTTTGTAGCGCCTGGTATGATAACACCAAAACTTCCGAAAAACTTTTTTCCGAATTTGAAACACCGAATATGTACCTAATTTACAAAATATTGCAATAACGATTTTCTAAATATAGATTTATAAAAATCGAATAGATATAATAATCACGAAGGTTTGTTATTACGATTGTTAAAATACACGAACGTAAAAAAATACGATTACTTACTTTATTATACGAAAAATAAAATACAGATTTATTATAATCACGTGCACGAAAATATCAAACCCGGACCAAAAATATGATAATTCGTGATTTTGTCAAGAATAAAATGAACGTTTCAAAAACTTTAGAATCAAAACCTAAATATAGGTGCGACGACGAGCAAAGCGAGGAGTAGCGTGTTAGGTGCACATAGACATCGAAAAACAAAGCGGAGCGTTTAAAATATTGAGTAAAAATATTGTGAAACAGAAAACTATTTGTTGTTAAGTTACACAACAAAGCAAAACAAATGCTCGGATTTTTACGGCGTTTAACCTTATAAACCTTAGGACCTAAACCTAAAGATAGGTGCGACGACGAGCAAAGCCAGGAGGAGCGTTTGGGTGCACATAGATGTCGAAAAACTAAGCGGAGCGAAGCAAAAAAAAAAAGTTAAATTGTTAACTAAGTTACATTCGGGGATTTGTGTTTTCGGAATATTATAACTTCGGGATTCGTTATTTAAACAATTCGATATACTTTAGAAAAAATCGTACATTTAAAACATAGAAATTAAAACATTCGAAAAATTTACTTTGGTCATTTTAATAAAATCTTTTGTTTGAAATTTCGTTTATCATCTTTTCGTAATTTTTATTATTCTGAAACTTAAAATTTACTAGAACTATGAAATTCATAATTTAGTAATTCGGATTTATGTAGTGTACCAGTCTGGTATATTTATAAAAACATAGTAAGTACTTATGTATCCTAAATATACCAACTTTACAAAATAATTAGATAAATATAAAAAAAATGGTCATTCACCATTCATGCATCTCTTTCACATTTCACTCTTTCATCGTAGGGAACTTTCAATTGATGCACTGAGCAAACTGAGCTAAAAGATAAGAAAGAAAGATAATATGTATGTATCTTTGAGGGATATGAAATTCCGCAGGTGTCCCGCTTTGGCAAAAAAAATAAATGGTCACGTTATGTATGGGACATGTACAAACACCTTGTTGGGTGTCGTTATTGATGTATTTTTGCACTGAGGCACTGCACACCACTTATAAACTTTAGAATTCATTTTTAACACAAAAAATACGCAGCGTTTGTTTACTTTGCTGTCTAGCTGCGCGACAAATTTGACGTACGTACGTAAGTATGACGTCACACACGACGCCATGACACGGCGAGCTGTTTTCGCGCCGTATTTAAAAATGATTATAAAAATGGCTTTAAATTTCCAAAATCTTAAGTTTATTACCGAAATAAAGGTTTTGTTGTAAACAATAGATGGTTATCTGCATTACGGAAGAGGATTTCAAAATCTTTCGCCTTGCCTATTGGCGAGGCCTACCCCGTCTCCTAATAAACGACAACAACATCCTACTATAACATTATAAACACGAAAGTGTGGATGGATGTTTGTTACTCCTTCACGGTAAAACGTCTTAACGATTTTTTTTATGAATTTAGTCATGTAGTAAGCTGACATGACCTTAGATTAACATGTAGGCAACTATTTATCCCGGAATTCCCACGGGAACCTAATGAAGTTACTTACGAGGTATTGGACCCCTGAGGGCGGTGGTCGGCCGGCACATACGGGTCCAGGTCTTCTCTGGATCCATTGTTCGCGAGATCCGCTCTGAAACAAACCATTATTGCATTGGTTTATGGTTATGATCTGAAAGACTATCAGTATTAGGTATTTCAAGTCATCAAATTTGAAACGACATTTCGCTGCTTAAGGCCAGCTATGGAGCTGGTCTGGAGTTTGTCGATGCTGTGGTGAAAAGGTTGGCCAGTCAGAATAGCGTCAGTCGCTGACTGCCCAGAGTGTGACTGACATATACATACAAAGTATAGTTGATACGTCACTCGGGAAGGCGCCTTTCGTGCCACCAGACCAAGAGAGCCAGTTACAAAACCAATAACCAACTCACAATGTGGTAAAGCAATCGTGTACTGAATATATCGTAAGGGCACGATTCAAAACCACATCATTACAATAGGTATGTATCTACATATTTGCTATTTCTCGAAATTGTTGGCCTTGTCGTGATAAAGAGGACATGCCGTGAGCTTTACGTAACCTTTAAGGGGAAAATAGGCGGCGGATGACGTCGTGTCGCAACGTCACTACCGGCACTGGTGTAGTTGCTGGTGATACGTTTATTAAATACTCGTACATTGTTGCACCCTCCATTGATAAAATAAATTATGATTTGTAAACACACATTTAACAGGACACCTTGACAGTAATTGAGGAATCTGCGCATTCCGTGATGAAATATGTATTTTCTATTGCATCACGTCAATTGTCACTAACTGGCTTGATTCTCCTCTGATTACATTCAAATTGGTTTTATTAAACACCTACCTATCTGTAACGATGTAGATAGTGTGAAGTAGGTATATACTTACCTATATGTACATTGTACATACTCACCTCCCAGGTACATATCAGACTAGTGTGGAAATGAAAACCACTGAATACAACCTGGCAACCTGTTGTACCTTGCTTATGATGTTTTTGTGCAGTAACTCATAATTAAAACAATTCAATTTAAAATATAATGTTCTGAAAATTTAATTGGGTTTTCCTTTTCCAGACGGCAAGAATGGCTTCAGTTAGCGATTCTCTTTTTGGTAACTTACATTAATTATTAATTGTTGTTTCTTAGTCTCTTTGAAGAACTAGTTAAGTCTAAGAAATATAAATTACTAAGAGCATGTCGCGATCGCAATTCAGACAAAATGTCTGCTTCTTATCGTGGTGAAAAAATTGTTCTTAGGTTAGTGTCATCGTGTGAAACTCCATTCTATGA
Source organism: Plutella xylostella (assembly GCF_932276165.1). Taxonomy (NCBI): domain Eukaryota; kingdom Metazoa; phylum Arthropoda; class Insecta; order Lepidoptera; family Plutellidae; genus Plutella; species Plutella xylostella. The sequence goes on along the minus strand of NC_063993.1, from coordinate 197,858 downwards.
TAACTAAAATTTTATGACCCATCAGTTTTTTCTTTCTAAAATATTGTATTTATTTATTTCAATGTCTGAAATGAAATGCGTTAAAAGGGTTACGAGGCCGAGCCGAGATCAATGGAATAGTGAAATAAAAGTTTTTAAAAGCTGTGTTTTTCTATTTATGTTTGCTATATCTATATTAGTTTTTATCATTTAGGTATTTACCAGTAGCTTTTAGCTTCCATTTTATCAATAAAATATGTTCTTTGTATACAGTTCTCGCAGCATAATAAAATTCTATTCTGCAGTAAGTACCTGGGTAAAAAGTTCTCAGAACTACGTTTAAATTCTCTAATAACAATATCTGAATTTCAGCCATTGAATCTTGATAAAAAACTAATGAGCGGACCTTTGTCTCAATATCAAAGAGAGTTATTATTTTATTGTGCGTGTCATATATGTTTCTGTATACCTATCACAGTTTAAACAAAACTTTATAGAACGACATTTTTAAATAAGTTTTCTATAATTAAAAATGCATGGCACGAACAACTAGATGAAATAATCCTTACTTGGAGCTGTAGGTGTCCATGACGATGTGCAGCGGGGGCGCCGCCGAAGCCTTCTCCATGCTGGTGACCGGTCCAGCTGACAGGTACAGCTGACAGGTCCAGCTGACAGGTCCAGCTACCTCGCACTCAATCCGCGCTCGGGGCTCAGCCCAGCTAGCTCGCACTCAACACTCGTGCCGGGCTCATAGGCAGTTTGCAGCTTATTTTGTTTACCTGAAACAAGAGCAAAGTTTTATTTGTTTAGAGAATTAGTTAGGTATAGTTAATAGTAACACACATTATGAAGGCAATTAGTAATTCATAACAATTCAAGAATCAGTGTTTTTTAGAATTGGTAATATTATAAGTCTACGTGAAATGAAAAGTAATTCTAACAATCATCCCACATTCTTCTCTAATATTGCCGTTGACCATTGATTGAACGTTGATAAAGCGCAGTTAAATTTACGAAGTAATTAGTGTAAAATTAATACAATTTGAATCTGAAAATCGTTGTCGAACAAGATTAGGTAAAACTCACTTACTCGTAAACATTGTTTTTCCTGAACTCTCATCACTACATTCTTACAGGCTTCTTAAGAACTCAAAACTTGACTGTACTCTAACATAGTTCAGTTGCACTACTAGTCTAGCTAGATTATATAAGTTACACGCGCGACCGATTATTTTCAAATACTGCCAGTCAATTGTTCAGTGCGCTATTGTTTCTGATAGATCATGAAATCATAGTTTTTAACAACAGAAGTCAGAACATAATACTATACGCCATCTAAAAATATCTTATTGGTACAGTAATTATAAGTAGAATAATTATTATGTATACATTTATTATGAAGTCATTTCGATCTAAAAACTGCATCCGGTATAATTATAATATTATTACACCTTCTGCAAGTTTACTGGCCGACAAGATCGCACAGAGGTTAGTAAACTGACTGTTGGTTTCGGGCCAGGTTCCGGGTTCGAGTCCCGGCCGGACGGGCGACGCGAGGCGAGCGCGGAAGTGCCATCACAGTATGACGCAATGTAATGAGAAAAATGACAGTAAACTGTGACGTCACCTGAACACATTACGTCATGTAATGCACATTACATAAATTGTTGAGCTAAAGAGTGCTATTATAATGATATGGTTGATAATGTTCATAAACATTAACTTTGAATTGAATGGCAACTTACTCTAAGTTATCTATTCTACTAACCTACTTTCATAAAAGTTTATTATACAATTTGTGGTAAGTATTCTTTGAATTGCTTTCTATCTCATTCATAATAAAATAATTATGTTATGCTTATACACTCGCGAGCAACCAAATCGACTCAAGCCTTCACGGCGCACATATACATTGATTTTCCTAAAACGATAAATGGTAAATATAAAAGTGATATGTCATTCGAAAGCTGAAGAATTAGGCTTTCAATTAAGATCAATACCATAAAAAAAAACTAAGCGCAGATTTAATGACGCATTTTAATTGCCCGTCAGTGTTAATTACCTCATTAGGAATCCACGCCTTGCGCTACCTGATCCCGCTATAAAACCTTTCCACATCCGGTGTACCTTATCAGTCGCTTGTTGCAAGTTGACCGGTACACATCTCGTTGCATTGTATTCCTTGTTTTCGCAAACCCATGGATACCACACCAGAAGAAGCTGCTCAAGTTGTTGCCTTGCTGCAACAAGGGTTAAGTCAGCGAGCAGTCGCTGCCCAGCTCCACTTGAGCCAGTCTGCTGTATCCCGAGTATACAGACGGTTCCAAGAGACTGGTGCCTTCAATCGAAGACCAAGAACGGGCCGCCACCGCTGCACTTCAGAGAGAGACGACCGCTTCATTGTCTCAACCTCGCTGCGCAATCGACACCTTACGGGCGTTGATGTGCAGCAAGAACTGAGACGTGTACGACAAGTGGCTGTCAGCGAGTGGACAGTGAGAAGACGCTTGAAGGAAGCCAACTTGACACCAAAAAGACCTGCATCAGGCCCCAAATTGACTGCAGGCCACCGACAAGCGCGTCTTCAGTTTGCTCGAGAGCATCTCGATTGGAGCATTGCGCAATGGCGGTCGGTCCTGTTTACTGATGAGTGCAGAGTGTGTCTGCATGGCAGTGACAGGAGAGGCCGGGTCTACCGGCGTCCGGGGGAACGATTTGCCCAATGTTGTTTCGCTGAAACAGTAGCATATGGCGGCGGTTCCTGCATGATGTGGGCTGGTATTTCTCTAGAGGGAAAAACCGCACTTGTTTTCGTGCCTGGAGGCGGCCGAGGAGGCGGGTTAACAGCTGATCGGTACATCACCGACATTCTACTCGGTCATGTTGTGCCCTATGCAGAATTTGTCGGTGAAGACTTCGTGCTAATGCACGACAATGCCCGCTGCCACACGGCACGAGTCAGTCGGCAGTTTCTGAGAGAGAAGGAATTGCGCACGATGGACTGGCCTGCGCTCAGTCCTGACCTGAATCCCATCGAACACTTATGGGACGAGCTCAAAAGAAGAGTTCGGGCCAGGAATCCAGTCCCTGCAAGCGTGGACGAGCTGAAGACAGCTTTATTAGAGGAGTGGGACGGCATTCCTCAGGAAACTGTCAAAAAGTTGATAAGGTCTATGAGAAACAGGCTGCAGGCTGTAATTAGGGCAAGAGGGGGCAATACAAAGTATTGATTTAAATAAATAAATTTTTATCTTAACATTTTTTGTTTAATTTGTATAATACGATACCCATACCCTTTTTTCCTAAATTCCCGTTTTTCCTACAATTGCGTTCAGACATCATTTATTTCAAAAATGATGAATGGATTTCAATAATAATGATATCAAATTAAAGCTGACATCTTAAGCTTTTAAATGACATATCATTTTTATTATTTCTATTCATAATTTTACTTGTATTAATGTATGTTTGCGCCGTCAAGGCTTGAGTCGATTTGGTTGCTCGCGAGTAGTACAGTACAAAATATATTTATTACTATTGTTATGGTTAGAATATAATGGGATAAGGAATTCCCGAGGTATTTCCAAAAGCCTGTCCCGAAAATACGTAGGTACAGTCCAACAACGTTAAATTTGCAACGTATAAAAGGCGGTTTTTTTTGTCTATGTCTGCTGGCAAATGAATGAAGACTAATAACCCACCACATCCATGTCGGAAATTGCATAAAATACAGTCATTGTTGACCTAATTTTTTTTTTTTTGTGTTGGCACTTTTGTCTGTTGCAAACTCTAGGAAGGAATCTATCGCTTTCGATGACGTTTTGTAAAGTGAATTGGGGCGTAGTCCGGTCTACCGAGCGTTCACACCATTATAAATAGCACCTCCGGAAAAGGGTGATTCCCCGGGGTGTTGTAAGCATTTTGTCATTGTGTAATGCCCCCAGATTAGCAATCCATAAGGGACTGTTTTGTTCCTTACTGAGAAATTACGCAAAGCTTCAGTATTTTATAATAACTGGGCTAATACTTTTTGAAGTTTTAAATAAGATAATATTATCTAGCTGTCGGTAGCGGGCCATACCGTTGAAGAATCCGCTGGAAATTATACTTTCTATGTCACTTTTTTGTTCGATCTACACTTTTAGGGAGAATTGCAACAACCCGCGATCCAAACCCGCGGCTCACTGCAAACCATACCTACCAATACTTGGGCTAATACGGTTGGGGAGGCGTCCGACGCTACAGCACAGCTTCATCTTTTATTTTTTATTGAGTTAGCACATCACGTCATCATTCATCATCACGACCCATCACGTCCCCACTGCTGGGGCACGGGTCTCTTCCAATGAAGGAAGGGCACACCACGTATAGTCACTGATTCATGTCACAATTGAATAAATTACCCTTATTGCATTCCAACAACTTAATTAAACCCGGAGATACTAATAATTATGTTTTGTTGTCTCAGTTTTATTTGGACTACATTTTGTTACCTTGGTCTTTTTACTATAAGGTCGTGCGGCACACATAATGGCTTAGCGATTATCCGCCGAGGCTAGGTGTTTTATCATCCGACTGGTTTGAATTGCATACTGTGTAGTAGGCGACTACACTCTCAAAAATACTGGTAACACTTGCATAAAGGTGCCTTCTCGAGTGACGTATCACCTGTTCTCTATACAGAAAGTTAAAAATATCGAAAATTAAGAATCGTGGTCAAGAGTATTTAGACATAAGTACCTAGATGTTGCCATTATTTGAAGTTTTAGTGAAATTACCACCAGCCATGTGAGAACGGAAACTTGGAACAATGAGAATAGCTGGAGAGCCATGAAGCGGCGGTCCAAACGAGCGAAAACTAATCTCAGACGTTGCGATTTGGAAACTTACAGGTTTCTGAACGTTTCACGATTTATTTAGACATCACATAGTCATAGCGCCCTTTTGAACATTTTGATTATTATTCGTATATAGTTAATGCAATTTTTTTAGATTCCGTACCTTTACGATATTCCTACTGCTAGGTATTTTGAATTATTTAGATGACTTGTATATTTTAAAAAATAGTAAGTTACAATTTATTAAAATGTAATGTCTGTGGACGTCGATAGATAGAGTTATTGAAAGCTGCAGTAGGTTGGTAATTTTTTCTACCATAAGGGGTAAAATAAAATTTGTTGAGAACTAGGTACTTTACCAATACTATTTAATCTTACTACTTATACCACTTTTGCTACTTCCTTTATACACTCACGTGCAAAGAAACATTTCCACTTACAAAATGCAGACTAGAAATGGGCCTCATTTTTTTTTACATTCAATAGGAAATTTGAACAAAACATTTATGTTTTTAATTGGTTATAATTTATATTCTGATGCACCGTTAAATGTAAGTAGGTACTAATATTGCAGAAGGTGTTAGTTATTTCCGTTTAAGAGTAATTTGGTGATTTTATCAATGGAACTTTTTCATAGCTCGTGAGTATTCAGTGTTTACTGTACTACTTAGCAACAGAAATCAAAATAATAATCTTGATGCCCACGTATTAATCTATTCAGTATCTACATAGCAACAGGCTAGTAACTAGTTGATTTTATTCCATGGAGGCACTCAGAGTAATGAGAAATCACTCAGCCACCCAAATCTGCTGGCCATTTACGAATCTTTTCTCCTTTAATTTGCTTTTTCCAAATCTTATCTGAATTCTGCTTTCCCAATCATTTCTCGGCCTAATCTTGATAAATCTGCCATTTGTGGTTTTTTTCCAATTAAAAGTCTATTAAGATATGAATTGTTTAGGTATGCTATTAGAGTCTTTACACCTATTTAATAAATTGTTTGTATGGTAAATATTGGAAAACATATATTATTATTTTTTTTGTTTAATAGGTACCTACCTACTGTTTTTTCATACATACAACGTAACTGATCTCACCTGATTAGAAAAAATTACCTAAGATAAGTACACAATAAATACATTTCAAGCCACTATAACACACGCAGAAATAATCAATATAAAAATGTGGGCCCTTACAGTGGAAAGGACTGGTTGATCCGCCATTTTCATATAGTATCTTCATGTGCGCGTGTTATAACGACCAATAGCTGTAAAAGAGACCAAGATAATGGTGATACCTCTCAAACATAATTAAATCAATGTTGGCCTCGTCTGATAAAGCGGCTGGATTAAGCAGATTTTTATATTTTATTGCGTACGATAAACTGTATGAAGAATTGCAAATCCCATGCAAATAAGACAACATTGTTTATTAGACTGCATGCCATTTAAGTAAAGTAAGCCGACGTAGGTGTAGATAGTCGTAAAGAACTTTTGAAAACACACAAAACTTAGGTACTTTAAATGGTAAATCGGAACCCTGTTAGTTGACCGTCGCCCTGTTTGTCAAGACCCTTTATATCGGGAACGCGTGAAGATAATAATAATTATATATTTATCGAGTTGAAATTTGCTCAATATATTTTAATATATCAAAAATTTATACCAACGACTATTTTCTCATCTTATGAATGAATGGATGGAAATTCAGCTTTTCATTGTGTAGTCCTCAGGGTTTTCCCCTGAAAGGCTGGGTTTCAGACAGCATTTCAATATATTCCTGCGCATTGTTTAAAGCGGGCGGTACATAATTTACATAATTTAATATTTAATTATTTACTCATCTCAAATAACATTTCCTCGAATTGGCATTCATTTCCTCATAGTGTTGATTTATTTAATTCATTGGTTTTCAGAAACATTGCAACAAACAAAAAACAGGGCCTGAAAAAGGAGTAGGCACTCAATAGGTACACTCAGATTCATAAACAGCTATAAATACCAACACTCTTGTACCTTGTCAAACTAACAAACCATCGCAGTGAATAACTAATAATTCCGGAATTTAAACTCCAGGAAATCCGTAAAAAGGAAACCTCAGCACGGAAACCCGGCGCCAGTGACAAGAACTGGTTCATATCATAGCACTGTCTATTGTTACCCAAGTGCTACCCATGGGAATGCCATAAACATACAACAATCACATTCCACCGGAAAAATAACAATTATATTCTTATCAAATAACAAACGAATTCTTCGTGAATGTTACATAAGTTAAGCGCGGCTTATAATTATGTCGTTCAAGTACGAACGAATATATAAATAAACTAAAATAATTCGGTTTATGTATGTTGTAAATTTCACACATTATCGTCAAAGATGCAGTGTAAAGTCTCTATTACTTATTGTACGACTTTACCAAAATACCGATTTGTAATAGGTAGGACTAGGCCTAAACCCTTTTTTCATTGGAAGGAGACCCGTGCCACAGCAGTGATGACGTGATGGGTCGTGATCTCGTGATGAATAGGTATACCTTAAGCTATGCCAATAACTGCTCAAGGCGGTAAAGCCCAAAAGAAGGAGTCACGGGGGTCTTGCAAGGAAATCCCCGCTTTTCGCAGAACATTTTAAAGTCATCAAGAATCTAAATGTGTAAGAGCACGTGGCTTAACTTCAGATATATTCTTTAAATTTAAAATATGTCAAGTCCTTATCCGTTACGTCACCGTGACTCTTATCCCAAAACAGTAAGTACCTAATGCGTAAATACATAATAATTAATAATATATTATGTCGACCAATTAGACAAAACTCAATAAGCAACAATAAGAGTTTCCGAAATTCTTATACAAAAGGTAGGTACTTATGAAAGTAGAGCAAGAGGAAAAGTTATGGTGATATTGTAGTATACGCGCCTCTACGACTGTGCGCATATTGTGTATGTCCACCGGAGTGTGAAAGTGGCAAGTCCTTAGCCTCTTTTACCGCTCGTCGGCGCGAACGCGAGAACTCACGAGAGACAAATGGAAACCCGTTGTTTTCAGCGTCCGTAATCACCACCATTCACCGCCGGCACCATTCCTTAGTCTTTTCAGTATTCATGCTTGTACATTTTTCAGGTAAGTAGGTATCAAGATAAATAGGAAATGTCGTTCTTAAATACTATTATTTTTTGGCCTATAAATTAAAATTTATATGTGACAAACTCTAAACACACTTAGTCTTTAATATAGGTAGGTACCTACTAGGAGAAGTATATAAAAATAAAAAACATTAGCTTTTCACGCTTATTTTCACATCAATTAGTATGAACAACTGAAATGACGCCAATGAACTCTGAATATACTTACAGTGATTTGAAACGTTTACGCATATTTATATGTAATTTCTCACGGTTACTAGTCGCTCTCCACTCAAACAGAAATCGTCACACTCTGTTGCTATAGCTGATAGTAATGTGATAAGAATGAAAAAGAAAACATTTACTAAAATTACCTTCGCGACAATGTAAATTGTAGAAAAATATCTCTCTCGGTACTTATATGTGTTGATTTGGATCTGTTTTATATTTTCACAAACAAGTGGGTTAATTATAGCATTACGTATACATGGGTCGTACATCACCATCGGCCCGTAATCATCCACTGCTTTACATAGGCTTTTCCAGCGCCACAAGACGCGGTCTTTGGCTTCCCCATCCAGCCACTACCGGCTACTTGTCTAAGGTGGTCGGTCCAGCGGGCCGGAGGGCGTCCCACACTACGCTACCCAAGGACTCGTTACCCCACCGGTCATTGGTACTTCGGCATATATACATAATAATATACTATGTCCGGCCCACTGCTACTTCAGGTTACAGACTGAGTTAATATATGCCTCATTTTTCATGTGTGGTTCTTCAGAGAACCTCGAGTAGATAATGATTGTATGTACCTAATGATCGTATCATTCATGTTCTTTCAAAGACTAATCTCGCAAATAGACGTTGGTTGGGTCTGTTCATATCAAATGTCAACAAAAAGAAACTAATTACGGCCCTATTGTATGGAGAGTACACAAAATATAGACGTCGAGAGGAAAACTGCCAGCAAATAATACCTAATCCACGCGGTTCCACGAACCCGAATATAGGAATAGCAGTTCGGGTACTAATATGTAGTTTAAACTTTACCCTGTATTAATACCTACATGTATTAATACGTTTGATGTTGGTTGTTTGATTTGTAAAATTACTGAACAGTGGAATTTGTCTTAGGTAGGTACGTATTTTTTTACCGACAAGCTTCGTTTCGCCTTAGAATGCGTCCCGTGGATATCTAGTGTAAACAAAATTTTATTACAAGTGACCATGGGACCTTCTCGTAGTACACCTCCAGTAGATACAGTTATCTAGAATTTCATATTTTAGAGGAGATAAGTACTGTAATTTTATAACCATTCTCACAGTGAAAAACATTAAAATTGAATCTGTAGTTTGACTCGAAACCTTGAAATGATAATTCCCTTTCTATCCATGGAACGAATAGTAAATACCCGTTTTCATTGCAATTTCAGAAATAACATTTAATGTTATATCTACAGATTTTCAGAATGTAATTGAGGGAATATACAACGAACGTACAGAAGGAGCAACTCTGATACCATGTGCATTGTGCAGTGCAAATTAAACTCTTATAAAGTTTGAGTTAAAAAATATTATAACATTAAGGGCTTGTTCCACAATGTCTGGTTAGTGGCTACCTGTGAGATAAAATACATGCTGTCACTGTCAAAAAAATAATAACAGAAAGTGACAGCATGTATTTTATCTCACAGGTAGCTACTAACCAGACATTGTGGAACAGGGGCTTAAATTAACTCTCCCACTTGTCCACAACCACTGTACGGTCAGCTTCAAAACATGAGTACGTAGCTATACACTTTTGTGCCTTGTCAAACTAACGCACTGTGAAAGTTTGAATGAAACAAAAGCCCTCTGTGAGTTTGACAAGGGACAAAAATGTACATAAAATATAGCTAATTATGAATCAGGCTGTACGTACTGCATAGTTTAAACCGTGCTTTAAACCTTATCGCTATTATCTTACTATTATCAGGTGGCGCTGATGCTTCAAACTATAATAACATTATTTAGATAAGTATCACTCAATATTAAAGATGAAAACGTGTAAGCATGAGTGCTAGGGTTGCCAGTTGCCACCGCATACAGAACGTTATATTAATTACATGTTTCCGAAAAATATCCTGTCATGGAATTTCGTATGGGAAATCAATAAAATTTTACAATTGGAATTTAATCGACTGAATTTTTCCCTACAATAAACATGTTGAGCAATATAGGGAGTAATAAAATTGCGTTTACTGAGTTGTGGTTTTCCGCAGAATCAGACTTGCCGGTCTCGTGTAATTTTTGGGTGTATTTGAGTTAATAATTCTAAATATATTAGAAAAAGAAGAAGATTCAATACCCTGTAGCAGATAAACAGCACCTTCTTCTTCTTCTTCCTTGCCTTATCCTTATTTAGGGTCGGCTTTGTTGGTCATGTCACGCCATTTTACCCTATCCTCTGTCATATCCTCATTCACTCCACACTCTCTCATATTTTCTTTCACGCAATCAAGCCACGTCTTTCTTGGTCTTCCTCTCTTGCGCCTTCCTTCGGGTCTCATTTCCAACACTTTCTTTGTAACATAATCATCTTAAAAACAGATAAACAGCACCTTCATAAAAATTCAAAAAAAAAAAAAAAATCAAAAATCAAAAATATTTATTTAAACACCACAGAATTTAGAAAAGTTAGTAGGTACAAACAAATAATTTTAGGAAATTAAATAAATAAATTAACATTAAACATAGTATTTTAATTTCGAGTGGTTCACGCGCCATATTCTAGGTACTACGGGCATTTATCAATTAAGTATCTATGTTTTTCACGAGTACTTATCTAGGTACTACTCGTAGGTAAACATAGTCGTAGAAGCAAAGATAGTGTTGTAGGTGTAATGAACTTGTTAATTTTCCCGCCTCTGAACATCGCGACTCTTAGAGTAACAATATACGAACAAGATGGAATGTCAGTGAAAAAGAAACATCTCGACAAATAACACCCCAGCTCCACCACTGAGCTCTTATTTTGAATTCGTCTGGTAAGAAGATTTGTGACTTTATTCATCGGTACAATGGTTGTCACAAACACCATGTTGTTTTATATATAAAATAGTACAGTCAGCTGCAAAAGCTCTTTGATGCAGATCCAACCTCAAAAATGATAACGTCCGACAAAAAGGGAATACCCAGCAAGTACTTACTTCATTATTTGTTTTGGACTTTTGGTGCGCATGCGCAGTCCCTTGACTTAGTGACCTTGCAGAGTTGCACTGCAACTTGCGTGGGAAAACAAATTAAATGGGATTTTATCTAATTTTCATTAATTATACCATTTGTTAGTCGTAGGTATACCTCGAAATCAAAAAATCCTTGTAGCTTTTCACCTATTCGCATTTCGCCGCGATATCAAAATTTTTGAATAGATTTTTATTGTTGTAGTATAATTTTTGATCGCTACTGACAATTGTCTGAAAAAATCATAGTAGATTTACTTTCCTGCCTGCCTTCACTGTAGTCGCTTTTCACCTTGATAGATATTTGTTTTTAATGCATTATAAGGTACATATCGCGATATTTCTTTTACACTACAACAATATGCGACCCAAATAAGATGCGACATAAAATACTTACCTGCTATTCAAAATATATGCAGCTTAATAAATAAGCTATTGATAATACATGCTACATAAAAAATTGCTACTGTTGTAAAAATCTGTTAAAAATATATGCTAGTAACAAAATATACTACCGATATTATACGCTACAACAAAAAACGCTATCAAGGTGAAATGCGAATAGGTGAAAAGCTACAAGGATTTTTTGATTTCGAGGTATACGACTAACAAATGAATTATACTACCTAGCAACAATCAAAATAAAATCTTCTTCTAATTCTGTCGATTACAATCAATTAAAAAAGGATTAACCAGTTATTATTTATTCTCAGTAGCTGATGGCCAGTTGCCCAGGATGGGCTGGTTAGGTTAGTAGAGGTAAGGATACGGAGCATTTCAGGGCGTTAAATAGTACCTAAGCCGAAGCGAAGTGAATCAAAGGTTAATGCTTAAACAAGACTTGACTTGACCCTTTAGGTTAGGACCCTGTTCCACAATGTCTGGTTAGTGGCTACCTGTGAGATAAAATACATGCTGTCACTGTCAAAAAAATAATAACAGAAAGTGACAGCATGTATTTTATCTCACAGGTAGCTACTAACCAGACATTGTGGAACAGGGGCTTAAATTAACTCTCCCACTTGTCCACAACCACTGTACGGTCAGCTTCAAAACATGAGTACGTAGCTATACACTTTTGTGCCTTGTCAAACTAACGCACTGTGAAAGTTTGAATGAAACAAAAGCCCTCTGTGAGTTTGACAAGGGACAAAAATGTACATAAAATATAGCTAATTATGAATCAGGCTGTACGTACTGCATAGTTTAAACCGTGCTTTAAACCTTATCGCTATTATCTTACTATTATCAGGTGGCGCTGATGCTTCAAACTATAATAACATTATTTAGATAAGTATCACTCAATATTAAAGATGAAAACGTGTAAGCATGAGTGCTAGGGTTGCCAGTTGCCACCGCATACAGAACGTTATATTAATTACATGTTTCCGAAAAATATCCTGTCATGGAATTTCGTATGGGAAATCAATAAAATTTTACAATTGGAATTTAATCGACTGAATTTTTCCCTACAATAAACATGTTGAGCAATATAGGGAGTAATAAAATTGCGTTTACTGAGTTGTGGTTTTCCGCAGAATCAGACTTGCCGGTCTCGTGTAATTTTTGGGTGTATTTGAGTTAATAATTCTAAATATATTAGAAAAAGAAGAAGATTCAATACCCTGTAGCAGATAAACAGCACCTTCTTCTTCTTCTTCCTTGCCTTATCCTTATTTAGGGTCGGCTTTGTTGGTCATGTCACGCCATTTTACCCTATCCTCTGTCATATCCTCATTCACTCCACACTCTCTCATATTTTCTTTCACGCAATCAAGCCACGTCTTTCTTGGTCTTCCTCTCTTGCGCCTTCCTTCGGGTCTCATTTCCAACACTTTCTTTGTAACATAATCATCTTAAAAACAGATAAACAGCACCTTCATAAAAATTCAAAAAAAAAAAAAAAATCAAAAATCAAAAATATTTATTTAAACACCACAGAATTTAGAAAAGTTAGTAGGTACAAACAAATAATTTTAGGAAATTAAATAAATAAATTAACATTAAACATAGTATTTTAATTTCGAGTGGTTCACGCGCCATATTCTAGGTACTACGGGCATTTATCAATTAAGTATCTATGTTTTTCACGAGTACTTATCTAGGTACTACTCGTAGGTAAACATAGTCGTAGAAGCAAAGATAGTGTTGTAGGTGTAATGAACTTGTTAATTTTCCCGCCTCTGAACATCGCGACTCTTAGAGTAACAATATACGAACAAGATGGAATGTCAGTGAAAAAGAAACATCTCGACAAATAACACCCCAGCTCCACCACTGAGCTCTTATTTTGAATTCGTCTGGTAAGAAGATTTGTGACTTTATTCATCGGTACAATGGTTGTCACAAACACCATGTTGTTTTATATATAAAATAGTACAGTCAGCTGCAAAAGCTCTTTGATGCAGATCCAACCTCAAAAATGATAACGTCCGACAAAAAGGGAATACCCAGCAAGTACTTACTTCATTATTTGTTTTGGACTTTTGGTGCGCATGCGCAGTCCCTTGACTTAGTGACCTTGCAGAGTTGCACTGCAACTTGCGTGGGAAAACAAATTAAATGGGATTTTATCTAATTTTCATTAATTATACCATTTGTTAGTCGTAGGTATACCTCGAAATCAAAAAATCCTTGTAGCTTTTCACCTATTCGCATTTCGCCGCGATATCAAAATTTTTGAATAGATTTTTATTGTTGTAGTATAATTTTTGATCGCTACTGACAATTGTCTGAAAAAATCATAGTAGATTTACTTTCCTGCCTGCCTTCACTGTAGTCGCTTTTCACCTTGATAGATATTTGTTTTTAATGCATTATAAGGTACATATCGCGATATTTCTTTTACACTACAACAATATGCGACCCAAATAAGATGCGACATAAAATACTTACCTGCTATTCAAAATATATGCAGCTTAATAAATAAGCTATTGATAATACATGCTACATAAAAAATTGCTACTGTTGTAAAAATCTGTTAAAAATATATGCTAGTAACAAAATATACTACCGATATTATACGCTACAACAAAAAACGCTATCAAGGTGAAATGCGAATAGGTGAAAAGCTACAAGGATTTTTTGATTTCGAGGTATACGACTAACAAATGAATTATACTACCTAGCAACAATCAAAATAAAATCTTCTTCTAATTCTGTCGATTACAATCAATTAAAAAAGGATTAACCAGTTATTATTTATTCTCAGTAGCTGATGGCCAGTTGCCCAGGATGGGCTGGTTAGGTTAGTAGAGGTAAGGATACGGAGCATTTCAGGGCGTTAAATAGTACCTAAGCCGAAGCGAAGTGAATCAAAGGTTAATGCTTAAACAAGACTTGACTTGACCCTTTTGGTCCGCTTCAACACACAACCTGCTAAGTACAAACCTGTCTTTATCATAGCTACTATTTACCTAGTTATAAGTACAAATGTGTATATCTGTAATTGTGATTTGTTGTGTATGTAAGAAAGTGGATCAAATAAACGCTTTATCTATCTATCTATCTATCTACTTGACAAAAAATATTATTTCATTGAAATTTGTTGGTCACGTGAGTTTTGCGATGATAATAATTATGAAAAGTGTAATTATGAATATTTCATTTTCATTACTTAAATGTTTATTTTTTATAATATTGCTGTAAGTAAGTATATTTAATATGAATATTAGTCAGCTTGTAACTATTTTCATGTAAATTGATGTTGTTGTAATGTCTACCTGTAAATTTTGCATAAATATTATGATTTCTCTACGTATTTACACCAACACATCATTTGCATAACAGTAGCACTTCAAATTTAAAAAAAGTTCAATCTAGAACCTGTAGTTATTAAGCGTCAGTACCTACATATGTATAAATACTATAAATGAAAAAAAACCGTAAAATTCCTTTTTTATTTATTTTGTTTTTAACTTTTTTTGCATTAGTAGTTATAAAATCTCGGTTGTGCTCATGGGCCAGAAATATGAACCTACTGCTGTACATATATGATTAATGTTATGTTTATTATTAATGTTACTTACTTATAATTATGTGTAAGCAAAATAAATAAAAACAACTTACAACTTAAAGCTTCAGCAAACAAAAAAAAACACAACCAATAAACTGCACAAAAAAAAGTTCAATTAAATTAAAATTATGCACAAAAAACACAACACAAATATTACACAAATTTTAAATATATTTTTTTCATGTATTTTTTTATTACATAGTATTTATTTATTTAAAACACACGTGTATTCAGTGCCTCCTCAAAAGCGACATTAAACGTACAAACATCAGATCTGAAGGCATTGTTTAATACCACTACCTACACCGCCGTGCCCAGTGTACCCAGCCCCGCAGCACGGAGCACTTGCTCAGCTCCAGCGGCTCATGTTACAGTGGTTATTAACTGCCATAGTCATAGTGGAATGGTTCCCTTTCGTTGGCCTTCATATGCAGCCGGCAACCTTGCTGAACGGTCCAACATTATCATCAACTTATAGTTATTTACATTTTTAAAACCAGATTATAGATTACTCTCTTCCATCCAAAGGTTGTCTGGTAGAGATTGCTATAAGCAATAAGGCCGCCTTTTTGTACTGTTTTATTTTTAAGTTTTTGTTTTATTTGTAATTTTTATTCTTGGTGCAAATAAAGTGTTTTGTATTGTATTGTATTGTAAAAGTTTGTCAACAAAATGCGCAAATATCGCTCATCTCAGCGTAGCCGATTGATTAGCCGCGCCCGCGTCGATCCATGACTGGGATGTTTACGACCGTGATAACATTTTTATTTATAAAGAAAATTCTCTGTTTTTCTTTCTCTGCTTGTGATACCTAGAAGTACTTACCTAAGTAAGTATGTACACTATGTACTTACCTACGGGGCGTTATCATGATTACTGAGAAATTATTTTTGCACAACAGGGAGATCCCCCGTTCTCAGACCTACTCGTAAATACCCATTTATGCAATTTTTAAGTACATTAAGTTTCAATAACCGATGATTGGTTTTCGTTCAATTTTTAAATCCCCGGAAATTATCCCCCTCATCGTCCACTGCAGGACATAGACCTCTCCTTCAACTAAGGTTCTACGTTTTAGTACTGCGGTTCTAAGGTATTTCAGCAGGCGCACGCATACCTCGGTATTATGCTGAAAACTTCAATACCAATAGGCTCGACAGCTAGCGGCTAAATACAACCATATTTTTTTATTTAAATACGTGTTTATATATTAATATATTCACAACCGGCGATCATTCAACCTTCCGTCTCGATTCTAGGCCAGCGTCTGGCGAGATTGTGTGCATGCAACACTGTACCTACAATATACATCGTAGTTATAATTAGGAAGGCAAGCAACCTGCATTTATAAGTGCACGCTATGATGCAGACACCTCTAGATGGTAAATTAAACAAGATGGGGGAGACTGATAGGTGATAGATTAATATGCAAGAATACGTAGAGTTTAGTGAAGATTTATGTGCATTTAAACTACAGTTTAGTATTAATTTGTATTATTGATATGAGACGAGAGTTCAGCTAGTTGGTTAAGCCCTAAAGTTTATTAGGGCATTAATTATTCATTTTAATTTGTCTTGGATGATAGTTATGAAGCATGCCAGGTTCCAATCTGGGTAGATTTGCTAAAGACGGGTGAACAAAAATATGATCATTACTATCTCTACAAATAAGGGATATTTTTTATTAGGAATATAAAATATTTTCAAATAGATGCAAAGGTTACGGACGGAGCTTCGTTTAAATTGCAAATCGATGCAGATTTCACTACGGAATTCTAATGAACTGAGAAGCTGGTTCTTTTTCAGCACGGAAAAAAATAGGAACCTTCCAATATTATAAGTTTCTTCAAGCTTATGTAAATGTTATGAAAATGACGATACCTCTTAGTTGAACTCACTGAACGAAGCTGGGGTGCCCCGCAGGTTGCGTGCCCAGTAGGCAAACTGTTCGCTGCTGACAAAGCTGCGGTTATGCTCACAAAGTTAGAATGTTCACAGTTTGCTAGTTTTGCGCTCACTATATACAAAAAGCAGCGATACGCGACTAGTAACGGACGAACTGTTGCTCTACTGGGAGGAGTGCTATTATCTGCACTGATAACATCACAAAGGTCTCAATTATTTTTTCTCACAGTCATCTGACTGTGTTTTTTATTAAGTGTGTTCATCAATATAACGTAATGTTATGCATTTCCTTGCCTACCTCAACTAAAACCGGATTCCATTACAAAATCATTTCACCTTCATTAAGTTTATGTTAAAAGTTTTCCTCTGTCCTTTTAAGTTAAAGTATTTAACTGATTTCCTTGGCTCGGCCTTGCCCTTAGCCGACTTACACAGTAAAAAGCTGCTCAAGTATTAATCATTCGAGTGTGTCATAAACTGTTTAACACTTACTAGAGGTAAAGTAGGTAATTTTTCTAGTAACTTTCATAATTATTTGCACACATGCATGGCATATGCTCACGACTGTAATCATCGAAGGGTTAGAAGGTCAAATAAGTGACTCAACATAATATAACTTTAATTTGACAGAGGTGGTACACTAGATACAAAGTTAGTACAGTGCTCCAAAATTGATAATGCGCATAGAAATCTTTGACAGATTGGTTGTTTTCGATTATGTGACACATGATATTGACTCCTATTTGTTTCGAACAAGGTGCAAAATGAAAGTGTTGTTTTTAAGGCTCTTACGATTTAATGATTCTGGTGTGAAGATCTGCATGTGCATTATTAATTTTGGACAAGTGTACTCGTATATAAAATTCTACCTGAGAATTCTTACTGAAGGAAACCACAAAATCTGGGCTCTACTTTAGAAGTAATGATCACTTAAATGCACATAGACACAATGCTGAGTAGTTGTAACGTTTCATTAAGGTATTCAATTGGGCCCTATTTCAAAACGCCTGCTAAGACTCTCGGATGCGGTAAATTCGAATGCGGTTGTTTGGTATAATTAAGGTTACCGAAGCAAAACTTTTCCCATCCATGCAAATAGATACCCAAACAAATTAGATAACTTTAATCAAATTTGCCCTAAGTCTGACCCTTGCGCATTCCTCACGTAATGTTTGGTAACTAACTACTAACCACATCGGTATTTTCGAGAGCTTTTTGTCTCAACAGTTCTATTCCAGTTTAAGAACTACTTGCTTTTTACCGAGCTTGGATTTGCCTCAAAGGTATTATGTATATCTACTAATTACGTACGTTTACCTACCACTGTTCTATTGCAACTTCGCTTACAGTCCATCGGTATCCGCTTGGCTCCCCTCAGGGCAGGAATTGGGTCATAGAGTCCTTATATTAATGATAGCTAGTCCATTAATAATTATTACTCATTCGTATGTTTTGGTCAGTGTTGATAATTTTCTCTCTCGAATCGCTTCGTTGCGGATGCGGTCCTTCAATAGCGGACGAAGTTTGTGGTCTAACTGAGAGTTTCCACTCTCCGGCCCGCTGGCTCCGGGTAGGATTAGTAGGATACTATTAAGTATATAAAGAGGAGTTTTTTTTTCTTTAGAGTCGCGATGACCAAAACTGACGAAGTTTATCGCCGTGACTCTAAAGAAATATAATTGTGTCTTCAGGTTTAAGTTACATAGGAGGAGGGTCCATAACATCCATATCAAGATCAGTACGGGGTAATGGATGCACGTCATACTTATTACTTACACAAATGCAACCATGTTGGTTTTGGTTGAACGGAGGCATAACATTCTCTTTACTTTGATATTACACCACACATTATGCAACCTAAAATACTGCAGCCTTAGCAATTGTACCTTCAATTGCGTGCCTTAAAAGCCGTGTCATAAATGCCAAAGTTGAATGAACCGACCAAATATAGCACAGAATCAATAAATATAAACTCTACATCAAACCTATTTCTTCACTCTCAATTTCGTTGCGTTCACCAGACTCGACTGCTTTGTACAAATAAAAGCAAAAGTTTGTTGGTTTTGTAACACAGATTTTATTGCTGTGTAGTTTAAATCTGCTATATAATGGTCAGAAAACATTGAAACATTTTTTATATTTGTGTTTTAATATTAATTTATTGTGTTTTCAAAACTACTTAATACTTACTGATGAAAACCAATTATCACATCACATTCTCTTAAATATTTAGGTTTAAAAACTAACATTTATCATTATCACATATTAAAAACTATACGCTAAGATAAATTTAATATACAGTAGCGAGCAATGAAAAAGTTCCTGTGACATACAACACTGCTTAATAAAAGGCCGTCTGCAATATTGAAGTAAATACCTACATTTAACAGCGCATAGAATATTACCAAGTAAAAACGTAAATATGGTAAGTATTCAAATTTTCATAATTCAATCATATCAACAGTTAAGAACCTCCTCCTTTTTCGAAGTCCGTTAAAAAAATTAGGGGTTTTGCTGTCGGCATTTTGTAAGTGGGACTTTTTCATTGCTCCGAAGTGAATTTAACCTTTTCACACGGGGCTACCTGACGTGCCATTTCACTTATTACACAGAAGCAATCCACTCTACAGATGGCTCTCCGAATAGCTCCGTGCAAACTATTTCAAGGACGGATTTACGGAAGTACCTAAGTCAAGCTTTTAGCAATATTCGTAGATTTGAACATTGTATGCCTATATCAGACAAGTTTAACTTATGTACTCCATTTTTCATTAATTTAGTACTTATTCAATAGTAATTTACGTGACTTGACCAAAAATGGCTACACATTATAGTCAAATTTGCAATAAGTTACTCGCGGATCTTACAAAATAAACGCAATTACGTCAATAATCTACAATCGGTCGTAAAACAAAGTTTTAAACATAATTCTTTTAACTATATTTATTAATATCAACCACCCTGAACAAAGACCTCTAAATTTTCAAATTTTAAGCATAAAATAAAGGCGGGATTGAGGTTTTACAACAGTACCTAACCGCGCTAGTTTTTTGCGGTACCTAAGTATCAGTTTTGTCTTTCAGACTTTGCTTAAACTCTACTAAACAGTTTTACTGCTAGCCGAATTTTATTACTCCATATTTATAAAAGTACATTATTATCTATCAAATAAATACAAGATACCTAACTACATATTTCTAAACTATTATGATGAAATAAGTGGAGTTGAGATGATATATAAATTTATACGGCGTGTCCAAAATATATGAATAAGTTTTAATAACATTGATATTGAGTAAGTACCTACTTTTACTATTAAGTAGTTAATAATAAGTCAGTCAGTGAATACGATTCAATAAAATACTAATTATGGTAGGTACCAAAGCAATAGCTTTTGAATCTAAGCTCAGCAATCCAATTAAAAACTATGTTATAGGATATTTTAATTGCATGAAGCTATGTCATTTGTTATTCAAATAGCTAAGTTATTTACGATCTTGGAATTATTACATAGTTATTTAAAATAGCTCAGTTCTCGAAAACGCATAAAATTATGCATATAAGTCAACTTATTCATAGATATGTCCCCATGTCTGGATATAATTGAATTAGATATGAAACATAATTTATTTTATAATATATTATATTCGACTAGCTTTTGCCCCAGAGTTCACTCGACGATCTGAACATTACAATATTGGTTTGAGCTGTGGAATTAATGAGTCGCCTTTTGTTTATAACAACTTTTTGATAAAATTGAGACACGAGTAAAAACTTAGATAGGTAGGGTAACGTAACGTACCTTGGGACGCTTGTACCTCGGGACATTGATTGTATTTTAAAAACCGGCTAAATAAACACATTAAAATTCTACCCTAGGCATAGTATTTTACTCGCTTGGCAAAACTAGTGAGTCTCGTGATCATACCAGCATCAAGTGTGTGGTGAAGACAATATGAAGTTTTTTGGAGTCAAAAGTAGCTTTTGTATAGTTTTTTGTGTTGCTTTATCTCATTGAGGCATGCTCAAAATAAAGACATGGATGTCAAGTATAACTTTTCAGTTATTTAATTTTATGACATGGCAATTATCTGAAAGATTCCTATTAATTAAAAATAAAGATATTTAAATTTTGGTTAAATATTGCTTTTTTGTACCTTGGGACACGATTAAATTTGTACCTTGGGACACTGTTTCCTATGAATTTGTACTATGGAAAATGCAAACATCAAAATAACGCCTTATATCTCTGTTCTTATTAGTGCCAGAGTGAAACTAGACAGATGAGAGATGCAGTAAATCAATAAGAACAGAGATATAAGACGTTATTTAGAAGTTTGCATTTTCCATAGTACAAAGCTATAGGAAACAGTGTCCCAAGGTACAAACGTGTAACGTACCTTGGGTCGAAACAAGCATTTTTACTTTTATCTTAATTTAATAAAATCTGGCCACACTAAAGCTTTAGCACAAATACTAGTGATAATAGATTATATATCCTACCGAATAAAGAAAATTTCACATGAATATCTTAGTTGTACGCTGCGATAGCCTCATTCAAAGTTGGGGTAGTCGAAAATGTCCCTAGGTACGTTACGTTACCCTACATGTGCATTATTATTACGATGCAACATGTTATTATCTACAACTCTGTTATGTACTACCAGCATATAGAAATCACGCCCGTAATCAGAACATAATTGTAATCACAGATAATTTGTACAGTTCTAAATAAAACTAGTACCTATCCTACCATGTTTTTTGACCGAGAATATAATTTTAAAAAATACAAAAAGTAAGTATTCTATTAAAGTAAGTAAAGTAAGTAAGTGTGTAAACGGCGCTGCCCAAACAATTTTTTTCAAACCCGCGCGCATCGTTCCAAATTCAATTCCACAGGACCACTTTTCCATCACAAGCTGCCAGTGCTATTGCCGCTGAGCTCCGCCAGCGCGGGTTCGCCGAACCGGTCCACGATGCCCCTGATAGACACGTAGGAGCCGGCGAACAGCGCGGTCAGCGACAGCACGCCAACCAAGATGTTCTTCCACAGGATCCAGTGGAAGCGGCCGAGCCCGCGCTCCCAGCGGTGCACGGAGTCCACCACGGCCGGCGTCAGCAGCCCCAGCGTGGACAGGAAGATGGCGCCGCACAGGCTGATGAACAGCTCCAGGTCAGGGAACGCCGCCGCCAGCGCCACTGCCAAAATACATACATATTTTTAACCCCTAAATCGTATAATAGTCACAGCACACAATAAACGTAACGTAAACGGATCGCCTCCGACCGATCCGTTTACGTTACGTTTATGTGCGATATGATCTTAAAGGTACTGAGAATTCTGTGTAAACGTGTGTCTGCCAGCAGTAATTTTTTGTTTGTTTAAGAGGTGAGTTAAGCTCAGCAGTGTGAATAAATGACATTGAAATACATTCGATCAGGCTGCGAATCCGCTTCGGAGCTTTGTGGCGAGCTTTGTATATTGCCGTGCCGTGCGGATTTATGTTCCCCGCGCGCTGGACAATGCCACAAGTTTTTGCCCAATTACAGTCTCTATCTACGTATACATGTATTGTCATTCAGTGGACTATGATTAATATGATGATGATGATTGTACTCGCTCGTGCCGGTATGAAACGCACCTGAGCCAACGACGGCCGCGGTCCGGATGGAGACCTGCGTGATGTTGTGGTACCGCGCGGAGACCTTGTCTCCGAGCTGCCTCCAGATCATCTCCATGGGCACGTAGAACTGCAGCGTGTACGTGAAGAGGATCGCCACCGCCATCAGGATCTTAGCGGCTTGTGCGGGACTGCCAAAGGAAGGTGTTATGATTAAAACTAAAACAATTACTATACCTATAATAAAACTACATAAGTACTAACAATAAACATTTTTCATAAGTATTTTTATTAATAGGATCTTTAAATTAAAAGACGTGTGGGCAGAAGGAGATAGTCGTGGCTCCGCAATATAAGAGAATGGACGGGAGTGGCCAGCGTGGAACAGCTGATGCGCTTGGCGAAGAATAGAGAGGAGTATGCAGAGCTGACCGCCAACCTCCAGTAGTGGAGAGGCACTAGAAGAAGAAAAAGAAAAAAATAAAATACTTCTATAACAAACGAAACAAAAATAACGCGATGTACTCGTTTGCTGTCTGTACTATGTTTCTGTGACGAAATTTATAAAATAATAATACAGCATCAATACAGTTATAAATTTCCCAAACAACTCCTTTTGAAGCGTCGGCCAAAAAGTTGGATAACGAAAATATATAATGGTCTACCCGTAAACCGATACTGGAATAACGCCAGAATAAAAAAGTTATACAATATACAGCCTTTAATTTATTATAATCTGTTTATTTAACCGCTGCTATCGTTTTTTTTTATCGGCAATCCCTTAGATAAGCTTCGCTTTATTGAGCTCAATTTGTTTGATCAATTGTTTGTTTTATAGAAAAGTTCCTGTAGGTACAAAATACATTGTTATAGAAAACCTTTCTGCAAGACTGCGAGTTCGCATTTCGTGGGTTCAAATGGCTAAAAAATCTGAGCAATCAAAACATTTATTTCGCCAGCTGAACGGTAAAATCTATTCCAAATTCAACAATTCAAACCGATTGCGACGGCCCATTAACAATCACGAATGCTCGTAGATATTTCTCGCATCAGGGATTTATTTCCACAAATATATTTAATCACTAAAAAGTCAATCTAACTGCTCTCTTGCGGCTTGTTGGGAAGATTAAAACACGTTTTTCATTACCATAAAAACGGCGATGACTATGCTCGACATAAACGATTAGTAGTATTGTATTTATTTTTTAGATAGTACTTTATTGTAGATGCATTTTTAGTTGATTTTATTTATTAGTTACACGAACTGACAAGTAAAACTCATAAAGCTCTAAAGAATAATAATTTCATTGTCCGATGAAATTTTCAAATTTAATATCAGCATAAAAGTAATGTTTTTGCAATAAAAATGCACATGCAACGAAATTTTGCGCGGATCTTTCAAGTACCGTAAATAAACAATTATTTGTGAGAATTCAGGTGAATGACATTTTTCTCAAGCCTACTCTTGAACTTGAACCAATACCCACCAGAGTGTCCAAAACCGAGCGATACAGGAGTTTATAACTTAGTTTACAGACTCGCTTTGTACAGGTTGTTCCTGAAAAGGGTTCATAAAGTTTCTACACCTATTTCGTTCGCAACGAGTTCTAAAACCCCTTTTAGCTTACATTACACTTTTTGCTCTGTTTTTTGTTGCTCCTCCTTCCTGATTCGATTATTGGGAATTACCGACACGAGCTAGTGCAGAGTGCGAGGTCAAGTTCTAACTTTACGGAATCTATTTTTGTAATTTCGCTCGTGTATTACATAAGCACTCGTGTTAACTAACATTTCCAAATTTATACTAAATTTTGAAGTTACTAATTGGTTTTTAAAGTATTCTCGTACGAGTTTTTATTACTTTGTGAGCGGCCCTCAGGCGGGTTTGTTGACTCCGGGCCCTTATATGCCGAAAATATGCAATCGATTTTACCATTAAAGTTGTTTACACATGGCTGTGTACTTATCTGTTGCGTGAGTAATAAAATAAAGTTTAAAGGTGGCTTTCTTTTCTGCAACATTTTAGGTTTACTTTTATTGATACTAAAAATAAAGTGCTATCAATCAACAAATTGAGTACTTCTACTACACTATTTAACACTGCACACACTAATCTAACTAAGCACTGGACCCCGAATTTCGGTCCCCGGATATTCTGCCACACACGTGTCATGACTTTTAATTACTCTACATATAATTTTTTTTTTTTTTTTTTAAGTAGCCTGATTGGTGTCCCACTGCTGTGCAAAGGCCTCCTTATAAATTGACCACCGGTCCCGATCCTGTGCCTCCTTCGGCCATTGAGGTAAAAACTTGTCGAGGTCGTCCCGCCATCTCCGTCTGGGTCTTCCGCGACGCCGACGTCCATCACTGGGCACCCACTCGGTGACAACTCTAGCCCACCGGTCCGGGTGCATGCGACAGACGTGGCCTGCCCAGGCCCACTTCAGCTTCGCAGTCTGTGCGCCCACGTCAGTTATACGAGTCGAGGAGCGTAGCGTGGTGTTCCGGATTCGGTCAATCCTGCGTACACCAAGTATAGTACGCTCCATCGCTCTTTGGCAAACCTTGAGTTTGGACTTCTGATGTTCGGTCAGAGACCAAGTCTGTGCGCCGTACATATAATATACCCGATAAAAATATGTTATATCACACATATTGTACCCAAAGAAACCGATCAAGAGAGATGACAATAGTGACGGCTAAATTGAAAACCAAGTGCACTGATTCACGTAAATAAATGAAAACGACATCCGAGCCACTACGCAGCTATTGCGCCTATGGCTTTTAGGTGTCCCATCCGAGATGGCGATGAAACAAAAAATATCCTTGTTATGTTAGCTAAGTAGGTTATTCTCTATGAAATTCATCGATAGCTCAATAGGAAATTCCAAAATAAGAAATTAATAAATATAAGTCGCAATTTGATATACCTGGACATTGATCGCTTCTTCGTTCTAACAGAATTTCCTAGTCCTAATACCTAGTCGTTTCCAGTTGTAATTCAGCCTTGTAGTGTGTCGCCTTAATCGACCACAAAAACGGCGGTCGCCGGGATATCGTTAAAGTTTTGCTACGTGAATCAAGGCACTTAGTCTATTTAGTTTTGTAGAAAGCCCCATTGTCTAGGATAGATTCGATCTTGGATTCGAACCCAAAGAAAATACAAAAGATAGAAAATACATTTACTGTAGACAAATTTCAGAGCCTACAATAAAAGAAAAGCTTTCAGAATCACAGAGAATCCGGACCATCCATTCACGATTAATGGAAATGAACCGAAAGTAGATGGAGATACTTAAGTCTTCACTGAGATACTACAACGTATACAGGCTGTTAAAAAATGTTTAGTAAGAGAGAAGAGGTGACTCAAGAAATTGATGAAACAATTTTAATGTATGACTTTTGACG
Organism: Plutella xylostella; assembly: GCF_932276165.1. Taxonomy (NCBI): domain Eukaryota; kingdom Metazoa; phylum Arthropoda; class Insecta; order Lepidoptera; family Plutellidae; genus Plutella; species Plutella xylostella. The sequence continues at coordinate 171,741 of NC_063993.1, read as the reverse complement.
ATTCTCAAAAAAGTCTCGATAACTTTGGGAGCGAACTTTGTGAACGCTCCTTGGGAGAGCAGTGGATGATTATTGGCTGATGATGATGATAAAAACTTTGTTGGTCACGCGCTTTTTTTCAACTTTTTTTGTGCAGAAGGACCCCTGATTCACCCCCTTTCGGGTTACTACACCCACCTCTTTTCCACCTTATAATCATGGTTCCTATAGCACTTACATCTCGTCCTGCGGCAGGTTGAGCGTGACGCTGCCGCGCACGTCGTCGCCGTACTTGATGTAGCCGAAGAACCCGACCAGCCCGTACAGCGAGATCACGATGGTCATGGCCACGTTGAGCACGCCGGGGCAGCCCAGGAAGTGCTGCGGCTTGGCCATCTCGTTCTCCACCGGCATCACCACGCCGATGCCCTCCATCGCGAAGATCACCGTGCTGGGGACAAGAGAGATTGGTTAGAAGCTGGGTAGTTTGTGGCACCCTTCTTCTTAGCGTGTCGGTGGTAAAGACTAGTCCAGTGAAATGATTAGCCAGTGAGATAAGATGTCAGTCGTCTGCCCAAAGTGCACCGGACGTAACATGTATAAAGTACCGTTGATGAGCCATCCATGACATGCACATCACAGTCAAGTATCTAGAGGTGATCCCTGTAAGTAATACTCACCTAATAAACAGCGGCCACTGCGTCACGCTGGCCACCATCTCCCGGTCGGCGGGGCTGGGCAGGTCCGTGAACAGGTAGTACATGGTGATGGCGAAGCAGACCACCAGCAGCGCGTTGGCGGCCGCCGAGAACGGCACCAGGTACTTGAGGTTGCGGATCTGGCAGATCAGCACTAGAGGCACGAGGGTGAGCGCGCAGTACACCTCCACCGTCAGCTTGTACTCGGGGATGTACTCGTCTAACACCTGGGAACGAGAAGAGTGTTACTATCATAATAAATGTAAAGAAAAAACAGAAAAGTCTGGATATTTTAAAACTAAACTTGGCTTGTACTAGTCTGACACCCTGCATTAACACATACTATAATTATTTTAAGGCGAAGCGAAACTCGTAAGAAAAGCTAGTACTTAATGGTTATAAAGGGTGGAATTTTACCAACTTCCCGTACTTCTGAGCAACTTTCATTATGGGACCATCTCGCAAAGGAAGAAATCGCGAAAGAAAACTTAGATAGTCCATAGTAACATGATAGGTACTCCTATACTCTACCAAAATGTGCCTATTCGTGTACTCCCCACACTATTGAGCACAATTTATGAGAATAGAGCAACAAAGTTTCCAGAATCTATGCGTTTATGAATGAAAGATATATTTAGATAAAGTTATTTCTTCCCCGACCTGTCCGAACACAGCGACCCTCTTCACTCTATGAAACAGGGAAAATCCGGAAACATCGCACTCAGCAATAAAAAAATATGATAAACTACTATTTCAGTTTCGTTTCAGCTGATTTATATTTATTATATTTTGTCAATTTCCTGTTTGTACTTCTTTTTGACACGTTATATATACTTATTTTCTTTTATGAAAATATCTTTATCATGTTTTTATCGTCAGAAATAGTAGCATAAACGTTTATAGAGTTTGTTATATCAGCTTAAAATTTTACGGGTAAACGGAAAGTCACGAGGGTGAAAAGTGGGTACACCTCTGACTATCTCGTAGAGAAAAAAGAATATATACAGAGAGGTGCAAGAGCGGTAAGTACACTCACGGGCAATAAAATAGTTCCACTCACAAAAAGTCGTCACCAAACGATACCAATTTTTTCCAACATTTAATTTTTTTTTAAATATTATTGTTTTTAGTTGGTAATACCCTGATGTTCTATTAAATATACTTCAATGTTGGAAAAGGCGTCATAAAGCTAGCCTTTTCCGTTTAGGAGTAATTTTGAGTTTTTCTCAGTGGAACCTTTTCATTGCCCGTTAGTGTATAAGTGTGTAAGCGGAAGGGAAGTGACTCAGTCTATCATTCTGTACTACTTCATGTTCTAGGATTTTGGAAAATTCGAAAACTAAGTTATATACTGCTCCTCCATACTAACTCGTCACTCGTCACGTAACTTTTTAGTTATTTATCCTAACTATCCTAATCCTAACTAATATTATAAATGCGAAAGTAACTGTGTCTGTCTGTCTGTCTGTCTGTCTGTTACTCTTTCACGCCAAAACTACTGAACGGATTTGAATGAAATTTGGTATACATACGGTTTAGACCCTGGGAAAGATCATAGCCTACTTTTTATCCCGGAATTCCCACGGGAAAACTTTTTAAGGCGAGGCGAAGCGCGCGGGAACAGCTAGTAGTGAATATATTTCATATTTTAAAAAGTTATATAACGGTGAGTTGAATCAATCTTTTTCGGCTTAAGGGTCTGCAATAGGGAATCGAGGGTTGGCATTGTCATAGAATTATGTAGTAAATGATGCTCTACAGCCTTGAAAAAAATCACACAGGTTGTTGAAGAGTCTAGCTAGGTGCTGAATCATTCGAATTTAAGTAAATGATTATGGATAACTGTAAATTAATTTCAGAATATCAAGAAAAACCAGTCAATCACACTCCCGTATTGTAACAACTGTGTCGTAATTATTAAGAATTTTCATATGATTTTTATCATATTATAAAGTTAAAGGCTTGGACTAGGCGCTAAATACCTTGTTTTTTAATAAACACACATTTATTTTGTGTAAATTAATCCCAAACTTGAGCAATTTTTTTCCCTCAAATCTTCATACAAATATCTATGGCGGCTTTCTGTGTTATAAAATCATAAACACAAGTGACGTTTGACTCAGTTGGCCGCTGGCCTCCAAAGAAGGGTCACGTCGGTTTAGGCAGCACTGACAGCTCGCGATCTTATCGTGTACAGATACAAAATCACTGCACATTGGTTGTCATTGCACTTTTTCAACTTTTATGACACCAACATAATTTGATTTGAAATTGAGGAAGCATAATTCTTCCAGTATATTCAATACATTAAATTAAATTAGATAGTGTGCAATATTCTCGTGATATTACAGTCTCGTAAAGGTCTGATGAGGAGCAGGAATATAGCGAATGGATCTAAGTGATGACAATACGCACGAACATTAGGTTAGGGATCAAAAATACAGTCTCTTGGTGCTGGTTGAGGTATGGTCTCGTGAGGATCTGATGAGGGCAGTAACACGGTGGTGGCTCAATTTTATTTCAAAGATGTTAATAGCTAAAAGCATCGAGTTTGGGCTATTAAGTATGTTTTTCAGAGAGAGAGAAAGAGATTTTGTTTTTCCTCTGGATGTGTTAGGTTTACTGGGTTTACTAAGTTCATTCTGTTAATGGCATCAAGTTGTTATGTGTTCATAAGTAATAATTATTTATTAACAAAATGCTGTTGATTTTCCACGAAAATGTAAAAATAAAAATAAAATAAATAAAAATAAATTCGTAACGTAAAATCGTCAATGACGGAATTTCTTCTATAGACAGTAGCCACAAAAAAAAACAAACGATAGATGGCGTGATTTGAAGATAAAGATACATTTTTTCGACACATAGACAGCAACAACAAAAAAATAGATGCATTTTTCCTGAAATAAAAATGACATATTATGTATCTAGCCTATCTGAAACCTAGTTAAACATTGTGAGATAAGGCGTTTCGACTTTCTCCGTGTTCGGCATCATAAGGGTCACAGTGACAGTTAAATAAAGTCCATTTTTCTCTCCACCTTTAATTTTCAAGGTGCGGGTGCCTATATAAAAAGAGTGAGTCGCCCGCGCGCCTCAGTTGTAATATCACCATGCAGAAATGACTAGGTTTCAGATAGGCTAGATACATAATATGTCATTTTTATTTCAGGAAAAATGCGTCTATTATGTAGTCTGAGCCTATCTGAAACCTAGTTAAACATTGTGAGATGTGTTTATTATCGCATGGTGGAGGGAAAACCAACTGTGACCCATAAGCTACTGATGAGTATATCAGTAGATAAATATTTGAATCTATAAATTTATAATGCATAGATTTCTAGGTAATAGATATACTAAAAAGAAAGGTATAAGTATACTTAAGACTTAAGTACTTCCTTATTATTCCTGACTTGTCAGAAAGTTATGGAAGGTATGTACCTATACCTACATATATGTAGGTATTTATACATATGGATACACACAGTGCCTCTTCGAAAGCAATACTTATAAGTAATTATTGATCAAAATCTTGTTATTGTCAAGTCAAGCTGTAAAATGTAGAATATCGATCCAGGCCGCTGGGGCTCAGGTCAGCACATGCTGACTAGGGTATGTAATTCTGGACTGACTTCAGAAATGCAGCAGCCGACCCTGGAGCCTCGAGGACCTGCTCAGTCAGCACTGTACGACGACACGGCCTGCAACACCTGGCGCGGCATCTAGTCCTTGGAACGAGGAGTGGTGCTTGAAGGGAAGATAATTTTACTAAATATCTCAGCCTCATCAGCTACTGGAAAAGATTAGATGAAGGCTGTGACACTGGCGGATAACTAAGTATTCAGTTTTTCAAAACATGATGCAGGTCACTATATTCATATTCTAGATTGACAAGTAACACACAGTCTAATTTTGTATTCTAACTAACTCGGCGGTTAACGAGTTCCAGTGCAGTCCTACTAGGAAGGAAAGTTATTTTATAAGCCTTTGCACCGATTTTGTGGGCTACTATCATTCTGTATCATCATGTGTGAATATTATGAGCTCTGGCAGCATTCCTTGGTAGATGACATCAATTAATAAAGATTGATTAACACAACAATAACAATTATAATACTTGATAAATGAAACCCGGCTAACATGTCTTAACTGGGTAAGTAAATGATCAGTCATGCCACCAGGATAAGTAAAATGTTCAGTACTTCATATGAAAAACATTAACAAGGTCACCTTTAGGTATGTTCGTCAACACTACGGGCAGGTCTCGGCCAAAACCTTAAGGCTTCGCCTTGTTGCAACTTCAAAGGTACGTAGGTAGGTACCTACTTACATTGTTGTAGGTTCGATTTTGAAACCATTAAGTCAACCTAGATAAAACAAAATAAAATAGCTCGATTAAATAAAGATGGTACGTAAAGATGTTAGTTGTACCTGATCAGACCTGATGCAACGACAGCCAACATAGACTCTCTAATCTGTGGAAGCAACGATCATGGTGGCGGGAACATGGACAGTTGGACGAGCCACCTCGAGCCTGACTTATCAATCAGAACTGACAGTTCGCCAACAGCAGATAGCTTGCGGCTATCTATAGGTAAACTTAGGTAGTTAGCTATACCCAAGAAAAAGTCCTTGGACATCGATATGACAGTGGAACGGCGAATAACTGTGACATTCTTTACTTGTTGTTGTTGTTGTCCAGCTAAGGAAGGTTACCTACTTCAGCGACCTGGTATTGCATTCTGAAAGAACTGCGAAGAGTTAATATTATGACTAATAATTATTACTTATTTAGAAAGTTTTCAGCAAACTCTAATAAATCAAGCAGCTACCACGTCACCGCTGCCCGGTTATAACTCTGTACTAGCTTAGTAGATATATATACCAGTTCTAGCATTCAGCTAGAGGCCAGAGAGCTCCTAAATGAGATGCGAGTACGAGCATGACACAAGTAATTTTTTACTTGGTAACTAGTTACATAACTAACTGAAAGATCCATAAAACAGTTGAGGATTACTCAAAATGGAATTGTGAAAACGGCACGTCTTCATCTTAACCAGTCAGTCTAAGTAGTTTCAGCAGATACAGTGTTGAAAAATAGTTATGAAACGTTTGCGCCAGAATCGAATTAAAAATACATTTTCATTAGAGAAGCCGTTTAGGCATGAATAGGTACTTTCACACTTTGGATTGTGCTCCAAATGATGACCTTCGAAATTCATAGAAATTTAATGACGACTGCCATTGTTTATTATCTAGCCCCGTACATTGAGTAGGGCTGCGGCTACACGTGATGTGATACACAGTACACAGTAGGTATATGCATGTTCCCAGAATAGTGGAAGTTATAATTTTACCAAAAGGTAGTCGTCTCGTGCAAGAGCACCGTTACTCGATTTATTCGATACACAACTAGTAGACAGCTGCTGCGTAGGAGGTTCACGCATTTTTCAACAAAGAGCTCGGATACACACTCACAATCCACTGGGACATAACGAAGACAGCTAATATGGTGCCACTCAGAAACCGCGATGACACTCCGATCATGATCACCCGACAGTAGGATCATAATAAATTCGGTAACTTGTGAAGCGGTATGGTATAGCAACAGCGACTTCCACGAAATCAGGAATTAGCTCAGTGCTTTTAGGTTGAACACTCGCCGGTGGGATTCACTTTGCTCACAGCCGAGAAAAGAAAAGACTCAAAGCTGGAATCTGCCGATGTGTCATGACACTTAAGATAGTGTCTGGGGGGTCACTTTATATCACGAAAAACGAACTTTCAGTGCACTGCGGCGCGAGCCGCTCTATCTGTTTGTATGTATTAAACGTGCCGATTGCACGACAGCTCTCGTTCGTTCGTTTCTCATCAGAGATCATATAGAGTAACGCTCCTGTACTTACCGTGCGTCACCATTCCCATGAGCAGTCCAATGATCTTTAGGCAGTTTAGAACAAAAGCTGCATTAGACAGTTTCTTCAGCAGAGACATCGAAATAAAATAAAAAAAAAAATAAAAAAATATTATTGCACAACTATCCCCAGGAGCAGTCTAGGTCACTCAGAAGAAAGCTGCTTTAATAGAATACCCTACCTCAGCGGAGGCATAAAATTGAAGTGCTATAACACTTTTAGAAGCGGTGCACGTTACCCGATTTGTCGTCATCCATGCCGATGCGGCTACGGCGACTGCAGGTGGTTACTCAGGCTTCGTTGGTGTGCCCTTGTATGGCTAACATGACCAACCTTGGCAGTAAACGTTCGTCTGCATATGCCAAAATCACTGATGAATAGCGCACGTTACTCGATACCTTCTAAATAAGTCACTCATAATGATGGCTGATGATGATGATGATGACCGTGCTAGCAATAGTGCAGGCGGTTCTGCTGAGCATAAAATCTCTTCCCAGACAGGGGGCGTTTGGATCTGGCAACCAGAACAGGAGTGCCAGGTGTGCGCAGCGATGCAGGTGGGACAACACAGCCGCCAGGGCAGGAGTACATGGCTGGGTCTATGCAGCGATGCAGGTAGTACAAACCGGTGGCCAGGGCCAGGACCGGGTGTACGCTGCGATGCAGGTGGCACAAAACGGTGGCCAGGGCCAGGACCGGGTGTACAGCCGCCAGGGCAGGAGTGCATGGCTGGGTCTATGCAGCGATGCAGGTACCACAAACCGGTGGCCAGGGCCAGGACCGGGTGTACGCTGCGATGTAGGTGGCACGAGACGGCGGCCAGCGCAGGAGCACAGGGCCGGGTGTATGCTGCGATGCAGGTGGCACGAACCGGTGGCCAGGGCAGGAGCGCAGGGCCGGGTGTACGCTGCGATGCAGGTGCCACGAGCCAGCGCAGGAGCACAGGCCCGGGTGCAGGTTACACGAAACTTCAATTTCACCGAATCGGCCTGCCTACCCTCAGCGGGTAGGTACCGGCGGATCAAATTACTCGCCGCACATGCCACAATGTCCCAACATACTGAAACTCGGAGCCACGTTCTTCCTGTAAAAAATCCTATGACGGTCCTGGAAAGCTCCTGTTTGTAAAGCCTTACATAAGCTATAATCAAGTGCATTATTGTAATAGCAAAGTTTTTATCAACTGTTTTCTAAAAATATTAGAAATTGAGGGTAGAAAAATATATTTTTATAATTTTTTCCTGTATAAAATTAACATATGCTTTACTTAAAGCGGTCATTCATGTAAGTATCTAGCTCAAGCGCCACTAGTAGGACCGGAATATGTGATCAATCATCACCATGACTATTGAATCGGACCCTACTGCGTGGGATAAAAACCCCAAGCGCCGGAGCATTATGACCAGTGGCTGAGCTTTTAAAAGCAGTAAATAATAGCATTTTACTCACGGCTTATCAACTCAAACCTTCGTTGCGAAATCCTCAGCAATGGCTGCAGCAGCCATTGCTACAGCTCCCGGCAGCGAAGACTCCGCAAATTCAATATTATATTTTTCCCCGTCGGAGCGAAGCCGACGAGAACCGTGGCTACATTGAGCCATTTTGCCGAAGTGTTCACTTCAAAAATCAAAAACCAACTGAGGCGCGCGGGCGACTCACTCTTTTTATATAGGCACCCGCACCTTGCAAATTAAAGGTGGAGAGAAAAATGGACTTTATTTAACTGTCACTGTGACCCTTATGATGCCGAACACGGAGAAAGTCGAAACGCCATATCTCACAATGTTTAACTAGGTTTCAGATAGGCTCAGACTACATAATACAGATTTAAAGAAAAGAAACACATACTTATATAAAACAACAAAGAAAAAAAAGGATACACATCAAAATAACTGGAAAAAATATAAGCCCCAATTTACTTGTGTGGGACAGGGAGTGCCATAATATTTTTTATGGGGTACTCCCCATCTATGCGAAATATAAGCTTGATATCTTTACCCGTTTCTGAGAAAAAGGGCGGTGACAGACAGTCAGTCAGACAGACGGACAACAAAGAGATCCTATAACGGTTGCTTTTTTTCTTTTGACGTTCGAAACCCTAAAATTAAGTAAAAATATTATGCTGCCAAAAAATGTACTTACAGGTATTGAAAAAGCGGTATATAAACAAATTATACCAGCAGAGGGTTCACCATTTAGCTGAATGTTACTTAGAAAACGGCCTTGAGTGGCGGTCAAGTTGGTCCCCGCCTGCGATACTTTCCATTAACATTGGGACTCGTTTTCATGTTTTTAGCGTACAGTCAGGTTTTTAGTTTTTTAACCGACTTCAAAAAAAGGAGGAGGTTCTCAATTCGTCGGGATCTTTTTTTTTATCTTTTTTTTATGTATGTTCACCGATTACTCTGCCGTTTATGAACCGATTTTGAAAATTCTTTTTTTGTTGTATTGCATTGAGCTTCCAGGTGGTCCCAATTTTTTTTCAGAATTTTAGTTCACCCCCAAGGGTGGGTAAAGGGGTAAAAACAGGGTATGAATTTCCATTTTGGGCACATATTAAGCGATTCTAATGAAATTAAGAACGTAAATATAGTTCTTATAACAAAAAAATATGATGGTGACCTTGAGCTGATCTGATGATGGAAACGGAAGGCAGTCAAGGGAACTCCTCAACGGTATATAGCAACTACCTCGTGTTTAGGCTTGAATGATTCGTATTGATTAGTAGGACTTTTTGGAATCATTTGCATCTTACTTTTGATTAAAAATTATTGCAAATAAACTAAAAACTATAAAATAAAATAATAATTAAAAAAATTAAAAAACCGACTTCAAAAAACCACTAAAATGTAAGAAATAATTTAAGGTTTACACAAATTATATGTGACAGTACAAATATACCTAAGCAGGAACTGTTCTTTTTTGAAGTTGGTGCCATATTTCTTCAGATTACTTTGTCACCGCACCAACATCAAAAAAGAACAGTTCCTGCTTAGGTATATTTGTTGTACAGAGCGGTATGCAAATGTCACACTCTGTATAAGATTATTGTCAATTAGAGATGTCAGGATGTCAGGGTGTCAATGAATACATAACCGATACGTATAAAGGTCTATAATGTACTAAAGCTTAAACTTATAATAGTCGTAAATGTAATAATCGTGTATTTACACAGATGTCACGACTTCCTTAATTGAGGGCGCGCATGTACGCGCTGTCATCAAATAGTCTCATGTATGAGTGGCTCATACATACTGCCACCCAAGAGAACGAAAGCTACCTAGGTTAACTAATTAACTGAATCAAGGTTAAATCTAGTCTTAAATATTTACATGTCATCACGTTAGTCAATGTGCAGTAACAATAGTTTAGTGCAAGTTAGTTCTATTACTAACTATAAATAATTACAAAATCTAATGCAAAATGTCTTAATCAAATGTCACTGTATGGTCTATCATGAATGAGGACGTCGATTTATTTAGATTGTTCAAAGATTGATTTGAGTCACAACACTTCACTGGTGAGGCTACTTGTATATGACAGGGCACTACCTCATTAGCAACACTGCACTTGCACTCACTCACTCCCGGCCTCCGCCGGGTCATCTCGATCGGAGGCTCCTCTCGCGTACGCGGCCGCTTCTTGCATCTTTGCTTTAATTTATACAGGGTGTACAGAAGTATCACCGCTACTAGTGCTGATGAAATACTGTAGTTCACGATGTGGTGAGGAAGCTCATCATTAGTGAATGCATCTGGAGTTTGTGACTTCAGTATGTCAATTTTCTGCTGTATTTCATTATATAGTTGGGTATGGTTTTCTGTGTTAACTGTATAGTGTGGCAACGTCGTGTTGATGATCTCATTCAGTGGGGATGATATAAAGGGTTTTATTGTGTCAATCTTCGGCTGTACATACATTCGATTTATAAAATCATAGTGTGCATGTATGCTGTAGGTGTCTCCTTTCATAACACAACCCTGACCTAGTGCAATGATTCCCGTGCCTTGTAAGCGTTTCTGCGATACTCCAGCTGGGCATAAAATGCGAACGTAGCATTCCTGGCAGCATGTAAACAACCAAGAGTCGCGTGCGTGTAACTTGACCCATGTGTCTGTGCATTTCTTTGTCTCAGACCGACAGTAATTAATGTCATTATTTATATTCAGACGCATGTCGCATAATGACTCATGTGTTTTGAGGCTATAGACGGGGGTTTTTAAGGGGCATAGTAATTTGTTGTCATTCTGTTTAATGCAGGTTTGAATGTCAGTTTCTGTCATGGTGATAACGGTGTCCTTTCGTACGTTGATGGCAATGTATTTCGTTTGTGTCGTGGTATACACCGCGTAGTCACCTTGCTTTTGGGGAATTGGTATTACGTTGTCAAGTTCGTAATGATCGTGGTTTAGTAAGGGGATTCTGACTTCCATAACCAAGTACTTCTTTGTCACCTTCGCTTGAACGTGTAGTAGGCCGTATAGCTCAGTGATGTCGCTGGCGGGGACCGTGAGATCTTCTTGCAGGTGGCCAGAAATAATACTCAGTTGTTCTCGTACTTGGTCTGGCGATAAGAGGTGCATGTCTATCTTGCCGTGGTAGATGTTGGTGACAGTGTCAATTAGTGTCTCCTGTATCCGTCTCAGATTGGAAATGATGACGTCGACCGATATTGCAGAAGACATAATGTAAAGTGCTTCTAATGCAGTTTCACCGATGTTCACGGCGCGATTCGTGTTTTGTTGCAAGTCTTTCATGTGTTGATTAATGATCGCAAATTGTTTGTTCATGACTGCCTCATTTCGTTTCAGGATGTTGTTTTCGGCTTCGATGAGCGATGTTTGGTTCTTCAACAACGTAAGGAGATGATTTTCTTTCCGTCCTATAGATGCAATATCCTCTTCATACTTTTGGGTAAATCTATCGTCTAAGACTCCAAATAACGAATTCGCGACATAGCCGACTCCATTTATCAACCCTCTCTTCCTACGTAACCGGGTGGGCGTGGTCAGCAAGGTGTTATAATGTTGCAGTTCTTTTAATTCGTGCTCGAATTGCGCGGCGATAGTCATTAACCTCTGATCTCGTTGGCAAAGTTCGGATAGGCCTCGAACATAGTTGCTGATATCTTGCATGCTCTGCCAGTATGTTGTCATGTTGTAATAGACAATCATTTTCCAATGGTCTTGAATGATGCCTAAATCCGCAACCTTGTCAAAATATAGCACGTTGCTGGTGTTCAGAGAGCTCACCTTGCATAGCTGTTGTGTAGTTGGTGTCACGAGTGTCATTAATAATAGTAAGGTGGCAGTTAAGAGGCTTGGCTTTCCCCTCCTACTACGGGTTGCCCTTGTCAGTTTTGGTGGTGCAGTGGTATCGTTGCTGGGCTTATCGTTATCGGAGTCACATTTCTGATGAACTGGCAGAGGTACCAGTTTGACAATAGGTCTCCTTGTGTGTCCTCCTTTGGTTTTCACAGTAACGACACGTACATGTCCGTCCTGTCCCGGATGCAATGCAGTTATTTTGCCTAGAGCCCATTTCGAGGGTGGCAAGTTGTCTTCCTTTAACAGGACAATGTCATTAATGGTCAAATTCCGTTTCGGCTGTTGCCATTTGCTTCTGGTTTGAAGATGATGCAGATACTCAGTTGACCATCTCTTCCAAAAATCGCGATGCATACGTTCAGTAAGCTGCCATCTGGTCTTCATGCATTGTACGTTTATATCTGAGAATGGCGATGAAAGTAACGGTGCTCCAACTAGGAAGTGTCCTGGTGTCAACACGTCATCCTCAATGTCTTCTGTCAGTGCATACAAGGGCCTCGAGTTGAGGCACGCCTCAATCTGTGTCAAAAGTGTCGAGAACTCTTCAAATGTCAATAATTGGTGGCCCAGCACTCGTTTCAGATGACGCTTCATGCTGCGCACGGCAGCTTCCCAAATTCCCCCACCACTAGGCCAAGAGGGAGCGTTGAAATGCCACGTGACTCCCATTTCAGCGATGTCAGTCAGGAAGGGGTCATTGATGTATATTTGTAAGGCTTGCTGGTATTCTCGTCTTAATATTTTTGCTGCGCCGACAAAGTTAGTGCCATTATCGCTGTAGGTATGTTTTGGGGTATTACGTCTAGCACAGAAACGTTTGAATGCGGCTAGGAATGCAGCAGAGCTGAGGTCTGACACCAATTCTAGGTGGACTGCCTTAGTAGCAAAACATACAAACACTGCAATGTAGCCTTTGCATGTCTTGACGCCTCTCCCTTTATTGACTTTCAGTTCGATTGGACCCGCAAAGTCGACACCGGTGTGTGTAAACGGTGGTGATGGGTTCACACGGGATATAGGCAGATCTGCCATCAGCTGATTTTCTTTGTTGTTGTCGAATCGGCGGCATCGTACGCACGTGCGAATGTATTTCTTCACGGCTCTATTGCCTCCGACAATCCACCAACGGTCCCGAAGTACTGCAAGTGTCAATCGCGGTCCGCCGTGTAGAGTGGTTTTGTGAGCTTGACTGATCAGCAGCTCAGTCAGCCTTGAAGTGTTCGGAATGACGATGGGATGTTTGGCCTTATCTGTCAAGTTTGCATTTTGCAGTCGTCCTCCTACTCTTATTATTCCATTTTCATCCAGAAACGGTGTCAATTTTAATAGGTCACTCTTAGTACCAACTGTACCCTTTTGTTTTAATTGTGCAATGTCAGTTTCATACGTCTGCGCCTGAACCGATTTTACGATACAATTATATGCCGTTTCTATTTCGGTTTGTGTCAAGTAGGCAGTTCTAGTAACATTGACCTTGCCCCGAGTAGCGGTAATGAAACGCGAAACCCAACACATGATTCGTACGCACCGGGTTATTGAACTGTGCTTCATCAGCATTTCTTCAATCAGCGGAGTTGTCATTTGAACTGCATTGTTTTGATGTTTTGTTTTTGCCTCGATAGTTGGTATTTCAATCACTGTGCTACTCTCGTAAATGTCATTTTTTAGCCAAGTAGGGCCCTCCCACCACAAAGGAAAGTCCACAAGTTGCGATGGGGTAAGTCCTCTCGTAGCGCAGTCGGCCGCATTGTCACTCGATCTAACGTGCCTCCAACACGAAGCTGGCATAATGTCAGTTATCATTTTGACTCTCGCCGCTACAAAGGTCTTCCAACGCGATGCGTCACCTTGAAGCCATCCTAGCACGACCATAGAGTCGGACCATCCGTATGTTGGTATGTCATTGGCCGTCAGTTGCATTGACTGACGAATCTTAGTCATCAGTTTCGTCAATAATAGCGCGCCGCACAGTTCTAATCGTGGCAGTGAGATAGGATTTTTACGTGGTGCCAATTTCGTCTTTGCTGCAATAAGAGTAATGGTGGTGTTTCCTTGATCATCCTTTGATTTTAGGTATACAACGCATGCATACATTTTCTCGGAGGCGTCACTGAATCCATGAAATTCACAGGGCACATGTGTGTCACCTATCCATCTCGATATGTCAAATTTGTTTATACTGTCAAGATCTTTCCTGAGTCCGACCCACTCTTGTTGCATTTCTGGATTAATTTCTTCATCCCAGTCCGTCCCTGTGCTCCATACAGTTTGGAATAGCAGTTTTGCCCTCACTGTAACAGGCGACAACCAGCCGAGCGGATCGAACACCTTTGATATGTCAGATAGGATTCTTCGCTTGGTGTGCGGTTTTGTCATGTCATGTTGTTCGATTTTGCATTGAAATGTAAAACTATCAGTAGTTGCATTCCACTTAAGTCCGAGCGCCTTTGTCGAGTCCGCGGTTTTGAAGTCGATGACCGACGGGTTGAGTTGTTCTTTTGTTAGATCTTCTAATAGCTGTTTACTGTTGCTCGACCATTTCCTTAAGTTGAATCCACCACCGTGCAACATTTGAATCAACTGATGTTTGATTTTCTGTGCCTCCTCTATGCTGTCACTGCCTGTCAATAAATCGTCGACGTAGAAATCATTCGTCAATACTTCAGCTGCTAGGGGGTACTTATCAGCGTCATCCCTCGCCAGTTGTTGCATGGTTCTCATGGCAAGCCAGGGCGCCGATCGTGTTCCATATGTAATTGTGCAGAGTTGGAATTCCTTGAGTGCTTCCTGCGGGGTATTCCTCCAGATGACCTTCTGCAGTAGTTGGTCCTGTTCATGAATCAAAACCATCCGGTACATCTTTTCACAGTCAGCATTCAACACATATCGATGTGTCCTCCAGCGTAACAATAAACTTTGAATGTCAGTTTGTAACTTCGGCCCACATTCCATCAAGTCATTTAAACTGTGGCCGGTTGATGTCTTAGCTGATGCATTAAACACGACTCTTAGTTTAGTTGTACTCGAGTCTTGCTTATGGACACCATGGTGCGGCAAGAAACACTGCGTATCTGCGCTCGTCACACACTCCTTCATGTGTCCCAATTCGATGTACTCATTTATAAATTGATGATAGCTGTCATGTAACCCTTTATCCTTAGCGAGCTTCCGCTCCAGCTGCATGAATTGTGCAACGGCTTGTGGTTTTGAGACTCCCAGCTGTGATTCAAAATTATTTTTCATGGGTAGTCTTACCTCATATCGGCCATCGGATAGACGGTTTGTAGTTTTGTTGTAAAACTCCTCACAATATTGGTCACGCTTTGTCATATCACTGTTGTCATCCATTACATTTTCCAGTTCCCAATATGTGGAGATATCCTCGAGATTATGAATAACGACATTGCAATTAAACGTTACTCGCCCTGATATTATCCAGCCAAGTTTGGTCTGTTGAGCAATTGGTTCAGATGACGAGCCCTTAAGTAAACCATTCATAAGTATCTCAGAATATACCTTTGCGTCTAGTAGCATGTCAATGGGCCTGCAGATGTTGTATTCGGGGTCAGCTAATTGCAAATGTTGCATGTGTTGATAATTTTTCTTAGGCATCGAATGATTGGGAAGATTATTAACCACCTTAGCCATGACAAGTGCCTCTGTGGTGAAAGTAAAATCATCATGCATAGACTTGCATTCTAATTGTATTTTTCCTTTGCCCATTTTCGAGGCCGACGTCACACCCGATATCAAGGCGCTTGTATGTTGTCGTGGCAGTCGTAGACGTTGAGCAGCATTCTCGGTGATGAGAGTAACCTGGGAGCCTTGATCCAGAAGGGCTCTAAGAGTAATGTACGTGCCATCTACCGCCCGCACGCGCACCTGCACCGTGGTGAGTAATACTTCATCATCGTCGTTGGCAATGTGGTTCGCATTCTGCTGACGAGGTTGTTGTCGATGTTTGCCCGACTTATTCGGTGCTACTTGCTCCGCCTTTATTGCTGCATGCAATAAGGTATTATGTTGCCCGTCGCATTCTCGACAACGCTTGTTCGAGTTACATACATTTCGCTCGTGGTAATAGAGGCAGTTGATACACAAGCCCTGCCTTGACACAGTTTTTAGCTTCATGTCAGGTGTTAACGCTTCAAATTTTTTGCATTGGTAGAGTGCATGACTGCTAGTATTGCACATTCCACACTTGACGACTGCATTTGCATTATAAAATCTGCTGTAGTTGTAATTTGCTGTGTCAAACGATTTTTCCGGTTTCTCTCGAATGTGTCGTTGCGGCTGCTTGTTTGTCACTGCAATGTCTGCCTTCTCCCCTCTACTAAGCGGCTCTAATGCTGTGAACTTAGCCTCCAAGAATAACATCAGCTCGTCGAAAGTAGGAAGGTCACGTGGAGCGCTACGAGACTCCATATATTCGGTGTAGGTTTGGGAGTCCAACTTCTTTACCAGTAAATGGACTAACAGCGGGTCCCATGTTGTAGTGTCAACTCCCAGATTCCGGATTGCATAGATGCATTCATTGGTGACGTCATGAAGCCTCTTTAGTTCGACGGCATTTTGTTTCTGTATGGAAGCTTGGTTTAAAAATGTTTCTATTTGCTTAGTAAACAAAATCTGCGCGTTGTTGTAGCGATGGGTTAGAATGTCCCAGGCCGTGTCATAATTGTCAGAGGAGACATTCAGGTGTTGTATGAGTCGTTCTGCTTCCCCACGCAATTTTCCCTTCAGTTGCTGCATCTTCTGTGCTTTTGACAACCCAGGATTTGCATGAATCGCGCCAGTAAAAAGGTCTAAAAAGGTTGGCCATTGTGAATAGTCGCCTGCAAATTTTGGAATATCCACCTGCGGAGTCATCTGATGCTGGTGGTTCATTGCGCCTATTCTCTTGTTTAGCTGTCGCTTGGTTTGCTTGTATGTCATTTCGTAATTCATAAACATGGTGTCATATGATGGGTCTGAGCCCTGCAAAATGTTGTCAATTTGTAAGTGTAGAGCATCCATTTGGTTCCAACGCGTCTGCAAATTACGTAATTCATCATCCACTTCCCACTTTTCCTCTATGTCATCGATGTTCAAGTTGTCAATCATCCTTTTGAACGCTCGGAAGTACGTATTTTGTTGCTTAATAAGCTCCCCAACCTTTGACTCCTCACGGAACGCCGGTCGTGGGCTGTCAAACCGCCCCACACTAGAACCTGCCTGCATGGTGAGCTTATTGAGTATGTCAGACGTGTCAAATGTAGAAATCATTGTATAAACCTCCTCATACAATACTTTAGTAGTATGGTAGATGTTTTTAGTGAAATAATCATGCGACTTGTCAGGGGATGTTTCTAATTTTACATGATTATCTTCAAACTCTCTCCAGAGGTTGCTGATAGTGTCAATACGTTGTTGCAAATAGGCCTCTGTCTTTCTATGCGCAGAGTCTTTTTTGAAATTATCGCGAGTTTGCGTAATTGTTGTTATAATCGCCTTTTGACGACTAAGCAAATTCTCCATAATGTCAGGGAATGTAAGAATGGAAAGATCTTACTTGAATTGCGGCAGCTGCTGGCGGTCACTCACAACCTGGCGAGCGGCTGGTCTGCGGTGTGAACTGCAGCGTGGACCTCTCAGGAACCGTGTCAAAGAAGAATATGTCAATGTCACTTTCCGAACCGCACCACGCAACCCGACACAAACGATAAAAAATGTCACTAAACCCGTTTGCCGTACGTTTCGCGGGGTCCAGCTCGATAGCTCGAAGGACCAATGTACAGAGCGGTATGCAAATGTCACACTCTGTATAAGATTATTGTCAATTAGAGATGTCAGGATGTCAGGGTGTCAATGAATACATAACCGATACGTATAAAGGTCTATAATGTACTAAAGCTTAAACTTATAATAGTCGTAAATGTAATAATCGTGTATTTACACAGATGTCACGACTTCCTTAATTGAGGGCGCGCATGTACGCGCTGTCATCAAATAGTCTCATGTATGAGTGGCTCATACATTTGTACTGTCACATATAATTTGTGTAAACCTTAAATTATTTCTTACATTTTAGTGGTTTTTTGAAGTCGGTTTTTTATAATTGTATTTTTTTATTTGTAACTTTTTAGTTGTTTTTATTTTATGAAATTTTACGTCGGTAGGTAGTTCATGATCATTTTTTATTTCAATAATTTTGGTGTTGTTATTTAAATACCTACCTTCAATATGCATATTTTTGTAATGTGAAAATCAAGTCCTTTCATTTGATACCTTACACGGCAAAGTTGAATTATTATTTTTTCGATCATCACGTTATGTCCTCAAGAGGGCGCTATGTACATTTTAATGGAACGTCACATAGCCTATAGCCATCGCGCCATCAATACGCTTCTAACAATACCTCATACATCAAAATCTGTCAAGCCGTTTAGGCTACAGGAGGGAACAAAGAAACAGACAAACATACATATATACATACATACAATCAAAAAACATTACCCTCCTCCTTCGGCAGTCGGGTAAAAAGGAGTAAGACAGGGTATCATTCTGAACTTTTGCTCTACGAGTTTTCGAAATTAACAAAAAAAAACCTTTTTCATAGAAACTTTGTTGGACATGTGACTTTTTACCATGGAAAACGAATATTTTTTTTCGCGAATTTGCAAATCTCGTAGAACAAAAGTTGTTCAGAATGACCCCTTGAGTCATCCCCTTTTGGCTTAGTATAGCCCTTTTGCGACACTATGTATTTACTTTGCTTTGTCGTCGGGGTTCAGTTGGCTGGAGGATCCCCGAAACTTATTATCTACACTTTAATACTTGTAGTTACCTTTCTACAAGTAAATACCACATTTGTTTGAGAAAGCTAATCGGGTTCCGAGTATAGAGTAAAGTGGCACCCCTATTAATTTCTACTCTTTCCTGGTGCCTACCAGTGTAAGTAAGAATTATACTTACTTACCCTAAAATCACCCAAAATGTACTTGAACATAATTGTCAATAAAGTTGGCGAGTAAAAGTTTATCGACCCACTGTGCAAACTTACATGTGTGCGTGTCACTGCGTGTGCTGTGTGAAGAGCATTGAAAACCCAAAATTGGCGCGGCACGTCACCCTGTACGGGCCCTTAACTACAACTGAAAATAAGTAGAATAAAACGGAGCTAGGTATGTACGTAGGTGGTCTGAAAAGTTTCCGACCTCAACGTGAAGATGGCAGCACACATCAATTAAAGTCAGGGAATGTAACTGTGCATCTTTTGACAGCAACATTTCAAAGTTTCAGCCATTTTTGACGCGTGGTTTTTATTTTACAGTCGTTTGAGTGAGTAGATGTGAGCATTTCTGTGAAAATTGAAAAAATCGAGTATCGAGCTGTCTTAAAATATTGGTTTTTGAAAGGGAATACCCCTACGCAAATCAAAGATGAGTTAAATTCTGTGTACGAGGACTCTTAACCGTCATTTACCACTGTAAAATTTTGGGCAGCCGAATTTAAACGTGGCCGTAAGAGCTTCGGAGATGATGAACGTTCGGGACGTCCAAAAACTGTACCTACTGACGATAACATCGCTAAAGTTCTTTAAAAGGTGTTAGACGACCGCCGAATCAAAGTGAGAGAGATAGCAGAGGCAATGAAAATGTCCAGAAAACGTGTTTATCACATATTAAATCAAGATTTAGACATGAGAAGGCTGTCCGCGCGTTGGCTGCCGCGTTTGCTAACGTCAGAACAACGACGTGTTCGAATGAACATTTCCAATGCTCTGTTGGCGCAGTTTAGGCGCAATAAATCCGTGTTTTGGCGCCGCCTAATTACTGTTTTACAGGCTATGGAGAAGAATAAAAATAAATTTTAAGAAAAAAAATCTTGTATCTATGTTAGGTCGGAAACTTTTCAGACCACCCACGTATATCTAAATCTTATGTAGTGTGTATTCACTCAGCTTGTTGCACCAGTTGCTGTTCCTCCAAATTGTATGTATACAATACACAAGGGGCGCTGTGATTGTCTCGTCGAATGAAGCTAGCCTTACGTCCCCCGGCTCACAAACTCGGGGCATTATATTTTTTTGCAAATGACAGAGCTGTGTATTGCATTCGTAATACTTAATTACATTAAACTGTCTTTAAATGTAAAGCAAACCCTTTTAGCATGCACATTTTGATTATAATTTAACTTCAGAGCCTTTGCTATGAAAAATAATATTAGATTTGAAGACTTTATTATGAGATCCCATAATAAAAATGGTGTATAAAGTTATATTTTTAACTTAATTAACTTGCTGAGGTTAGCATGAATTTATTTTATATGAATATATTTTTCAGTGAAAGAAAATAATATCAAACATTTAAATTAATAATTATACAGAGTGTTACAAAAAAGTATAATAATTTGACAGGGTGTGGCCGTGTAGCGCTGGAAGTGGCTGGAAGTCATTAAAAACAACTTTTGAAAATCCACACACCCTTTCAGCTGTCTAATAACACTTTTGAAAACTCTATAATCGTTATTATATATACTTTATTAATGTGAAAAATTCGTACCTCTTTGAAATTTTCAGCGATGAACACGACGTAGACGCACAGTGCGGCGAGGTACGTGCACGTCAGCGCGTAGTCAATGAAGGTCCTGAAAATAACAATATGTCAGTACACTTTATTAAGAATGTGTAGGAGCTGCAAAAACTTTACCAGTAGAAATCACAGGTCAGGCATATACATACATACATACAGTATATGCTCACTACTGTAATCCTCGAAGGGGTAGTCAGAGGTGACTCGTAAGCTTGACAGTCTATGTACACACGGCAACGTTAAATGGTTGGCAGGGCACACTAACGCAGGTAGTGTATGTGTGTGTCGGCGACGTCGACGTAATTATTTAGTTCTGGGCAACCCACACACGGATATTGTAAGCATGTAGTTGTGCCAGTGACAATGATTCATTGTTTTTATGATATGAAGCAAAATTTTGCAAGGCATTGTAATAGATTGAATAGCTCAGTTGTTATGATACAAGACTTAATTGAATCGGTATGCTGGTTCAATTCCCACTGAACTTACAATATTCCTTTTTTGTTTTTTAATAAATTTAATTTATTTTTTAAGATGGTTAATAATAGTATTGTAGTATATACGAATAAAAGCAACACAGAAAGTAAATGAAACAAGTTATTAAGTGTTAAAATTACCAAATTTATTCTTTTTAAAACATAGTTGTAGTTTATATTAATAAGGAAAATTTTCAATTTGCAGTTTTAAATCATAATAAACATCAGACAAGGGTGGACTGGCTGTTTTACTAAAGTAAATAGGCAAGTCATTAGTTATATGAATCAACATGTTAATTAGCTAGAAATAAGATAACTTATTCTCACCTCAGTAACAATAACATCATTAACACATTGGCTTACCCATAATTGTAAATAATGATAAGTATTTAACAAAATAACTAAAATCTTATACAAATGGAAAAATAAAAATTACTGAGCTAACCCCAATAACTATAATTTTCACCACTTTTTCGCCATAATATCTTACGTCCATCCTTGTCTGACTTTTCATCACTAAATATCACAACATTGTTGCACCAATCAAAGTTTAAAATAGTCAGTCGCAAAACGCACTCTGTTTCGACGATGCTGATCGGTTAGAGCAATTTTCTTCGTCGGCCTCCGACACCGCAACCCAGCAGCACGCAAGTGAACCCGTACGGATTGTAGGGATAGATAGATTATGTGTTGTGGCCGTAGAACGGGTGCTGCAGAACGGATCAGCGCTATGTGCAGCTACGATTTCTCGATGGCGTGGTGATGCATCCGTATAGACGACTACTGTCTACATGTCCCGAATCTGCGTATCGGTGAACCCATAATTGAACAGTTCTCCTCTGCAAACAAAAAAACAAATACTTAGCATATACAAATATTCTAACAGTCAAATAAAATGTTTGCAATTCTATGTTACTTACCGTTAAACGTCTTGCGATTTCACTAATTGTAATATTTTGTTCATATAAATACAATTATCTCCGCCTTTATAACATGGTTTAGTTTAAGTTAAGACTTTCCATAGTGACTGCGAAGAGTAATTAATTAAATTGACAAATCACAAAGTGAATCACTATGCAGACGCAGAGGTGAATTGTCACTAAAACAAAAACAAATTTCGTTTATTCATATTGTATGAGGGTAGAATGGTTTTAACTCTCAAATGAAGAACGAATCATATATTTTTGGCGAAGAGAAATAGTCGACAGCTGTGCAGCTTGTAGTCATTTGTCAGTTTCAAATGAATTAATTTTATACTCAACAGCGTTTAAATAACGCAAAATTTGAATTAAGTAAAATAAAAATAACCATTAGTGGACTCGAACTCACGACCTATGTTTCATAAGTCTAACATTCTACCAATGAGCTACGAAATGTATAGACTCAAGCAGTGAAATTTTGCTTCACTTCAATTTTATAGCTATTTAATTAACACTACCGGTTGATATTTTTATGTCACAGCTGGTATACGGGCGTTTGCCTACGCGCAAACTCGTTTGTGCTGTTGTGTGTGTGTGTGTGGTTTGTTACTGGTGTGTAAACCGATTTCTGCGTTTATGCACACATAGACAACGTTAGTGTGCACACATACACTACGTTAGTGTGCCCTGCCAACCATTTGAGGTTGCCGTGTGTACACAAAGGCGGACTTATCGCCTATGTTTCTTTATGTATGTATGTATGCTTCTTTGAGTCACCGCTTTTCGCTATACATTTGTACTCACGTGATAGGTCGCGAGCCGTATCGCTGTTTTTGAATGACTACAATATACAATATACTATATGCCTGCATATACCTACTAAGCATATTAATAGTTGTACAGTCATATGCATAAACTTATGTACACTATACAGGGTTATTGGTAAGTAGACCGGATCCTTTCAGGAGGTGATAGAGGAAGGCATTTCCAGTCGATTGAACCCAATAATGCATTATCCTAAACTTAACCATTTCTAAGATATTTAATATTTAAGGTTTTTTTAATTTTTTGCCAAAATTTTATGCTTAAAACCGAAAATAAAAAAAAACTAGCCACATTTCAATATTTGTTTTGGTTGTTTTGCATAAGTAACACCTTAATAAAGTAATAAAAATAATCAAATGTGCATTATTCGACTTAAATAAGACATAATACCTCAAAATAGTTAAACATTTTGAAAAAATATTCAAAAGGCAAAAACAAATAAATTAAATTAAAAAAGATTTTTATATGACATTTTTTTGTGCACTTCAGCTTAAAAACATGGTCAACTAATAAGCTTTTAAACAAGATAATTGAATACCAAATCGATTAAGGTATCACCAAGATATGGCCAAAACAACCAGCACAGACGGACGTTTGCGTTTTGAATATTTTTTCAAAATGTTTAACTATTTTGAGGTATTATGTCTAATTTAAGTCGAATAATGCACATTTGATTATTTTAATTACTTTATTAAGGTGTTACTTATGCAAAACAACCAAAAAAATTATTGAAATATGATTGATTTTTTTTATTTTTGGTTTTAAGCATAAAATTTTGGCAAAAAAATTAAAAAACCTTAAATATTAAATATCTTAGAAATGGTTAAGTTTAGGATAATGCATTATTGGGTTCAATCGACTGGAAATGCCTTCCTCTATCACCTCCTGAAAGGATCCGGTCTACTTACCAATAACCCTGTATACACGACGTACAAACGGGCTCTACTCGACTTTCATCCACCCGCCACCGGCATCAATCTACATTGTCCGGTCCATCGCGCATTGTCCCACGCTACGGTTGCGTTTCGAGAACTCGCCTCAATCCTACAGTTATCGCCGCCCTTTATGCTCGGCAGTCCCTTTGAAGAGACTTGTGAGGGGTTTTGTACCTCTAGTCCCTTTATATACTTTACTAACAACCCCACAAAGATTATAATATAGAATAGATTTTATTATAATGGCAAAAACAACAACAAGGGACTCCTGGGTATAAAATATCTCCTCTGGAGTAATAAGACCATTTGTGGCAGTACCGAATTACTAGGCAGACATCAATAGTCATGTCACGACACTAGTCTTTACTGGGTGAAGCTTGCTGACACTACTAATTGTTTAGAAAATCACAGCTCTGACTGAATATTCACGAAGGGAAAGGTCTGATTCACATCTCAACACCGCATGTAGATAACTCTGCAGTAAGACAGTTTCCAAGAAACCAGTATTTAACCTTTTCTGTATCTTCACCCGCGGGCTCACCCTCAAAGCGTTCCAAATATACTTACCGTTTGTCACTCTCTAAGGTGCTCTATACAGGGTTTTAAAAAGGGCATAGGCAGGGTAAGCCGAAAAGGGGTGACTCAAAGAAACATACTGAAGAAATTTTATTCTTACTTTTGGACTTTTAGTTTCTCCATATAAACTACTTTGCTGGGAGCTTTTAACTACAGTGAGTGGAATCAGTTTTTCATATATTTCCAATAGATATTTAGACTGACCTCCTGTGTCACCCCATCATGCCTTGGTATACCAAAATTTGTTGATCAAAGCTGTTACTCGAGGATGCCACTTCCATGTACAGTCAGCTGCATAAATAGCTATACACTTGTCAAACTCACCAACTGACAATTCATTCATTCAAACATTGACGCTACAGTGTTAACTACTAAGGCCTGGGTCTCTGGGTCTATTTACGCCGTAGTTCGCGTCCAGCGTCACGCCGTAGGCCGCGTCACGATGCTCACTATTGCAATGTACTGAGGCGGTCTCCCTCACACGCCGACGTTGGCGCGTAGATGTAATGAGCATCGTGACGCGGCCTACGGCGTGACACTGGACGCGACCTACGGCGCGTAATAGGAGACCCGGGCCTAATGCAGCAGACGGTACCTCATGTTCATGTAGAAGCTGTTTGTTTACCTGACGAAGCCGGCCCAGGGGCGCAGGCGCCTTGGCCCGAACTGGAAGGCGGCGCCGCACGTCTCCGCGAACCCCATCGACGGCGCGCGCGCCTCCACGCACACCTCCTGGGACGTCTTCACCTGCGGACACCACGGGGAGGTTTAAATGATGAAGGGAGTGAAGCCAGAGACAATAGAAATGTGTGTGTAGACTGTTGTGTTTCACCCACGGAGTTGACGCAGGGTTTCCAAGGTTGTTACTACTTGTTACCTATTAGGAATATTTGCTAATTTGCTGCGTAAGTTAGCCCTGATAACCTGCCTTATATGCCAGTTTCAATAACTGTATCTACCGATAACAGGTTTCATAACTCTCCACTTTGTAGGCATGTATATATGTATAGTAAATATTAACCAATTTGAGCCATGTATAATAAGCAATTATTATATATGTAAATAAACATACTGTAGAAATAGCAGTGTGTAGTTTTCAAGGCGCTTATTTATACATTTTGTATTCTGGTAAGTAGACTTTAAAATACTTTTATGTGACTTTCTTTCTTATTTTGCTTCAGGAAAAGCTTCGTTAACAACTATTTCTAGCAAAACAATGTTATAAAGTTCTTTGAGAATAGTACTAGAAGAGTAGTTTGCATAATTATGGTAGCACTGCCATCGTTTCTATGCCTGTCGATATTCTTCTTATGGGGACGGCCTAAAACTCATAATAAGTCATTCGACAAGGTCCATTCGTGGAATCCATTGCAATACAGACCAGCACATAGACGCAGTGCGTGCAGATGAAGCCGAGCAGCAGCGTGCCCAGCGCGCCGGCCGCCAGCCCCGCGTTCCTGAAGGCCGCCGGCATGGCGAGGATGCCCGACCCGAGGGATGACTTCAGCAGGTGCGCCAGCGACCCTAGCGTCCTAAGGGGACACAGAATAGAATACTACTTTATTGAACACCACATTAAAAAACATACAAAAACATACATATTATTACTTAACGGGTCCAGCGCCAGGCCAGTTACAAAATTGCTGTTACATTTTTCAGCTCATAAATCATACTAGTAGTCCAACAATAACACATAATACCTATTATGAACGAGAAATGTAAAAGTTGCAGTGACATAGCACCCAACTACTCAGCATTAACTACATTTAACAGCGCATCAGAATATTGTTTGTAGAGTGTTTGTAAGCTCCAAGCCTTTTAATCATTGTGAAACAGCAGACACACAATATTCTTAGCAAGATTATTCTTGTAAATACCTAGACGGATAGGTCTTACCTATACTGAATAATTGATAACCCTTGTTCCATTCCATTGTTATGATTGTGTGAAGGCATCAAACTGAAGGCTGAGACCTAGGAATATTCCGTATGCCAATATGTATTTAGGCACTTACGGCTAGGCACAATATTCGAGCTTCGTGATTCGATTTTCCTATTCCTATTTGTTTTGGCATGCAGGGTAACACTCTGTGTGTGTGATAGAAACGAAGACATTATAGCTATAATCTTAAGAAATACCAAAAATAATTCGCTATTATCCAAACTAAAACTTTACATGGGGTTTTAGCATGTTTTAGATTGTTCTAGGTTTAGTCACCGTGGTCACAAGATTACACCCAGTCAGAATAGGATCATTCGCTGAGTACCCTACCCCCGCTAGCTGTGCCCATACGCTGACTGCCCTCGCTGCGCCGCACAAAGGTGACAGTTGACTCGGAAGGCTTGTCTCGTATACACCCACGTTTGTAATGCTTCAGTAATATGGTACTCACGAGTTGGGGTGCTCCACCTGGCGATGCTGGAAGGGGTCGTAGGCCTTCTCCGGCGCGACCCCGGGGCCGAGGCTCAGCGACGACTGGAAGCCGGGGTTCGCCGTTAGATTCGCCCTGTATAATACAGAAATAAATATAATACATATAATACAGTGTGTAAATAGTGGAACCACGGATAGTGTTACATACACGCTTTTGTTCAAGTTGGTCAGATTCTTATCCTGTATGTAGAGGGGCAAATTAAGTTTGTAAGGAGGCGTATTAATATTCGTAAATTCATATAAAACTAATAAAATCTTTATAGACTAATGAATGAGAGAAATATGATTCTTTGAATACGATAACTAATCTTCTAATAAAGCGGCCATTAGTTTAACTTTTCAACTACAGCCTTTGAAAACTTTCCATTGCGGACCCTGTGAAACATGGCCTTTATCTTAATAGAAATCAAATTAATTTAATGGCAACGTTTTGTTCCCCAATATTAACACAAAGTCACAGGAAGTACAGTTCAGTTCACGAAAGATGACCAAGACGGCGGCGAACTGTGCAGATATAAAAGATAACTTCACTGCTGATGTAGTACAATGAAGACCAAGTGCCATAGTGTGAACCAATGATATCGTTCGTATTATCGCGTTCTGTCGCGAGTTACCCCGCACATCCTAGGAATCCAAAAATGCCTTCGGCGGTCGGCTTACTTGAACTTAACTATATCTACCAAATGATAAGAAACTTTTCAATTCTGAAACTAACTAGACAATGTGCTAAGTATCTAAAATTTGTTTCGGCTTACGGCACAATTTATTGCCAAAGATAAAATATATCCCTCCGGCTTCCCTTTAAATCTGGGATAACAACACCACGGGCGCTGTATTCCAGGGAACTCAAAGCGTTTTCAAAGCGATACTGAATTCATAATGCTCTGCTCGGCAACAGTACTGCGATCCCGAATAATTTTCACATTTCTCTGTAGGATATTCGATTGACCGAGATTTATGAGGTATTGATCTACCTCTTATCGTTTTGGTGACAAATACTAGAACCAGGGTTTTTCACTGACTGTCCAGGGTGCGCCAGACATACGTGATGAGGAGATGAGGATGAGACGATGGAGGAGACTCCTTTCATGAACCCCTTCAGATAAGCGCCCCTGTCGGTAAAGTTTCTCACAAACCCAACGCATACATACATACCCTAGCGACAAGACAAGTGTCAACATCATTCGGGATCGCAGGACCATTGGATTCCCCTTTCAATTCGAGCGTTTGAGCGTCGATGTGCCACGATTTCACTGTCGATTGTGAAACGTTTGTGGACTGGAATGCGGGACCGCTGCCCGGATCCTACCACTCTCATTTATGATCTATTCATGAAGAATTATTTAAAATATAATATTAATTAAACAAAATAAGATGATGATCTAGATCTATCCTTAGCATAAATTCTGTTTACATTCTATTAAGTATGATAGAGGTCAATTCACACACATGAGTGAAGTCACAGATCCGGCATAATGATAAGAGGAATGGGCGGTACGATTCGATCGACACAAGGTGTCCCCTGTGAATTGTGATAATTCATTATGGGTTGTTATAGGGGACTCTTTATCTTGAACATATTACTATGACGAAGAAGGTACCTAGCTCAGTTCCAAAAGGTATCCTTATAGCATTTTAAGATGTTTTTAATATCGCGCGGATTTGATGTCGCACGCGGGATTGCCTCGCACGTGTGACATCCGCAAGTGTTCATTTTATACAAGTATTTATTGGAATGCGTTAATAACACGCGGGACAATACATATTAAAAACACCCTTAATTGGGTGATGCAACAAAAGTTTCAAAGCGTAAAGATAAGTCTTAAACTTACGTGGAGTTGAAGTTTTCCAGAACAATGGTTCCTTTCTTTTCTTCTCTCCCCATTTTGAAAGGTGTATCTGGAAACAAAGGATAGAACAATCAAATGACCATCAGAATTAACTAACTTTTTTTTAATTTATCCTTGAGGCTGGATATACAAATCATACGATTTTCTGTTTTTTTCTGGGAGCTCGGATTTTTGAGCAGCCCTCACATCACCACCGTTTAAAATTAATTAGTTGACAAAAATGTAAACAACAAATATTGGGGAATGTTGCAGAAAAATATCTTACTTACTCCAAAACAAATCATACCGAAATTGCAAAGGAACATGTACATGTTTGTGACACATCAGTAGAGAAGGCAATAACGTTATTCAACGCGAGCTGAGCTCTCCTTTACATCGTGTCTACTCAGATATTGGCAACACGCCTTCCTCCACAAAAAATTACAATGTTCTACTTTTTGAGCAGAGCAGAGCATTTAATAATAATAATATAATCATGTTTAGGTTTACATATCGGACTTACGCTATAGTAAAATGCTATAGCGTGGTGTAACGAATTTTGAGCTATTGAAATATATTTTACCACCCTTATGTTACTCTACAGCAGCGATGCACAGACCGCGGCCCGCCGGTCGAATACTGGTGGCCCGCCGACATCAAAAATAATACTCTCGTACAATAGAAAAATATTTAATAAAAAAAAATGTTCGAAAGTACTTATTCAAACAATTCCTTGATGACATCGAAACCGAATATAGAGATTTATTGTATTATACAGAAATAAGTTAGCTAAGTCGTGGATTGACACTGGAACGATTTCTTAATTTAATAAGTAGAAAAAATTGGTTTTTTTCTGGCAGAAAAGCAAAGGGATTTCCAGGAACTTGAAAAACCTGATCAATTAGAAATTATTGACATTCAAAACGACCAAGATTTACGCAACAAATACAACGAAAGTAAATTACTGAACTTTTACCGCAGCCGCTGCATTGATAAAACGTACAATGAGTTGCGTATAAACTCTGCTCTAAAAATGTGCTAAATCAACAATAAAATTGAAACCGCCTTGCATTCATTTGCAAGACGGAAGCAGTATTTACGTGTTAAAAGCCAAATAAATAAAAAAAAAGATTGTAAGCACTATTCTTTATTGTCTTACTTCTGCGGCCCGCCATCAGTTCATAATTTGTCCGAGTGGCCCCTAGTCTTCATAAGTCTGTGCATCCCTGCTCTACAGTATACATATACATACATATACTTATAGTATTACTACATACAAACACTCGAAATTCAAATAAGTACATGTAGCAGTAACACCTGTACAAAATACCTACTTACGAGCAATGGGAGGTGTCCCAACCCTCGTTAGGCCGCGGAGGCACGCATTCCTGTGATCTGCCATATCTTTTAGTAATTCTTAACAAAAACCCTTTTTTATGTGAGCAGCTCCCTTCAGTACGTGGACCATTAGCACAGATCCAGGCGGGCTATTTTAATTTTTAACCACGATTGAAATAAGGGGTGTTAAGTATACATTTGATACATACATTTAATATATATCTACATAAATGTGTCTGTTAGTGGTGACTTACAGACTACAGACAGACTAGATTTTTTTTTATCAGCAGCTGCGGTGTCGTTTAACGATTCATCCGTGCAAAATAAAGCGTTCATTGAAACAATCGCCTGGTGTTTTAACTTCGCTTCGGATTATTTTACCTAAACAGGCTAAAGCTGAAACTCACTTTAGATGTGCATGTTCAGTAAGTGGAGTGATTGGCATAGGCAGGTGAATAATATATGAGGCAGCTCCAGCTATTGTCTAAATTGACTTGCTGCTTAATCTCACATTCAATAATAATTGAATGTAAATGCAATGGATAATTACTTACTTAAGTTATCGAATACGAAACACAAGGCGAATGATTATTTAATTAGACATGTTACTATAACGACATGTTCTATCACAATCAAAGTGATCGCGTTGGGTGTGAAAATATTATAATTGGGCGGCCATTTTATGTTCCTCGCGTGTCCTCGGTACAAAGTTACGAGGACGCGCTGGCTCGGCGTTTTACCGCCATTTAACTTAATCTCATAGAGCTTACGGGTTATGGCGGGAACCCTAGCCAGGTATGCATGGAAGTTATGAACATTTTAAATTTATTGAAAAATATAGCTGTTATAATCTTTAATGGCGATCCATAGACTTTTCTCGTCCTTCCGGCAGACAGGGATAAGTGTGATATTTCAAGAACTATATTTTCCCAGCCAGGAATCGAACCCGGGCAACAAGCATGGAGCTCCACGATATAACATCTAATGCTCTCATGTCCCTTGTGTCATAAGTCAGACCTGCACTCGGGAAAAATTACCAGCTTTCACGACACTGACATTCGAGATGAAGAAGAACATAATAATGTTGATATTTTTATGCGAATGCATCGTATTTGACAAATTGATTTGTCCTTTCTTCAGTAACAGACTGCGTGGGTTTACATGTTAACCTAGACCTCAGTCAATGTGAACAAAACACTAAATAATAAAATTATTGGTGCTTTGTCCTCTGATGCGCCATAATGAGACCTGTCTCCTTGTGGTGTACAAAATTGGTAACATACCAAACGTTTAATTTTATTTTTTTGAAAAAAAAAAAGGATTATGTACATAATTATTTTATATTTACGAAAACAATAGCAGTTTTGAAACATCCTGTATTAATTATCACTCTTATTAACTTAGTAGATACCTATCCATATCGAAATTATCAAAAGGATAAATAAAACAATGGAATCTATTTTACGACAGATTCGTGCGTCCAATCGTCCTTTTAATCACGTGCTTTCCCAAATAAGGGTATCTAGTACCTACGCACTACCGGTCACTATGGGCCGGTCGTCCGGTCACCGCAATAAAACAAACCACGAGAAAGTGCCTGCCGAAGTAAAAAAAGATACAAAGTACCTATGTGTAAAAAAAGATAAAGAAAATTTATCGATGATTGAAAATTCTTATTAAATAAATAATAAAATAAATAGTCATTTATTTCAGGTAATGCATAGGTACCCATATTGTTTTAAAAATAATTAAAATTAAAATATAAAATCTACATCTACAGTCTTAGGTCTTACAATAATAACTAGTATAATGTATAGGGTTACACTAGTTATTTGCAAAAGACAGTCATTTGCGATTCGCGTCCTGATGAACAGATATCCAATCCAATGCTTGTAAAAAGGATTGGTGATATCTTGCGATACAGCATTCAGGATTGCATTTCCGGAGCCGCTCAGCCCCGACCAGAAAGAAGCGATACGTGACCTGAGGACGGCGAAAAAGTTATTCATCGCAGAGAATCTCTAAGGCTGCACTACTGCCGCTGCAAGCTGTGCATTCGTTACTAAAAACTAACTGTGAATAAATTTCTGATTCATTAATCAAAGTCACATCATTCACCGTTGAACTTTTAAAAACGAATTTGTATGTAAAATCTTCACAAAGTATGTTTTGTTTCTTCGGAACAACCCAAAAAATAACATCAAACAAATAACGGAAGTTCTGACAAGCTATAAGTCGTAACTTCCCAACTGAAGGCAAGATTGACATAACTGCTGAACTTCAATGAAATACTTATTCGACAAAACGTTTTTCTTCCGAACAACTTTTATTAAGTAAGTTTAAAATCCTGTGGGACTCTTATCTTTACAATCTCTGGTTTTTATACATTTTTCATCCACTTACCGACTTACTACCTTTACGGAGTTACGGAGTCAAACTGGTCCATTTTGTAAAGTTATTTTAGAACAAATCTATTACGCATAGGTATACTGTAGATACCAATCTATGAACGCATTGAATCAAATTTAAAACATTTACAATAAAGCATTTAACCAAAATTGCGATAGGTAGGTACTTAACTACTTACCGAAAACTATCTTCATTATAAATTTAAACGCTAGTACTTAGCATAAAAATCTTGTATTTCCATTGTTCTAGTGTGGCATTTGTCTTAATTTGCTTTAGAATGGAAATAACTACGTATGTCGCCTCTAATTATTAAACTATCTTCATTAAAACTATATTTACAGTTTATTGTTCTGTCACATTATTGTAACGAATACTAAAAAAACATACAGTAAAACGTACTTACTTAAAACATATTACAAAGGAAAACGGCGCAAAACTCCCACTAGGACTTCTGATATTCGCGCACTTACATAATGTACTCGTATGATGTCATTCGGAATTGTGTCTCTCGACCGTCGCAACGCTTCTGGGCCTTGAACGTACCGCAGGGAGCGGCGGCGGCGGCGGCATTGTGTCGCTCCATCCTGTCCACCATGCTGGATGATCTTCCGCATTCAGACTAATCAATAGCTTCATGAGAATCATGACTCATCCTCGTCAAATCTCAGCTATACAATATTATGTCCATTCGTTTGTGCAAGGTCATTTTTATTCATGTAAAAACTAATCCAAATATAGTTTGAGTATTTATTCAATATTATGTTGATCAGCAAAAACTACCTTGTTTTTTTGAAATAAAAGCGGAAGAATCCTGCACAAAAAGTGTTTTACTTATCACACAATGACATAATTATTAATTATTAAGTGGTAATTTAATTATTAAGTGGGATATAGTATATATATATATTATTAGGTAGGGTAAACGTACCAGTTTGCCGGCCACTACCCCTTTCCGGCCACTTCGCACGTTATTTTTAATAATAGGATAGTATTGAGACATCTCCTTTCTAATTTCGCGCCATTCGACCTGGACGAACATCACGGTTCATAATCCGACGGCATGACCTCGAAATTTGCGAACTTAGCCCTCAGTCACCATTTCAAAATTTGGTGTGTGGATTCGTGGCAAATTTAGCAGAAAAAATAGCAGGTGGACTGATTTTCAGAGGTAAGTTTTTAAGTGTTCCTACTGTTTTATAAGTGATTGAATTGGTTTGTGTGAATTAAAGTATGTTTAATTTCAATATTCAAGTGCCCAAACTAACAAACTTTTTCATAATTTGTAATATTTTCGGTGGTCGGACAATAGGTTATCGATTTATTCCAAAATTTAGTTTCCGGCCGGGTGGTCGGAAAACCGGTATATTGGAGTAATTAAATTTTGCCTATATTGCGGAAACCTTAAATGCACTAACATAGATTCCATTATATTAGTGAACAGCTAAAATTTTGTGAATTGACAACTAGATTCCGGCCGCCAGAATACCTCATAGTTTCAAAGATATGACTTTAAAAAAATAACGAATGTTTAGCGGCCGATAACCAGTTCAAACAAAACCTATTTCCGGCCGTCGAAAAAGCGGCCGAAAATAGGTAAAAATTACACCTAATTCCGGCCGTCTGAAATAGCGGGCGGCAGAAAATAGGTAAAATTAAACCTGATTCCGGCCATTAGATAATAAAACGGCCGATAATGTTTATCGATGCCAATGCCAAGAGTAGCTATTTGTTTGACTTTAGATTTTAATTTGTTATTTCATAAACCCTGAACTACTGAATAAAACTCGTTTTTCTACTGTGAATTAGGTGGCCGATAACCAGTGCACTCGTGGACGATAACTGGGTAAAATGGCCGATAACCGGTATATTTGCTATTTTTACGAAAAATATTTTTTTGAAAATCATGTATCACTGCTACGTCTATAAACGTTAGGTTTTATGAAACAAGACTATTGAAAGATCGAATGATATTTTTTTGGAAAATCTTGACACACAGCATTATGATAGAAATTAACTCTGAAGTCAACAAGTCGCTTAAGTGGCCGATAACCGGTACTGTTACCCTATATTTTATAGGTATATAAATTATTATGTTCAACAATAGTAATGATTGCGATTCGGATAGTGCAGAATTTGATTCTTGTGCCTCTTCGGATGAGTTAAACAGTAGTTGTAGTAGCTTTTTGAGTCTTCCCTCCTTACCCGAGGTGTTAGACTGTCAGTTCCGTGATGTCCCTAAAAACTTCAACGTTGTTCATATAAATGCTCAAAGTATTCCGTCTCATTTCTCGGATATGCTGGCTTCTTTTGATAACAAAAACTTACATGCTATTTTAATTTCCGAGTCATGGCTCAAGCCGTGTCTCCCTTCCTCTTCTTACCAATTACCCGGTTTTCACCTGCTTCGCAACGACCGCACCGGTTCTCGGGGTGGAGGAGTTGCCATTTATCTCCGTTCTAATATTCCCTACTCTATATTGAGTTTGTCAACTCAACCACCTCCGTCTGATGCAGGCGAACATCTTTTTATTGAAGTGACTCTTTCTCACACCAAGGTTTTACTTGGTGTGTATTATAGCCATTCGTGTAAAGTCAATTTTTTTAAATCATTCGAGAATCTCATTGCGGACTTCACGCCTAATTATAGACATAGTATAGTAATGGGTGATTTTAATACGTGTCTATTAAAGAATGATTCTAGATCCTCATGCCTTCAATCTATTGTTAAAGCTAGCAACATGAATATCCTTCCTCTTAGTACCACCCATCACTTTCCCAACGTTACTCCCTCTCTTCTTGATCTTATCTTAGTATCTTCTACAAATCATGTTGCTAAGCACGGTCAATGTGGGGCTGATGGTTTTTCTTATCATGACCTCATCTTCCTTTCTTATAAAATTCGTCCCCCCAAGGCTAAGCCAAGAATTCTTCTTCAGCGCAATTTTGGTGGAATGGTTTTGGATAAACTGAGAAGGGATGCACGGCATACTGATTGGAATGTTGTTCTAGATGCAGACAGCGTCGACGAACAGGTGTCTCTATTTAATTCACTTCTAACCAATCTTTATGACGTGCATGCCCCGGTCAGGGCGATCAAGTTAAAGCACTTGCCAGCGCCATGGCTGACTGATGACATTAAGAAGATTATTTCCCAGAAAAATGCTGCCAAATCAAGATATAAATCTCAGCCTACTGAAGGGAATAAACTGAAATTTGTAGCTCTAAGAAATCACTGCAATAAGGTGTGTAGGGACGCACAACGACGCCATATCCATAAATCTGTTGAAAATGGCGATCCAGCCAAAGTATGGAATTTTCTTAAGTCTTTAGGTGTTGGTAAGGCCCGTAATAACGTCGTCCCGAAAGACCTTGATCTAGATTCTCTGAATTCACATTTCTCTTCTACCTCTGATTTAGACTCTGCTACTAAAATCAAAACTCTTAATGATCTTTCCTCCATACCAACACCCGACTTCCCTTCATTTAATATTCGCCAATTTTCCGATTGTGATGTTGAGAAGAGTATTCTTTCCATTACTTCCAACGCTGTTGGGAGTGACAGCATAAGTCGAAATATGATAGTTCCTATACTTAACATAATCCTTCCCATCATCACACACATCCTTAACTCCTCCATTATCTCTAGTACCTACCCCACCCTTTGGAAAGAAGCCCAAATTATCCCTCTTCCCAAAAAACACAATCCATCGTCTTTTTCCGACTATCGACCTATCTCTATTCTTCCTTTCCTCTCCAAAGTCCTTGAAAAACTTGTTCATCGCCAATTAAGTGGTTTTCTCATTCGCAACAATCTCATGAATCCCTTCCAGTCCGGCTTCCGCCCTGGCCACAGCACGGTCACTGCTCTTGTGAAAATCACTGATGATATTCGCCAGGGTATGGAAAATGGAAAACTTACTATCCTATCCCTTCTTGACTTCAGCAATGCTTTTAATACTGTCAATTTCGACATATTGCTGGGGATTCTTCGTTCTCTCAACATATCTCCAACGGTGATTGGCTGGTTTCAAAGTTACTTGCACGGGCGCCAGCAACGCATCCGTATCGATGATTCATTTTCTAAATGGTGCAGTACCTCAGCTGGCGTACCGCAAGGTGGCGTGTTGTCCCCCCTCCTGTTTGCTATCTTCATTAATAGTATCTCTGAAAATCTGTCTTCTTCCTACCACCTTTATGCAGATGATCTTCAGATCTACACACATGCAGTTCCTTCTGATCTACCTCAGGCTATTTCACTAACTAACAGTGACTTGAACAGCATATCCGACTGGAGCAAACGACATGGACTTAGAGTGAATCCTTCTAAAACTCAAGTCATCATATTAGGCAGTTCTAGACTCTTGTGCAATGTAGACCTTGCTCATCTCCCTTCAGTGCTTTTTGATAATGTCCAGAAACAATTTGCGAGTACGGTCAAAAACCTGGGAATCTTCATCGACAAACACTTGTCTTGGGGACCACAAATTGAATCAGTCAGCCGAAAAGTGTTCGGCTCAGCTGCTTCGCTTAGGAGATTGCGTAATTTCCTTCCTACATCCACTAAGATTGCGCTTTCTCAATCTCTATTATTACCGATTCTTGACTACGCCGACGCCAGCTATCTCGATCTCACCGAGGAGCAACTTAATAAGCTTGAGCGACTTCAAAACTTTTGTATACGGTTTATATTTGGTTTACGAAAATATGACCATATTTCCGAATATCGTATAAAACTCAAGTGGCTTCCTATTCGCCTTCGACGGAATACTCATATCTTAACGCTTCTCTACAACATACTGTTTAACCCGGCATCCCCTCAATATTTAAAAGAGCGTTTTCAGTTTCGGCACTGCTCACACGATCGCACACTTCGGTCTGCTCAGAACTTGCGACTGCTAGTTCCGCCGCACAAAACTGACTTCTACGGTGACTCCTTTACGACGAAATCAGTGGTTCTCTGGAATGCTCTTCCTGAAGAAATTAGACGTGCACCATCTGTGGCCTCTTTCAAAGAAAGGGTCAAATTGCACTACCTACAGTCACTGACTAACTAGTTGAATATAATATTATGTAATGTGTATTATTTATGTAAGTATATTATAGGTATATATATATATATTATATATATAGTTATTAGATATTTATTTGTTGTTTTATTTATTTATTTAGTGTATGTACTGTTTAAGTAGTATATATTTTATATATATGTATATATATATATATACATGCACCACAACTACCTCACAATCATATAGACTTACTCTCTTCCATCCAAAGGTTGTCTGGTAGAGATTGCTATAAGCAATAAGGCCGCCTTTTTGTACTGTTTTATTTTTAAGTTTTGTTTTTTTTTTGTAATTTTTGTTATTGGTGCAAATAAAGTGTTTTGTATTGTATTGTATTGTATAATTAGTATGGATCGAACATTTCGTTTGTCAGATTTGATATTGCCACCCGATTCCGCGTTGTTCTATGTTTATTGTAAATGTGCGGTGAAGGTATGGAATCAGGCTTAGAGTATAAATATTTGTATGTATCAGGGCATAAATAAGGGTATTAATAAGTCAGTAAATATGAAAGTTTATATAATATTTATATTTAGCCACATTTCTGTGAAAAATATTACCGAGATGAGATTCAATGAAAGTAGTTACCCAAGGGGAGTATTTGTATTTTTCAGTCGAATGATCTAAAGGCGTCGATGAACGAAGTGTAGTAATCATATTTTTTGTTTGATCTGTATCCTTTTTATTGTACCCTTGTATGTAGGTACATATTATATTATTTTACAGGTAATAATTATTAGTGTAAGAAGAAAAAATCAGCTAGTTTAACCTAACCTAGAGGAGTAGTAAAATTTTGGGGCAAAAAGACCCGTCTCGTAGTTCAGAGTGAGCGGCCAGCTTGCTTGGCCCTAAACTGTCCTGCGCTGTAAACATTCGAAAACAGAGGCAGTAAACGTCTTCAACACAGACATGTAGCTTGTAGTACAGTAAGCACTTATACATTTTGTAACACTAGGATTTTTTATTTAAAAAA
Organism: Plutella xylostella; assembly: GCF_932276165.1. NCBI lineage: Eukaryota > Metazoa > Arthropoda > Insecta > Lepidoptera > Plutellidae > Plutella > Plutella xylostella. The sequence goes on along the minus strand of NC_063993.1, from coordinate 133,469 downwards.
CGTAAAAACATTCTTTAAAGCTTTCATTTATACACAACTTCCGGATAATTTTTCATATATTCAATTCATATTTTGTTATTCAACTCCTAACGTATGCAAGAGCACAATACCTGGCGGTATTAGGTCACGAGTGGCTGGCGCATTGTGCACTAGGTAAATACCTGGATTAAGCCATAATTGGCTAGTTCTGAACTATTTCCTAGTGGGTACTTAGTCTATCTGACTGCCCCGTAATGGCTTTATGAGAACAATGCCCAACTTACTTCATTATGTACAATGTTGTTTTAGATTTAGATTAATTTCTATACTTACGTACTCGTGAATTTGTGTAACAAATTTAATATTGACATGGAATTTCGACGCATGGAATCTTGGCATAGGCATTGGCATTGGCATCAAAGCTCATGCGCAAGAGCTAGTGAGTAAACCAATAAAATTATTTATCAATCAATGCTTTATCTATGTAGGAACAATTAAATAATTAAAAGTTGTTGAATGTCTGGCATTAGTCTGGCATGTTCAATCGAGAATATAAATTGGTCTATTATTGTCATCCCGGTGTTAGATACAGGCCGTACACTGTGTAATAATGTAACTACAGTCATCGGTATAAACACGGTTACGCTTTATTTATAGTAAGTAAGTAACTTTAGTAGTTAAAGTATACAACGTAGAAAATGACTATTAATTAATTAATTCGTTGTTAGCATTTAATTTTATTTCGATAAGGTAGCAAATTATACTTACTATGAATGATTTTAACAAAACGTAGGCACCTCTACATCTGATGGAATACATGTAGGTACTTATTAAAAACTCAATAACTACAGGGCAATGTGTTCACAATCACACAAGCTGTAAGTAGTGCTTAGACTGGAATTTGCGACTAGAACCTGTGATTGTGCGTATTGTGTTTGTTGTGTAGTATATACTAAGTCTATGGCGCAGATTCAATGTTGTCTCTTGTGACAAATCATAATAGGTATGATTTATAGTGCGACAAACTTATCTGTTCCGGTGAGAGCGAACTAAATTGATCCATATCTCATAACTGACCTATGAATTATATATTCATATAGATTAGATAGGTTTATGAAAACCGCAAGGGTGAATTACCATTACAGGATAACTTAAAATCTTATAGAATCAAGAAATATTAGACATATACGTGAGCTCTCACCGGAACAGATAACTTTGTGGCACTATACTCTGGTATAGGTAGTCAAAGTAATGTCAATGGCGCTGTCAGAATAAGATAAATCTGGTGAAACTCGCGGGAAACAGGTCTATTCTATTTGCCTAATAATAACGTAAGTAATTTTACTATAGGTAGCTAGGCATGATAATATTTGAAAACCGCAGACAATTATTATACCTACACTTGATTTGAAAATGCCTAAGTAAATAATGTATAATACCCAAGGTTATACCTAGAATAGAAAATAATACCTACCTACCTATAAAGTTTTTTTAACGTTGCAGAGCATCAATGCTCGAAAACTCTAGGGTTTTCTTCCAATACATGAGAAACTAAGTCTGAAAACTAATTTTCATTAGCTCTCAAGCGTAACTTAGTTAATATTCACAGGAGATTAATTACATCAACTTTTCACGAACATATTACACTTGTTGGCAAGGAGGGTTACTCAACCTTAAGGGGAAAAGAACGAACGAGAGTTGGCATATACCATCGTTACGTTTAATAGAGTCGTGGTTTGCCCGGCTGAGCTCGGAAGTTACATTTTTTGTAAGCCAGAGTGACCCCTCTAGCTCTAGCTTCATAACATTTATTATAAGATTAATTAATGCTGTAGAGTTGTAAAGTTAAGGGCTGTATCTGGTCATACGAGATATATTAATAGTTTGCTACACATCATGAATACATGCTGCGTAGAGGTGCATTTTATGTACCTACCAAGTTTCAACAACAAGACTACTCTAAAGCTTCAACTGGTAACTTTTAGGTCCAGTGGGAGCGGCTCCACGCCATTGGAATTTGAGTCGATTGTCGCTGCTCGATCGGTTATAAAAACCTACACCTGGCCCTCTGAGCTGGTAGTATGAGTATGGTAGGGAACTTATTTAAGTATTAAAAATCCGTAAGGCGAGTGGGCCAGGTTTCTTTGGTCCAGACTCCAGAGCATACATTCGTAAAACAGAGGTTTCTATTTTTAAAATTAAATAATATTGTTTTAAATAAAATACTTTTAAATCTTCTTCCAATTTAAGATTACTTAGCTAAGCCTATGTGTATAGGTTTGTAGTGTACCTATTTCCTAAAAAAGTAGGTCCTAGGAAGGATTTCCGAGAATGACAGGATGCGTAACCAAATTCCTTGAACTTTCGGCTAATAATATTTAATTGAATTTTGCAACTCTCTGTTTTCCAAGTGCCTAATATTTTGGTGGCTTTACGCCATTGACCCGAAAGTCTTGGGTTCATTCTGGTTCAATCCATTCCGTCGGCATTTCCAGGAAATTCAGTTAAGAAAATTAGGCGGTTCTTCGAAAACGGGGTAACTTCTTACCGAAGGCGCTTCCATGGAGTTGTCGAGCTGAACAAAATTAATGAAGTCTTTGGATTTGCAAAACTAAACAGAGAAACTTGACTATACCTACTTACCTACTGGTAAACTATGTATTTACTGTGTAATTATTTTATGAAATTGTTAAAATTTAGTGCAATACAGGCAAGTTACAACCTATTAGTATTTGAGTAGCCAGAGTGGATTCTGTTTGAATTATTTCATAAGTAGTTGGTGCTTCGGTAATTTTACGTTTGTACAATAATTATTGAAAATTTGGCAATAATTTTCGTTTTTAGCCCCCGCCGAAAAGAGTGGTGTTATAAGGTTAACGTGTCTGTGTAAGTATCTGATTGTGGTAACATAGCTCCTAAACGACTGAACCGATTTTAGAATTGTTTTCTAGGGTGATAGGTTATGTTACCCCCTTGTGTTTCATGAAACTCGGTCAGCCGTTTTGTTGAAAAGGTAAAACCTCCTTATTACAAGTAAAGCACTGGCCTGTACAAACATAATACAAAATGACACTGACAGTCGATAAACAGACATCAATACATAAAATATATATTATTATTTTCACTTCTACTTTATCCTAAAATAATAGGTTATGGGCCCAGAGGTAGAATAAATAATTTATATAAAAGACGACTGTGCTATGCATTCTCAAAATACATCTGCTCTAAAGCAGTCGGCACCGTCGACGATGTCTTCTGCTGTCCCCTCGTCCACGATGTGTATAACAAAGCTGGATGGGAACATTGACTTATATATTACTAGCGTAAGGACAGGCCCAACCGTTCTAGAAAATGACACCCTCGCGTTGGCCCTAAAACCTCATAAATCTGTCATAATTTGTATGAAATTAGGGCCAGCGCGCGGGTGCCATTTTCTTTTGACAAATCGTTATGACGGGCGTATCCTTCCTTTTGAAATCATTGGATGGGAAGAAAAAAATTAATAACTGGGCATTTGCGGTGGAGTGCATGCTGATCGACCTCGACCTCTGGGACGTGGTCACGGCTGCAGTCGACCCCAATGATGTCGACGCCAAGCGGAAGGACCAACGGGCACGAGCTAAGCTGTGCCTAACCTGCGAGGAGTCGATATACCCAGTCATTCGGTCAGCAAAAACGGCTCACGAAACGTTCAATTAGATACAGCTACCTCACACATGACAGAGATGGTTAGCACTGGTGAAGTGCCCGAGGATGATGAAGAAAACATACGTGCTAAGGAGCAGGGTATCCTAAACCTCGGCGAAAAGTACAAGAAAGAAGGTAAAGCCCAAGAACTGGCCGAGCTCATAAAAGCTACGAGGCCATTTCTAAGTTTGATCAGCAAAGCGAAAGCTGCCAAGTTGGTGCGTTCGCTGGTCGATTTCTTCCTCGACTTGGAAGCCGGGACTGGGATAGAGGTGCAGCTATGCAAGGAGTGCATCGAGTGGGCAAGGAGGAGCGGCGCACGTTCCTGCGGCAGTCGCTGGAGGCGCGGCTCGTGGCGCTGTACTCGTACTACGACACCGGCATGCACTCGGAGGCGCTCGAGCTGGCCACGGCGCTGCTGCGCGAGCTCAAGAAACTCGACGACAAGAACCTGCTGGTTGAGGTGCTGTTGCTAGAGAGCAAAACATACCATGCCCTTAGCAACCTACCTAAAATATTCGTCACCACTCATTCCATAATCATTCACACAGATAACCAAAGCTCGATAAAACTCGCCCACAACAATGCATACCACTCACGCACAAAACACATTGACATCCGACATCATTTCGTACGAGATACGCTTTCACACCAAAACATAACACTATCATACGTGTATCAACATGGTAGCAGATATTTTGACTAAACCTTTGCCAAAACTCAAGCACAATAGATGTTTAAACGCTTAAGGGTTAGTCTAGGTACCTACCTGTTTTGTATATTTCTCTTTCGTACGTATTCTATGTTGTGAAAAGTTATAGATGTATATACAGGATGATATTTTTATGGTGTTTGTGTTAAGTGTATATTGTTAAGTGTATGTTTTTTTTATTTACTTACGAGTTACGAGTTTTTTTTAAATATATTTTTTGGTTTGTATGTACAGGGTGTTTACATTGCGGGGGGGTGTTGAAAAGGTAAAACCTCCTTATTACAAGTAAAGCACTGGCCTGTACAAACATAATACAAAATGACACTGACAGTCGATAAACAGACATCAATACATAAAATATATATTATTATTTTCACTTCTACTTTATCCTAAAATAATACGTTTGAAGATTATCAGTTCTTTTCCAGGGGATGAGGGGATGTGATAAACTTAATACGCAACCACAGACAAAGTTTTAACACTTAATTAATTACTAAAGTTAATAAAATATTTGTTTCATTAAAACTGTGACAAGAGATAGTTTATGAAAAGGAGTCACACCTTTTCTTAAACTATCTCTTTCATCCCACCTCTCCCTAGAGTGTACGTGTAGTGCACTAAAGTCTAATGGGAAATTGGGAAACCGGAGTTTCAGCCGAAGTGCCCTGTGTCCCGCGTCCCGCCCGTGTGCCGTGCAACACGGCACACGGAACACAGAAGCCGCTGAGACTAACGCGATTAAAGTGATACATTGACTGCCGCTCACATTTCTATAACGTATATAGATCTAATGTTGTTGTTTGTTGTTACTGTCTTGTTACCATACTATATGCAAGCAGTAGGTATTTATTGCATAAGAGCATCCACATAATCTGCTTCTTTAGGTGCGTGCATTGGTACACCTATGCCAATTTGTATTGAGTCTTTCACTTACTGCGTTGCCTAAATCATTATAAATAATACTAACTTCTAAAAGCCATTCAACTCATCCATTTCTACGTGGTCGCTGCCGCTCTGGCCACAGACAGACCAACGCATCGCATACCCAGCTAAATAAATTACAACACATCTATTTTTCCAGCGGCATGCGGCAGTTAAAAGAAAATGAATAACTCATAAAGTAGGTCAGTCAGCTACAGAAACTTATAATAAGGATGGTTTTTATTCAAATTAGGAACATGAGGCTCGAGGCTATCGAGTTTTATCATTCTTTTGTTTTGCAGTTTGACATTATAAACAGCCAGTGTTTTGGGTATGTGAATAGCATTTTTATCCGTGAACCTTCACTTAAGGCTTGCCTACAAGGCTGTTGTCGGAGAGATCCGTAACGCAAGGTTGCTCGGCGCCCACTGTAGATACGCTGGGCTGGCTCATTTGCATCGATTGTGAGTTTTAATTAACTAGGATGAGTCATAAACAATACTCATGGCTAGAGTGAAAATGCAAACGTAAGTATTTAGTTAAGTGATATTACTCGCTTAGTTAAATGTAAACACTTGCTCGCTGTAACACAACTGTGACGATTCTATGGAATATTTTTGACTAAATCTGTCGAATAATTAAGAAAAATTATTTTCCTTTATAATAAGAAATTATGATTTTATTTAATCTTTCGATTTTAACAACTAAAAATGTATTTTATGAACAGCTCTTTTTTTTCTATCTCAGAGTTAGTTAATGAGACCTGCATTCGAGAAATTCACTGACCAAATTCTACCCGTTGTTTGACTAGCCTGCAGGTAGTACCGAGGGACATTGACAAGATAATAATGTCATCAAATCAATATGTAATAATACTTGATACAACTTTTGGAAAAGGGTGACCTATTTCGTCATTCAACCATAATGTTACAGGTAATATAATGATGTAGGTATATTATTCAAATAAACAAACGAGTCAGAAAAACAGTAATAAATTTAGTAAGTACGTATTCTCAGCACAAAAACATTAGTCACAAAAAATATCTATCGCATAAAAATAGGTACATTGAAGGAAGTATAATGTATAGGTACTATATATGTAAAAATACAAGTCGGAACTTAGAGTTGTAAGGTATTGTTTGTAATACGTTTTAAGATATATTGCGTTTATGCATTCGATCTCAATCGGACTACTATGATGACAGCTACTAGCTACCTCACAACCACCGCACCACACCTTAAAAAATATCGATGCTTTAACAGCATCGCTTATCTTATCAGTCAAGTCAGATCGTTAATGTGTGGTGTTAACTTAAAAGACCCTCTACAATTTGACCTGGTCCTGTTAGGGAGTCGAAGAAAAACTAGGGTTTGAAACCGTGAAAGACCGTCTGACTGCCGAGGCGTAAGAAATGTGAAAACCCAAACAATAATGATGAACGTAGTTGGAAGAAGTGGAGAACTTATTTTGGTTTGAATATAAGAAATATTAAGGAAGAAAGATGTTTGAGGTAGCTATGTAGTGCTCATTAATTGGATCCTTACAACCTTGATCGTTGACCCGGGGTCATGGAGAGAAAATGAAAGGATATTCACAAAAGATATTCTTATATCATGTTCAAATGAAAGAAAATTGATTATTGGATGAGCCCAAATCTGCCACTTATTGAATAGGAGGTCCAGGAACCACCGCGCGTTACTAAAGGCCAGTACACACTAGACGCGCAGTGTGACGGGTCTATTTTTTTATTTATTATTTATTTATTTATTATGTTCACTTATGTTCACACTTTTATGTACTTTATGTACTTACTCCAGCTACCGTACCATCCACTGAAGTTATGTCAGTTTCGTAAGGTACTTACGCGATGCAATGGTTGTGGTACGGTAGCACCAAGTATTTTACATAAATCCACACTTAAAGAAAAACTAAGGGCCACTTGCACCAACATAATTATTAAATCTAGATTTGGTGTGAAATCTCGATTTATGTCATAAATTTATATGGACTGACGTTTCTTAAATCGAGATTTATCAGGGTGGTGCTAGCCGGGCTAAAAATTGATCTACTATAATAATACTTACATTAAGTTTACTCACGTCGTCGATTCAAAGGCGCAAAGTAATAAAAGTTCCTAGTTATATCAGTTTTTTTAACTGTGTCTGTTACGTTCAGCTCTCTGCGGAATCATAAGATAGAATAGAATAGAATAGAATATATCTTTATTGAACACCACAAATTAAAATATAAAAAAAGAGAACTTATAAACTAGGAACAATGAACAATAGGCGACCTTATCGCTTAGAGCGATCTCTTACAGGTAACCTTAAACATAAAGAAATAAAACTAAAGAAAATTTGAGGGCGGTGTACCTACTACCTAACTACTTATAATATAGCTAAATAAACCATACATACTATAGCTACATAAATACTAACATAAGTTACATATTCTAACTAATATACCTACATACCATTATTAACATACATACATCCTATATATATACAATAAATACCTATATTCATACAACATCTCGAAAGTAGGTAAGTAACTATTGAGACAGATAATGTTTTTTAACAGAACTTTTAAAAACCTGCAGTGATTTAGAGCTACGGATACTTAGAGGCAGAGAGTTCCACAGCTTAATTGCTTGAACCGTAAAAGAGTCGGTAAAAAAATTGGTCGAATGCGCAGGATATTCCAGTAGAAGTTGCTGAGATGAACGCATAGGCCTTCCCTGCGCATTCAAACGAAATTCAAACCGTTCCTTTAAGTAGTTTGGTGCACATGGGTTGAAAAGTATTGAGTACAAGAGAGAAAGAATATGTGCATTCCGTCGGAGGCGAATCGGGAGCCACTTGAGTTTATTGCGGTACTCTGAAATATGGTCAAATTTTCGTAAGCCGAAAATTATTCGTATACAGAAGTTTTGAAGGCGCTCAAGTTTGTTTAATTGCTCCTCAGTGAGATCCGGATAGCTGGCGTCAGCGTAGTCGAGTAGAGGAAGAAGAAGGGTTTCAACAAGCGAAACCTTAGTAGATGTTGGTAGAAAATTGCGCAGACGCCTTAATGAAGAAGCAGACGCAAATATCTTTCGGCTCAATGCAGCCATTTGCGGAGCCCAAGTTAGGTTGCTGTCGATGTAGATACCAAGGTTCTTTACAACATTGCTGAATGGAATAATGTTGCCATCAAAGGATATCGGAGGTATCTGGGGCCAGTCAACTCTCGACTTCAATCTGGGGCTGCCTAGTACTGCAACCTGTGTTTTGGTTGGATTAATTTTCAATCCGTAGGATTTGCACCACACTGATATGCTATTCAAATCGGAGTTGACACTTGAAATCGCATCAGGAAGATCTATCGGTGTTGACTGCATATATATTTGGAGATCGTCTGCATACAAGTGGTAGAAAGAAGAAAATTTATGAGAAATGCTGTTTATGAAGACAGCGAAAAGTAAAGGAGATAAAACGCCACCTTGTGGAACGCCGGCAGAAGAGTTACACCACGTAGAAAAGGAATCCTCTACACGAATCCGCTGTCGGCGCCCATACAAATAACTATGAAACCAGCCAACAGCTCCTGGAGATATGTTGAGTGAACTCAAAATTCCTAGCAGTATTTCAAAGTCGACTGTGTTAAAGGCGTTACTGAAATCAAGCAGTGCCAATACAGTAAGCTCACCTTTTTCCATGCCCCAACGGATGTCATCAGTAATTTTTATCAAGGCCGTAACCGTACTATATAAAACCGTACTAAGATACCTACCGATAAAATTCTGGAGTCATCAATTATACTCCTACGAATGTGGAAAACGCAGGAAAGGTTTTACCCTGTTTTTTGTGTACCCGCCACCCGCCATAAATAATGAACTAATATATCACGTTGACTGGAAAACAGGAAACCTTCCCTTATCTATGGCGGAGGCTGCCTCTCCAACTAGCGGACATTGTAAGAAACTGACGAAAAGTGAGTGCAGCACCTAACCCCATTTATGTGTTTTCAATACAAACTTGCATGTTTTGCGTTAATATCAAGCTTTTAGAATGTTCATTTCGACCTTGAGGTAGGCCCTACGTAGTGACTAACCTACTTAGTAGGTAGATAGGTATAATACAGGTACCGACTGTCTACAGACAAAGGCTATAGGTTCATTACACAATAATTGTGTAAATCAACCTTAGCACAAGCTTATGTTCTGCTCAATCAATGACAATAATTCATCCAATCATAGCACTAGATTTTAAGTTAACTTCGGCTTATTTTGATGTTCTCAGTTCTCAGTTGCAAAGCCAGCAGAAAACCTGACGGTATTGTAATTCAACATTCATACCCCTATCAAAATAACCTACCCTTCTATTGTGAATTTGTAAACGATAATTGTATGAAGGCAATAAGATGGCATAACAACCATTATACTCAGCAGATTTAAGTACCATTTGTTAAATAATAGATGAGTTAACGACACATGACGATTTGCATTTACTGTAGCGCCATTCAAAGTTAATCATCCATTAAAACATCAAAATGTGTTCCGCAAATGACGTCCAAATCATTAGGATGTAAATCATAAATTTCGCAAGTTAGCTTCGGTAATTACCTTGTGCTCAGAATTGTTTACGCTTTCAATGTACCCGGGCCCTTAGCTCTCACGTAACCCACAAGCACAACACTTTCCAGCTCTCAGCGGCGGCGGCGGAGGTGGCGGCGCGGCGGCGGCGGCGCTTGCGCAAGATCGCACTAAAAGGTTCTAATCGCGCGACGATCCCAACTTCGCGCGTGCAACTGTCATCGGAGTCATGCGACACGTCCTCCTGCACCGACGGCTGACTGATCACTGACAGCGGCGAGACGAGACAAAGTGGACCAGCACCAAGGTGCTTTGCGAAATGCCCAAGCGCAGGACGTTGAAAGCGACCACCGCGAGACCCCCGACGCGGAGCGGTCCCCACGCGCCGGGAGCTCAACAAGAAGTGGGCGCAGCCCGCATTGTAGGCTGCAGTAATTACCCCTTATTATCCGCGGCCAAGTCCAGAAGCAGATAAAAACAAGTCTCTCGAAAGTTTTCAAAAGTCCCATGCCTGTTCTGGGAATGGTGATTAAAATCATTATGTTTTTTGAGAACCTTCAGATTCTTATTGATATACAGAGTTGATACGTCACTCGGCCCTCGGGGAGACTCTTTTCGAGCACGACAAAAAGACCGACTGCTGTATTTACAGCTGAAAACTTCAAAGCAACAGGTGTAAGTACATACTTAGGTAGACTACCTACTTGACTAGAAACTGGGTCGTACAGCGTACAGGTAAAATTATGAAATTTTTAAGGTACTAGGTACCTACCTAGTAAAAAAAACTTTTAGTTAATACCTCTTAGGGTCACTTAAATTTTACCAAACACTAAACGTACACTCACGGGCAATGAAAAAGTTCCATTGAGAAAATCACCAAATTACTCCTAAACGGAAAAAACTAAGTTAATTATGACAATCAGAATATTACCAACTAAATAGGTAAATATTTTGTTCAAATTTCCTTTTAAATGTTTTAAAGAAATTGGGGCCATTTGGTGGCATTTTGTAAGTGGAACTGTTTCTTTTCTCGTGAGTGTATTTCAAATTGTATTGAAATCAAAATGTTAAATAAATTTTGTACTAACTGACAGACGTTTGACAGGCGGCTAAATACGTTTATTAGCGATTGGTGAAATCCACCTAATTCAGTAATATTGTGATTAATTGATAATAAGAGCATAAATAGTAACTTTTTTATTTAAATAAAATGCTTATTACAATTTTATGACGAGTAAAATTTGTTAGAATAATAATACCTAATTTAGTATTTTCATATCATTATGGACGCAAACCCTAATGAAACTCAATTTTCCGGGAATGCCCCAGCCGAGGCCCACACCACAGAGATAGCCAGGACGAGGAGCCAGGGGCAGGGGGGGGAATTGTAAATATGGAATCTAATCTAGTTAGTGCTTTTACAAAATACTTAACTTAGTTTAAGTTTAATGGCTTTGATAATAAGTCGCGTTTTAAAAATGAATTGTGTATCTATCGTTATTTGTAAAGTTAAACTGAAACGACAGACCGACTACCCTTCCGGGCGGCTCAACTCATAAAGGTTTCATTCATTTAGTTAATTGCTACATTCCTTAAGTACGTGGCATGTGGTTCTTACATCGGTTAGTGAGAAAAATCTCATTTAACTAACTAGTCTTTACACGCCGGTATGTGGTATGCTGGTAGTGCTTTTAACGAAGGCGCGATACAGTTACTTACCAAAAATATATATATATGATTATGTAATAGGATAGGGAAAGGTGATAGACTGATTCATCAAAATAATATAGTCCAAACCACGGATGGGTCTACCTGCATAATGATTTAATGATCAATTAATCATAGCCCATAGCTAGTAGCCGAAAACAAGTGTCGTGCTTTACGCCTCTTTAGGAGAGGCCTATGCACATATTTGATTATGGGCTGATGCTGGTAATGCAGTAGTAAACTCAATTTGATCTAGGAACTAATAGTGTCCTCAGCTTGCTCATCATACCTACGTATTGTCAGCTACTAATATACTTACACTATGATTAGGTTCGCACGTTTGTAATGGCTCAATTATAGTGACGTGTCCAAGGCCGCACTATAACAATACAAACACTACCACACCATCACCGATCATCTATGAAATTCTAGGTCAAGGGTGAATCACCGCCGCGCTGCACTCAAATCGATAGAGCGTTAATGTTTGATCAAAAAATCTGTTACGGAGCTGTGAACATCCTGTGGTTTCCCTTTTCAACAATTTAGCACTTTCACAGAAACGCATCGCCTAGCTACTGTAGCTACATGGGTATTTGAACAACTCGGTACTTGCTGCTGTAATGCCCGGTAAACGAGGCTAGTTTTTCAAGCTAAGATAGTAACTTTTGAAGATTTTACAAGCTTAACTAACTACTAACACCAGCTTCGATATTCTAGCTTCTAAAACTAGACTCTCTTAACTAAAGCATCTAACAGGCATAATGATTAAGTAGTCTTAGAATCTCTGTGGCACTTGTTACTTTGCCCCAAAAACAGTTTGCACTTTAAACTCAGTTCAAAAACAATTTTTGAGGTATGAAATTTGAAATTGAAAATGTAGGAGCTAAGTTGATACGCGAGGCGGTACCTAGTGTACCTACGTGATGTAGCAGTCGCTGGGCCGGTATGGTGGAGTGAGTGATAAACAGGGTGTTGCAAAAAGGCTATACTTTAGAAATTTCTAATGTATCTATCTATCTATCTAACATCTCACCATTCCGATTAAAATTTGTTACTTAAGCCAAGGGAAGAATGGCAATAAATAAAATAAAAAAGAGTAAGTTGTAAGAACTGTAAGTAATGAAATTACCCTCCTATGTAGATAGTTATGTAATACTAAGTATACATACCTAACAGGAAACGTAAGTTACCTAGTGCTAAAGTATGTACATACTTGGAACAGTCCCTTAGTACCCTGGCTTTTGAAATATAGAAGCTTTTCGCATATAATGGTTCATACTTAAGCACTTATGAATTATTTTGTGACTTTTGAATAAACATTACGTAACAGAGTTGCCTAAAACATACCAAAAACAACAAACGAAAATGTTAATAAGTTATTTATAAGTACTTACGTATGTACTTCGTAAGTATAGCATTTGAGGCTTCTGAGAATCATTGTGAGCGCCGACCGTGCTATACATAAGTAATACCAGTCTCTGTTTCTATTGAATAGGATCCAAATTTTCTAGAACTATGTTATAGTAAAGCCGATGCCTAATGAACATAGCATTGATTACTTTTTACCGAAGGAAAATTATTAATTGCTACGGTAAACGGGGATAATAGGAGAGAAGGTACAGAGGTTAGTTCTGTTGTAGTCTATACCTAAGTAGATATCTTCAATGTTTTTGCAAGCTGTCTTTAAAATAAAAAAAACTCAGATAGAGTATAAGGTAATTAAATTTAATACTTACTTAATTGTAGATACATATTAGCTTATTGGAGGGCATGGAGAGGTAATGGCAATCTCTACCAGAGAACCATCTGAAGCTTCGGGTCGCGCAATCCAATTTCTTTACAACCTTCAAATAAATAAATATAATTTAAGTAGTTCTATACGTAAAATTTACAAAGTTTCTAGACACAAATTCGTGCTCTGTTTCCTAATTTATCGGCACGTCTTCGGAAGCTGTATCAAAGCAATTTGTAACTTAGTTAGATTAGGCTGCTCTTCAAGTCTAGACATTTTCATAATTAAATGTATCTGTCTAGCTAGAACATTGATCGCTGTAATTATTGTTTGATACAGCACGTTCTAAGATACTCTCGTGAGAATTATTTAAGTAAGTACTACAGATAAATTATTATGATGTAGGTACTTAGTTACCTACCTACTTAATTTTAAATAAATAATTACTTAAGTACTATGATTTTTTTACCTTTTGCAAAAGTAGGTAATATAGGTATTCTATATTAACGTGTTTTTGAGGATCTGCCCTATAGATTTAGCCCTAGGTACATTACGTATAGTGCAGCTACCAATAATAACATAAATACATATTATACAAATATGCCCACAAACCTTACTTCCACTTTCAAGCAGGTGAGGGTAGTTCAGTAGGTAGGTTCAGCATAGTGAGGGTTTCTATTCCGCAATCCGCAAAGCTTGGGACCGACAATGCTTTAGGTTTTAGGTAAATGTAATAGGTACGCTTTGTGCTATGAGTTCGTTTTATACACAAAGCTTTGTGTGCCTAGTGTATATTGTGTGTCGTCACCGTCACATCACCACTGTTCTGGCTTCAATTAGCAGAATGGGCTCTAGACTGGACCTAGGTGGCCTCGGTTTAAAAGTCACTTGTTGTGTGCAATTATTTGTACCGGCATCAGCACAGGGGGCACTCGGCACTCTCGCTAGCATTACTGCGCAAACCTCGACTCTATGTCATTGCATGAAACGTGCCGATTGCATGACAGCTCTCGTTCGTTTTTTCTAAAGCTGGAGTAAGCCTCCTGAAGTTTGTTTATTTGTTCACATTGTCCATATTTTAGTAAACGCTGGCCTTGGTTTAACTAAACAGGTTTAGGGATGGATGTCACTGGGTTAATTTCCATTCGCAATGGTAAAATTAGCAATCCCAAAGTTACCAACATTAAGTTGTCATCATATACCTATATCTGTCGGGGTACCGAAACCTGCAAAGCGATTATGACGACGATACAGTATACCACAGTCACCCTTAACAAACTATGTAGGTATACTTACCTACACTTAATTAATATAAGTACTTATTAAATCCATGAATTAATCATTTCTTAGTCAATAAGTTAAGCTACACTCTTTGAATACTACTCATAATGTAGGCAAAGCGGCACGCTACATATTTTTTTTCTGCCTTACTTGTAGCATAGAATAACTAAGTACTAAAGAATGACAATCTCCTTAGCCCGGTTGTAACTAGATAGTTTAGTTTTGAATCATCCGTAAGATGTCGTTAGTGGTAGAATTTTGTCGAAATCTTAAATTATTGCATAATCCATTTTGAAAGAAGACGTTGCGAGTTTACTTGCTAACGTAGTAGTACTAACGAATAATCACTAGATGGCAATAGTGAGCGCCATTAGTTGGGAACGTGTGATGTTTTCCACTTTACGTAAACCTATAAGTACCTACTATTAATAAAAAACTTACCAATAAAAAAAATACGCTCTTTTCAATAAAGATTTTTATATTATTGAACACTATTTTCCTTCCTATTATATTAGTAAAAAGTTACTTAGTCAATTGAAATGGAAACAATGAATATAATATATAAAATTACAAAAGGAACAAACAGCTTAAAACAGAACGTAATAATGTTCGATGCGTAGGTAGGTTTGAAAAAACAATTTTTATGCGTTCTTTGGTTTCCTTGCGAATCGCATATATCGTGTTTTCCTATCGTTTTCGTACTGTTTTGACCCCTGCTATCCCCTGGACTCCGTTTTCGACTACTTATCTACTGACTTGTGCATACTGTGATTAATTGACTCCGATTTACGCCCAACGCAATAAAATGACAAAGTGCGCATATCATAATTGTGAAAATACGCATCGAGACATTTCAATGTTTCGATTTCCAGTGCACGATAAAGATCGACTGCTTCTATGGATCATACATTCAGGTAAGATTTTAAGTTGCATAATATTTTCTCCTCCAGCTTCGAATGCGACTATGCACTGACTAACAATCCTTAGGCAGTGGTCCGAACAACGGCGAGTAAATTATGAACTATCGACTATTTTCTCGCTCAAGAAACGTACAATAGATATAACATTCTGTGTGAATAAAAGAGATGCAAATACAAATAGCTCGTGACCGTAACATACGGTTTCTTAAATACGATAAAACTTAAGACGCCGAGTGACATATTTGAGAAATTTATCGATTTAGTGCTTGGAGAATTCAATAATAATATTGATAACATGATTCATTTAAGAAATTTAAAGGCAAATCTGATTAAGAGTATTTTAATATATTTGAGATGCGAGGCAGAAGATTTGATGGCATTTTTATGCCAAGAACATATTAAGTTCCTTATTGATCACTTAATATTAGTAAAAATACATTTTTATTTTAGTGTAAAAGAGGCAAAATTCGTGAGTCTGTTGCATTTAAGCCTCACTCTAAGCTACGAATTCTACAACATAAATAAAAAATAAATATTTATTAAAATATATCCATAGTTTATTTTCCCATTTTATTTCCTTTATTTTCCCAAAGTAAGTATTTAGTTAGTGTAAAACGTTTTCTCCCAAAACCAGAATTTCATTCAGAAAAGTAGGTACTTACCTATTGTCAGTCGCGAGCTGCAGTATATCTCTGTCGCACCCGTGCCCGGGGCATGAGAGTACAAGCGATAGCAAACGTTTTCTTAAATACCTAACTATTTCGCTAAAATCGTAAAGGTATGTATACTCTCCTCTTAAGAAGGTACCTACTCGTTATTCTATGGTAATGAATAAGTAATATTTTCAACAAATGGTATCATAGAATAACGAGTAGGTACTAGTATAGTAAGTATAAGTAAGTACATCGATAAACCGTTTATTTCAGTTTCAGGTAAGAGCTAAAACAATGAGAAGGGTAAATTACTTTTCACTGTTACTGAGGTTAAACTTTGGCTAGTTAAGTATACTATTCTATGAAATAATAATCATTTTAGTCAACATATTTCTAAAAGTTAAATGATAATCACTTTATATGCAATCAATTAAGAAATGCAAAAACCTTTTCTGTCGATTGTACTTTGAGATACGGAAAAAACACAAACAAAAATGAACCTTAGCAAAATTATGAAATTCGGGGCGAATGCTCGGCGAATGTGACAGTTTTGTGGCGTGCTTTGGGTGAGGCCTATGGTCAGCAATGGACGTGCGTTGGCTGTTGATGTTGATGATGATGATAACTAAATACTTAATTTACCAAAATACATTAAGTAGGTACCTACTCGTTCTATGATACAATATTGACTCGATGGTGCGAGGGCGGCGACCGCGCACATAAGCGAGCAAAGTATACTTACGCTAGTTAACTTGACACCTGAAAAATGGTCCTATCCCTTTCACTCCATTCTATTATCACGTGAGAGTGAAAGAGACGGGTATAGGTAGCGGGTCTCAAGTTGACTCTCGTAGGTACGAGCAAAATAAATATCTTCTTACAAAGTTGACAATGATATAGTACCTAAGTATGTACCAGCATTATTTTGTTTCCATAAGTTTATGAGTGCAATATTTACCAAACTGCATGCACATTAGATGAAGAGAATAATATTTAATTCAAAGATTTATATTTTATGCTTAAAATGCCATCTATTGGCCGTTTCCAAGATTACGACGACCATCGAATAGATAGATGTCATTGCATTCATCCATAGATAGTGGTGCCACCTAGAAACCGCTTAACGAAACGTATAGCGCCATCTGGAAACTGCTTAAATTTTCAAGCTTTTTTATGGCTACGATTTTTTACTATGACATTGTCATTCTGTAGTACTTAGTTATTCTATGCTTGTAGGTAGGCTGTGCAGAGTAGTAAGTAGTATTACTTACTAGGTGAGGTTGCCGAAGATAAGACGAGGTGCCTACAACATGCAAGGTCTTTGTTGTTTATTTACATAATAGCGACTTTTAAAAAGTTAATATGAACATGAATTCGTTTGAATTAAGTACCTTCCTAGGTAGGTAGGCCCTTTTTCATGTGAGAAATTTTTAATCCAACAGCTGCTTTTTTTCAATTTTTACTAAATAAGGGAGGGATATTATAAATTTAACTAGTCTGTGTACTATCTGTCTGGTAGCGTAGCTCCCAAAAGACTACACCAATTTCCGTTTCATTTTTTTTTGGGGTTATAGGTAGTGAAAGCTCGAGTGTCCTTAGCCATATTTCATGAAAATCGGTCCAGCCGTTTTAATGTGAAGAATTCTTTTCTAATTTTATGATATTGAAACTACATCATTGTAATATGCTAAGGTCATCGTGACCTGTTTAGCCGTTTGAACATCATCTGATCTTTAGTAGCTGGAGGCTGGTAGGTAGGGGCAGCCAAAGAGATACTTACCTACATAAGCCACCCCAGCTTAAAAACTTATTGAAATTGATTTTGTGAATTATTTGATTCGTCTATCTCCCACCCATGAGTCATACGATAAAACTGATTGCGCTGGGGTGGTCAATGTATTTAATTATTTTGCTGACTCTACCTACATAATCCGTACTTACATACTTGAATTTTATTCCCGCTAACGACGGAGACGTTGACGGAAGCATCGAAGCAGCATCTATGAGACTCACGAGCTACTATTGACAATATTTTGCAATTCTGGGTCATATTTCGTGAATAGAAGTATACTTAGAAGTATACTCGTACTTGCCTAAGAACTAACGTGTCTGGCCCTGCCTTGAACATCAGAAATAACTCATGCTCTATGGTTTTCCTTCCTCCTTCCTGTGCCACCTTGACATTATAGAGAACATCAGCTCTTGACTGTCTTGGTCTAAAAGTTATATTTATTTACACAAGTAGGTACCTACCTAGGTATTCATTAAACCAACGTACCTATATTGGAAAACGGTGTTGGACAAAAGGTATTTTCTGGCAACACTCATAGAAACAATGGGATACTTATAGGTATTTTGAAAAAAAGACTACTCCCGTTTTTCTATTCGTATTTCCATGAAAATAGTAGAATAAACCTATTCATTCCGCGTCAAACACCTATTTCCAGGAATCTCGACGATTTAAAAACGATAGAGAATTCTTCAAGTGAAAACTCATCGCTAGAGCTCCGGTCCTTGTACTAGGAATTTTCCGATAACAATTCGCAATTCCATATCAAATAGGAAACGCCAGTTGCACTGCCAGTGTGAAGGTGAGCTACGGCTATTTATTACTTCTCTATGATGAGCTATAACCCTATAATAGAACCAACTTTGAGTTATAAGTTCGGGTCTACTTGATATTTCTCCTAATTAAATTGCTCCAGAAAATATTACATTTTAATTAGGTATGACCGAAAAATTTAATGCAGGTCCATCAAGGGCATAATTAAAGGTTTCGTTAATTTTGCAGCCCCAAAAATCTGTTCTACGAGTTCTAGTTTTTGTGGTAACACCGTCAAAAAGACTTTTAACTGAAAACTTATTTATAGAAAACACATGAATAGTGACCTAAGTTTGTTTAAATCAATTACGTACGAGTACTAGTGTTGTTTTCTGTTTGCACACCTTCTAATTAAATTTTCTTGCATCTCCTGTGGGTTGAGTGGTAGATAATACTTATCGATATATTTGGGCAATAAGGGATTATTAAAAAAATAATAATTGATATTATCCAACATATTATTGTACAGTTTATTCAATCATCATCATCATCATCGCTGGAAGCCGTGCCTCGGCCGCTGGACTCGCGGTCGCTGTCCTCGCTCTTGCACGCCTCCGCGCCCGCGCTGCGGATGCACCGCATCGTGTACTTGTTGAAGTCGCATCTGCAATGAGTGTTGTTTCATTATTCCTACAGTTGATATCGTCTACGGTTTTTTAAAATTAATCATTATCATCACGACCCATCACGTCCCCACTGCTGTAATGAATCCAAATGAGCAATAATGAAGAAGATGAAAAAAACCGACTTCAAAAAACCACTAAAATGTAAGAAATAATTTAAGGTTTACACAAATTCTACTCGTATGAGACAGTACAAATATACCTAAGCAGGAACTGTTCTTTTTTGATGTTGGTGCGGTGACAAAGTAATCTGAAGAAATATGGCACCAACTTCAAAAAAGAACAGTTCCTGCTTAGGTATATTTGTACTGTCTCATACGAGTAGAATTTGTGTAAACCTTAAATTATTTCTTACATTTTAGTGGTTTTTTGAAGTCGGTTTTTTAATTTTTTTAATTATTATTTTATTTAATAGTTTTTAGTTTATTTGTAGGTAATAATTTTCAATCAAAAGTAAGGTGCAAATGATACCAAAATGTCCTACTAATCAATACGAATCATTCAAGCCTAAACACGAAGTAGTTGCTATATACCGTTGAGGAGTTCCCCTGACTGCCTTCCGTTTCCATCATCAGATCAGCTCAAGGTCACCATCATATTTTTTTGTTATAAGAACTATATTTACGTTCTTAATTTCATTAGAATCGGTTAATATGTGCCCAAAATTGAAATTCATACCCTGTTTTTACCCCTTTACCCACCCTTGGGGGTGAGATAAAATTCTGAAAAAAAAATGGGACCACCTGGAAGCTCAACCCAATACAACAAAAAAGAATTTTCAAAATCGGTTCATAAACGGCGGAGTAATCGGTGAACATACATAAAAAAAAAATAAAAAAAAAAAGATCCCGACGAATTGAGAACCTCCTCCTTTTTTTGAAGTCGGTTAAAAATAATGTGTTTTTTCAGGTTTCGTAGTCTAAAGAGTGTGTACTTACAAAAAACCCTCACATCTAACTGATATGCACAATCACTCGAGTGAGCCAGGTGCAGGTACTTACACCCCCACAGAGAATAGAATAGAACCCTCACATCTTAGCCAGCTGTTCATATTTGACCGTGAGCGCCTTCTCGAGCCGCCTGACCGCGGCGGTGGCCGTCACCCGGCGCGGCACAGACAGCACGGCGCGGGCCCAGCGCAGCAGCTGCTCCAGGTGCCGCGACGCCTCCAGCTGCCGCGCGAGCTGCTCCACCAGACGGTCCACGTACTCCGCGTCCAGCGATGATAGAGTCAGCTCCACTGCGGGACAAACATACAGATAGAGATGGTGGAGGTGAAGATAGAGAAAGAGATAAAGATATAGATGGAGATAGGCATGGGGATGGGATAGGGATAGGGGTTTGGAATAGGGATAGGGATAGAGATATGGGTTTGGAATAGGCATAGGGATGGGAATATGGGATAGGGATAGGGGTTTGGAATAGGGATAGGGATTAGTGATGTAACGAATATTCGCATTCGCGAATATTCGCATGTTTTTGGATATTCTCATTCGCATTCACAAGATTTGGTGCGATTGTTTTGCGAATATCAGTACAATTATTAACAAAAACTATTTGAAAATATTGGTAGGTTAACAATATCCATTCGTCTACTTATAACTTTTTTATTACAAGTTACCCTCTTAATCACATTACCAGTCTTACTTTATCATTTGGTATTATTTAAGTATTTCCTGCGTGGTTTAAGCGGCAGGTTTTTGTTGTAAACTTATGTACCTATTATAATAATAATATATTTTTGGAAAATAAACGAAACGAAACTGTGGGAAATGAAACTTTAGATGTTAAAAGTTTCATAAGACATAAACTCTTTAAACAAACAAAAAGCGTATTTTGACAGTATACAGGGTTATTAGCAAGTAGACCGGAGTCCTTTCAGGAGGTAACTTGAATATTTCCAGTCGATTGAACCCTATAATGCATAATCCGAAACTTAACTATTTCTAAGATATTTTATTATTATTTTTTTAAGTTATTTTGCATAAGTGACACCTTAATAAAGTAATTAAAATAATCAAATGTGAATTTTTAGACTTAAATTAGACACAATACCTCAAAATAATTAAACATTTTTTAAAAATATTTAAAACGTAAAAAGAACTTGTGCACTTCAATTTAAAAACGTTATCAATTTATAAGCTTTCAAATAAGATATTTCAGTATCAAATCGATTTAGGTATCACCAAGATATGGCCAAAACAACCAGCACAGGCGGGCAAAATTGAATAGGAAAATTAACAAGATTACCCCAATTTAAAGGTAAAAAGTGTGATTGTTTTCAGTCCTGTTGACTTTAGTATGGAAACCCCTATTGAGTTTTCTCCGCCTTCTCTGGTTGTTTTGGCCATATCTTAGTGATATTACCTAAATCGATTTGATATTGAAATATCTCATTTAAAAGCTTATAAATTGATAAGCTGATAATGTAAAAAAAAACTTACTTAAATACGAGTATTAAATATCTTAGAAATGGTTAAGTTTCGGATAATGCATTGCATAGGTTCAATCGACTGAAAATGTCTTCCTCTATCACCTCTTGAAAGGATCTGGTCTACTTACCAATAACCCTGTAATGTCAGAACAAGACAGCCATAGATTTAAATAAGTTTAAATGTTTCGTGTAAGTCATCCTCAGAAACCGCACACAGTCGCAGTTTGTTACTACTTTTATAAAAAACTGCGACTAGTATTGGCTTGTCTGATTCGGATTCTGATTCGCCTAGAACGTAACGTACCTCGTTCGGTACGAGACTGCCACTAAACCATAGAAATGGCTCCAAATTTGAACACAAACTGAATATTCGCATTCGCGAATGTCCAAAAACACACATTCGTTACATCACTAATAGGGATAGAGATATGGGTTTGAAATAGGGATAGGGATAGGGATATAGATATAGGGATATAGGGATATAGGGATAGGGATAGGAATAGGGATAGGGATAGGGATAGGGATAGGGATAGGGATAGGGATAGGGATAGGGATATCCAACGAATGTCTGCCTCACCGTCGGTGTGCGGCACGGCCTCCAGCACTCGCGCGAGCGGCGCGGGCTCGTTGAGCTGCAGCGCGGGCAGCAGCGCCGCGCCCCACTCGCGCCGCGCCAGCGCCTGCGCCACGGCTAGCGGCGTCGCGCCTTGTTCCAGACGGAATGGCCTGGGGGGGGGACATGATTACAATTTGGATGCTTATTTGATAAATAACAAGAAAGAAATTCTTCTATTACTTAGACACCCTAGCACACAAGGTGTGAGTGTTTGTGAGTTGTTGCATGCTAAAACATGTATTATAATAATAATAATAAATAATAATGTCCTCCTAGCTAGCCGAATTTCGACCACGGCGGCCAATCTCATTTGAAATCAGCCATCTACGCAGGAATAGATTATGGAAGACGTTAGAATGGGACGGATTGACCGACACGACTGGAGAGAGCTAGGCGCAGGACCGACTGCTTTACATGCCCATCCGACAGCATGGATCGTTTCACTGTTTCGGACATCAGGTGATCAGCCTTCTATGTCCTAATCAAATTTGGAACCACAATTTAGAAACATACATTGATGGTCCCACCCGGGAATCGAACCCGGGACCTCTGGGTCGTGAAGCGAAGCTTCTACCACTAGACCACAGAGGCAGTGTTGGCGCACGGGCGCAACATTGCTATTCAGCGTATTCAGGCGCTTAACGTTTTAAAATTATTAATTGTTCTCCTACCTCATATAATTAACATTGTACTTCGATCAACGTATTCGGCTTATCAACATCAAAATTGTAACGAAATTGCATTAAACTGTTAAAAGCGAACAGTTTGAGTTTAATTCAAGCTCCATATGTCCTCTACGAGACATAATTTGGTGACCCCGACGTGATCACGGACAGCAACTTCTGGAGAAAACTGAGTCGTAGAAGGCATCATCAGCTGCAGCCGCGTGGTGACCAGAAGCCTGCAGCCCTGCAGTCCACCAGCAGCCATCACCAGCCATCACCAGCGACGAAGCCTGTGCAGCGTACGGCAGAAGGTCCACCTTGCCACCGACATCCCGGGCAGAGACGCAGCAAAAGCCTCACACCGCAGAGAAGTCTACCATCTACAAAGATAAGTGCCCAAGGTCTCCTTCATTCCAGTTTCCTACCTAAACCTGTCCTAATTCACCCAAATACATCCTAAATATACGTAACAAAACATCTTTCAACAAAATAACCTCAAACCAAATTACTAAATTCCCACCTACTTCCTCAAATTTCATCCAAATTTCACCAAATTTTCAAAATACTCCACTTGTGCAACCTTCCAGCTTGCTGTGATGTCAGATTTTTGAAATGAATAACCCAAAAGAAGTTATTACAATTTCAAAATTTGCATACAAAAGTACCACCTACTTTTTTATCTTTCATCCAATTTTCAAACTTTCAAAATATAATATTCCCCTTGCTACCTACCAACTATCTGTGGCATTAGAATTTTGAAATTCTAGCCCAAAACGGATTTATTCTTATTTTTTTTTTTTATACAAAAATCCCACCTACTTTTTTATTTTTCATTAAAATTTTATAAAACTCGCAAAACACTTTCCCTGTGGGACCTAAGAACTTTTCATCAAATCAGATTTCAAAAAATATTAATCCAAAATGATTTATTGAAATTATAATTTTTTATACACAAAAGTGCCACCTACTTTTTTGTTTTTCATACAATTTTCACAAAACTTTCAAAATACATTCCCTGGGTAACCCACCACACATAACTGATTTCACTTTTTTGAAATTTTTGTTCTAAAACAAATTATTAACATTATTAATTTTTCCATTGTTCTTTACTTGTAAGTTTTGTGAACATAAGAGTAAGGTGGACATTACTTGTCCCTCGCTATAAATTATGTCTATACACGCCTTCTAACCCGGGTTTGCCGAACAATTCCAGGTTCTCGCATCAAAAGCGAGCCACGAAGTATGCCAATAGGACTTCCCAACGTCAGCTCAAGCTGAATTCTCGGTGGTAAGCGGTCCCAGCTTCCTGTTCGGCAGGTGTCACGGAGTGAGGAGCGTGAGATTTAAATTCAATTATATTATTTACACTTAATACCTACTCAATTTGCGTGTGAAACGTAAAACTTGATTTGGCCACTTTGCTATTGTGTAACTAAATTGTTGATTGTGATAACTAAATTTATTTTATAAAATGGCGCCAGTTGATTCAGATGATTCATCTAAAGAATTATCGAAACAATATAAAGAATTATCTGCTAAACGCAGTTCAGTAAAGGGGCAGATTACAAAATTTAAGAAATACTTAGAAAGTTTTACGGGTCGCACTCAGTATGAAACTATTGAGTTAGCTAAATTAACGGTCAAACTTAGCAAGTTTGAATGCTTGTCTACTAAGTTTGATGAGTTGCAGGATCAGATTGAGGTCTTAAATACCGAAAATTTAAGGGACGAATTGGATGAACGCGAGAATATTGAACAAAATATCATTGATTGCATTGCGGATGCTAAGACTATTCTAAATTATCAAAATGAGATTTCTGTGCTAGAGGAGCGCGATAGACGTAATTCTTATTGGCAGGAGGCACAAGGTGGAGGCGATTGTCAAAATGATGGTATTAAACTACCTCAGATTCAAATTTCTAAATTCGATGGCTCACCATTCCGCTGGTTGGGCTTCCGCGACACTTTCCTAAATTTGATCCATAACAACAAGAAAATATCTTCCATCCAAAAGTTTCATTACTTGGTATCGTATTTGGAAGGTGACGCCGCGAGGGTTATTTTGAATATTGAAATAAGCTCCGCCAATTATAATGATGCTTGGAAGTTACTATGCGAGCGTTATAACAACAATAGAATACTGATAGCTCACCACCTCAAGTCATTGCATAACATTCAACCGATGGCTCGCGAATGGGTTCCGCTCATCTCGCATAATCTTTATTGACCAAAACTCATTTCGCATAACTCGTATGGTCTAAACTTTTTTGGCCGAACCATCACTTTGCCAAGACTTATGTGGCATAAGGCTCGTTTCGTCTAAAACTCTTTAGGCACAATCTTTAAACACCTAAGTTTCGTTTGCTCAAATTTATGTTCGTCTATACCTATGTATAATCTTGTTTCTCCTAATGCTATCTTAATAAATAATATATTAAGTATGTAGTAAATGTACAAATTGTGGTATTTTTCTCCTACATCCCGAAAATCACGATATTGTATGATCAAAAAATCGAAAATTAACGACCAATATAATTATTACAAACCCCATGAGATCGAAACCTAAAAATAGGTGCGACGACGAGCAAAGCGAGGAGGAGCGTGTTAGGTGCACATGTTCATCAAAACCAAAGCGGAGCGCAGCGAAGCGGAGCGGAGCGTTTCCCACATAGCGGAAACAATACATGTCTTCAGTTTGCGCTATTTAGGGAGAAGCTCCGTCAAAGTTAAAGCCAAACGAATATTATTACTTTGTATAAACCTATGCCATAGCATTATTAGGCTATTCAAGATTTGGCCATACCATTATTAGGCTAAACAATGTTATGCGAAATAACTTTTTACTAAACGATATTTATGCCATACGATTTTCGGCGTAACGAGACTTTGACCAAACGTTACTATGCAATACGAGATTAGGCAAATAAATCTTATGCCAAAAGAGGTAGAACCCTCGCGAATCTGAAAGTGCATTACGGTTCTTTGTTGATCACATCACTAAAAACTTACGTGCGCTAGGCAGTCTTGGCCAGCCCACTGACAAATGGGATACATTAATAATATTTACATTTTCCCAAAAGCTTGACAGCCAAACGCTCGTGAAGTGGGAAGAGTACCGTAATTCTCTTGAAGATGACTTTCCGACATTACAACAATTCACAAAATTTCTAACTGATCGTGCTAAGGGGCCGTCCATTAATCACGTGAGGTCGTTTTTCTCATTTTTTGACCCCCCCTCCTCCCTGGTGATATTTGGTGAGGTTTGGGACCAACCCCCCCTCCCCCCCCTGGATCACGTGTATTTTTTTGGAAGTCTATGTAAAGACTATTTTTGACTACAAAAAATATAACGAAAATTGCGTTT
Source organism: Plutella xylostella (assembly GCF_932276165.1). Lineage (NCBI taxonomy): Eukaryota > Metazoa > Arthropoda > Insecta > Lepidoptera > Plutellidae > Plutella > Plutella xylostella. Next base: position 106,999 of record NC_063993.1, on the reverse strand, counting down.
TTAATTGAAAAATATTTATGTGTATTTGCAATAAAATTTATTATTTGAATCCTATAAATCCTATCGGAGTCAATCAAGGTCATACTACAAATCGTTAAAATTTTTGCGCCGTTCAAAATTTCGGTTCAGAAATACCTAGTGCTTTTTGACAAAAAATTAATACACGTGATGTCTAACGAGACCCCCCCTCCCCCCTCGTGATGTTTCGTGAGGTATTCCGTACCCCCTCCCCCCCCTTTTGAGCCTCACGTGATTAATGGACGGCCCCTAATGTACTCGAATCAATAAATCGCAATAAATCTGACAATAATTATTCTAAATTTCAGCGGCCACAGCAGTCATCGAATTACAACAACAATCAAAATACACAAAAACAATTTATGAACACAAAATCATTTGCCAACACAAGTCACTCAAGTCACGAATCAAAGCCAAGATCTTACCTATGTATAATATGCAATCAAAATCATAGGATCTATGACTGTCCTACATTTAAATCTAAAAACATTCAGGATAGGCTGGCTGATGTATCAAAATACAAGTTGTGCCTTAATTGTTTACGCCAAGGGCACCCAGTGCATGAGTGTCGCATGGGTCCGTGTCGCAAGTGCAACAAGAAGCACAACACTTTGCTGCATAAACCAAACAATGTCGCTGCAAACACTTCTGTCAATCAGTCAGAGACAATTTCAAACTTTTGCGATCAAAATATGAAACAGGAAGTGTTGCTATCTACAGCACTAATTGAAGTTACGAACCCGGTTACCAAACAAATGGAACGTGTTCGAGCTCTTTTGGATTGTGGCAGCCAATCATCATTTATTTGCAAGTCGTTGCAGCAAAGGCTATCATTAAATTGTAATCCTGTTGACTTGAGTGTCATTGGCATTGGCAATAATTCTACCAACAAGGTAAATGAAAGTTGCGTTGCGCAACTAAGTTCAATTAATTCAAGCTATAATGTGACGCTTTCCTGTTTTGTTTTAGACGACCTAACAGGAAATCTATTAACATACAAAATTTACAACTACCAAAAAATATTCAACTGGCCGACCCAATGTTTCACCAACCTTCTCCAATACAAATATTGATTGGAGCAGATATTTTCTGGGACATACTGGGATGTGAGCAAAGGTCCCTAGGTCCAAACAACCCTAAATTGCACAGTTCTCAACTTGGTTGGTTAATCAGTGGTCCGGTTTATACAAAATCAAAAAAGACAAACAAAATTAACTGCAATCATGCAACAACAAAATCCTGTAGTACAGACGAAATACAAAATCTACCTATGCATTCCTGTAATACAGACGAAAAAGACAATATACTTACAAAATCCAACAACAAAGACAAAAAACAAAATTTATTTACACAATCCTGTAGTACAGACGAAATACAAAATCTACCTATGCATTCCTGTAATACAGACGAAAAACACAACATACTTACAAAATCCAATAACAAAGACAAAAAACAAAATTTATTTACACAATCCTGTAATACAGACGAAATACAAAATCTACCTATGCATTCCTGTAATACAGACGAAAAAGACAATATACTTACAAAATCCAATAGCAAAGACAAAAAACAACATTTATTTACACAATCCTGTAATACAGACGAAATACAAAATCTACCTATGCATTCCTGTAATACAGACGAAAAAGACAATATACTTACAAAATCCAATAGCAAAGACAAAAAACAACATTTATTTACACAATCCTGTAATACAGACGAAATACAAAATCTACCTATGCATTCACTTACAAAATCAAATAATAAAGACCAAAACCAAAATTTACTTTCACAATCCTGCAATGCAGACGAAATCAACAAACTATCTACAAAATCCTATGATACAGACAAAATAGAAAAATTACTTACCAAATTCTGGGACTTAGAAGAAGTTCCGCACAAAAATAATTTAAGTGAAGACGAAAAGGCATGCGAGCTTCATTTTAAAGCAAATGTAACTCGTCTCAATACCGGTAGATTTTGCGTAAATTTACCTTTAATTGACTCATCTGACTGCCTCGGAGATTCCTATTATTTGGCTAAACGTAGATTTTTGAATTGAGAAAAGCGCTTTCGAAGGGATCCAGAACTAAAATTACAATATGTACAATTCATACAAGAATATGCTGATTTGGGTCATCTTTCAGAATCTCCGGAGGTTAAGCCAAATCCATCTTATTTTTTGTGCCATCACGCTATATTTAAGGACAGTGAGTCAACCAAAATCAGAGTGGTCTTTGATGGTTCTGCTCCTTCCACTTCCGGCTTCTCGGTCAATGACATACTGATGGTAGGCCCACATGTGCAAGACTCTCTTTTTTCCATACTGATCAGAGCAAGGCAGTACAAATATCTACTCACGGGAGACATTCAAAAGTTTTACCGTGAAGTTCTCGTTGCTGATGAAGACAGAAACCTGCAACTGATCTTATGGAGGGAAGATGAGTCAATGCCTATCCGGACGTTAAGATTGAATACTCTCACTTACGGTACCGCAAGTGCCAGTTATTTAAGTACGCGTTGTCTTTGGCAAGTAGGGGAGGAGTGTGAGGACGAACTCGTTAAAACAATAATTCAAAAGGACTTTTTTGTTGACGATATGATAACTGGGTCAAATGATGTTGAGCAATTACGCCACATCCTAAATACTGTAACTAAAGAATTAGACAAAGGTTGCTTTAAATTACGAAAGTTTAAGACCAATTTACCCAGCATTTTCGAAGTGTCGGACGTCAACACTCAGGAAAATTTAGCAATAAGCGAATCGTCCAGCACGCTTGGACTGGGCTGGAGTCCGTCTAATGACACATTAAATTTTCCGGTCAAAATTCCACCTCAAAATGTAGCTATCACAAAACGCTTCATCATGTCAAGTTCATTCAAAATTTTTGATCCTCTGGGACTTTTAAGCCCATGCATAATAGTGCCCAAAATTTTATTGCAAAAACTATGGCAGCAAAAGGTTCCTTGGGATCAGCCAGTCCCCAAAGACATAGAAGAATCATGGCAGGACTTTGTCAAAAAGAAGAATGGCGAAACCTGACCCGCTTTGCGTAAGTTTGCAGCCACTAACCAAACCTATTTTAAGTTATTGATAAAAATGTCTACTATCAGGGAAAAATATTTTAAAAAATCTAAACCATGGGGTTCTTGAGATATTAGGGTTCAAAAGTAAATTAATTAATATATATTTTTTCGTTAAATAAGTTTTTGATGAATAGTACACGCACAAACAAGTTTTATAATCTAAATCATGAGATTCCCAATACATAGTGCATCACAAAATGTATTACATGATTTTATTTCTGCAAATAATATCAAGATTATTTTTGCACATTTCACACTCGGAAACCTATTTTTATAAAGAGATCAATTTCAAAAATTATTTCATTCTATTCAAGTTCCCGTTATCCCGAAGTAACATAGAATACTTTTTATCCAGGAATTCCCACGGGAACACTTTTAAAAACTATTTTTAGCTCAAGGGTAACATCTAGTACAGTAGAAAGACTTGATCTTTCGGCACTTATATCTTCGTTCTCCCATGCCTCATAATAATAAAATTAATACCAGTATATACTGTAGTCACGGACTACACATCAGTGTATGTTTCATCAATGGCTGCTCTGGGTCATGGCGCTATAGAGAAATTGCCATTCTCCTTTACATATAATTGCAGGTCTCAACATAATCCGTCACAATTTGTGTGATTCACCAACTAGAATTGAAATGCATTCTTTCAGTGATGCCTCGCTATCAGCTTTCGGTGCGTGTATTTACATAAAATCTATAAATATGAATGGTGAGGTCACTGTTAGATTACTATGCGCTAAATCCAAAGTTACTCGTCTAAAACCTACAACAATTCCTCGATTGGAGCTTTGTGCTGCACTGTTAGCTGCACGATTATGTGACTCAGTAATCAATTCATTACGGTATAAATTCGATCGTATTGTGCACTGGTGCGATTCAAGTGTAGTCTTAGCATGGCTGAGAGGCAATCCTAACAAGCTAAAGGTATTTGTTGCAAATCGTGTAGGTGAAATACTTGAAACAACACAGCCTTCATCATGGCGTTACGTACCTACCGCTAGCAATCCGGCCGACTTAATTTCACGAGGTGCTAGTGCCAGTAAGTTGCATGATTCGGAGCTGTGGTGGCATGGTCCTAGTTATTTAAAACAGGATGAATCAAAATGGCCAGTACTACACTCAAAAGATTGTGATGACGAAATGCCTGAACTTAAAACTATGACTGTGACAGTTTGTGAATCAAAACAAGACATAATAGATTTCAAAAAATATTCTAAATTAACAAAATTGCAGCGTATCATGGCATACGTTAAAAGATTTATTTACATGTTAAAAAATCGCATCAAAATATTTACAGACATTCTTTCTACAGATGAACTTAATAATTCAATGAATTCGCTATTTTATATAGCGCAAACTCAAAGTTTTAGTCATGAACATTCAATTTTATCGAAATCACAACCACTTAGTCCCAAATCTAGGATTTTATCTTTAGACCCGTTTATCGACGAAAATAATTTAATTAGAGTTGGAGGGCGTTTAAGTGCCTCTGACTATGCTTACCAAAAGAAGCACCCGATACTTCTTGACTCGTCTCATATTTTGACTAAATTAATATTTGAACATGAACACTTGCGCAACATGCACGCCGGACCTCAACTGTTACTGGCTACTGTTCGAGAAACAGTTTGGTCTACTAATGGTAGACATATTGCGCGACGCACTGTCTATAATTGTGTACGATGTCGACGAGTGCAAGGCAAAACATTATGTCCCAAAATGGGAAACCTACCATCGCAAAGAATTACTGCTGATTTTCCATTTTTATCAGTTGGACTAGACTTCGCCGGGCCATTTTACACAATAAACCGTAAAGGTCGCGGAGCTAAAATAACAAAAACTTATTTATGCCTTTTTGTTTGCCTACGATACAAATGCATTCATCTTGAGGCTGTGAGTGATTTAACTAAAGACGCGTTCGAAATGACCCTACGGAGATTCGTGGCGCGCCGTGGCCGACCAGCGGAAATATTTAGCGACAACGGTCGAAATTTTGTTGCCGCTGCCAAGGAACTCGGTTCTTTCCTAAACAATAATATCAATCCTCTTTCTGAGTTTGCATCTCACGAAGGTTTCAAATTCATTTTTACTCCTGCTTACGCTCCTCACTTTGGCGGCATTTGGGAAGCTGGGGTGAAATCCGCTAAATTCCACATAAAACGTGTTATAGGAAACACTCACCTTACTTTCGAAGAAATTTCTACTCTTTTCGCACAAGTGGAGGCAATTCTAAATAGCCGTCCCTTATATCCCCTATCATCCTGTCCTAACGACTTCCTTTTCCTCTCCCCAGGGCACTTCATCATAGGAAGAGCACTCCCAAGTATCATTTCATTCGAGCTTAGGTTGTAAGAAATGCCTTTAGGTTTTATAAGGGTCGTGAAAAGGTTAATGCTTTGCTATCTGGTCATATTGAGTACTTGAGAATAATTAATAAGTCCTAAAACTAATTGTTTATTAATACAACCTTGGAGCTGCTGATAAGAGTTTAAATTAACGTTATTTTAACTTGTATTTCAAGAGCATATAGTTCTAGGATCATATAGTTGCCGTTGACTCCTGATTATGTTCTAGAAAAGCTAGCATTATGCTAAAGTGAGAACTTAAGGTTAAATTTTCAGCCTTGATACAACTATTAAGTTATGGTATGTTGAAATCACCTATAAGTAATATTTAAAACCTATCTTAAACCTTTAGGCTGATGAGAGTTGTCTAGGCAAACAAATTAGGACTACGTGGTGAAAACCAAAAGCATTAAGTCAGTGGCTATGAGCTAGAGGCATGACTTAAGTCCTTCAAGAATATTTTAAAGCTTTAAAGGCATCTTCAAAATATGTTTATTAATGCTTTTTGGTAATTTCCTAACGTCCGCCATATTTTTTCACTTAAATAAAAAAAAAACATTGCAAAAAAGATACATTTTAATTAATTAGGGCAAAATTCAGTAGCGTGTGCTATACCATTCCAAATATATGTGTTTTTATATAAACAGTACTTTTATTTATAATATAACTTTCCACCAAACATAAAATTTTATCTATTTATTTTAATTAAAATATCTTCAAATTTATTATTTACAGAAGGCCCGTCACGTATACAGAACTATTATCCTAAAGTATCACAATGAAGTGCTAGTCGCACAAGGTTTTCATATTTCCTGACTTCAGCCTAACTACTTACTTATTATTTTGTATGAATACAATCTTACAAGTTAGCCATTTTGAATCTTGGAAAGTGTCAGGTAATAGCGCCATTATTATTATATAGCATTGATTTTCTGTGCAAAAATCTTAAACAGAAACATTTTAAAAACCAAAAGTCCTGGAAAGGCATTATAGAGTTACATCCACGACTAATTTAGAACTTAAAAGCTGTCTTCCAAGGTTAGATTAAAGTTAAATTAAGGTTGTGAAGGTTATATTTAGGTTCTGTGTTATTAGTTCAAAAGGTTCTGGGTTTGAGCTATAGGTTTTGCTGTAGCTCTCAGAAAGGTTCTAAAACGTGGGCCCTTTTTGCATTCAGGAGGTTAATATAAGGTTAATATAAGGTTATTGAGCCTTCTAAGACTTACGAGTAGATTTCCATACAAAGGTTCTAGAACCTTTTCAAAACCTTTCTAAAACCAAAAATGTTACTTGGGCTGAATGCACTGCCTGCCAAAGATCTGACAGATTTCAAGGAAGGTGGACTAAATAGATACAAGCGTCTAGAGCAAATACGCCAGCATTTTTGGCTGCGCTGGCAGAAAGAATATATCGCTGAACTTCAGCTACGAACAAAATGGCGAACGAACAAAGGCCAACTCAATGTAGGAGATCTGGTCTTACTACAAGAAGACTTCGTTCCACCGCTAAGTTGGCGCCTCGGAAGAGTAGTACGGCTGTTCCCTGGTGCAGATGGAGTGTCTCGTGTAGCGGACATCAACACTACGCGCGGCTGCGTCCGGCGTCCACTGGTTCGCCTGTGTCCACTACCCACGACGGAAGACCATAAGAAGAGTTGAAAGATCCCTTTCAACTCTTCTTATGGTCAGACACGACAAGAAGAAGAACGGGGGGGAGTATGTTGGCGCACGGGCGCAACATTGCTATTCAGCGTATTCAGGCGCTTAACGTTTTAAAATTATTAATTGTTCTCCTACCTCATATAATTAACATTGTACTTCGATCAACGTATTCGGCTTATCAACATCAAAATTGTAACGAAATTGCATTAAACTGTTAAAAGCGAACAGTTTGAGTTTAATTCAAGCTCCATATGTCCTCTACGAGACAGGCAGTAATATCATAAATGCGAAAGTAACTGTGTCTGTCTGTCTGTCTGTCTGTCACTCTTTCACGCCAAAACTACTGAACGGATTTGTATGAAAGGTATACATATGATATAGACCCTGAGAAAGAACATAGGTTACTTTTTATCCCGGAATTCCCACGGGAAAACTTTTTAAGGCGAAGCGAAGCTCGCGGGAACAGCTAGTAAATTATAAAACTGCCTCACCATCAGTACACAGCGCGCAGCGTTTTAGCGTTTAGCATGACTGTGTGCAACGGTGTATATGTGTGTATAAATGTGTAAAATTTTGATTTAAATACCCGCTAAACCAGGTTCTTTTGCTACTAACACAAATATAGTGACGTACCTGAATGTGCCGTCGAGGCCGGCGCCCTGTCCGTACAGCAGCAGCCCCTCGGTGGCGGCGGCCGCGAACGAGTCGCCCGTCGGCGAGAATCGTACGCAGTGGACCCGCACCTACGGCACACACGATTGTTATGTACAGGCCGCGATGCCAGTAGGCAAACTGTTAATCTGTTGTTTAATGGATGACATTACAATGTAACAGGGGGGAAAGACATCGGACAGAATCCTTATTACATTCTAATAAGGGTAGTTTTTGTTTGTATCAGATATGGTGAAGAGTTACAAATGAGATGCAAGGGGTTAAGCTTGACACGCGATAACGCGACCAACGACCGCGTGGAAGTCCTCTTGTTCAGTGGCCAGGTAGGTAAGTAGGACACCTGGCCGTAAAATAATAACTATTTATATGGCCGCATATGTCAGCGGAGGGCGAGAACTAAAAATTTTAACTACGCGGTCAATAAATAAAGTACTACGTATACCTCTGGTTTAGTGTTCCTGTCGGCCATGTCCCCCTGCCTGACGCCGGGCAGGCGGATGTCCACGTCCCCCCCCTCGAGGTCCCCGCGCTCCTCCACCAGAGCCATGTTGCCGAACTCCGACAGCAACCGCCGGTTTATCACGTCCTGGGGATAGATACATCATTCTTTATTGCACACCAACAGAAATTACAAAAGGAAATGCACAATATATATGGTACGGCCTGTAATGAGTGTTCAATATTTAGGAGGTGAAGAATCTTTTCTGAATAGTCATAATCGTAACACAGATTTATTTGAAAGCTCCAACAACTTATTGTTTGGTGTTAGATGACTATGTAGTAGTAATTGCTAAACGGCCTGTTCAATATTGAGTCCTCTGTATAAAATGTATTTGTGCCATCGAAATGACCGTGGATTAACACTGATTTAAAATTGGAGACGTTTCGCTTTCAGGTCTTTTTAAATTTCAGTCAAAAAGCATTCCATTACATTTCGCTTCAAGAACCTTAATATCCGGAATGAAATCCAGAACGTTTTCAGTTTTCCACCAGTATGTGTATCACGAATATTGTCCATTTTAGTCGATAGTAACTCAATTGGCGGTGTACTGTAGTTTGTATGTGTTTTATTAGTTTCTAACGTTACCGACAGGGGCGCTAAAATTGCTATCGAATTCCGCTATCAACTTGAGTCGACAATGATGTCGATTCTAAAGGCAGAAATTCTAATTTTAACGCTGTCAAACAAAAAAAATGCTAGTATAAAATGAGATTTCAGGGAACAGTCATAGAGTCAGTAGTTTTGACAGCATTAAAATTAGAATTTCCGCCTTCAGAATCGACAGTAATATTCGTGTTTCGAACGAGTGGCAATACTCACGCTGACGGCGTCGAGCGAGCGGTTCTGCGTGATCACGAACTTCTTCACCAAGATGGCGTCGCGCGCGCTGTACAGACACACGTGCTTGGAGTTGCCGCCGCCGAGGATGAACTGCCCGTCCGCAGAGTAGCAGATTGTGGTGAACGCCCTGTGGGGGCCAGCGTGTTAGTGACCGGGGTAGGACGAACATTGCGTGCCCAAATCAGGAGGCAGGAGGCGTTACATTATACTCAGGACTACTCTGGAGGAGGTTCACATTGCTTTTTTTGACTGCGAAGGTTCAGGGGAAAATTGGTTGGCCTCATAAAGCTGGACTATCTATCCTTATTTTCCTTATATATTCCTTAGTTTCCTCTAGCTCTCCTTTTCCTCAACACCAGAGACAATAAACTCACTTGGTCTTCAACATCGTCTCAGCGGTGACGAGGTCGGTGTCGCCCCTGCCGGCGCCCAGGTCGGCGCGCCCCTCCACGCCGCCGCGCGCCTCGCCCGATGCCACGCTGAAGAACGAGATGTTGCCGTCCAGAGTGGATACCGCCACCTGCGAATATACCACACGTACTGAGTGTACTGATTTGTAACTTTTTGAGAGTTAGCAACCGGTGATAATTGGTATCAACTTAGAGACTTATTAACCGAAAACACCAACAATCTTAGTGAAAGAAATATGCAAGAAGCCTAACAATATATCCTTACATTCAACATAAACGTTTGTGAAATCAGATAAGTCAGTAAAAAGTTATTAATTCATAATGCTCTAAGTTGTCAGCCATTTTATACCAACCAACCCCACTCGGAGTTACATAATACGGGGGCTGATGCTGCTGGTTAGCTGGTTGGTGAGATGCACAATGGGGAGAAAAACTAAAAGCTGATTACAGATGGCGTCTAATGTGACTGTGCCTGTAATTGGTTGGTTCAGTCGCAATTTTTTCTCCCCAATAATGTAATTAGTCAGAACCAGAAAGGCACACTCGCTGGTGCTGCCAAAGTTTCATTTGATTTTCTTCGCCATTATAATAACTCGGTTTTACTTGTGTAGGTTTTACTTAGGGAAGGAACGGATGCAAACGCCACACTTCACTTCTTCTTTGTTTGTGTGTCGGTGATAACCCGAGAGCTGGAATAGCGTTTGTCTACGTGTTGAAAGGATAAGCCATAGAATAATATTTTTTCTGGTGACATAAACATCACAACACAACTCATAACAGCGTTGTAAAACTAACTAAAATAGCGACGGCCAGCAGTGACATATACAGATTATACAGGGCATTTTCTAGACTCGTTAAACTTTCTGAACAAAAGTTGTTCAGAAAGACCCTCTGAGTCACATCTCCTTTCAGCTTAGTATACACCCAGTATATGTCAAGTTACAAGTGGTCAACTGAAACCGTTTACTCCAAGCCAAAACCCCATATCAATAAACAGCAAACCACCCTCACCTCTTCCCCATCCGGCCGGAACGCCACCTGCAGTGCGTCGGCCGTGAGCGGGATGGCCTCGCTGTCCGTGGAGGTCTCGAGGGAGCGCCACAGCCGCAGCGAGCGGTCCCAGCTGGCGGTCGCCAGGCACGACGACCCCGGCGCCGGGCTGAACGCCAGCGACGAGACTGGCGCTTCGTGGCCGCCTAGCACCTGCGGGGTGAGGGCGGGGTTTGAACTACACTGTTAAGTGAGAGACACTTGCGCTTCATAGTCTCGTAGTACAAGGGGGGCGGGGTTTGAACCACTCTGTTAGAACTAAAAGAAAGAAGGCTGATGAAGAGTTATGTGGATTTTAACTTCCGAAATGAAATGAAATGATATGAAATGAAATTTTTTCGACGTAGAATATTAGAATTACTTGTCAAAAGTCATAATCTACCACCAGCTTCTACTGACCTCCAGCAGCTTCCCGAACTGCACGCTCCACACGTAGACGTCGAAGGCGTCGGTGGCGCCGGCGGCCGCCAGCTGCCCCGCCGCGTCCAGCGCCGCGCACGAGAACTGCGCCAGCGCCGGCGCCGTCAGCGTGCGGAAGTTGCGGTACCTGATGACAGGAAACACACACTGTTAGGGTACGTCCGCACAAGCAGTGTAAGGCCCGTATAGGCCTGTTCAGCCACATGAGAAAATGTGGCTCTCAAAACCCACAGCCGCTGTAACAATCATCTGTCAAGATGCAGTGGCCAATGATGATAGGCTATGTCCGCACAGGCAGGAGGTTTGCTTAGCGACTAGCGAGTCACCAAGCGAGTAGCTCAGTAAAATGTACGTTCTAGAATTTTCGGTTTTACTGAGCTACTCGCTTGGTGACTCGCTAGGCGCTAAGCAAACCTCCTACCTGTGCGGAGGGACCTTTTCTCAATATTAGCCTCCTCTTCAATCACTCACGCTGAGGTGCAGAAATGATTAAACTGATGTCGATCTTAAATGACATGTATTTCTGCCTTGTTTTGACAGTATTCAGATAGCAAGAGACAGACATAGATTTAATGCCGACATTAGTTCTAAAGGTCTAAGCATACATATTATTATACATAAATACATAGGGATATACGGGCAATGACTTTGCTTTATATTTACTACTAGCTGTTCCCGCGCGCTTCGCTTCGCCTTAAAAAGTTTTCCCGTGGGAATTCCGGGATAAAAAGTAGCCTTTGTTCTTTCCCAGGGTCTAGACCGTATGTATACCAAATTTCATTAAAATCCATTCAGTAGATTTGGCGTGAAAGAGTAACAGACAGACAGACAGACAGACAGACAGACACAGTTACTTTCGCATTTATAATATTAGTTAGGATTGATTGCAAAATGGATGGGGTGTAAGGTGTAAGTCTCGACTATTTACGCAAATGTAAACATTTCATCGGTCAATTTCCTTCATTACCGACGTTATTAGAGTAGCCCCTAACGATTGGAAATAATAAGGCTAACGAAGAAAAACTAACCTCGTGAGATCATAGCACCGAACAGTGCCATCTAGCGACGAACTGATGAAGAACTTCTTGTTGGCGCTGAACTGCACGGAGGTGACGGCGGCGGTATGCTCGTGGAACGTCACGAAGCAGAAGCCCGACTGTGTGTTCCAGACCTTGACCTTCCCGTCGTAGCCGCCCGTGACGATGTACAGCCCGTCCGGCGAGTACGCCAGGCACGTCATGTCCAGCGAGTGGCCCTGCTGCTTCATCACGTATTGTTCACCTGTGGGCGGTTTTGCTTTATTTATTTAAGTAATTCATATCATTACTGATAAACCAATCAGTTGTTGGGCCTAATTTTAGAGTGAAATACGGAGATATTTCATGACATGACCAGTCGTGATATCTGGCTTTGATTGCTCGCCCAAGGGTTCTAGCTGAAAACTTGCGTTATGATGTGGTATACATACCATAGCATCAAGCTGGGCTAGAACCCATTTCGGCACCGGAAAGCAACATTCACGATCATTTTATTTGATTTATAACCTTTTTTAATATGATTTAACTTAAAAAGCAACAAATAAGTACCTATCTGTAGGCATTTGTATATGAACTTATTACATATAAAAATAATAATGTATATATATATTATTTTGAATCTGTGAATAATGCATCAAATTTATTGTATATTTTATTGTCCTATATTTCTCATACCGATTACTCGGTGAAACATGACTGTCACTTTACTGTATTTAATAACTTATGTATACCTTGTTTCTCGTGAATAAATTAATTCTATTCTATAAGTAATTAAAAAACATTCTCCCAGTACTGACTCTGCCACTCCCACACGAGCAGCTGCCCCTGTCCGGGGCAGGCGAGCGCCAGCCAGTCCCCGCGCGGGGCCACGGCCGCGGCGCCCACGCGCTGCTCCGACACTCGCAGAGAGTGGATCAGGTTCACGTCCGGCATCTCGTGCAGGAAGAACACGCCTGAGGAGAAGCCTGGAGGAGAGAAAGGGATGATCGTTATTGTGAGTGTGGGTGAAAAAATAGTCTCATAGCTTATTACAAGTGCAAGGGTGTAGATCTATGCGAAAGGGTGACCCAGCATATAATAAAAATATTTTAATTTTTTTAAATACTGGTTCTTCGACTCTTTTCGGCTTACCCATTTTTAATACCCTGTATAACGGTAAAAATTTGAAAATTCCTTTCATCCTGGAAAACCTTTTTCTGGTGAAGAGGACTTTATCTTAATATAAGCTGGGGTTTGTCCAAATGCTTGACCTGTGACGAGCAGCTTAGTCTCCTTGTGGTACTGCGCGGCGGTGAGCTTGACGCGGTGGCTGGCGTTGCGGATGGCGTCCCCGATGTAGTGGCGCCCGAGCTTGTTGTACGCCAGCTTCTGAGAAGACTCGCTCTTCACCTCGAGCTTGTCGTCGTCGCTGTCCACCTGCCAGCAATATGTACAAACACATGTTATATTGGTTAATAATGCTCTGATGCCTTAAGGGATAAGGCCTCACTCTCTTATTGGAAAGGATGTGGATTGAATCTGCTGTATACCAATGAATTTTAGTAACGGCGATTTGGCTAGAGAGCTATCACGTGAGAACAGATGCACAGTGAAACGTGTGCGTGCCTTGGAGACTATAGTTGTGAACATGTAAGTAAGTAAGTACATAATATATAATGTGATCAGCCAATATTAAATTACTTTTATTAAGCAAAAAATTGCTGTAGGCATTTGTATAAATAAGTTACAAGATATGCAAAATATTTTGCATTTAAATAAAATACTTACATCATCCCTCTCCTTCTCAATAGCTTTCTTCTCACTTATATCATCCTCACTATCATCTTCATCTTTTTGCAACTTCCTGCGTTTCTTATGTGAAATCTGTACTGATGACGTCACCAGATCGTCTGAATCAAGGTTCGCCTCCCACAAGCAAACTTGCCCATTCCTGCTCACACTTATAAGGTCTAAACTCTTGTTTTCAAAGAAAACACCAACTATTTTGTCGGTATGTCCACTGAGTGAGTACATGCTGAGGTTGTCGAGGTAGTCCACGGAGTAGATTTTGGTGGTGGTGTCCTTGGAGCCGACGGCGAGCAGGCGCGAGCACGACGACCAGTCCAGGCACGTCGTGTCGTCGTGCGCCTTCTTAAACACTCTCTTCATCACAAAAGATCGAAATTCTCCAGTGAAGCTGCATGGCGCTGTCATAATGAAAACTGAAAAAAAGTTTATGATCGGTTCATCAGACAAATATAAATAAGGAGATATAATTTATTTATTTATTTATTATAAGCCTCCTATAATGTAACATTCAAATTAGTATTTAATTATGTTTAAAGTAACACAATTCATGCATTATTAATATTAATTGGTAATTGTTTAAGTTTAGTTTTATATAATTCAATATTATAATTATAAAATTTATTTATATAATTCAGTAGTATTTATTTGTTTATCATAATAATATATTTATGTGTATGCATGCACTTGAACTATGTATACCTAAAATCTAAGTATTTTATAGGTCATCCCATTGCTGGGCAAAGGCCTCCCCCATTTTCTTCCAGGTAAGTTTGTTGGCGGTGCATCGTGTCCAGCATTCCCCTGCTCCAGTGAAGCCCGCCAGCTCGTCGCGCCAGCGCGTGGCCGGGCGGCCCACGCCCCTGGTCGAGTATCGGGGACACCACTCAGTCAGCTCCTTTGTCCATCTTCCATCAGTTTGCCTCATGATATGGCCAGCCCATTTCCACTTCAGTTTTTTGGCATGTCGAATCACATCTGTTACTTTGGTTAATTTTCTAAGCTCTGTGTTCTGTGTTTTTTCTATTAGTTAAAACAAAAGCAGAAATAGATTTCTTTCTTTCAAAGAATGTAGAAAGATGCACTGACGTTGATGTAATTAACAATTTTAATTTCTTCTCTGACCACCGAGTAATACGCTGTCAATTACTACTGAACTTTAAAAGAAACAGGAAGGCTATGCATCCAGATCACAAATCTATTTGTTACACAAGCGAAACTCACAACGAACTCTTCAACGAAAATTTAAAATCAATTACTGAAAAACTTAAATGTTGCCATAGCACTCAAGAGAAATATAATACGGTAACGGAAGAAATAAAGTTAGCAGCCCAAAAACTACCTAATATCAAGAACACAAAACTTTGCCTAACACAGGAAACGTTGGATAAAATTGAAGAAAGGAGTACAATCTCAAAACAAATTAACAGAAATAAAGACCAAAATAATTACCTCAAAGAACTAAACAAAACGACAAAAAGGTTAATCCGACGAGACATACAGTGAAACTATAAAGTCCTGAAATTAAATGAGGGCACTGCTATCTTTCATGTAGCAACCCTATATAGCGAAACATAACTGACTTTGATACTTGAAATTTTGCCTGATAACTTCCTACCTATTTATGTATTTTAAAAACAACTTACCATCCACAAAAAAGCTCTTATACAAGCTAGAAGGTGTTAATATGAAGGCTAATAGTGAAACCAATAAATATTTATTTAGATAACGTTATTACAACTGTATAAAAAAACTGGATCTGTTGACGAAGGGCACACATAGTAAAGACATCAATTTCTCTATTTGGACGGCCAGTTATGTTTCTTCCAGGAGTTAGAAATATTCCATATTTTGCCCTCTTTGGCACGCTGGTCCGATATAACTATAAAATAAAATAAAAAAATCTTTTTGAGTTACTCAATGCCCCCCAAATTCACACAATGTGAATTTAGTAAGTAGACAAAAAATATATCTTCAAGTATCAAAATGTTAAGGTTTGACTCAACTGAAACCAGATGAAACCTACAATCAGTGGTATGTAAACAATGTTCGACTTGGGCTCTAAACCTAGGTTTATCGATAAATGAAGCGTTGGTACTAATATAAAATGAGTTATTACAATTTGTACAATGCTAAATACCCGTCATAGACGCTGTACGAGCGTAAACATCCTCCAAATTCGACAAAATGTGTCCATCTTGATGTTCCGCTAAACATTGTATTAAAACTCGATAAATAACTTCACTAGCTTGACTACGAATATTTTTCTTCATCTTCCTAATTGCAACCAAGCGTAAATTGTTGCTTTTATCTAGATTATCCTTATAATTAATAAGAAAATTCAAAAAACAGCCAACCGCCTATTGACATAAACAATTGTTATGACTTTTATGTTTCTTTTCTAATGGTGCCAGGCTCCTGAAAATTTTAGTTCCTCAAACATTAATTTCAGGACTTTATAGTTTCACTATAAGAAAATATGAAAATATGTGCATAAGTCACTTCCTGGAAAAATCATGCTCTATTGTGAAACTAGAAAGACATCTTAAAACTGAAAGAAACTGGATTCCAAATGTAAAACCAATTGATAAATCTAAAGTCTACAAAAGGAAAAACATAGTCCAAGCGGCGACAGAGTTCTACTCAAAACTTTATTCAAACGAAATAATTCAACCAAATATCGAAATTCCAACTATAATAAATTCAGATGCCCTACCTGACATCACTGTCTTTGAAATTGAAAACGCTATCAACTCTCTTCAAAATGGCAAGTCAAGTGGCACAGATAAAATAAATGCAGAGTTGCTCAAGATTGGTAAAAATTCACTGCTCCAACCGTTGGCGGACATATTTAACGAAATTCTACATAATCAGGAAATACCAGAACAGTGGCTTATTTCGACGATAATTCTCCTTCTTAAAAAGGGCAATGCAGATGACATCAATAACTATCGTCCTATCAGCATTCTTTCGACGATCTACAAAGTATTCTCCAAAATAATATTGATAAGGATCACACAATGCCTAGATGAACAACAGCCTCCAGAGCAAGCCGGCTTCAGAAGAGGATATAGCACTACCGACCACCTTCATACCATGCAACAATTGATAGAAAAAACAAACGAATATAAACTACCGCTCTTTATCGCATTTATTGACTTCCAGAAGGCATTCGATTCTATAAACCACCAATACGTTTGGCAAGCACTACTTAAAGATGGAGTAGATATGAGATACATAAATACTATTAAAAAAATATACGAACTTAGCTCAGCTAGAATAAAACTGGACCAATTAGGATCAGCGTTTAGTATAGACAATGGAGTTAAACAAGGAGACTGCATGTCCCCCAAACTTTTCAACTCTGTTCTAGAACATGTGTTTAGAACATTGAACTGGGAGAGTATGGGAGTAAACATTAATGGCAAATACTTATCAAATATCCGTTTCGCTGATGACAGTCATTGCCCTGTTCGGAAACACAGAAAAAGAACTGCAACAAATGATCAAGGAACTAAACATCAAATGCAAAGAAGTTGGACTACAGTTAAATATATCGAAAACAAAGGTGATGACAAATACAAGCGAACCTATACACATATCCGTCGAAAACTTAGAACTACAACAAGTCGAAACCTTTATCTATCTAGGCAAAACAGTTTCGTTCAAAAATCAAGACAATGAAGAAATAAACAGAAGAATAAATAATGGATGGAAAAGATTTTGGAGCCTAAAACACATATTTAAAAACAAACAAATTCTTATGAAATTAAAGGCCAAAGTCTTTGACTCCTGTATACTACCAGTCTTAACATACGGAGCACAAACATGGGCGCTGACGAAGAACAACATTAAAAGGTTAAAGATAACTCAACGCAAAATGGAAAGAAGCATATTAAACAAAAAACTAATAGAAAGGAGATATAATACCTAATTATTATTGAAGTAAAATACATTAATTTTGTGTAAAGGTATTTATAATCATAACTCGTTTATGCCCTTTCGTTCTTCCAATCTACTCAGTCCTAAAAGCAAAACTAAGCTTATCAGATATAATTAATTCACAAATATTAAAACAGTACCTGTATCACCAACACATGCTGCAAAGTATTGCCCATCAGGACTGAATTTGACAGCACTCACTTGCTGCCTGAACTTGTACCGATGTATGACGGTGCACGTCAGCAGGCTGATCATCTGGGCCTCTCCCTCTGGATACAAAAAAACTCAACTTTATAAAGCAACAGCTAACACCTTACAGCTAAAAAAATTGTGGTCACATAACACCCAGAGCCTTATAAAGGACCAACTGTTTCATTTGGGTGGCATGTTGCGTGGCTACCAGATAAATGATATTTAATCTTTAGTTCCTTAAAAAAACTTACTTTCATTGACTGCAAGAAGTGTTGATCCATTTGGTGAAACATCTAAAGCTGTGTAATTGTACTGGCTATCCACTGATAATGTGTTGCTCTTATTTCTGAAAAATTAAGCTCATTACTCAATTATCCTGAACTGCAAAGTTAGTTTTGAAATATTTAAGTAAAAAATAGTACCTATAATTAACTTACTGTTTCAAATTGTACACTGTTATCCTGTTACCAACAGGGCTGATAACACAGTCGCCATCGTTTGTGAATACAATATCGCCCTTCTTGTAAACAGTACCCAACAGATTCTGAAACTATTTTAGAAACATTTTTTTTAGGTTAATTTTAAAATGCATGTCAATATTGGACAACAAATACAGTTATTGAATAGTTATTTTACTGGAAATTCAAGTGAAATACCTTAAGATAGTAAAATATGTATATATATTCTGGTAATTTATAACAAAAGCTAGTTAAAAACATCTTAGAAAGTATTGTTTACATTGTTTTTTTACCACTTACCTTGTAGTTAAACCTCATTTTTGTAACTCAATAATTGAATGTTTCTCTTATATATATGTACAATTGATTCGGGATGACACTTTTAGTAATACACTTGAAATTACAACAACATATTACTTTCGTTTTATTTATATTCCCATGTGGAATCTTGGAATCACTTCAATTCAGCTTTTTCACCGACCATGTTGATGTTGACATTGACAATACAATTTGTCATTTTTGAATGCACAGACAGTGACACGTGACATTTCGTATGCTGCCGACACACTAGCGGATGCGGTTGGAACAGTTCGTGCCAGATCACTCTCGAACGTCTGAAATCTAAAGGTTAGTCCAAGGTTACGTCCGAGGCAAAAACGTGCAACAGTGCCGCATGCTACATATTGTGGCATATGGCACCTTGTGGCATGCTACAAATAGAAAGCATTTGCGGCATATGTGGCATACGGCAGCTTATTTTACGCCGAGGCAACATCGTGCCTGGATAATTTCCAAAGCATCGTGCTGTTTTAAGGAGTGACTGGTCTTCTAGTTCGATCGAGGGGATACATACACCATAGAATATGGCTGATCAAGTAACTTTAGCAGTAGCTTATTTAGCACTGCTAAGCCATGTAGCTATACAACATACAACGGAAGAAAAAATGTTGGTGGAAAAGAAGATGACTTCAGAATGTCTCAGTCTCAGTCTTCAGACGATGGTGCCTTATTTAAAATTTTTACTATCCAATAACTACTTTACCCACAGTCAAACCAAAAATATTGGTTTTGTGGGAATTCTTCTGTACCCTATGTATCACTGCAATGTTTATAAATAAATAAATAAATAAATAAATAAATACTAATTTTAACTGAAAACTGTTTTGACGCAAGAAAAATGTCGCATGGAATCCATTGTGCCCGGATACAAGTTACGACAGTCTGCCACATGACGCAAGGTGTTGTCGTGCCGCACGGTTCTTGCCACAATGTGCGACATTTTTGACTTTGTAGCATGCGGCCTTGTGGCATGCCTCAATGCCGCACAGTGTTGCCCCGGTGTAATATAGCCTTTACGTCCGATAGTTTGAACAGTGTAGAGTAGTAACCTGAATATTTTTTTAGATAGATAGAAAAAGAGCAGATAATATTATTTTAATTTAGCTCCCAAAAGGCTGGAATAGATTTACGTTCCTGGAATACAATCTCTGTTTGGGCCATAGAGCTACATTTTTTCCCGGCTTTATATGCACAGATAAATAAACATTACAAATTAAAAAAAATACGGTTATTGTCTATGGAAAAACTGTCAAACTAATTTTCTGATCTGTCATTTCTAGAAAATTCGGGAAACGAGCACGCGCGATTTCATTGAAAGAGTGCAAGTTTGCGATTACTTACGACCTACCGGCGACTGAATCTACCGAATTTAGTTTTATTCTATTGTGCTTTTCACGTTTCTTAACGTGTTACAATTTTCGTTTGTGTTTATAGTTATTCGAGTCTCCATTTGAAAAAAATATTTATTAGCAACGATGGCTGCTATGTCTGTCATCGGTATTGATTTCGGTAATGAATCGTGTTATATTGCTGTGGCGAAAGCAGGTGGCATCGAAACAATAGCCAACGATTACAGTCTTCGCGGTACACCGTAAGTACACTTGGTTCAAGTCATCATAACTGATGTTCCCATACTTCCACCAAAAATGCACTTCCTTTTATAGTCAGCATCGATACTGCTTACTTTATTGCAAAAACATGTGGATTTGAGTCATCATCATCTTCTATAAACTATGCCTAATTGTTCAAAACATGTATACCTATGCTTAAACCTGCATCTGATTTCTATCTTCATAACCTAAATCCCTTATCTTTCCCTATCCTTGAATTTGATTTCTGCACTCATATAGGTAGTTTTTTCAAAATGTGCTATACATGTAACAGTTCGCATAAGACAACCTAAATTTATCCTGTGCTGGCAACCTGCACCATTGGCTCCAACTTAATTATCTTAACAATTTTGCTTGCATTTATATGGTTGTCATAGAAACCTGTGATGATTTTCGATTTTTGCATTGTATTTGCACATAATTTGAACAAATTATTTAGTTTATTTTTTTAAATTGCATGTAAACTAACAATGCTGATGATATTTGGAGCAACATTTCATACATGCTTCTCATAAGAATGACCTTCAGCCCCTAGTGTGCTAGGTTACTAAGGGTCATTGTCTTGTGCAGTTGACTCATTGCATGAGTACTTACTACTAGCAGTTGTAGTATGTATATGCATCTGTTATTATTTATCTCACACATGTATTATGTGCATCTGTGATTGTTGATTTTATTTAAAACAGTAAACCTACAAAAATGTAAGCAACCAAAATATCTGTTGAAATTCCTTTCAATTTGTAATGTGTTTTTCAGATCATGTGTAGCATTCTCTGCCAAGAACCGCATCCTGGGTGTGGCGGCCAAGAACCAGATTGTGACCAACTTGAAGAACACCGTGTTTGGTTTCAAGAGGCTACTCGGCAGAAAGTTCAATGACCCATATGTCCAGAAGGAACTGAAGCACTTCCCATTCAAAGTGGAGCAGCGAGGTGATGGCGGCATCGGCATCCGTGTTAACTACCTAGAAGAGGACAATGTCTTCACGCCGGAACAGGTCACTTACTGTTTTTATCAGTGTGATACAGTTAATTGCCTTATTATTAATTCTATAGTTAGTTACCTCTAGCTTAGGTAACACAACACTTCCATATATAATAAAAAAACAGTCAAAATAAGTTGGAGGTAAAATTACAATGATGCAGTTGTATCTATGCTGTCTTTCACACTTTTAATTCATGTTTAAAGCAGCTCTGTATTAGTCTGTATCACCACATTCACCACTGTTTCTGTGCATCTTAAATAAATATATATTGTTCTTTCAGATAACCGCAATGCTGTTCACAAAGCTGAAGGACAGTGCAACAGTGGCCCTGCAGACTCAGGTCAATGACTGCGTCATATCTGTCCCGAGCTACTTCACCAATGCAGAACGTAATGCTCTTCTGGACTCGGCTGCCATTGCTGGTAAGTTCTGCAATCTATGTTGCGTCTTGAACTTCAGACAAATCATCTCTCTGTTAATGTAGGTGGTCACTATTCTATTCTATTCTCTGTGGGGGTCTAAGTACCTGCACCTGGCTCTCTCGAGTGGAACCTTTGTGCATATCCCCAAGGTCTAAACTGCCTTCCTAAGCTTGGACCATTTCCCACCACGCTAGTCCACTGCGGGTTCGTGGGTTCACATTATCTAGATGTGCTAAATCTAGATATGCAGGTTTCCTCACGATGTTTTCCTTCACCGTAAGAGCAATGGTATACATTGTACTTAAAGTTAAAAGAACTCATAGGTACATGTCAGCGCCGGGATTCAAACCCGCATCTCTTGCGTGAGAAGCGGACGCTTACCCGACTGAGCTACCACCGCTCTTATGTGGTCACTAAAAATACAAATATTTATGTGAAATCATTACTAATACAAATAATTTAAAACATATTACACTTCTTCTATTTAGCATATTTGGAACAATTAATTATATTTCAGTGTGTTTAAAATAAATTGTGTGATTTTTTATATGAATAGAATATAATAATTTCCTATTATAATCTTCCAAATCTGGTGAAAAGGCAAATTTATACAGGGTTATTGGTAAGTAGACCGGATCCTTTCAGGAGGTGATAGAGGAAGGCATTTCCAGTCGATTGAACCCTATAATGCATTATGCGAAACTTAACCATTTCTAAGATATTTAATATTTAAGCTTTTTTATTTTTTTTGCCAAAATTTTATGTTTAAAACCGAAAATAAATAAAAATAGCCATATTTCAATATTTTTTTGGTTGTTTTGCATTAGTAACACCTTAATACACTGATTAAAATAATCAAATGTGCATTATTCGACTTAAATTAGACACAATACCTCAAAATAGTTAAGCATTTTAAAGAAATATTCAAAACGCAAAAACAAATAAATTAAATTAAAAAAGAATTTCATATGACATTTTTTTGTGCACTTCAGTTTAAAAACATTGTCAACTTATAAGCTTTCAAATAAGATATTTCAATATCAAATCGATTAAGGTATCACCAAGATATGGCCAAAACAACCAGAGAAAACGGAGAAAACTTAACATGGGCTTCCATACTAAAGTGCACAAAAAAATGTCATATGAAATTCTTTTTTAATTTAATTTATTTGTTTTGGCGTTTTGAATATTTCTTTAAAATGTTTAACTATTTTGAGGTATTGTGTCTAATTTAAGTCGAATAATGCACATTTGATTATTTTAATTAGTGTATTAAGGTATTACTAATGCAAAACAACCAAAAAAAATATTGAAATATGGCAATTTTTATTTATTTTCGGTTTTAAACATAAATTTTCGGCAAAAAATTTAAAAAAAACTTAAATATTAAATATCTTAGAAATGGTTAAGTTTCGGATAATGCATTATAGGGTTCAATCGACTGGAAATGCCTTCCTCTATCACCTCCTGAAAGGATCCGGTCTACTTACCAATAACCCTGTATAGAAGTTAATGATGTAACATACATAACATAACACATTGTTCGAAACCAAATAAAAAACGATAAAAAATCCCATGTGGTTTGCTTATCAATATCACTGTGACATGATCACATTTCTGAAACCATTCAACCATTGCATGTTGATATTTTAACTAGAAGTTTCTTCTGAAACCATTTAACCATTGCATGTTGATATTCTAACTAGAAGTTTCCAGTCATACTCTTTGACCTTCTGACCTTGTGATTGAATAGCTGTACAGAAAATCAATACCCTTTACACAAATTGAATCTAATTTAGTTTAATAGGTATGCATTGTGATGTTGATCGAGTCTGTGAACTTAATAGTAACCATTCCCACAATTCTAAATTTTATAATATCATGCTGTAATATTCTTTCAAAATCTTAACCAAAGCTAAACAAAGCTTTCAATGCTAACCCACAATCTAACTTGCCTTGTACTCCCTGCCCACCAGGCCTGAACGTGCTCCGGCTGATGAACGAGACGACGGCGACGGCGCTGGCGTACGGCATCTACAAGCAGGACCTGCCCGCGCCCGAGGACAAGCCGCGCAACGTCGTGTTTGTCGACTTCGGACAGAGCGCGCTTCAGGTAATTACAGTGAAACCTGGTTAAGTGAGACTTCAAGGGTCCTGCAATATCGTTTCACTTATAGAGGTATTCCACTTACCCAGTGTCTCAGATATAAGTTCCAGTTACATTAATAGAGGTGAGAATACAGGTTATTTCAGTTATACAGGTGCGATCATTAAATAAAATTAATTTAATTTAATTATGTACGTACGTCTGGGGAGAAAGTGTCAATGGGCTCAGAGTTCCTTTATCCTTATTGGGAAAAAAACCGGCAGGTATAAAGAGTGTATATGTTAATCCTAAGGTTTTTAGTTTTAACTAAATTCGTTCAGCCATTTGCCCATGAACTAACAAACAAGTTAGGACGTTTGTATAGAAGCCTGATAAAAAATATTAGTGGGATAATGCTTTTAAAGTAGCGCCATATGCCGCATGTCTACGCATTTATGGATGTGTACCTTAACTCCTTGACCCGCCGCTGACCTCGCGTGTCCGTTCTGTCTAGTATATATTTTTCTTAAAATAAACATAAACTATCAACATGGAACATAAATTATTTGATTCACTGCTGTAAAACCACTCCCTAAGTGCTCCTAATGTTTGGTTTACGGTTTGTTATTGTGTCATACGCAATCTCAATACAAATTTATGACATAATTTTACTATTATTGTGCGTTTATTATGATGCGGTCGAAAATAAAGATTTTGGTTTTGCTTCTTAATTAATGTTTGAAAACGATGCTTTCTTGTTGTTACCGACTTGTTTGTAAATAATGTGACTGCAATCTACGCCTCTGCAAAGTGTTCATTAGAAAATCATTTTGTTTTGTCTCTTCAAATTCTTAGTACTATCTTTAACATCAACATAACTAAGAAGCTGGGATAAATGGAAGCGTAACACCTACGGCGAAGCTCGCTGTTAAACTAGTCATCATCATCAGCCCACTATCGTCCACTGCTGCACATATGCCTCTGCCATAGAGCTCATTCTCTATGGGAGGTATTTGTTATAATCGCCACGCTCGGTAGTGCGGATTGGCGATCGCAGGGCTACCTATCTGTACGCGATGCATTATGATGTATTTTATGTCAATATACGGGTGTTGCAAAAAGGGTGTACTAAGCGCGAATTTTGACATTCTGATTTCATTTTCGACTTAAGGTGGGCAAAACCCTTTGTGTTCGTCAATAATAATTTAAAAAAATAAAAAACCGACTTCAAAAAACCACTAAAATGTAAGTAATAATTTAAGGTTTACACAAATTATATGTGACAGTACAAATATACCTAAGCAGGAACTGTTCTTTTTTGATGTTGGTGCAGTGACAAAGTAATCTGAAGAAATATGGCACCAACTTCAAAAAAGAACAGTTCCTGCTTAGGTATATTTTTGTACTGTCACATATAATTTGTGTAAACCTTAAATTATTACTTACATTTTAGTGGTTTTTTGAAGTCGGTTTTTTATTTTTTTAAATTATTATTTTATTTTATAGTTTTTAGTTTATTTGCAATAATTTTTAATCAAAAGTAAGATGCAAATGATACCAAAAAGTCCTACTAATCAATACGAATCATTCAAGCCTAAACACGAGGTAGTTGCTATATACCGTTGAGGAGTTCCCTTGACTGCCTTCCGTTTCCATCATCAGATCAGCTCAAGGTCACCATCATATTTTATTGTTATAAGAACTATATTTACGTTCTTAATTTCATTAGAATCGGTTAATATGTGTCCAAAATTCATACCCTGTTTTTACCCCTTTACCCACCCTTAGGGGTGAGATAAAATTCTGAAAAAAAAATGGGACCACCCGGAAGCTCAACCCAATACAACAAAAAAAGAATTTTCAAAATCGGTTCATAAACGGCGGAGTTATCGGTGAACATACATAAAAAAATATATAAAAAAAAAAAAAAATATCCCGACGAATTGAGAACCTCCTCCTTTTTTTGAAGTCGGTTAAAAAACCGACAACAGGCGGAACGCAGCCGAGCACGAACGAAATGTTCGCAGCGCGTTCGAGTTTTGTAGGTCGCTTTACACTATACGAATTGTGTTCGGCTCGTGCTCCGCTCGTGCTCTGTTCGTCTAGCGTAGACCTAGCTTTAGATCTAACATGCTGCACACGTAGATTTCGGCTTAGTATACCTTTTTAGCAACACTCTGTACACGGCCATTCTTAACCGAACCGAACGTACACTACAATCTCAACCCGGTCCCGGCAGGTGTCGGCGTGTGCGTTCAACAAGGGCAAGCTGCGCGTGCTGGCCACGGCGGCGGACGCGCAGTGCGGCGGGAGAGACATCGACCTGGCGCTGGCCGACCACTTCACCAGGGACTTCCAAGCCAGGTTGAAGCTGGACGCCAGCAAGAACCAGAGGTGGGTGCCGTCGACTTTACAGCGGACAGAATGTTGAAATGAAATGAAATCGTTTATTTTTCGACGTAGAATTTTAGAATTACTTGTCAAAAGTCATAATCTACCACCATTTCACAAAGGCCCCGTCATTAAGGATATTCTAGTGCCATATGGCTACTGTGTGGTGATGAATGTTAGTGTCGGTAGGGGACGTCCTAGGCGAAAGTATGTCGACCAAATGACGACATATTCAAGAAAAGCCACAGGAGTTTCCGGAACCGCCGAGCGTGTATAAGGAGGCTTATAAATGAAGAGAAAGCAAAACAAGTATTTAAGGATCGTGGCACGTGGAGGTCCATAGGCTCCGCCTACCCCTCTGGGAGACAGGCGTGAGCATATGTAATGCATATGGCCACTCAAGGCGTGAATGGAACGGCCAAATCGTGACATTACTTGTCGCGCTCTACGTATACAGCTTTTTTGCATAGATAGTGAGACTTTTGTCTTGGTCTCGAGTTATTATTGACGAGATATGCATAGATTATGGCCTGTTGAGGTATACATATTTTGATATTGAACTATTCAAATCAATCTTATTTAGCTGCCCTATAACATTGAGCCTCTTTATTAACCTGTGTACAAAAGCTGACACTACCCTACTTGTCGCAGAGCGTTCCTGCGCCTCATGCAGGAGGTGGAGAAGCTGAAGAAGCAGATGTCGGCCAACAGCACGCGGCTGCCGCTCAACATCGAGTGCTTCATGGAGGAGCGCGACGTGTCGGGCGAGCTGCAGCGGTCGCAGATGGAGGAGATCTGCGCCGACACCTTCACGCGCGTGGAGCGCACGCTGCGCGCGCTGCTGCCCAACGCCAGTGAGTGTCTCTGTCTCTCCCTCTCCCTCTGTCTCTCCCTCTCCCTATCCCTCTGTCTCTCCCTCTCCCTGTCCCTGTCCCTCTCACTCTGTCTCTCCCTGTCCCTGTCCCTCTGTCTCTGTCTCTCCCTCTCCCTCCTAATTAATAGAACTTTTGAGGTTTATGACCTTACTTTTACGGTACATTTCTGAGTCGAGCCGCTTCAGTGTCACTAATGCAGTCTTCTTCTTCTTCTTGTCGTGTCGATGGCAACTTACACTTAACACTTCCGCGGCCCAGTAAGGACTAATGCAGTAGTATTTCCAATACTCGTATAACAAAATTTAATGTATATTTTGTCTTATGATGTTGTATTGCCTCGCAGAGCTGCGTCCCGAGGACATCAGCGCCGTGGAGATCGTGGGCGGCTCCACGCGCATCCCCGCGGTCAAGACGCTCATCGAGCAGGTCTTCGGCAAGACCGCCTCCACCACGCTCAACCAGGTGCGTCATATACAGACATATAGTACACTAGGCCATATGTTCAGATCATAGAACATCGCAACACTGTAATTCTTACACCGTTGTAGCAATTAATTTTGAGTGAGTTTAAGTAGCTCATGTTATGATGTTTATTTATTTATTTATTTACACTTTATTGCACACAAAAAACAATTTTTACACAGAATCATTTTAAAAATATAGCTAATAATTTGCGCACAATTAAATAGTCCTTCTACAAGCTATACCAAAATAGAACCAGCCGAGCGCAGCGAGGCATCCGACAAGTAACTCTGCCATAAAAGAAATCCGAAGCGAGGCATTACGTATCATAATTATTAATATCAATAAAGAAAAACTACGGGAAAGTACCATTCAAGAAGTGGAAAGCCGAGCGAAGCAAGGCAAAACTACCTAAATCATCAATGCAAAAACTAGAGAGCCGAGCGGAGCGAGGCTATACTACTGAAATAAACATCCGAAAACCGGCAGAGCCGAGCGAAGCGAGGCAAAACAACCGAGACTACCGTTTCGAGACCTGGAGAGGAGCCGAGCGAAGCGAGGCTAAACTACTTTAATCACCAACTGCCTGTTTAACTGGAGAGCCGAGCGCAGCGAGGCAAAACAATCCAAACCATACC
Organism: Plutella xylostella; assembly: GCF_932276165.1. Taxonomy (NCBI): domain Eukaryota; kingdom Metazoa; phylum Arthropoda; class Insecta; order Lepidoptera; family Plutellidae; genus Plutella; species Plutella xylostella. The sequence goes on along the minus strand of NC_063993.1, from coordinate 78,766 downwards.
ACAACACTGAAGAGCCGAATTTAAACGACGTAAAATGCAAAGTGGGATTAGAATACTCTTCATTTTGCATTCCCTTATTATAATGATGTTTAAATGTAATGTTTGTGTGTTTAGGACGAGGCGGTGGCGCGCGGGTGCGCGCTGCAGTGCGCCATGCTGAGCCCCGCCGTGCGCGTGCGAGACTTCAGCGTCACGGACACGCAGCCCTACGCCGTGCGCCTGGCGTGGGACGCGGCGCACGGAGAGCACACGGACATGGAGGTACACACACTCACTAATACTACTGCCACCCGAGAGAGCCAGGTGCAGATGCCTACACCACACCCCAGAGAGAATAGGGTAGTATTTGATAGTTTCTGAATCTATAGCCTGACAAGGTGCAGAAGTGTAAAGGTGAGGCCAAGATCCCACTGATTTCCTTTGGATTATACCCTGACTGAATATAATTAGCAGGAGTTATTACGTTAACATGCTTGTGTGTGTCCTGTGCAGGTGTTCCCGGCGTACCACGCGGCGCCGTTCTCCAAGATGCTGACGTTCTACCGCAAGGAGCCCTTCTCCGTGCGCGCCTACTACGCCGACCCGGTGCCCTACCCCGACACCTTCATCGGTGAGTCATCGCAACAGCTCTTCAGTACGGACTAAAAATTAAATAAAAAACTTCACAACAGAAGGTTCCCCCTCATTTGGATTGCAGCGCGGGAATAAATCTCGAAAAGAAGGAGTACAAATCAAAGAAAACTAAGCGCATGCGCGCTGTTACAGTGTTAATCTATGGATAGTGAGGCTATTGGCAACTAAAAGCGATATTGACTCAGCTTCCAAACTAAAACCCAATCCCAACATCCACAGGTGAATGGCACATCAAAGACGTGACGCCGACACCCGAGGGAGAATCGCAGAAAGTGAAACTGAAAGTGCGCGTAAACATTCACGGCATCATATCTGTAGCCTCCGCGTCATTGGTCGAGAAGAAAGCTGACGCGGCCAATGAGAACGTCGAAATGGAGAACTCTAGCGAACAGCCGGCCAATGAGGAGGCCCCGATGGAAACGAACGGCCAAGAGCAGAATGGGGGAGAGAATACAGAGGTGAGAGAGGGGCAAGGCGACGCCGAGGAGAAACCGTCGTGGACACAGAAAGTAGGGTCCTGGTTCATCGGGGTACGTGCCGCCGTGTGCCGAGTGCTGTCTGCTGCCGGCCGTGTGACGTGTGACGTGTGACGCGTGACGCTTGGCGTGTGGGAATAGACACTGTTGCTTGGCAATGCCACGGCGCGGTGCCGTTTCTTGTATAGTATTTTTTTGGTTTTGCGTCGTGGTGTTGTCAAGCCTTAGATTTTTTACGGATTGTAATTAATTAAGTGCATGCCCTTGTTTCGGGAATACAGCGCGTTGCTCGGTCGAGTTCTCATATGCCAAGTGTTTGGACAGACAGATAATGAGTAAATAGTTTTAAAAATGCTATATTTATTCCTTCTCTGTCTTATCCCGTTGTGTTCGTATCTGGTATTTTACCAATAGTCTTTGTATGTGACATTGAAATTTAAATGAAAAGCAGAAGAATGAAATAGATTGCCGGCAGCAGACATCACAGTATCTACTCCACCCCCACCCTCCCCGAGGCCCCATTTGCACATTACATCTGAACATTCATTTCAGATTCTTTAGTTGCATTGTTTATACCTTTGTCCTTGTGAATTACCTTTATTCTGTGTCCACGCATGTTTTTCTGTGCGTGTGGTTAAAAAACCTACTTCGGCCAGCGGTCAGAAGATGGGATTGTCACAAAAGTAATGTATGGTTATTGATTGCCCTTTATTTAAATAGCCGCTTTTAATTTGGTTTGGGTGCAAATGGGTCACTGAGTTGCATGGAAGTTAAATGCGTAACTAACCTAGAAATGCTTTGGTTTTTGAAGAAAGTCCTTTGATTGTCCAACGAACCTTCATCTCGTTAAATTCTCTATGAAATTGTCTGTTAAAACTCTAAAACAATCAAAAGTCTTTCTCAAAGGCCCATAATGAAACAAACAATCCATGCATATCAGTGGTGGGGGCCGGTCGTTTGTAAAGTATTAAAAGGGCTCGCGCATTACAGGAGGGCGATGACAAAAAGGACAAGAAGGACAAGAGCAAGAAGGTGCTGGTGAAGACGGTGGAGCTGCCCATCGAGGCGCGCACGCACGGCGCGGCCGCCCGCGACCTGGACAACTACACCGAGCAGGAGGTACACTACACTACATTACTTATTATTTAATAGCTAGAAATTCCTTTGTAGAACATTGTTGGCTTCATCATAGTAGCGCGGTCATAAGCTACGCTATCACAACTAACTTAAATACCATTGTAACATCACACATCTCTAATATAACAGTTTTAAGCACAAAGATTACCTCACTTGCATATTACGTGTCCGAAGAACCCTAAATACAGTGAACTTGTACTCCCTGAGTTTGTGTTTCCTATCTACCACTCCCACGATAGGACTCATCTCATACCATATGTTTCCTCCAGGGCAAGATGCAGGCGACGGACCGGCAGGAGAAGGAGCGCGCGGACGCCCGCAACGCGCTGGAGGAGTACGTGTACGAGCTGCGCGGAGCCCTCGCGCCGGGGGGGGGGCTGCACGAGCACTGCGCGCCCCCCGCCCGCGCGCGCCTCGCCGCCGAGCTGGAGGCGCTCGAGACCTGGCTGTACGACGACGGCGAGCACCAGCCGCGCCAGGTCAGTGTGTGTAGCACCAGCCGCGCCAGGTCAGTGTGTGTGTAGCACCAGCCGCGCCAGGTCAGTGTGTGTGTCGCACCAGCCACGCCAGGTCAGTGTGTGTTTAGCACCAGCCGCGCCAGGTCAGTGTGTGTGTAGCACCAGCCGCGCCAGGTCAGTGTGTGTGTCGCACCAGCCGCGCCAGGTCAGTGTGTGTGTAGCACCAGCCGCGCCAGGTCAGTGTGTGTGTCGCACCAGCCGCGCCAGGTCAGTGTGTGTGTCGCACCAGCCACGCCAGGTCAGTGTGTGTGTAGCACCAGCCGCGCCAGGTCAGTGTGTGTGTCGCACCAGCCGCGCCAGGTCAGTGTGTGTAGCACCAGCCGCGCCAGGTCAGTGTAGCACCAGCCGCGCCAGGTCAGTGTGTGTAGCACCAGCCGCGCCAGGTCAGTGTGTGTAGCACCAGCCGCGCCAGGTCAGTGTAGCACCAGCCGCGCCAGGTCAGTGTAGCACCAGCCGCGCCAGGTCAGTGTGTGTAGCACCAGCCGCGCCAGGTCAGTGTGTGTAGCACCAGCCGCGCCAGGTGAGTGGCCAGTGGCGCCGCCAGGTTGCGTGGCGCTGTGAGAGTAGTGTTGCCACTAAAGTGTGACCATTACCGAGGTGCACTCCCTGAGGCATGCGCGGCGAGGCGCGGGGCCGCCAGAGGTAGAGACGTGACAGAGCGCAGTAGCCGATTTCTCCCCCCATCTTGTTGCGCGCATACCTCAGCGAGTTCAGTTCAGTTAATGGTCACACTATAGCTGGAGTAATTACTTGCGAAAGGTGGCTGGTAATGATCAGATGCGGAAATGTATAGTTCGCATCCAGTAACGAGCTTTTATCCAAGTAAGTCTGATTTTATCGCCAGTCGGGCGTTCCATACCCGGGTCGAAAATTCATTTTATTCGAGGTATACAGGGTGGAATTTTGTAAAAGCACGTGAAAGGGAAGATCTTTTAATAATGATGTTTGTATACAGCTAAACTGACTCCGTGATGAATATGATTGCAGGTGTACAGCGACAAGCTGGCGGCGCTGCGCGCGGAGGGCGAGCCCATCAAGCAGCGACGCCTCGAGCACGCGCTGCGGCCCGGCGCGCTGGACGACTACTCGCTGGCCATACAGCGCGCCAGCAAGGCCCTCGACCTGTACAAGTGAGCGCAATATACACACACAACACACTCACAACAACAACTATTCATATTACCATACAAAACTAAATATAACAGGCGCTGTCTAGAGCGTCAATAATAAATCGACTTCAATCAATAATCACTAAAAAGTAGTGCCTTGTAGTAGTGTTGGATGTCGAGGGACAAATGAGCATTGACCACGCTGGTCCACTGCGGGTTGGTTGGTGGGTTCACATATTATTATTATCCAGATGTGTCGGATATGCAGGTTTCCTCACGATGTTTTCCTTCACCATAAGAGCGATGGTATACATTGTACGTTCTTAAATTCAAATAACTCACTGGTACATGTCAGCGCCGGGATTCGAACCCGCATCTGTCTGACTGAGCTACTACCGCTCTCAACTGTCGCTAATACATATCCTTTGCTTTCCTCAGAGCGGGTGACGATAAATACGCCCACTTGACGGCGGAGGAGGCGTCGCGCGCGGCGGCGGCGGCGGCGGCGGCGCGCGAGTGGCTGGAGCGCGCGCGCGGCACGCTGGCCGCCGCGCCCAAGCACGCGCCGCCCGAGATCACCGTCATGCAGATCAAGACCGAGCGACAGGTTACTTGCTATCATTGTTATTATCTAAGCTAACCTTTGGTGGTGGCCGCTGATCCACTGCGCGTCGGCTCACACTTCTACATGTCCTAAATCGGGATATATGCACGCTTACTTTTCTTTTAGTTCATTTAAAATGTGTTCGAGCGATACGACCAATTTTTTTTGCGTTGCGACCCGCCCGGCTGCGGCAATATTGTGGGAGAACTCTTTACCCCGCTCTTAGTCCGCGCCCACGACGTACGTCTACCTATTTAATCTATGGGGCCGGAGATTTGTAGTATTTGTACACTACCAGTGCGTGCCGCCGCCCTGGCCGCGCCCGCCCTGCCCGCGCCCGCTCTGCCGCTGGCTCGGTGGACGCCGACTTATGTACCTACTGTCAAACTATTCTCACCTATGTACCGATGTTGCATCTTTACCGAGTGAAGCCGAATCAATGGACACAGACAGTCATTTATTTAGTAGCAAACAAAACAAACGTGAACTTTTTACGAACTTAGCCTTTTGCCTTTACAGAACTTTGAGAACACCGTGAACCCGATCCTCAACAAGCCAAAGCCTAAAGAGAAGACCCCCCCTCCCGCGGCCGACCCCCCCGCGGAGGGCGCGCCCGCGCCGGCGCCCGCCGAGAACATGGACGTGGAGTAGACCCCCCGCCAGCTCCCGGTGCTTTCAGAGTGCAGCCTCTTCTCACGGACTGTCGCTTACTATTTGATAAGTCATTTACAGCCGCGGGTTTACAGTCCCAATTTTGATTTGTGTTCGTGCGATTGATGCGAATTTGTTCTAGAGACTTGTAATTTTCATTTTAATGATCTACTTCCATAACAAATGAACTATCATTCGACTTTTTGTATAAATGAGCTGCGGCCGATACATGAGTTCGTTATCGACGTCGTTAAACTTGTTTAATACGATTTGTACTAATCGTATTTATGGTGAATCGCGATATAGTGACGTTTGTCCACGTCGAAATCGAACCCATGTAGCAACAGCTATACCTACTTTCAGTTTTATTAGGTTTTTTGCAACGCTGCACGCTGAAAACACTCCTCGCACCACCCTCCACTGTAGATCCACTGTAGACCTCAAACTTTACAGTACAGAGCCTTCATACCATTACTTATCTGCTTTATTGTGATAAGTATTGACTTCACTCTTGACTGACTAGTACGTTTAAAGTATACATTTTCATGTATAATTTTCGTCAGCTTCTTGTTTTATTTGGCCATGTTTGAGGTCGGAACTTAACGGATCATATTTGTGCAATGTGCAATACAGCTTGTCCGGTATGAGTGATCTACTAAACGATAGGAGGAATGTGTTGTGTGCACATTATACACAGTATATAATTTATGATATACTTATGTAGTTTAATTTATACACACTCGCCTGGCTCGAGTCCCGTTTGTTTCGAATTCCACTGTGGACATTTTGTATTTACATTAAAGAAAAATATTAGTTATGATGTGATTGATAGACAAATTATTGTAATAATTAATTCATTGCAAATGTTTGGAGGCCCGTTTTTTATTTAACGAACCGTGGAGAGATAGTAATTTATTGTTTAAGAGGCTTGCAGATAGCTTTTTGACATTGTAATTTTGTTGGTCCTTACTATAATACTCTATCATCTCTTTGCGGTCCGTCTGTACTTAGTTTTTAACTATGCATTTTATTTTAATAATTCTAATATGATGGCAGGTGCTGCCGGTGTTATAAATTGCCACTGAATGAGCAATTTGGGAAGATTCTGGGCAATTTAGCACTTTTCATTTTTACTCGAATCGCACATAAACATTCCAATTACTAAACCATTGAAAGAAGTAGTTAAAATTTCACAATACAAATACCTAAAATAATAGTTTTCCAATATATGTACGTTTCACTTCTGTACTTACACTTTAGTGTGGCTGTGGCCAATGTTGCTCATTCAGTGTAGAACTTAATGCATCTTACTCTAAAAATAATATCACCGTTTAACCTGAGTGATATGACATTGCATTGTATACGTAGCTACGACCAGTATAGTTCTCAAAATTGAATCAAATTATGCAACATATTATGTTTAAAAAAGTTTTTATTTAAACAATCTCTTTTTGATTTCTAATAGTATTAACGCCTAAACTTGAATTCCACCATCGCACAGGTCTCCGGGCCTATGTTGTATATTTTACAAATAAATGGTTCAACCATTACTGTGTTATTTGTGCATTTTAAATGTTAAAGCTTAGTAAAATAATAATATTTAACAAATCCACGTTCTGTTCTTTTATACCTCCTGCTTAGGTTTCTTGGGTTTGCAAATAGTTTTCTACTTAAGTGTATTATAAGACATCGGGCGATTTGCCCCGCTTTTTTGAAAATACTTTTAAATTATAGTGTTGCCAACCAGATTTAATATTCTGTAATTATTTTACTAATTTACCTACTACGAAAAAGTCACCATAAAATATTATCTATCTTTTCCCTAAATTGCCATACAAAATGCCCAATGTCCTTTCAGATTTTATTGGGACAAGGTACAAAAGTGTAGGTACTTATACATAATGATGCCCATGACTAGGTTCGTTCAGCAAAAGGAATGTATGTAAGTATACCATTGAACTAATATTACTCTAGTACACACCCTTTTATAATAACAAAGTTGACTGTAGGCGTAGTGTTTTTCATCCTAAGCCCCACTCAGGGTTACACGGAAAAGAAAAGTCGTCATCATCCATCCTTTTCAGGCTGGGGGGTAGAGCGTATTTGTCGAATGCCACATTGTATTTCCAGGGGAACAGACTGGTTTCACCATCAGCATTGTAGCTGACGGCGAGCCCGGGTGGCCGCAGCCGCTGCAGCTCCTGGTACAGACCCTCGGGCGGTGGCTGGGGGACGCTTCCGCTATTCGCCTTTGTCACGGCTACTGTAACAAAAAGAAAATACCTTAAGACCATGGACGAATCAACCCCTCTTGAAAATTTATTTAGAATTACAGACTTTAAGTTTTGTACAACTAATAAAAATAAATTTTGTAGTGGTTAGTGACCCCAACTGCTGTGCAATAGGTCCCGGGTGTGGTAGCACAAGCCAGGCCCGCGATAGATATTTGGAGTGCCAAGTGTGGAGATCATCACATAGTATTTAAATGTAGTTTACTTTCTTTAATATTATATATTGCTTAACTATACTGTAATACTCTCTGTGCATACTTACTATTAAAATAGTAAAGTAAGGGTGTGGTACCAATAGATTGGTAGCTGTGGCACTGTTGGCACATGTGATGAGGCTAGATTAGATAACAATGTTAATACTTTATTTTTGTGCAATGGATTTATAGCATACTATTCATTCATAATATAGTAAGGGTTCTAATACAATGCTCAGCACTGTTGTACTGTACAATCATTTACCTGCTCTTTTTAAGTTATCCAACTCTTCATTTGAGTAGTGTGAGTATCGACACAGCCCTCCGAAACTACAGCTTCCATTAGCAAACCGGAGACATGGTTTCTTCAAAGCTTCTTCAGCTAATATAACATCAGGATCTGAAAAAAATATTTTAGTAAGTAAAACAATTTTTAATAAATAATCTTTTAAATTTAGGTACTGAAAGGCTAGGTAATGTAAAATAGTAGAATATGCAGGCGGGTTCTTAGGCAGGTGTTTTCAATTATGTATGGGACCCCTATCATTTACCCCAGGATATCTCCACTGTCAGCACACTGAGAAGTGAGGGAGTTGTTCACATTAAGAGTAATAAATTGCTGTTTGTGAGTTAAACAAAGTAAACTCCACTGTAGTGAAAGGCATAGCTAACTAGGCATAATAATTACATATACTTAAAACCTCAAGCTTTAAATAACCTGATTGCTGTTATTGAGGTCCTAGAGCAGCTATACTCAAACTGCGGCCCGCGGGCCGCATGTGGCCCGCCGGGCCTTTCTCTGTGGCCCGCGTGCCATGAGAGATAATAGAGAATATACATACATTCTGTGTAAAAAGTATCGGGATTATATCCATAAAACAAAAATGTTTGTTATTCATCCAAATTTATTTTATCACTTTCAAAATTTGCTCCTTCAGAAACGATACACATACGCCAACAAATTATCCAATCATCACAACATTTTTTTAAACGCTGTTTCCAGAGTTGTGTTTAGTACTCGTGGCGAATTTTCTTTTGTCGTCTATCGATTGTTAGTCAGAGTCATGTTGACTGTTTTCTATGACTATCGTGGTGTTGTGCACTCGAAATTCTTGCCATTAATTCAAACGGTAGGAAAAAGATATTATTTGCGGGTTATGTAGAATTTAGTACAGCAAATTCGACGAAGAAGGCCAGATTTGTGGAAAAAAAAAACGAGAAAAGATTTTGCACTACGATATCGCGCCTTTCGCACAAGGATCATCATTGTGAATGAATTTTTGAGCAATCACTCAAAAAATACCATCGAGCATCCACCATATTAACCAGATATGGCTGCAGCTCACGGCTCTGGCTCTAAAAAAGAAGCTAGAGCCGTGAATTACTACTTCGAAGCACTGTTTTCAATCGATATAAGGAAAAATCGCCGCGACTACTAAACACAACTCTGAAAACAGCGTTTAAAAAAAAGTTGTGGTGATTGGATAATTTGTTGGCGTATGTGTATCGTTTCTGAAGAAGCAAATTTTGAAGGTGATAAAATAGATTTGGATATTCATCCAAGGTAATAAAATAAATTTGGATGAGACCAATGGTCTAGACCAGCTATACTCAAACTGCGGCCCGCGGGCCGCATGTGGCCCGCCGGCCTTTATCAGTGGCCCGCGTGCCATGAGAGATAATAGAGAATATAAATTCTGTGTAAAAGAATCGGGATTATATCCATAAAACAAAAAATGATTGTTATTATCGAAATTTATTTGCTCCTTCAGAAACGATACACATACTGATGCCATTTTTTAAACGATTTTTTCAGAGTTGTGTTTAGTACTCGCGGCGATTTCTCCTTATTGTTTTCTATCGATTGAAAACAGTGCCTCAAAGTGGTAATTTGAGTTAAAAAAAATAATAAGCTAAAGCCATGAGCTGCAGCTATATCTGGTTAATATAGTTGATGCTCGATGGTACCTATTTGTTGAGTGTTTGCTCACAAATTCATTCACAATGATGATGTGGTGCAAAATCTTTTCCCGAATTTTTTTCCTCAAATCTGGCTTTTTTCGTCAAATTTGCTGAATGAAATTCTATATAACCCGCAAATAGACGTGTTTTACCTACCAATAAAACACTTATTAAACACTTACCTGATTCGAAGCCTAAACATAATGAGAGTAACATCCGTTTTTCCCCTTTTATTTCTTGCTTTGTGGCGGATTTCCGCTGTCTCTGACGTCAAGTCCGCTAGGCAGTTTAGTCAAGTTTGAGTTTTGACGTTTAGTAACTTGATGAATCTTGCTCATTGACTCATTTCCTTAGCGCCAGGCAGCGCTAATCTTTTAGGCTTCGAATCAGGTAAGTGTTTAATAAGTGTTTTATTGGTAGGTAAAACACGTCTATTAAACCCTGTAGCTGATTCGAAGCCTAAACATAATGAGATTTGTTTATTATCGCCTGGCGGACTTAGGGCGTCAATGTGACTAGATGACATCTAGTAGATGTATTCGCATTGTAGGAGTGCAGTGTACCTAATACGATTTGCTACGACAAATAATATAGCTAGAAGGTGTTTTTGGGAAATCAAGACATGACACACTTACATGAAGTACCTGGAGAGCTGGTAAATCCACATTTATGTGATTTAATAAAAGATGTGTGATTATGAATTCATGTTACTAACTTTATTTGTAAACTTTTAAATATAAAAACAATAAATATTCTGATTTTATACATGTTTTATTTTTTACATATCAATAACTACTTATTTAGTTAAATGAATTGGACACAAATAGGTAGGTAAATCAGAGACAGCAATTAGCAAGGTCAAATAATATTTTCTCTTTTAAACATCAATCAAGTTTAACTGTGATCATTATTGCTTATGTTAAGTACTTATACTTAATTAATTATGTAAGTAATCATACAAAATATGCTTTGTCAATCATCATATTGACCCTTATCAGGGATTTAATCATAAATTATATACTTAAGTTAAGTACCTTGTTTATATTACAAGTAATTTTATATTTATATGGAATCAAAAAGTCTTGATATTGGGTTAGATTGAGATTCTAGAACTTGCCTTCGGTAATATCTGGCAAACGTATTGCCTGATCGCCAGTTACCTCTAGTCAGTATTTCATCCAGGGGAGAATTATTGATCCAGCTTTTTGATGCTACAGCGGATCTGACACTACCGGGAGTGGCCGTTACTCCGGAATCTGTTAGAACAGATTTAACCCATGTTCCTACGATGGTCTTGGATGCAGCTTTTGGAGCACCACATGTACTGATGAACAAGTTTTTGACATCATTATGTTTTCGTCGTTCGGCAGACAGAGCTATAACTTTTTTGATCCAGGTTACAGGATCTAGCGCTGGGTTATCTTTGTTCATTAACAGTTTCCAACCGGACTGTCTATAATCATAAGAGTCAGTTTTGGATCCGAATTCGGGCCAGAATATTATAGAGTCATGCATTGTCACACAGTGATCTGCATCAATTCGTAACAAGGTGAGATCGTGGACCCTTCTGCCCGAACATAATAGAAGCAAGGTTGCTGTTTGTCTTGACGCTTCATACAAACTGCTTGTTTGAGTATCTGATTTAGATATAAAATCTATTACAATATCTATGTCCCATATTGGAGATTTGGATGCTTTTGGGGTTTGTAGGGCAACGGCTTTTAGTGCATGTTTAACCACGCTGTCTGAACTAAGGTGTGATGAGTGAGTGTTGCACATAGTAGAAACTACCGACTTGTGTAGCAGTATAGAATTGTAAGAAAGTTTATGGATAAGGTGCAAGTCGATAATAAATCTTCCTAGATCGGAACCCGAGGGGTTAGTAGGGGCAACTCCCTTTGTCCTCGCCCATTCACACCAGCGATTCCATGCTGGCCTATAAGTTTTCAAGGTCGATGGTCGCCAACTTGTCAGTAGAAGTTTTTTCTGTTCTGGTGACCAGTTTGGTAATTCATCCGACCACCCCCACATCTCCATACTTCCAGAGTCATCTCGTCTACCTTCGGAGGAGGATGGCCTGACGTTGCATCCACTAGTACTTGGCGTAAGTTCCAGATCGTGTGTGGTGGGCCTAACGCTCTTTGTTTCAGGTCCGGTCGCCAAAATACTCGTTCCCACCGAGGAGCTACTACTAGATATATCCCTGATGCACTGTTCAAGTGGTTCAGTACGCGTGGCATCAGACAGGGTGGTGGAAATACCCAAGCTAGTTGAAATGACCATGGATGGGCGAACGCATCGTGCATTTTCGCTTGGTCGTCGCTGAGGTCTATCGAACAATAGTCCTTCACCACGTGTGCTATTCTCGATGCAAAGAGGTCCATTGTCGGCACTCCCCATTTGGCGAATATTGTTTCCAGCGCTGACGGCAGCAGGTGCCATTCCGGTGATAGCATTTTCCGAGATAGGTGGTCCACTTCGCTGTTGTAAATGCCCGGAATATGGAACGTTGTCAGTTTTATGTTGTACCGATCCAGTAGTGCAAACAAGTTGAACGTTAAGGTCATCAGTGCCTGAGACCTTGTTCCTCCTTCGTTTCGAATGTATGCGATGACTGTTCTGTTGTCGGTTTGTAGCATTACAGTTTTGTTGGCTAATGTCGTTCGCATTCGTTCTATTGCCTTGTGGACTGCGAGTAACTCTTTTTGATTGCAGTGAAGGTCTCTTTCGTGCGGTCTCCACAGGCCCTGTATATTGGTATTGTCCAGCCGTGCCCCCCAGGCTATGTCCGACGCGTCGGTCGTCAGGAAGTGAGACGGTGGCGCTATGTGTATGGCTGTTGATTGGTAACAATTTTTGAGCCACCATTTCATTTCTGTTTTGGCGAGAATTGGTACATTGAATTTTTGCGCTATTTCTGGCAGATTGTGGTTGAATGATTGTATGTGACGAAAATTCAATCTGCCCCTCGGAACAGCGAAGCTCGAAAAGTTCAGTAGGCCGACTAGAGATTGAATTTCTGAGAAGCTGGCTTGCCCTGAGGATAGAATTTGATTTATACTGGATTTTATTTTGGCAGTCTTTTTGTCCGGTAGGGTTTTTGTGTTGGACCATGGATTCCAAATGATTCCCAGGAACTCTAGGGTTCTTTGAGGTTTCAGGATTGACTTCGCTCGATTTATTTGCCAACCCAGTTGGTTCAACAGTTGGACCGCGTAGTCCAAGTGCTGGCTCAGGGTGGTCGGGTCTTGGTGGACCAAGAGGAAGTCGTCCAGGTAGACCAGTGTCCTTATGCCCTCGTCTCGCAGGAGCTGTGCTATCCATGCGGTTATGGAGGCATAGGCTGATGGCGCCGAGCTGAGGCCGAAAGGTAGGCACGTCATTTCCAGCAGTTCGTTGCGATATATGAGCCTTAAAAAGCATCTGTGGCTTTGAGCTATTGCCACGTGGAAATAGGCCTGGGAAATATCGATTTTTCCCATCCAGTCCTGTTTTTGTAGGAATTCTGGAACTTTGTGCATATTCACCAGTCGAAACTGTGGCGTACACACGAATTTGTTCAGATTCTTCAGGTTGAAAATCGGTCGTAGTGATCCGTCGGGCTTGGGTCTTAGAAACATTGTTGAAAGAAAGCTGGGTGAGCTTGGTACCGGCTGTAGTACATTTTCTTTTTTCATTTGTGATATTAGGTGGGACATTTCTTCTGAAGGAGGTGTATGAATGTGATTTGTGTGATGCGGATGTATCAATGGCGGTTTGCGAGAGAATGGAATGCGGTACCCTTCTATCATTTTCAGAAGTCGTGCTGGTGCGCCCAGCTTGGCCCATGTATGTACAAAATGTTTCAGTTGGCCCGCCCGAAAAGGCCTCGAGTCAGTATTTGTAACGTTTATTTTTTGATCGAAACGAAGGCGATGCCTGTCGTTTACGGGGTCGCTGCTGCTTGTTGTTATAGTGCCCCCCCCTCCCTTCGCGATAGTTGTTTGGTTTTATGTTTGAGGTGGAGGGTCTGTGATTAGCATTAGAGTTGCTAGGCCCTTGCGCAGAGCTGTTTGTGTAAAAGTGGCTTTGGGACCTGTTGTTATTTGGCCAGTGAGAGCATCCCTGCGCGGGAGCTTTGTTTTTAGCACCGTTAGGCTTGTTGCAATTAATCCCCTGCGCGGGGTTTCTAGAATATTCATAATTACCAGCTTGCGCAGCCGGTTTGTTTGTTTGCTTAGGCCAAAAGGATTTCCTTACTCCTCCGGCCTTTTCCAGGGCTAGTGTAAATTGTTCAGAATCGAACAGGTATTTACAAGAAGGAGGAACCTTGCGCAGGTTACTTTTAATGAGCGGGTCTTTCACGGAGGACAGAATGAGCTCCCTTCTTTGCTCCACCATGTCCGCTCTGTGGCCGCACACCATTTGAAGAAGATCATTTGATATTTTTGAGTATTCACCACCAGTAAAAGTTTCAACAATTTTTTCGTTGATTTTATCGTACGATAAATTCTCTGGGTTGCGCACCCAGGATAGGAAACTGCGTATACCTTCTTGCAGGGCAGTTTGTTGCTTTAGCAAGGCCATTGTCAGAGCAGCATAACTTTTTTCGGCAAAAGCCAGGTTACGGGCAGTATCATAAGCACGCACTTCCTCGTTTGTATCGAGCTCTGTGTAACCCGGTGCAGTACTGTAGCTTTTTTGTGCTTCAGCGTATCTAATCTCCGACCATTCACTGTTATTAAATCTTTGCACTTGGAGTAACAACGTTAAATACTCATCGGACGTTTTAGGTATTGCTGGCTGTTTGAGGGAAGTGCCTAGATTCAGATTAAAATCTGCCTGGGAGTTTTCGTCATTGCACTGGGCGTTCGAGTCGTTATATAAGTCCCCACTAATATTTAAATCAACTTCCGGGCAAGACTGTTCATAATTGCACTGATCGCTACGGTACTGCACTTGATTACGCAATTCACTAACCTCTTTAGCCAGTTTCTCCAACAGGTCGTGGCGGCGGCGCTTTGTACGCCTCGACTTTTTCTTCCTCCTTTTCTTTCGATCCGAGCCGGAGGAATCGGATGAAGTTGTTGATGAACTTTCCGTAGAAGAATCCGAGGAGTCAGGGCGACCCTTGCTTGGCCCTGGGGCTGGTTCTACTTCGGTCGCCTCCACTTCACCTTGCACTGTATTTAAGTTGGATTCACTCATTTCTAAAGATTCACTTCCACTTTACAAATTCTCTGAAAACAATCGTTAGATTTCTGGAAAAAATATTGTATAAAATCCACAATTGTTATACTGGAACACATAAAATCCTATTACCACATAAAAGCAAATATTTTTTACGAACGGTAAAACCGTTAGGGATAAACAAGATAATTTAAAAATAAATTTTTAAATTCTTACTGTTGCTGGCACGGTTGATTGGCAGAGCGCTCCGCAGACAACCGTGCGGTCCAGGGGAATGGACGTCAATGAGCAAGATTCATCAAGTTACTAAACGTCAAAACTCAAACTTGACTAAACTGCCTAGCGGACTTGACGTCAGAGACAGCGGAAATCCGCCACAAAGCAAGAAATAAAAGGGGAAAAACGGATGTTACTCTCATTATGTTTAGGCTTCGAATCAGCTACAGGGTTTAATAATATTATTTTCCTACCGTTTGACTTTCTGGCAAGAATTCCGAGTGCACAACAGCACGATAGTCAAAGAAAACAGTCAACATGACTTTAACTAACAATCGATAGAAGACAAAATGGAAAATTCGCCGTGAGTGCAAAACACAACTCTGGAAACAGCGTTCAACAAAATGTTGTGATGATTAAATAATTCTTTGGCGTATGTGTACCTATCGTTTCTGAAGGAGCATACTTTGAAGGAGATAAAATAAATTTGGATGAATAACAATCATTTTTTGTTTTATTGATCTAATCCCGATACTTTTTACACAGAGTTAGTATATGCATATGTTTTTATATTATTATTCAATAGTTTACATCGCTTGATAATAGTTAGTTAAAAAAAAATGCTTGCGTCCCGCGACACCATGACTTAAACGCAATGATTTCAAAAGGAAGGATACGCCCTTCAGAGCATTTTACTCAAACCTTCTTCATACAAGCAAAATAACTGGCATAATTTGTCATAATTTGTTATAATTTGTTGGAACTATGTCAGAGCCGAGCTACTTATCTTGACGACGCAACCTTGTATGTGCGTTCATATTTTACCGTCACCGGACAGTAGGTACATAATAATATGAGTGAGTTGCATGCGGACGTCCGTACAAGGTTACATCGTGCGGCCATTGTAGACTTTGGTAGTAAAATAATTATCGCTTTAAAATGTGTTTATTTATTAATTCAGGATGATATGATATTCCATATTCCTTTTTGACCTTCGTATCATAGTTTTTGTAGCCTTTCACAACATAAATAGGCATATTTACACAAGAAACAAAGACTCATCTCTCCGTCACAGACAACTGTCGACTGAGGACCGTTGGCCCTAAAATGTCTATTTTAGGGCCAACGCGTGGGTGCCATTTTCTTGAGTGGTTTGGCCTGTCCTTACGCAGTAATATATATGTCAATGCTTAAACGTGTTTGTGGCCCTTATATAAAAAAGGTTGAGTACCAATGTCCTAGAGGTTCTGCACATCTCCACTAACGTCTACCACTTGAGCCTATCTTCCTAAATATCCCTTATAAATAAAAATGGCTAACCTTTGTACTGCTGGTAGTGCTCCTGCACGAGCTGCTGGTGCAGCAGCCCGCGCTGGTGCGTCCGCACCACGGAGGGCGCCGCCACCAGACTTTTGTGACAATAATCACATAAATAACGCTTTCCCATGATTCCTCGGCAACTTTCACCTTCCCCTAAAATAATACAATATTCGCTCAGTGACTTCCCCTTTGATAAAAGTAAATCAAAGGGAACTAACAGCAAAAACACGTTAAAGATTTTTATGAAAATAAAGAGCAAGGTGATGATCATCTTAAAACACTTACCGAGTTATTTTTGTTATAAAGCACGAGTAAAGCACGGATGTCTTGCTAGAAATTTTATTTTTCTACTTCCATTATTGGCATGCAGCATACAGTTTATAATTATATTTATACTTATTACAATTTTGTTTTTGTGGCTCTCTGACTGTGTGTGACTAACACTGTCAATTCTGCCAATAACATGTGTTGGTGATTGCACGGTTTTCTTAATAAATAATTAATTAATAATTGTTAAGATTATGTAATTTTAATCGTTACTTTCTGTAATATTATTAAGCCCGTGTGATATTTGACGTATATAATAATAAAAAAAAAAACCGACTTCAAAAAACCACTAAAATGTAAGAAATAATTTAAGGTTTACACAAATTCTACTCGTATGTGACAGTACAAATATACCTAAGCAGGAACTGTTCTTTTTTGATGTTGGTGCGGTGACAAAGTAATCTGAAGAAATATGGCACCAACTTCAAAAATGAACAGTTCCTGCTATAACTATATTTACGTTCTTAATTTCATTAGAATCGGTTAACATGTGCCCAAAATGGAAATTCATACCCTGTTTTTACCCCTTGGGGATGAGATAAAATTCTGAAAAAAAAATGGGACCACCTGCTGGGAGCTCAACCCAATACAACAAAAAAAGAATTTTCAAAATCGGTTGATAAACGGCGGAGTAATCGGTGAACATACATAAAAAAAAAACAAATATCCCGACGAATTGAGAACCTCCTCCTTTTTTTGAAGTCGGTTAAAAAGTATTATATTTGAGCTAAAAAGTGTTTAACTTGTGAATTTAAAAGTTCAGAAGTGCGATCTGATATCCCACTAGTGGATACGAAATAAATATAATTGTTGTAAGCTATAATATAACTGAGGAAAATCGAAAACAGTTCATTCCTTTAGTTCCCTACTATCCTTCTATCCTTATAGGAATTGCGAAATGGAAAGTGATAAGTCAGAGATTGGAACTCCTCCATTAAGTTGTAGTAGATGCAATACACGTGACCGACGCGATAACACTAGAAGTAGGGTAGGTCTCTACTCCACCGCAACTTCGCGACGTTGGCAGGCGTAAATCGCGTCGAAAACGCTCATAAACGCCGCGGCGCAATAAAAGTGGAACTTCAGATAGGCGGTCAAGGAGTAAGTCTCGTCCCGCCGAGATCATATGAGTAGGTCGAGGTCTCCGTTGCATACAAATCGAAGGTATCGCAGTATAAATTCATCATCGGACTCGACGGATAGTAGTGGCAGGTATCACGTACATTACAAACGCGGACACAGCAAGACCCGTAAACGTCCATACAGGCCTAGTTCTTCGGACAGTAATTCATCTCTTGTTATGAACCACAAAAGTCGGTGCGTGAGTAGTAGGAAGAAACATCGTTCCTCTTCAATAGTGTCCGCCCAAAAGCACCGACACCAGAATTCATCGTATTGCTCGAAACCAGCCAACGAAAATACATTGGTAGAAAAACTTGTCACTGCTTTAAATGAACGTAATAACACCGCGTCTCCTGGAGCTGGATTGCAAGCCGCACAAAATGTTATACCAGATTTTGACTTGATTTTGAATCGTCAGTTAGGTTAGGTTAGGTTAGGTTTTTTTTTAAATTGAAACTTTGTTTATTGACGCTATTTATGCGTCAACCTTTAATACTTTAAAATGATTTTTTATAACTTTTTATATATCCAAAAATTAATAAATTAAGTTTCTTTTATCAACACTAAAATTGCAATAGGTAGGGGGAAAATCCATCATGGACACCTGGGAAGGGAAGACCCAGGTAGTGCCGGACTCTTACCGGCTAAAAACCCCCTACCATTTATCATTATTAATTTAAAGCATTATTTTTATTTAAATCATTTTCCATAATAAAATCAATATGAGAAAGTAGGTATACAATACACAAAATGATACAGTAACAAATTAAACAGTATAAAGAAAAGAAACAATAGAAGAATACAATGTAGAAACAGAAGAATAAAGTTTAAGAGACAGTAAGTTAAAGTTACATTAAAATAAACATAATAACAATAGTAATGCATTATAACATAATATAATGCATCATTCATATAATAATTAATATTTTACAAATTACAATAAATAATTATAAATTAATTTCATTAAATCTAAAACAAAATTATATCATAAATTACAATTAAATAAGTTAAAGCTTATTATTATTATAATTTTTTATTTTATTTACAAAAATCTTTTTTATTTATACTAAAATTATCACAGTTTATTATCACTGGTCCTATTCGCACCGTTTGCTAGCTTTACGACATTTAAGGCAAAACCCATAAACATTGATCGTGTGGATTCATTGGCCATGAGAGCAGGGAATTGCTCACTTCTTATTCTTCCTTTGACCTTTTGTTCGCAGTCAAACCTAGCAGCTCCAAACCTAGGGCATTCCTCCAACAGGTGTTCTATGGTCTCCGGAGTCTCATCGTCACAAGAGCAGCATGGGCTCTCGGAGAGTTTGAACGCTCGAAAGCCACCGTGTCCGGTCCACAGCTGCGCCTTGGTGTTGCACATTGTGAAGGAACCAAGGATTTTGTAGGCTGACGTGACATTTGGGAAGAACAAGAAGGTGACTCGGCCAGTGGGGGAGGTTGCGTACCTCTCCTGCCATTGCTTCGTCGTCTCCCATCTAATTGCATATTCTGCATGAGAGAGGGGAAACGAAATGTACGCCGCCGAGTCTTGTCGAGTTAATGCTGTTCTCTTGGCCAACTCATCAGCCCTTTCACTGCCAGGGATCCCGATGTGAGCTTTGACCCAATAAAATGCAACATCACCCCCAGCCCTTTTTAGATCTTATATCTTTTTTCTAATTTCGTAGGCCAGGGGATGGGTTGATGATGGGTCCCTCAGCAACTCCAGTGCAGATCTAGAGTCGCTGAGTATGTTGCCTCTTTTCACATGGGGTTCCCTGGCGATAAGATTCAGTGCCCTTGAAATTGCCACCAGTTCGGCCTGGAACACCAAGTTGTAATTTTCCAGTCTGAAGGCATTCGTTTTACATTCGTTGCCGTTTCTCCACGGCCCTCCCTCTTTACCCTGTAGCAGGGGTGGGTGTGGCAGGTGAGGTTAGGTTAGGTTAGGTTAGGTTAGGTTAGGTTAGGTTAGGTTAGGTTAGGTTAGGTTAGGTTCCACGGACCTGCTTAGTTGTCTAAGTGGGAGGGGAGGTGAACCCCTACGTGGCGCGTCCCAGGTGGCGGATAGGGAGCCTCGGCTCTCTGCAACTACTACACTCGTACTAGTGACAGTGAGTCGAGGTTGAGTTTAACTCTCGCGGACCAAACACCAAGGTGGAGGAGTTCTAAATCATGGAGGTACAAAAAATAGATGATATTGTACCCCAGGAGGGTCCCGTAACTGGAGAATCCCTCCCCGAGCCAATTGGCTCGGGCTGCCCCTCGTATTCTGGGGGGGGCAATTTGCACCTTTATGATTTAGAAAAAACTACTTGTGACAATGTGTCAGGTATTGAAGTTTCAATTTGTGATAAAGAATTTGCGCGCCCATTTGAGCGCACGTCTCAGCGCAGAGACAGTGTCGGGTCGGACACGTCGTCGGTGGTGTCATTTATCTCTATGACATCATCGGACGTCGTGTCTAAACGGCCCAGGAAAAGGGGGAACCCGGGAGCCAATAACAGCCCGCCGGGTTCAAAACGCCGAGTGCTAAGGCGCTCGGTTAGGGATGGAAGTGGGGAGGACGATGAGATTCTTGGCCAATCTCTCACCCCCTCCAACACCAGAGCGAAGGCCTCACTACCAAAGGTGGATGACCTGTTGGCAGAAATGCAGGGACGACCGACAGCTGATCTGAATGCTTTTATTGCAGCTCAGCTGTCCACTGTCGAAGGGGTTGCCGACAGGTCGAGAAATTTGAAGGGCACCTTCGTTCACAGTCTTCGCCTTGCCGCGAGATAGGTGCAGGCCGCTACCACAGAGCTGGTGCAACGCACGGTGTCGGGCCGGAACGAGGAGAGGCTAGAGTGGGAGAACGCAGAGCTGCGCTCTCAGGTAGCCGCCCTCAGTTCGAGGCTGGAGGACTTGGCCAAGGAGGTGGCAATACTCCGGCAGACCCAGGACCAGGTCGTAGCGCCGGTTTCGCCTGTCAGGCCTTCCCCCGAACCTTCGGGAGAATGGGAGCGGTGCCTGATGGAGCGCATTGGGAGTTTGATGGACAAGAAACTTGCGGCAGTTGCGTCCATCGCTTCCGCTCCTAAGACTCCACCTCGTGTCGGCTCGACACCGTCAGCCGGGCACAATAGGCCAGCAGTGGGGGCAGTCCCAGGGACACAGCCCAGGCCTAAGGCCAAAAAAAGGAAGAAGAAGAGGAAGAAGGGGGTTGTGGAGACCCCAGCTCCGGTGGCTCGTACACAACCAGTGCCATCCTCTGCTACTCCGGCAGCGGGAGGAAGCACCTGGGCCACCGTAGTGAGCAGGAAAGCCCAGAAGCCGAAAGCAGTGGTCACTGCATCGCAGTGGCCGGCACAGACGAAGAAGGTGGTTCCGGCGAAGCCTCCCTCATCGGCAGCTATTGCCGTCACAATTCGGGAGGGCGCAGACGTCACATACGCTGCTGTCATGGCAGCAGCGAAGGAGCGTGTGCGCCTGAGTGACTGCGGCATTAGCACCGTCCGTATGAAGCGAGCCGTGACTGGGGGCCTCGTCCTAGAGGTTTCTGGCGCAGACTGCTCGAAGCATGCGGACGATCTTGTCGCGAAAATGAGGGAGGCCCTAGCCAACATGCCGGTCCATATCGCGCGCCCTTTTAAGACGGGTGAGGTGCGCGTCATGGATCTGGATGAGGCAATCTCGCCTGTTCAGTTGGCCGCGGCGATTGCGAATGCGGGAGAGTGCCAGGCTGCCGACATCAAGGTGGGCGAGATCCGACAAGCACGGTCGGGTTTGAATTCGGCGTGGGTCCGGTGTCCGCTCTCTGCGGTGCGCAAGCTGGCAGCAGCGAAGCGCATCCGCGTGGGGTGGGCATCGGCGAGAGTTGAGGTCCTGGCGGCCAGACCAATGCAGTGCTACCGCTGCCTCGAGACTGGCCACGTCCGCCGCCAGTGCCCCAACTCTGTTGACAGAAGCGACAGGTGCTACACTTGTGGGGAGACCGGTCATCGCGCAAGCCAGTGCAGGGCGGATAGGCCGAAATGCCCTCTTTGTGCCGACCTCGGTAGGCCATCAGACCACCGGCTGGGCAGCAAGAGGTGCACTCCTCCAAAGGGCCGTAAAAAGAAGCCGCAGGCCTTGCCTGCCAACCCACGAGCCGATGAACCGGTCCCAGCCAGCTTGCCGGTTCCAACGGGCAACACGGGCCCGAGGGAGGCAATGGAGGTTTCCCATTCGCAGCCATAAACTTGTTGCAAGGCAACCTGAATCACTGCCGAGAGTCACAGGACTTGTTCCTGCATACTCTGGCGGAGCGTTCGGTTGCCATGGCAGTCGCGTCGGATCCTTACCGAGTGCCAAATCACCCCCGATGGTTCGGCGATACCGGAGGATTCGTCGCCGTTTATTGGTGCGGTGGATCGGGTGACCCCCCGTGCACTCTCCTCGAGCGAGGCTTGCGCTTTGTGGCGGTTCAGCTGGGCCCTATGGCGGTAGTGGGCTGCTACCTGTCCCCCAACAGTCCCCGTGCAGAGTATGAGTCTCATCTGGATGCGGTAGCGCTGTGTGTTCGCAGATGCTTGCCTCGCCCCGTGCTTGTCCTGGGCGATTTCAACGCCCACTCTAGAGCCTGGGGCGGGGAGGCAGACGACGCTAAGGGAGACTCAGTGCTGGAATGGGCTGCTGGGCTCGACCTACGGCTATTGAACCGGGGGTCCGTGCCCACGTGCGTGCGGTGGCAGGGGGAGTCGATCGTGGATCTTTCATGGGCAACTCCTCCTGCTGCACGTCTTGTGTCTGGATGGAGGGTGGCTGAGGAGATGGTAACCCTGTCGGACCATCGACACGTCGTGTTTGAGGTGAACCTCCGGCCAGCTGGCCATACCATCCGCACGGACACTGCACAACGCCGCTGGGCACTAAAATCGCTGGACCGGGATAGCCTAGTTGCTGCTGCAACGGTAGCGTCATGGGCGGGAAGACCGGCCGAAGGCGTCAGCGTAGAAGAGGAGGCCAATTGGTTCCGGGAAACGATGACGTTCATCTGTGACGCGTCGATGCCCCGGGCCAAGCCATCCACGCGCAGAGGGGCGTACTGGTGGTCAGAGGAAATTGCGCAGCTGCACGCGGTTTGTCTCCGCAGTCGACGCCAGTACACCCGAGCACGGAGAAGACGCCAGGCAACGGAGGCCGAAAAGAGTACCGCCTATGACGCCTATCGGGAGGCCAAAAACGCGCTTCGTTTCGCGATTGCAGACGCGAAGGCTCGGTCCTGGAAAGAGCTCCTGGAGGGTCTCAACAGGGATCCATGGGGCCGACCGTACAAATCAGTACTGGGCAGGCTGCGTCCGTGGGTCCCTCCGTTGACCGAAACCCTGGAACCCGCTCTGGTAGAGACGGTGGTCAGCACACTGTTTCCCAGGGCCCAGGAAGGTCAACAAGACCCTCTCCCGTTAGACCCGACCACGTGGTCTGACGAGCTAGGAGTGAAGGATCCGGAGCTGGAACGAGCAGTCAGGCGTCTCGGAGCGCGGAACACCGCTCCCGGCCCCGATGGCATACCAGGACGTGTGTGGGTGCTGGCGCTCAGGGCTGGTTTATTCAGACAGTTCATCTATATGCTGAACCGCTGCCTGAGTGACGGCGAGTTCCCCACCGACTGGAAGGAGGCCACGCTGGTGCTCCTGAAGAAAGAAGGCAGGCCCGCAGACTCTCCCTCTGCGTACCGACCCATCTGTCTGCTGGACGAGGCTGGCAAGCTCTTTGAGCGAGTCATCGCCGATCGCATCCAGGCACACCTGAGACGGGATGGTCCCGACCTTTCGGATAGTCAGTACGGCTTTCGGATTGCGCGATCGACAGTGGATGCGATACTTCGCGTTCGCTCACTGTCGGAGCAGGCTGTGAACCAAGGGGGAGTTGCGCTGGCTATTAGCCTAGACATAGTTAATGCGTTCAACTCCATCCCTTGGGGAACCATTAGGGAGGCTCTTGTGTACCACCAATTGCCTTCCTACCTGCAGCGAATAGTCGGGTCATACCTGTCGAACAGGTATATCAAGTACCCGGGTAGAGAGGGTATGTTATCGCGGAGGGATGTCAGTTGCGGAGTTCCACAGGGGTCGGTGTTGGGCCCTCTTCTGTGGAACTTAGCATACGATGCGGTCCTGCGAGTTGAGCTCCCAGATGGTGTTAGCACAGTGTGTTACGCCGACGACACACTGGTAGTTGCTAACGGGGCCTCCTTCGAGGAGGCTATACCAAGGGCGGAAGATGCTGTGGCCAGAGTGATTGGCAAGATCCACCAGCTGGGTCTCAAAACAGCGCCCCACAAGACCGAGGCGTTGTGGTTCCACAAACTGCCTAGGAGCAGGGAACCACCTGACCTAGCGGTGCAAGTTGGTGATGCTCGTATCGCCATAGGACGGCATATGCGCTACCTCGGCCTAGTCCTGGATAGTCGCTGGTCATTCGAGGAACACTTCAAAAGGTTAGCCCCCCGGATACAAAAAGTAGCTGGTGCTTTGCACGGGCTGCTTCCGAATCTGGGGGGTCCTTGCGAAGGAGTCCGCCGCCTCTATACGGGAGTCGTGCGATCCATGGCCCTCTACGGAGCACCTGTCTGGTCGAAGAGACTGACGGGTGTCCGACGCAACCGAGCACTGCTCAACAGCGTCCAACGTAAGATGGCCATCCGCGTTGTTCGCGGATATCGCACGATATCGTACGATGCGGCGACTTTGTTGGGTCGCTTTCCGCCACTCGACATCTTGGCGGAAATGGACGCTCGAGTGTACCAGCGACTACACAATGTGGAAGTTGCCGATGCGGAGCCGGCATCAGCCGTCCGGCGATACGAGCACCAGGTCGCTCTGGAGCACTGGCGGGAGCGGTTGGAGGAGCCGAGAAGTTGTCGGCAGCGAGCTGTCGCAGCCGTACTTCCGTGCTTCGACGCATGGATGCAACGACCGGGCAACCTCACGTATCGTCTGACGCAGGTGCTGACCGGGCACGGTTGCTTCGGTGAGTACCTGCACCGGATAGGGCGTGAGGTTGCACCGTCGTGTCACCACTGTGAAGGCAGCCTGGACTCCGCGCAGCACACACTTGCAGTGTGCCCAGCGTGGGAGTCCGAAAGGCAGATCCTGTCTAACAGGATCGGGCCGGATCTGTCACTGCCCTCAGTGGTGGCAGCCATGACTCGAGGCAAGGAGTGTTGGAAGGCCGTGGTCTCGTTCTGTGAGACCGTCATGGTCCAGAAAGAGGCCGCAGAGCGAGATCGGGAGAGGGCCGATCCAGCTCGGAGGCGACGGCGAAGGGCTCAGGCCAGGTGAGCCCGTCGCGTCCCTGTAGCCCGGGAGTAAGAATAAGGCTACGGTATCTCCTGCCCGTCGTAGAAGGCGACCAAAAGGAGGGTAGGGGCTGTGCGCGGTGAGGACGGGGGTCCGAGCCGCCGCATAATAGCGGCCCCGGGAAGAGCGGCTGTGCATGTGGCCATGTACAGCCGCGCAGGCTGCGAAGGAGTTGGGAGACCTTGAGTCTCCCGGAGAAGAGCTGCGGCACAGTGCGAGGTGACTCCGGTGCGTTCCCCTGGAGATCCCGGAGCACCTACCTGCACTGATGGTGGCCACCGAGGGGGTTTTAGTGGGTAAAAATCCCACATATCCCGCCTTCCTCCCCCGAGGTCGGCGGGAATCTTTCTGAAGATTTCCCCCTCGTAAAAAAAAAAAAAAAAAAAAAGGTTAGGTTAGGTTAGGTTAGGTTAGGTTAGGTTAGGTTAGGTTAGGTTAGGTTAGGTTAGGTTAGGTTAGGTTGCGCGGAGGCTACCGGTAGTATGCCACAAGGCGGTTCCCGGGACGCCTCCAAAAAGCGCGATGGAGTCCACCGTGGGGTTTTAGTCGGTGCAAGCCCGACATAACCCAGTCGCTTCCCCGAGCGGCTGGGTATGCGTTAGGCATTTCCCCACGTAAAAAAAAAAAAAAAAAAAAAGGTTAGGTTAGGTTAGGTTCCCCCCCGAAGGGTTCTCGGCTTGTCGTGCCGGGGGGGCTGAGTAGCTGTAACTGTCGAGTCTGCCGCTTTAACTCGACTGATACGGTGAAACCAAGAGGAACCCATGGGCGGCTAGCGTGCCCAGCCACGGGCATGCTTTTGCTTACGCCACCCGTAACCCTGGATGTACTGTGGTGGGACATCATAAGGTCGGGGGCCGCTCTCCTTGTGTGGGAGGGGCTGCGAGGAGAAAACCTCTGTAAAAAATCCAAGGTGGAGGCGGAAACGCCCGTGCGCGGTGCTATTTGATTAGTTTCCGGGCAACCCGTATCCCTTGGATATTTCCGAGGAACGGGGGCCGCTCTCACAGTTCGTGATAGGGGCCACGAGGAGACAACCTCTTCAAAAACCACGGGCGGCGGGTCTTAGGTCTGTGAATTCACAGGCTGCTAGACAGGCTTTTCTACAAGTCACCGCCGGCAAACCTGTTATCCCAAGGTGACGTGGTCATGTCTCGCGGCCTGGGACCAGGGAGCTTGCCTTAATCGGCCGGCTCAAGAGGAGAAAACCTCAATAAAAATCCTCAAGTTACTGGCGTTGTGGTACCTACGGGTCTAGCGTGGCGTCAGGCTCCTACTCGCAAGGGTAGGAGGCGGGGGAGTATCTCCGTCGTTAACGACCAACCCTGGAGAAGTCCCGCACTCCAGGTGTATAAGGGATATTTTAAAACTAGAGGTTGCGTTGTGGCGCGGGCTGCAAGCAGCCGCGCGGTGCTTTGATGCTTTCGGTTTAGGTGGGTGTCTGTTTTCAGTATGAATTTCCATTTCAGCAGGGTATTGGCTTAAATATACCGTAGCAAATCTTTCTTGCGTTTTGTTACGCCTTAAAAACGGTGTTCACTATGATTTTTTTAAATAAAAGGGGTACTAACGATTTTGTTTGACGTGGGAAACAGTTTTCAGTATGAATTTCATTTTCAGCAGGGTATTGACTTGAACATACCGTAGCAAATCTTTCTTGCGTTTTGTTATGCCTTCAAAACTGTTTTCACTATGAATTTCTATATTAAAGGGGTACCTACTGATGATTTTGTTTTAGGTAGTTATACGTTTTCAGTATGAATATTGGTTTCAGCAGGGTATTGATTTGAACATACTGTAGCAAATCTTTCTTGCGTTTTGTTAGGCCTTAAAAACTATTTTCATTATGAATTTCGATATCATGTCGGTATTGATGCTTTTGTTTTTGTTTTCAAAACAGTTTTTTAAGGGCCTGTTTCACAATGTCTGGATAATGGCTACCTGTCGGTTAAAATACATTCTCTTCACTCTGTCATAATGTTTTTGACAGTGACAGCATGTCTTTTAACCGATAGGTAGCCATTATCCAGAGATTGTGAAACAGGCCCTAAGTATAATAATCGGTCAGCTGGCTTTACTTATAATATACCAAATTTCTGGCGTTTTCCTTTGTATTCAAATTTGAGTGAAGAATACTTATGGTTTTATGCTTATGATTTTCTTATTATGAAATGTTGCTATTATAATTACTTTAGTGGTATTTTGTGGTTCATTTCGCCTTAAAAATACCAGTAGGAAAATTCAGGTAGGTATACTTTACAATGACGTAGCGGATCTTTCTGGTGTTCAAGTCAAAGACGCATCCAAATATTCGGACCATATCCCAACACTCCATCCCGTACTCGTACTCAAAAAAATTGGTTCCTGTTACGGATTGTCTCACACAAATACGGTAGAGAAACTAATCTATATGAAAAAAAATTGGTTTCGTAAACTTTACCTAGTATCGAGCCGACATCGTTTTGTGTACAAATATTGGGTTTTTTAATACCTCATAAGTCTGAGTCACCCCCATTCGCGCGTTTTTCTAGCATCTCGATTATTAGTTTACTCTGTCCTGAAGAGAAACTTTTTCATAGAAAAGAAATACACAGGCTTTTTTTTTATTCATTAATTTCTTACGTGGGTTTGCTGTTTGAGACAATTTTTACAGAACTATGTTTTACTTCAATTTAATCCATAATTGGACCTATAAACGCCCAAACATACACTTTGTCTTTTTTTTATTCATTCAAGATATTTCTTAGTCACAATCGGCTCTCAGGTTATATAGTTGTGTTGACGAGGGTTTGAGTAGTGTTGCCTCGCTTCGCTCGGCTCTCCAGGGTTTGAAGTATGGTGGTTCGCATTGTTTTGCCTCGCTTCGCTCGGCTCCTCTTTTACGGTAAGGTTATACTTAAGTTGTATTGCCTCGCTGCGCTCGGCTCTTCAGTGGTTGTGGTATGATGTTTTGAAATGTTTTGCCTCGCTGCGCTCGGCTCACCAAGGTTTGAGGTATGATGGTTTGGATTGTTTTGCCTCGCTGCGCTCGGCTCTCCAGTCAAACTGGCAGTTGGTGATTAAAGTAGTTTAGCCTTGCTTCGCTCGGCTCCTCTCTAGGTCTCGGAATGATAATTTCGGTTGTTTTTCCTCGCTTCGTTCGGCTTTGCAGTTACATAGGCACTTGCTGTTTATTGCGCTTTAGCCTCGCTTCGCTCGGCTCATCGGGTTCCGGATATTTATTTCAGTAGTTTTGCCTCGCTCCGCTCGGCCCTCTAGGTTTTGAATTGATGGTTTAGGTTGTTTTGCCTCGCTTCGCTCGGCTTTCCACTTCTTAAACGGGACTTTTCCCGTAGTTTTTCTTTATTGATAAAAATAATTATGATACGTAATGCCTCGCTTCGCTCGGATTTCTTTTCTTTATGGCAGGGTTACTTGTCGATCGGATGCCTCGCTGCGCTCGGCTGGTTTTATTTTGGTATAGCTTGTAGGAGGACTATGGCATCGCTGCGCTCGGCACTTAATCTGTGGTAAAGTTGATTTAAGTACATTTTGTATGTTTATAGGGAAAATATTTTTCCCCTTAAAAGTAGGGAGTTTTTATTTAAAAAAAAAATTGTTTGTATTTATCTTCACAAATACACCATATACGATTAATCTGTCCGACCACTTCAAAGAGGTGAAATTGCTAATGTTGGCAATTTTTTATACGTTTTAGGGAAATTTTCATTTTTTCCCTACAAGTGGGGAGTTTTTATTTTAAATAATTATTGTTTGTATTTATCTACACAAATGCGCCATATACCACAAATCTGTCTGACCACTTCAAAGGGGTGACATTGCTAATGTTGGTAATTTTTTGTACGTTTTTAGGGAAAGTTTCATTTTTTTCCTTAAAAGTGGGGAGTTTTTATTTTAAATAATTATTGTTTGTATTTATCTTCACAAATGCGCCATATACCACAAATCTTTCTGACCACTTCAAAGGGGTGAAATTGCTAATGTTGGTAATTTTTTCTACGTTTTTAGGGAAATTTTCATTTTTTTCCTTAAAAGTGGGAAGTTTTTATTTTAAATAATTATTGTTTGTATTTATCTACACAAATGCGCCATATACTATAAATCTGTCTGACCACTTCAACGGGGTGAAATTGCTAATGTTGGTAATTTTTTATACGTTTTTAGGGAAATTTTGATTTATTCCCGACAAGTGGGGAGTTTTTATTTTAAATTTAAATTGTTTGCATTTAACTACACAAACACACCATACATTCGAAACCCCTCAGACCATCACAAAACGACAAAATTGCATATTTATGTAAATTATCCCATGTTGTTAGGGAAATTTTGTTTTTTTTTCCAATTAGTGGGGAGCTTTTATTATAAATTAAAAATTTATGCATTTAACTACACAAACGCGCCATACATTTGAATCCCCTCAGACCATCACAAAACGATGAAATTGCATATTTATGTAAAATTTCCCATGTTTTTAGGGAAATTTTGTTTTTTTCCCTAAAAATGGGGAGTTTTTATTTCATAAGCAAACTAAATGCATTCACTTACACAAACGCGCTCTACAAGTCAAAACTGTCAGACCCCTCAATACAGGTGAAATAGCCTTAAAACATGTAAAATTTCTCTTTTAGAAAATGGCTGCCACTTCATCCGCCATTTTGATTTTTGCAGTTTTCGGAATTTTCCCATGAATTTCACCATATATCCAACCATGTACAAAGAAAAACATCACCCCACCTCCTCCCCTTCTGGGAGATCAATTCACCTCAACTTGAATCGACGTCGAACTTTTTCAAAAATATAATCTCCCGTATTTCTCAGGGTTGCCAGCCGAAAGTAATAAAAATAGTCAAATGTCATTAGTATGAGCCTTTCTGACTAAACCGCATCATTTTTTAAAATCCAAAACGGTTATTTCTATTTTTTATGTTTTTGGGGAAAATCTCAAAATGTACCCTAAAAATGGGGAATTTTTATTTACCTGGTATAGTCTACCCAACAAACTACACAAATGCGCCATACAAGACAAATCTCCCCAACCACTCTAAACATGTGAAAAAACCAATCAAAAATCGTGAAAAAAAGTCACTTTTACAAAATGGCCGCCAAAGCAGTCCGCCATTTTGTTTTTTCAACTTTTCGGAATTTTCCCATAAACTGCACCATACAACTGATCATGTACAAAAAAAATCATCACCCCACCTGCCTCCCTTCTGGGAGATCAATTCACCTCAAGTTGGGTCGACGTAAAAAAATCGGAAAAAATATAATCTCGCCTATCGCGCAGGGTTGCCAGTCGAAAGTAATAAAAATGGTCAAATGTCATTAGTACGGGTCTTTCCGACAAAACTGCATCAAATTTTAAAATCAAAAGTGGCCATTTCTACTTTTCATGTTTTTGGGGAAAATCTCGAATTTTTACCCTAAAAATGGGGAAAATTCTTTCACATGGCAACTCTACTCATCAAACTACACAACCGCTCCATACAAGTCAAACCTGTCAAATGCCTCGAACACAATAAAAAAACGCTTTGAAAATCCCCGAAAAAACACGTTTTTATAAAAAAATCTCCCCTCCCCCCGCAATTAAAAAAAAATCATTTTTTGGAATTTTCCGTTAAATTTCATCATGTGCCTCACCGTTTACAAAAAACAGCATCCCCCCACCTCCCCCCCTTCCGGGAGATCAATTCACCTCAAGTCGGGTCTGACACGCCCTAAACTTTACTTGACTGCAACTCGGCCGCCATTTTGTTTTTTTATTTTTTTATATTTTTTTTATAATCTGTCAGACACTCTAAATACACCCTCGAAATATGAAAAAATGTATGGTCACCAAAAAAGAGGAGCAAAAAAAATTTTTTTTTTTTACAACTTTTTTTAAAATTTCGGATTTTTTCTCTACTCACTTGAGCACCCTGTACATTTCCCTAAAACATTTTCATATCAAAAAATGGCTCCTTCTGGGAGAACAATCATGTCAATGAATCAGTCAGTGGTAATCCAGCTATATATATTATAACTAGAGGTTGCGTTGTGGCGCGGGCTGCAAGCAGCCGCGCGGTGCTTTGATGCTTTTGGTTTAGGTGGGAGACAGTTTTCAGTATGAATTTCGGTTTCAGCAGGGTATTGACTTGAATATACCGTAGCAAATCTTTCTTGCGTTTTGTTACGCCTTAAATACTGTGTTCACTATGATTTTTTCTTATTAAAGGGGTACTGACGATTTGGTTTGACGTGGGAAACAGTTTTCAGTATGATTTTCAGTTTCAGCAGGGTATTGACTTGAATATACCGTAGCAAATCATTCTTGCGTTTTTTTATGCCTTAAAACTGTTTTCACTATGATTTTCACTATAACAGGCGTACTGATGATTTTTGTTTTAGGTGGGATACGGTTTTCAGTATGAATTTTGGTGAGATACGGTTATTCACTTGACTAAAACATATCGAATATTTTATGGGGTTTAGTTTTCCCTTTAAATGGTATTGACTTTGCCATAATACAACGGATATTTCTGGCATGGCTTTACACAGAAAAAACTCCACAGGAATGTTAATATTTGCCTTGAAAACTATTTTCATTGTGAATTACTCTCTCTCGTCTCACAAAAATACGGTAGAGAAACTGGTCATTGTATTATTGTTTCGTAAACTTTACTTACTTACTTACGTTAACTTATCGAGCCGACATAGTTTTGTGTACAAATTTTGGGTTCTTTAACACCTCATAAAAAATATGAGTCACCTACATTTGCGCGTTTTTCTAGCTTCTCGATTATTTATTTACTCTGTCCTGAAGAGAAACTTTTTCATAGAAACGAAATTTACAGGCTTTTTTTGATTCATTCATTTCTTATGTGGGTTTGCTGTTTAAAAGACACAGTAAGTAGGATAAAGTGCGTTTTTTTAACATTATAGAACTATTCTTTACTTAAATTTTAATCCATAATTGGTTGCATAGGTATTATGGAACTATAAACGAGCCCAAACTTACACTTTGTCTTTCTTTTTTATTCATTCAATTTCTTTTTTATTTCTTGAATTTGGGTTTAAGTACATGAAAAAACTCCACAGGAATGTTAATAATACCTTGAAAACTTTTTTCATTATGAATTACGGATTGTCTCACACAAATACGGACATTTTTCGGTTTCGTAAACTTTACCTAGTATCGAGATGACATCGTTTTGTGTACAAATATTGGGTTCTTTAACACCTCATAAATTAGCTGAGTCACCTCCATTCGCGCGTTTTTCTAGCGTCTCTATTATTAGTTTACTTTGTCCTGAAAATAAACTTTTTCATAGCAACGAAATTTACAGGCTTTTTTTATTCTTTAGTTTCTTATGTGGGTTTGCTGTTTAAGACACAGTAAGTAGGATAAAGTGCATTTTTTAACATTATAGAACTATGTTTTACTTAAATTTAATTCATAATTGGTTGCACACGTATGGAACTATGAACACGGCCAAACTTTGTCTTTGAAGTTATTTCTTAGTTACAATCGGCTCTCAGGTTATATAGTTGTGTTGACGAGGGTTTGAGTAGTTTTGCCTCGCTTCGCTCGGCTCTCCAGGGTTTGCAGTATGGTGGTTCGGATTGTTTTGCCTCACTTCGCTCGGCTCCTCTTTTACGGTAAGGTTATAAATACTTAAGTTGGATTGCCTCGCTGCGCTCGGCTCTTCAGTGGTTGTGGTATGATGTTTTGAAATGTTTTGCCTCGCTGCGCTCGGCTCTTCAATGTTTGTGGTAGGATGGTTTGGATTGTTTTGCCTCGCTGCGCTCGGCCCTACAGTTAAACAGGCAGTTGGTGATTAAAGTAGTTTAGCCTCACTTCGCTCGGCTCCTCTCCAGGTCTCGGAATGGTAGTCTCGGTTGTTTTGCCTCGCTTCGCTCGGCTCTGCAGTTACATAGGCACTTGCTGCTAATTGTACTTTAGCCTCGCTTCGCTCGGCTCTTCGGGTTTTCGGATGTTGGTTTCAGTAGTTTTGCCTCGCTCCGCTCGGCTCTCTAGGTTTTGGAATGATGGTTTAGGTTGTTTTGCCTCGCTTCGCTCGGCTTTCCACTTCTCAAACGGGATTTTTCCCGTAGTTTTTATTTATTGATATTGATAATTATGATACGTAATGCCTCGCTTCGCTCAAATTTCTTTCCTTTAAGTAACCCTGCCAGGTTACTTGTCGGATGCCTCGATGCGCTCGGCTGGTTTTATTTTGGTATAGCATGTAGAAGGACTATGGCCTCGCTGCGCTCGGCACTTACACTGTGGTAAAGTTGATTTACATTTTGTATATTTTTAGGGAAAATATTTTTTCCTCTAAAAGTGGAGAGTTTTTATTTCAAAAAATAATTCTTTGTATTTATCTACACAAATGCGCCATATACCACAAATCTGTCTGACCACTTCAAAGAGGTAAAATTGCTAATGTTGGTAATTTTTTCTACGTTTTTAGGGAAATTTTGATTTTTTCCCTACAAGTGGGGAGGTTTTATTTAAAATAATTATTGTTTGTATTTATCTACACAAATGCACCAATCTGTCTGACCACTTCAAAGGGGTGAAATTGCTAATGTTGGTAATTTTTTCTACGTTTTTAGGGAAATTTTTTTTTTTTTTCTCCATAAGTGGGGAGTTTTTATTTTAAATTAAAATTGTATGCATTTAACTACACAAACACGCTATACATTCGAAACCCCTCAGACCATCTCAAATTGATAAAATTGCATATTTATGTAAATTTTCCCATGTTTTTAGGGAAATTTTGTTTTTTTTTCCTATAAGTGGGGAGTTTTTTATTATTAATTAAAAATCTATGCATTTAACTCCACAAACGCGCCATACATTTGAATCCCCTCAGACCATCACAAAACGATAAAATTGCATATTTATGTAAAATTTCCCATGTTTTTAGGGAAATTTTGTTTTTTTCCCTAAAAATGGGGAGTTTTTATTTCATAGGCGAACTAAATGCATCCACCTACACAAACGCGCTCTACAAGTCAAAACTGTCAGACCCCTCAATACAGGTGAAATAGCCTTAAAACATGTAAAATTTCTCTTTTACAAAATGGCTGCCACTTCATCCGCCATTTGGATTTTTGCAGTTTTCGGAATTTTCCTATTAATTTCACCATTTATACAACCATGTACAAAGAAAAACATCACCCCACCTTCCCCCCTTCTGGGAGATCAATTCACCTCAACTTGAATCGACGTCGAACTTTTTCAAAAATATAATCTCCCGTATTTCTCAGGGTTGCCAGCCGAAAGTAATAAAAATAGTCAAATGTCATTAGTATGAGTCTTTCTGACTAAACTGCATCATTTTTTAAAATCCAAAACGGTTATTTCTATTTTTTATGTTTTTGGGGAAAATCTCAAAATTTTCCCTGAAAATGGGGATTTTTTATTTAACTGGTATAGTCTACCCAACAAACTACACAAATGCGCCATACAAGACAAATCTCCCCAACCACTCTAAACATGTAAAAAAACCAATCAAAAATCGTGAAAAAAAGTCACTTTTACAAAATGGCCGCCAAAGCAGTCCGCCATTTTGTTTTTTCAACTTTTCGGAATTTTCCCATAAATTGCACCATACAACAGACCGTGTACAAAAAAAATCATCACCCCACCTGCCTCCCTTCTGGGAGATCAATTCACCTCAAGTTGGGTCGACGTAAAAAAATCTGAAAAAATATAATCTCGCCTATCGCGCAGGGTTGCCAGTCGAAAGTAATAAAAATGGTCAAATGTCATTAGTGCGGGTCTTTCCGACAAAACTGCATCAAATTTTAAAATCAAAAGTGGCTATTTCTACTTTTCATGTTTTTGGGGAAAATCTCGAAATTTACCCTAAAAATGGGGAAAATTCTTTCACATGGCAACTCTACTCATCAAACTACACAACCGCTCTATACAAGTCAAACCTGTCAAATGCCTCGAACACAATAAAAAAATGCTTTGAAAATCCCCGAAAAAACACGTTTTTATAAAAAAATCTCCTCTCCCCCCGCAATTAAAAAAAAAAACATTTTTTGGAATTTTCCCATAAATTTCATCATGTGTCCCCCCGTTTACAAAAAACACCATCCCCCCACCTCCCCCCCTTCCGGGAGATCAATTCACCTCAAGTCGGGTCTGACACGCCCTAAACTTTGCTTCACTGCAACTCGGCCGCCATTTTGTTTTTTTATTTTTTTATATTTTTTTTATAATCTGTCAGACATTCTAAACACACCCTCGAAATATAAAAAAATGTATGGTCACCAAAAAAGAGGAGCAAAAAAAATTTTTTTTTTTTACAACTTTTTTTAAAATTTCGGATTTTTTCTCTACTCACTTGAGCACCCTGTACATTTCCCTAAAACATTTTCATATCAAAAAATGGCTCCTTCTGGGAGAACAATCATGTCAATGAATCAGTCAGTGGTAATCCAGCTATATATATTATAACTAGAGGTTGCGTTGTGGCGCGGGCTGCAAGCAGCCGCGCGGTGCTTTGATGCTTTTGGTTTAGGTGGGAGACAGTTTTCAGTATGAATTTCGGTTTCAGCAGGGTATTGACTTGAATATACCGTAGCAAATCTTTCTTGCGTTTTGTTACGCCTTAAATACTGTGTTCACTATGATTTTTTCTTATTAAAGGGGTACTGACGATTTGGTTTGACGTGGGAAACAGTTTTCAGTATGATTTTCAGTTTCAGCAGGGTATTGACTTGAATATACCGTAGCAAATCATTCTTGCGTTTTTTTATGCCTTAAAACTGTTTTCACTATGATTTTCACTATAACAGGCGTACTGATGATTTTTGTTTTAGGTGGGATACGGTTTTCAGTATGAATTTTGGTGAGATACGGTTATTCACTTGACTAAAACATATCGAATATTTTATGGGGTTTAGTTTTCCCTTTAAATGGTATTGACTTTGCCATAATACAACGGATATTTCTGGCATGGCTTTACACAGAAAAAACTCCACAGGAATGTTAATATTTGCCTTGAAAACTATTTTCATTGTGAATTACTCTCTCTCGTCTCACAAAAATACGGTAGAGAAACTGGTCATTGTATTATTGTTTCGTAAACTTTACTTACTTACTTACGTTAACTTATCGAGCCGACATAGTTTTGTGTACAAATTTTGGGTTCTTTAACACCTCATAAAAAATATGAGTCACCTACATTTGCGCGTTTTTCTAGCTTCTCGATTATTTATTTACTCTGTCCTGAAGAGAAACTTTTTCATAGAAACGAAATTTACAGGCTTTTTTTGATTCATTCATTTCTTATGTGGGTTTGCTGTTTAAAAGACACAGTAAGTAGGATAAAGTGCGTTTTTTTAACATTATAGAACTATTCTTTACTTAAATTTTAATCCATAATTGGTTGCATAGGTATTATGGAACTATAAACGAGCCCAAACTTACACTTTGTCTTTCTTTTTTATTCATTCAATTTCTTTTTTATTTCTTGAATTTGGGTTTAAGTACATGAAAAAACTCCACAGGAATGTTAATAATACCTTGAAAACTTTTTTCATTATGAATTACGGATTGTCTCACACAAATACGGACATTTTTCGGTTTCGTAAACTTTACCTAGTATCGAGATGACATCGTTTTGTGTACAAATATTGGGTTCTTTAACACCTCATAAATTAGCTGAGTCACCTCCATTCGCGCGTTTTTCTAGCGTCTCTATTATTAGTTTACTTTGTCCTGAAAATAAACTTTTTCATAGCAACGAAATTTACAGGCTTTTTTTATTCTTTAGTTTCTTATGTGGGTTTGCTGTTTAAGACACAGTAAGTAGGATAAAGTGCATTTTTTAACATTATAGAACTATGTTTTACTTAAATTTAATTCATAATTGGTTGCACACGTATGGAACTATGAACACGGCCAAACTTTGTCTTTGAAGTTATTTCTTAGTTACAATCGGCTCTCAGGTTATATAGTTGTGTTGACGAGGGTTTGAGTAGTTTTGCCTCGCTTCGCTCGGCTCTCCAGGGTTTGCAGTATGGTGGTTCGGATTGTTTTGCCTCACTTCGCTCGGCTCCTCTTTTACGGTAAGGTTATAAATACTTAAGTTGGATTGCCTCGCTGCGCTCGGCTCTTCAGTGGTTGTGGTATGATGTTTTGAAATGTTTTGCCTCGCTGCGCTCGGCTCTTCAATGTTTGTGGTAGGATGGTTTGGATTGTTTTGCCTCGCTGCGCTCGGCCCTACAGTTAAACAGGCAGTTGGTGATTAAAGTAGTTTAGCCTCACTTCGCTCGGCTCCTCTCCAGGTCTCGGAATGGTAGTCTCGGTTGTTTTGCCTCGCTTCGCTCGGCTCTGCAGTTACATAGGCACTTGCTGCTAATTGTACTTTAGCCTCGCTTCGCTCGGCTCTTCGGGTTTTCGGATGTTGGTTTCAGTAGTTTTGCCTCGCTCCGCTCGGCTCTCTAGGTTTTGGAATGATGGTTTAGGTTGTTTTGCCTCGCTTCGCTCGGCTTTCCACTTCTCAAACGGGATTTTTCCCGTAGTTTTTATTTATTGATATTGATAATTATGATACGTAATGCCTCGCTTCGCTCAAATTTCTTTCCTTTAAGTAACCCTGCCAGGTTACTTGTCGGATGCCTCGATGCGCTCGGCTGGTTTTATTTTGGTATAGCATGTAGAAGGACTATGGCCTCGCTGCGCTCGGCACTTACACTGTGGTAAAGTTGATTTACATTTTGTATATTTTTAGGGAAAATATTTTTTCCTCTAAAAGTGGAGAGTTTTTATTTCAAAAAATAATTCTTTGTATTTATCTACACAAATGCGCCATATACCACAAATCTGTCTGACCACTTCAAAGAGGTAAAATTGCTAATGTTGGTAATTTTTTCTACGTTTTTAGGGAAATTTTGATTTTTTCCCTACAAGTGGGGAGGTTTTATTTAAAATAATTATTGTTTGTATTTATCTACACAAATGCACCAATCTGTCTGACCACTTCAAAGGGGTGAAATTGCTAATGTTGGTAATTTTTTCTACGTTTTTAGGGAAATTTTTTTTTTTTTTCTCCATAAGTGGGGAGTTTTTATTTTAAATTAAAATTGTATGCATTTAACTACACAAACACGCTATACATTCGAAACCCCTCAGACCATCTCAAATTGATAAAATTGCATATTTATGTAAATTTTCCCATGTTTTTAGGGAAATTTTGTTTTTTTTTCCTATAAGTGGGGAGTTTTTTATTATTAATTAAAAATCTATGCATTTAACTCCACAAACGCGCCATACATTTGAATCCCCTCAGACCATCACAAAACGATAAAATTGCATATTTATGTAAAATTTCCCATGTTTTTAGGGAAATTTTGTTTTTTTCCCTAAAAATGGGGAGTTTTTATTTCATAGGCGAACTAAATGCATCCACCTACACAAACGCGCTCTACAAGTCAAAACTGTCAGACCCCTCAATACAGGTGAAATAGCCTTAAAACATGTAAAATTTCTCTTTTACAAAATGGCTGCCACTTCATCCGCCATTTGGATTTTTGCAGTTTTCGGAATTTTCCTATTAATTTCACCATTTATACAACCATGTACAAAGAAAAACATCACCCCACCTTCCCCCCTTCTGGGAGATCAATTCACCTCAACTTGAATCGACGTCGAACTTTTTCAAAAATATAATCTCCCGTATTTCTCAGGGTTGCCAGCCGAAAGTAATAAAAATAGTCAAATGTCATTAGTATGAGTCTTTCTGACTAAACTGCATCATTTTTTAAAATCCAAAACGGTTATTTCTATTTTTTATGTTTTTGGGGAAAATCTCAAAATTTTCCCTGAAAATGGGGATTTTTTATTTAACTGGTATAGTCTACCCAACAAACTACACAAATGCGCCATACAAGACAAATCTCCCCAACCACTCTAAACATGTAAAAAAACCAATCAAAAATCGTGAAAAAAAGTCACTTTTACAAAATGGCCGCCAAAGCAGTCCGCCATTTTGTTTTTTCAACTTTTCGGAATTTTCCCATAAATTGCACCATACAACAGACCGTGTACAAAAAAAATCATCACCCCACCTGCCTCCCTTCTGGGAGATCAATTCACCTCAAGTTGGGTCGACGTAAAAAAATCTGAAAAAATATAATCTCGCCTATCGCGCAGGGTTGCCAGTCGAAAGTAATAAAAATGGTCAAATGTCATTAGTGCGGGTCTTTCCGACAAAACTGCATCAAATTTTAAAATCAAAAGTGGCTATTTCTACTTTTCATGTTTTTGGGGAAAATCTCGAAATTTACCCTAAAAATGGGGAAAATTCTTTCACATGGCAACTCTACTCATCAAACTACACAACCGCTCTATACAAGTCAAACCTGTCAAATGCCTCGAACACAATAAAAAAATGCTTTGAAAATCCCCGAAAAAACACGTTTTTATAAAAAAATCTCCTCTCCCCCCGCAATTAAAAAAAAAACATTTTTTGGAATTTTCCCATAAATTTCATCATGTGTCCCCCCGTTTACAAAAAACACCATCCCCCCACCTCCCCCCCTTCCGGGAGATCAATTCACCTCAAGTCGGGTCTGACACGCCCTAAACTTTGCTTCACTGCAACTCGGCCGCCATTTTGTTTTTTTATTTTTTTATATTTTTTTTATAATCTGTCAGACATTCTAAACACACCCTCGAAATATAAAAAAATGTATGGTCACCAAAAAAGAGGAGCAAAAAAAATTTTTTTTTTTTACAACTTTTTTTAAAATTTCGGATTTTTTCTCTACTCACTTGAGCACCCTGTACATTTCCCTAAAACATTTTCATATCAAAAAATGGCTCCTTCTGGGAGAACAATCATGTCAATGAATCAGTCAGTGGTAATCCAGCTATATATATTATAACTAGAGGTTGCGTTGTGGCGCGGGCTGCAAGCAGCCGCGCGGTGCTTTGATGCTTTTGGTTTAGGTGGGAGACAGTTTTCAGTATGAATTTCGGTTTCAGCAGGGTATTGACTTGAATATACCGTAGCAAATCTTTCTTGCGTTTTGTTACGCCTTAAATACTGTGTTCACTATGATTTTTTCTTATTAAAGGGGTACTGACGATTTGGTTTGACGTGGGAAACAGTTTTCAGTATGATTTTCAGTTTCAGCAGGGTATTGACTTGAATATACCGTAGCAAATCATTCTTGCGTTTTTTTATGCCTTAAAACTGTTTTCACTATGATTTTCACTATAACAGGCGTACTGATGATTTTTGTTTTAGGTGGGATACGGTTTTCAGTATGAATTTTGGTGAGATACGGTTATTCACTTGACTAAAACATATCGAATATTTTATGGGGTTTAGTTTTCCCTTTAAATGGTATTGACTTTGCCATAATACAACGGATATTTCTGGCATGGCTTTACACAGAAAAAACTCCACAGGAATGTTAATATTTGCCTTGAAAACTATTTTCATTGTGAATTACTCTCTCTCGTCTCACAAAAATACGGTAGAGAAACTGGTCATTGTATTATTGTTTCGTAAACTTTACTTACTTACTTACGTTAACTTATCGAGCCGACATAGTTTTGTGTACAAATTTTGGGTTCTTTAACACCTCATAAAAAATATGAGTCACCTACATTTGCGCGTTTTTCTAGCTTCTCGATTATTTATTTACTCTGTCCTGAAGAGAAACTTTTTCATAGAAACGAAATTTACAGGCTTTTTTTGATTCATTCATTTCTTATGTGGGTTTGCTGTTTAAAAGACACAGTAAGTAGGATAAAGTGCGTTTTTTTAACATTATAGAACTATTCTTTACTTAAATTTTAATCCATAATTGGTTGCATAGGTATTATGGAACTATAAACGAGCCCAAACTTACACTTTGTCTTTCTTTTTTATTCATTCAATTTCTTTTTTATTTCTTGAATTTGGGTTTAAGTACATGAAAAAACTCCACAGGAATGTTAATAATACCTTGAAAACTTTTTTCATTATGAATTACGGATTGTCTCACACAAATACGGACATTTTTCGGTTTCGTAAACTTTACCTAGTATCGAGATGACATCGTTTTGTGTACAAATATTGGGTTCTTTAACACCTCATAAATTAGCTGAGTCACCTCCATTCGCGCGTTTTTCTAGCGTCTCTATTATTAGTTTACTTTGTCCTGAAAATAAACTTTTTCATAGCAACGAAATTTACAGGCTTTTTTTATTCTTTAGTTTCTTATGTGGGTTTGCTGTTTAAGACACAGTAAGTAGGATAAAGTGCATTTTTTAACATTATAGAACTATGTTTTACTTAAATTTAATTCATAATTGGTTGCACACGTATGGAACTATGAACACGGCCAAACTTTGTCTTTGAAGTTATTTCTTAGTTACAATCGGCTCTCAGGTTATATAGTTGTGTTGACGAGGGTTTGAGTAGTTTTGCCTCGCTTCGCTCGGCTCTCCAGGGTTTGCAGTATGGTGGTTCGGATTGTTTTGCCTCACTTCGCTCGGCTCCTCTTTTACGGTAAGGTTATAAATACTTAAGTTGGATTGCCTCGCTGCGCTCGGCTCTTCAGTGGTTGTGGTATGATGTTTTGAAATGTTTTGCCTCGCTGCGCTCGGCTCTTCAATGTTTGTGGTAGGATGGTTTGGATTGTTTTGCCTCGCTGCGCTCGGCCCTACAGTTAAACAGGCAGTTGGTGATTAAAGTAGTTTAGCCTCACTTCGCTCGGCTCCTCTCCAGGTCTCGGAATGGTAGTCTCGGTTGTTTTGCCTCGCTTCGCTCGGCTCTGCAGTTACATAGGCACTTGCTGCTAATTGTACTTTAGCCTCGCTTCGCTCGGCTCTTCGGGTTTTCGGATGTTGGTTTCAGTAGTTTTGCCTCGCTCCGCTCGGCTCTCTAGGTTTTGGAATGATGGTTTAGGTTGTTTTGCCTCGCTTCGCTCGGCTTTCCACTTCTCAAACGGGATTTTTCCCGTAGTTTTTATTTATTGATATTGATAATTATGATACGTAATGCCTCGCTTCGCTCAAATTTCTTTCCTTTAAGTAACCCTGCCAGGTTACTTGTCGGATGCCTCGATGCGCTCGGCTGGTTTTATTTTGGTATAGCATGTAGAAGGACTATGGCCTCGCTGCGCTCGGCACTTACACTGTGGTAAAGTTGATTTACAT
This sequence comes from Plutella xylostella, assembly GCF_932276165.1. Lineage (NCBI taxonomy): Eukaryota > Metazoa > Arthropoda > Insecta > Lepidoptera > Plutellidae > Plutella > Plutella xylostella. The sequence continues at coordinate 36,557 of NC_063993.1, read as the reverse complement.
TTTGTATATTTTTAGGGAAAATATTTTTTCCTCTAAAAGTGGAGAGTTTTTATTTCAAAAAATAATTCTTTGTATTTATCTACACAAATGCGCCATATACCACAAATCTGTCTGACCACTTCAAAGAGGTAAAATTGCTAATGTTGGTAATTTTTTCTACGTTTTTAGGGAAATTTTGATTTTTTCCCTACAAGTGGGGAGGTTTTATTTAAAATAATTATTGTTTGTATTTATCTACACAAATGCACCAATCTGTCTGACCACTTCAAAGGGGTGAAATTGCTAATGTTGGTAATTTTTTCTACGTTTTTAGGGAAATTTTTTTTTTTTTTCTCCATAAGTGGGGAGTTTTTATTTTAAATTAAAATTGTATGCATTTAACTACACAAACACGCTATACATTCGAAACCCCTCAGACCATCTCAAATTGATAAAATTGCATATTTATGTAAATTTTCCCATGTTTTTAGGGAAATTTTGTTTTTTTTTCCTATAAGTGGGGAGTTTTTTATTATTAATTAAAAATCTATGCATTTAACTCCACAAACGCGCCATACATTTGAATCCCCTCAGACCATCACAAAACGATAAAATTGCATATTTATGTAAAATTTCCCATGTTTTTAGGGAAATTTTGTTTTTTTCCCTAAAAATGGGGAGTTTTTATTTCATAGGCGAACTAAATGCATCCACCTACACAAACGCGCTCTACAAGTCAAAACTGTCAGACCCCTCAATACAGGTGAAATAGCCTTAAAACATGTAAAATTTCTCTTTTACAAAATGGCTGCCACTTCATCCGCCATTTGGATTTTTGCAGTTTTCGGAATTTTCCTATTAATTTCACCATTTATACAACCATGTACAAAGAAAAACATCACCCCACCTTCCCCCCTTCTGGGAGATCAATTCACCTCAACTTGAATCGACGTCGAACTTTTTCAAAAATATAATCTCCCGTATTTCTCAGGGTTGCCAGCCGAAAGTAATAAAAATAGTCAAATGTCATTAGTATGAGTCTTTCTGACTAAACTGCATCATTTTTTAAAATCCAAAACGGTTATTTCTATTTTTTATGTTTTTGGGGAAAATCTCAAAATTTTCCCTGAAAATGGGGATTTTTTATTTAACTGGTATAGTCTACCCAACAAACTACACAAATGCGCCATACAAGACAAATCTCCCCAACCACTCTAAACATGTAAAAAAACCAATCAAAAATCGTGAAAAAAAGTCACTTTTACAAAATGGCCGCCAAAGCAGTCCGCCATTTTGTTTTTTCAACTTTTCGGAATTTTCCCATAAATTGCACCATACAACAGACCGTGTACAAAAAAAATCATCACCCCACCTGCCTCCCTTCTGGGAGATCAATTCACCTCAAGTTGGGTCGACGTAAAAAAATCTGAAAAAATATAATCTCGCCTATCGCGCAGGGTTGCCAGTCGAAAGTAATAAAAATGGTCAAATGTCATTAGTGCGGGTCTTTCCGACAAAACTGCATCAAATTTTAAAATCAAAAGTGGCTATTTCTACTTTTCATGTTTTTGGGGAAAATCTCGAAATTTACCCTAAAAATGGGGAAAATTCTTTCACATGGCAACTCTACTCATCAAACTACACAACCGCTCTATACAAGTCAAACCTGTCAAATGCCTCGAACACAATAAAAAAATGCTTTGAAAATCCCCGAAAAAACACGTTTTTATAAAAAAATCTCCTCTCCCCCCGCAATTAAAAAAAAAACATTTTTTGGAATTTTCCCATAAATTTCATCATGTGTCCCCCCGTTTACAAAAAACACCATCCCCCCACCTCCCCCCCTTCCGGGAGATCAATTCACCTCAAGTCGGGTCTGACACGCCCTAAACTTTGCTTCACTGCAACTCGGCCGCCATTTTGTTTTTTTATTTTTTTATATTTTTTTTATAATCTGTCAGACATTCTAAACACACCCTCGAAATATAAAAAAATGTATGGTCACCAAAAAAGAGGAGCAAAAAAAATTTTTTTTTTTTACAACTTTTTTTAAAATTTCGGATTTTTTCTCTACTCACTTGAGCACCCTGTACATTTCCCTAAAACATTTTCATATCAAAAAATGGCTCCTTCTGGGAGAACAATCATGTCAATGAATCAGTCAGTGGTAATCCAGCTATATATATTATAATAATGTTCATACTCGTGGGATCTAAACATGCAACAATCCAACAAAGACGAAGACGAAGTTGTAGATAGTAGGAGGCGTAGTTTAAGTAGGTTAAGTTTTGAGGTTGAGGAGGGAGAGGAGAGTAGCTGTAGCAGTAATGAACATTGTGCAAAGGCACACACTTTGGGCACTAAAGCGGGTGGAAAGCCCGCGGAGCAAACTGGACTGAGACCGGGTTCCACCACCCCGGAATCGGTTCAGGGCTCTGGCCAGGGCGCTCGCGCCAAAAAGGGAGGAAATAGGGACGGGGTCTCTGAGGGATCGATCCGAAGCGGCAGGGGTCGATCGCTGGAGTCTCCCGCCCATGTAAGCGAGGCTAGTATGGTCATGCTAGAGTCTGCAGAATCTACAGACAGCGCGGAGAGCACTGCAGACGAGGAGAGAGTGGGTCCCTCTGGCAAATATTGGCAGAGTAGGTCCCAAAAACGCAAGCGATCTGCGGTCTTCGACTCTGGAAGCGGCTCAGGAGGAAGCCCGAGCGGTGTGCCTAACAAGATTGGCACACCCAAAAGGGGCCGAGGCAGGCCGCCTACCACTGGCCAATATGTTGGCTTAGCAAAGGCCAAAGCTGAACTCGCGGCAGCCAAGGAGATAGAATTACGGCTCCGCTTGGAAGAAGAGGTTGCAAACCATTCTCTGAAAGCCAGAGAGTCGTTTTCCCGGTTGGATCAGGCCATCTCCCAAACACTTGGGGATGGCGATAACAGGCTTTCTGCTGACTTGCAGACAGTTATAGCCAATAACTTGGATGTTATCATGGACGTGGGGAAAAAGTCCCGAAACCTAAAGGGCACCTTTGTGCGGGCGATAAAAGATTCCGTCGAGGCAATTTCCACGGCCGTGAGAACTCTTAGTGTTCGGACTACAAACGAAGAGGTGGCCAAACTGCAGGCTGATAATAATCGCCTGCAGTCCGAGGTTGAGCGCCTGAGAAGGGAGAACGAGGCACTCAGAGCGGAACAAGTGGACCTGCGAAGCGAGTTCCAGACTCTTCGCTCCGGCTTCGAAGCAGTGAATGGGCGCCGATCCCCCTCCCCTGCTCCTTTGGTAGGCCCTAGGCAAATAGAGGAGGCACGGCGGGTTTCACCGCCACGGACGGTACAACCAAGCAAATCCAGCCGGGCTGGACCGCCGGCGGAGCAGGTGAGACCGGAGTTCGCCGAGTTTGCGCGTGCTATAATGCTGGAAGTGGGGAACATGGTGGATGCCAAGCTCTCCTCACTAGAGTCGCGTCTGCCACCCGCTCCTCCGATCCGCCCACCGTTAGCTGCGGACAAAAAGAATGCGGAGACTGCAAAGAAGCAGATCCAGGCACCCTCAGGAGAAATAGTGGCTGAACAACAACCAGGACCTAGCCAGGGGAAAAAGAAGAGCAAAAAAAGAAAAAGAAACAAAAAACCTAGTGGGCCCGCACCAAATGTGGCAGCACCAGTGGACCAAGTGTCACCCTCACAACCTGTTCGTCCAAATAGGAACGGGGAGACCTGGACCACGGTTGTCAAACGTGGTGCCAAGAAACAAGCGCCAGTGTCCACTAAAGCGCCTACTAGGGAACCCCCCAAGACGAAAATAAGGCCTCCACGATCCCAGGCAGTGGTGATAACTTTACAGCCGGAAGCGGCGGGCAGAGGAATGACTTACGCCAAAGTCTTGACTGAGGCGAAGTCCAAGATCGACCTCTCTAGCCTAGGAGTTTCAGGGATGCGGATTAGGAATGCAGCCACGGGTGCCCGCATCCTTGAAATTCCGGGAATTGCAAGCAAGCCCGCTGCCGACGCTCTAGCAGCAGAGATTGAAAAAGTTATAGGATCCGAGACAGTGAAAGTGTCTAGGCCCACAAAGTGTGCGAGTCTACGCATATACGGTCTGGATGACTCTTCAACCTCGGAAGAGGTGGTTGAGGCAATTGCCCTTGTCGGAGGATGCCCTAGAGAGCAAATTAAAGTTGGAGAATTACGTATGGGACCTTCCACCACGGGCAGTGTGTTGGCTAGCTGTCCCGTCGCTGCTGCTCAAAAAATCAACAAGGCTAAACACCTCAGGATTGGTTGGACGTCAGCCTCGGTAAAACTGCAGCCACCGAAGACAATGCGATGCTACCGTTGCCTTGAGGCAGGACACGTTGGCGTCTGTTGCAAGTCGGAGGTGGACCGCAGTAACACTTGCTACCGCTGTGGGCAGCCTGGCCACAAGGCCAGCACCTGCAATGCCGACCCTCACTGTCCCATATGCAGTGCCGCTGGTAAACCGGCCAACCACAGGGTGGGTGGCAAAGCCTGCGTTCCTCCCTCGAAGAAGCAGCGAAAGAAGACCTTGGCGGCCACACAACCGCTGCCTACCAGTGCCTCGGCTAATGCTGAAGCTGCAGCGGCGGTGGAAGAAACAATGTCCAGCTAGATGGCCCTCAGAGTTCTCCAGGCGAATATCAACCACTGTGAAAGCGCTCAGGACTTACTGTACCAGAGCATGGCGCAGTGGCTGATACACTTTGCGGTGGTGTCCGAGCCATACTATGTGCCTCCAGACTGGGTCTCGGACCGGGATGGAACGGTGGCCCTGGTATCGCGGAGTGCCGTTGGCTCCCCTCCTTTTGAAAAGGTAACAAAGGGCAGGGGATGCGTGTCAGCACTGTTGGGCGGAATAGTGATCATTGGATGCTATTTCTCGCCCAACAGGAATGTGGCGGACTTTGAGCATTTCCTTGCGGAGCTAGGATCACTGGTTCTGCAAAGTCGACCATACCCAGTCATTGTGGCAGGAGACCTGAACGGGAAATCAGAGGCGTGGGGATCCCCGGTGCGCAATGAGCGTGCTGAGCCTACGGAGGATTGGCTTGTCCAGGTGGGACTTTCTGTTCTCAACCGGGGGTCAGAATGGACTTGTGTGCGTCACAATGGGGGTTCCATTGTGGATGTCACGTTTGCGAGTCCCGCACTGGAGTCCCGTGTCCAGGGCTGGAGGGTTATAGTGAATGTGGAGACTCTGTCAGACCATCGGTATATCCGATACGATGTCTCCGCAACACTGGATACCACACGCTGGACCAATATATGTGGTGCCGGCCCCCGGTGGGTATTACACCGCCTGGACCGAGAAGCACTAGAGGAAGCGGCCATCGTCCATGCTTGGGCATCAAGCCCGGAAAGCCTTCCGCATGTAGATGACGAAGCTAACTGGTTCCGGGAGACTCTGTCGCAAATATGCGATGCGGCTATGCCTCGCGCCAGACCAATTCCTCCCAAGAAGGAAATGTACTGGTGGTCTCCCGAAATCGCAGATCTACGCCGCGCGTGCATGTCGGCCCGCCGCCAGTACACCCGACACCGAAGACGAACCAGGCGCAGCAACGTTGTGCCCCCAGACGCTGAAGAAATTGCCCTACTCACCGCTTATAAGGCAGCCAAGAAGGCAATTCAAATCGCTATACGGCGGTCTAAGGAGGCTGCTCGGAATGAGATGCTGGAGGCTCTAGACGTGGATCCTTGGGGCCGACCGTACAGGGCTGCGAGGAAAAAGCTTCGCCCCTGGGCTCCACCGCTGACACAAAGTCTCCGGCCCCAGCTAGTGGATCAGGTGACATCGGCCCTCTTTCCGTCGAGGCCTCCACATGCCCCACCATCGATGGCGGCCGTGTTGGAACCAGCAGAGGATAATCATGTTCCTCCAGTAACGGAAGCGGAGCTTCGTGTAGCCCTTCATAGACTCCGAACGCGAAAAGCCGCCCCTGGGCTTGACGGCATCCCTGGCCGTGTGGTGTACCTGGCTCTCAGGGAGCACCTTGGGCCAAGATTCCTCCGCTTTCTGTCACAATGCCTAGAGCAGGGGAGTTTCCCACTGCAGTGGTGGACTGGCAAGCTAGTGTTGCTACAGAAGGAGGGACGGCCTGCAGATTCACCCTCAGCATACCGTCCAATCGTGCTGCTAGATGAGGTCGGTAAGCTCTTTGAGCGCATCATTGCCGACCGCATTACAGAACATCTGGAGTCAGAAGGACCCAACCTGTCCGAAAACCAGTTCGGCTTCCGGAGGGGTAGGTCCACTGTCCATGCCATTCTGCGGGTAAAGACCTTGGCGGACGAAGCAGTGCGCGATGGTGATGTGATGATTGCGGTGTCACTTGACATTTCCAATGCCTTCAACACATTACCCTGGCCCTGCATAAAGGAAGCATTTGGGTACCACAGGATGCCCAAATACCTAATAGAGATAGTGGACTCCTACCTCTCCGAAAGGTTTATAACATACCCTGGGCGGGAGGCTTGGGGCCGAAAGGCGATGTCGTGCGGCGTCCCACAGGGATCGGTTCTTGGCCCGCTCCTGTGGAACATCGGCTACGACTGGGTGCTGCGTGGCGCGACCCTCAGAGGTATCGAGACCACCTGCTACGCAGACGACACCCTAATTACGGCTCGGGGCATCACATTCAGGGATGCTGCCATTCTTGCAACGGCTGGTGTCGCCCAGATGGTGCGCCGCATCCGAATGCTGGGGCTGGAGGTAGCTCTACACAAGTCAGAGGCCCTGTGCTTCCACGGGGCCCGCAATGCTCCTCCGCCTGGATCAGGCATAGTAGTTGGTGGAGAACGTATCGCTGTCCAGCCGACGATGAAATATTTGGGACTCGTCCTGGACAGCCGGTGGAATTTTGCCGCCCATTTTGAAAGGCTGGCTATAAAACTGGTCGCCACGTGTGCGGCACTGAGTAGGCTCTTGCCCAACCTTGGTGGGCCAAGAACATCTTGCAGGCGGCTTTATATGGGCATTGTGCGTTCTATGGCCATGTACGGTGCTCCTGTGTGGGCCGATAACCTATCGAGGTCGAACATCACCCATCTGCGCAGAGCGCAAAGAGTGATGGCCTCAAGGGTGATTCGGGCATACTGCACCATCTCCGCAGAAGCCGCCTGCCTGATTGCTGGATCCCTACCGTGGGACTTAGATGCCGGTGTCCTCTCATCCCTGTATCACTGGCGGGAGGAAGCACGTCGGACAGACATGCGTCCAACACCAAGAGAGATCGGGGCTGCGAGAGACGGGTACGTGGACGATGCCATAGAATTATGGGCAAGAAGGCTCGACGAATCAGCCTATGGCCGGCGCACAATTGACGCGATTCTCCCTGCTCTGCGACAGTGGCTAGATAGGGAGCACGGGTCGTGCACTTTCCGTGTGTCACAGATGCTTTCCGGGCACGGATGCTTCGGGAAGTATCTGTGTCGGATCGGGAGGGAAGAGCAGCAGACATGCCTGGCGTGCGTTCTCCACATTTTGTGAGACCGTCATGTCGCAAAAGGAAGACGCAGAACGCGAGCGGGAACAGGAGGACCCAGCTAGGCGTCGTGCAAGAAGAGGCCGCCGACCCCGGGGTGGCAGAAGATAGTATCTCTGTCGCCCTGCGAGTCGAGCGATATAAACGGTATCCCCTGCCTTAAAGGGGACCCCGCCCTGTAGTTCGGGCATTACAATAGAGCTACGGTAACCCCTGCCTCTAAGGGGCCCTGGAGTCGCAGGCGCACGAGGGGCGGGAGACCCTTAGTGCGTCGAGTTGCGGGTCCTGCGGCGTGGTAACACGTATTGTGGATGCGTGCTACTGCGGAGGGTAGGTAAATCCTTCCCTCAGGAGTGCTGCTGTTCTCACAGCAGCCTGCGCGGAGGCTACCGGTAGTATGCCACAAGGCGGTTCCCGGGACACCTCCAAAAAGCGCGATGGAGTCCACCGTGGGGTTTTAGTCGGTGCAAGCCCGACATAACCCAGTCGCTTCCCCGAGCGGCTGGGTATGCGTTAGGCATTTCCCCACGTAAAAAAAAAAAAAAAAAAAAAAAAAAAAAGGTTAGGTTAGGTTAGGTTAGGTTAGGTTAGGTTAGGTTAGGTTAGGTTTTTTTTTTTTTTTCGTAGGGAGGGGAAATCCTAATGGACACCTGACAGCCCGTACTGTCAGGTAGTGTCGGACTCTCACCGACTAAAACCCCTCCCTTTCCAGTTTTCCCCGGACATAATCTGGGACTTTTTATATCTAATCTTTATTAATTTAAATCTTACAATTTCATGACTTATTTACTAAAGGTGACCGCGCGGGCGATCGTCTTAAAACTAAAACAACAGATTTTCTTTTAATATTCTTTTTTGTTTATATACTTTTTTTTTTTTTTTTTTGTATATTTTTATTTTCTTTTCTTTTTCGTTTCTTTTGTTTTTTTTTTTTTTTGTGTTTTATATGTATAATTTTTTCTTTTCAGTTTTTATTTTTTCTTAATCTATTACATTTAACCTAACACTATACAATATATTTACTATATTGCGCGTATTAGTTTTCTTAGCCTATGTTTCTAAGTTACTTGTACTTAATTTACCTATTCTAACACACTCGTTATATATTATCATTATATTACAACTGGGTTCCACAGGTATCTTAAGACTAATAAATTTACACACTATTCGACTATTTCTATCATTTGTTATTTTACATCCTACTGCTATATGATTATTATCTATAAAAGAAGAGAAAAACCTATTGAATCTATCGTATCTTATATTGGGTAAACTCCCGTAAACTAAACATATTTGTGTATGTTGGTGAGCTGGTTTAATTAACTCCATCTTTTCCTTTGATGCTACCTCCTTGACGCTCAGGTCCAGTGGTATCAGTCCTATCATTGCTTTAGCCACGGTCCACATTACCACCTTAGCAATACGCCACTGATGCTCTAGCGATTTAGCGGTTAGGTTAGGTTAGGTTAGGTTAGGTTAGGTTAGGTTAGGTTAGGTTAGGTTTTTTTTTTTTTTTTTTTTCGTAGGGAGAGGAAATCCTAATGGACACCTGACAGCCCGTACTGCCAGGTAGTGTCGGACTCTCACCGACTAAAACCCCTCCCTTTCCAGTCACCCCTGACATAATCAGGGACTTTGTACATCTTAACATAATATTACAATCTTAACTTAACTTATCTTCTATCACGGGAGACCGTAACCGGTCAGAATATTTGTTTTTCTTTTCTATTTTATTTTGGTTCACATTTTGTATTCTCTTTTTAATTTATTATTTTTTTTTATTTTTTTTTATTATTTTTTTTGTTTGTATATTTTTTTACTATCTTTTATATCTTTTTTTTTGTTTTCTTTTCTATTTTTTACTTATTTCTAACTTAAAATTACTTATCTTTTTCTACAGCATTGCTTTCTTATTATCTTTATATAACATTTATATTGTATAGGACACAGTTGTATATATACTACATTTATATATACGTGTTATCCTTATTCTAACTTACTTATTCCTATTTGCTACTCTTATTGCTAATTTCTTACAATACTGTAAAAACTTTTCTCTCACATCATTATCACTTATTAAACTATTAAGATTTTCCTTACAAACTGATACATTTAACTCTATCTCTATGTTCATCCTATCGACGCCATAGACGGGACACTCGGTTATTATGTGCAGAATACTCTCGTTCACGCTGGGGTCACAGATGCAGGACGGGCTGTCCTTGCACTTGAAGCGGTTCAAGTATTCTGAGAACCCGCCATGTCCCGTCATAACCTGCGTCACCACATGGTCTATTGTCATCTTTCTGACCGTTCTGTACGCCTGTATCGCGTCTGGAAAGAATGCCTTTGTGGTGGATGCGGTTTCACCTTGTATGTATCGCCGATTCCATTCGCCAAGCGATTCCAAACGGATCTGTCGCTTGGCGAATGAGACCGGACATTGGTCATAGTCTGGTTTCTTCTTCAATTTCAGCGCTGCTTCTTTTGCCAGATGGTCCGCTCGCTCATTTCCTGCCAATCCTGCGTGTGCTTTGATCCAAAACAAGGAGATTTCCTTGTCTTGGAGTTTGCAGGTCCTTATATTTTGGCGTACCTCTAGTGCCAGGGGGTGCCGCGTATTGTTGTTCGTGACCGTCTCTAGGGCGGACCGCGAGTCACTGTACACACCGAAACTGGTTTCCTTTCTCTTCAACACTACCCTTGTAGCTTCGCATATGGCCAGCAGTTCCGCCTGGTAGACCGTGCAGTGCGGCGACAGCTTTAGTTTGACGGACTTGATCTCGGCTCCATTGCTCCAGAGAGACAATGCAGCTCCCACCTTGCCGTCAATCTTGCTGCCGTCGGTGTAGATACGTACTGCTTGTGTGTTGTGGAGGTCCACCAGCTGTTGGTCTTCCAGGCTTATGAACTCCAGGCGCATATGTTTCGCAGGATGAGGGCTATCGGCATATACAGCCACTCGCTCCACTTCAACATCCCCCAGCGCTGGTCGGAGTACGCCCCTCTTTGCCTCATACAACGCTGCTGCCTCTTGTATTCTGAGGTCGAGAGGTAGCACTCCGGCCAACGCCAAGGCCGCATTGAGTGAGACGGTCCGGTACGCACGGGTCAGTTTCTGGGCAAAGCCCCTCTGCACTGCGTTGAGCTGTTTTTGAACACCCAGTTTCTTGGCGGCTGGTGCCCAGGCACTCGCCGCATACATAATAACTGGCTCAACCGCTGCTGTGTAAATAAGCCGTATAACCTCGGGATGTAGTCCCCAGCTAACTCGGGCGGCCCTGGACAGCTGCTTGTATATGTTCAACGCCTTTTTGCAGACATTTGCTACATGGCTATTGAAAGTCAGCTTCTCGTCTATAGTGAGCCCCAGTATTTTAATCTCCTTTGACATGCCAATGTCAATCCCGCCCATTCTAAGGTGCGGGGTGTCGTATTTTAGCTTCTTGGTCAGTACCATAGCCTTGGTTTTTTGTGGACCAAAGTTGAGCTTATTACGGACACCCCAATCCCCAACATAGGCGAGAGCGGCATTGGCCTGTCTTTGGATGTCCAGAGCTGTGTTCCCGTCAAAGACCAGTACTACGTCATCGGCGAATGCCTGGCAGTAATCGCCATGCTGCTCCAAGCCTGTCAGCAGCGGGTTTAACAAAAGGTTCCATAGAAGCGGACCCCCAATCGAACCTTGCACACACCCTTTGTTCGTGCTCTTGGTGTATTCTTCACCACCGTACCTGACAGCAACTTTTCGGTTTTGGAGGTAGCTGTCTATGATTCGTCTCAGGTTGATCGGGCAGTTCTCCTCAGCCAGACGGACTCTGATAGCTGGCCACCAAGCGTTGTCGAACGCCCCCTCTATATCTAGTGATACGACGGTTACAATTTTCCTGTCATTTATTTTGGCATGGATGTATTGTATTAGATCATAGAGGGAGTCTTCGGTACTTTTTTGGGGCATGAATCCGTATTGGCGCGTACTTATTGTTGGCAGAATGTGCCACTTCAGCCGTCCGATGGTCATCTTTTCCAAGATCTTTCCCAACACTGGCAGCAAACCTATGGGCCGGTACGATTTGGGATTTGTGTAGTCGTCCTTTTCCGGCTTTCTCAACACTACAACTACGGCGGATTTCCAGATCGTCGGAAAGTATTGTAGTGTGAGACATTTGTTGACCAGTGCTAGGAACAGATCTGGGTGTTTAAAGATGACTTGTTGACAGATGTCGGCCGTGAACCCATCCCCTCCAGGAGCTTTCTTTGGGTTAAACGATTTCACCGCGTCTATCAGCTCCACCATTGTAAACGGTGGGTCATGTTGTTCATCATGACTCATGTCGTTTACACTTTCAGCTTTTACTCTGGTTTGCTGGTGTTCTGCGTTTTCCCTGTCGCTCTTATCTTCTGGGTAGAAAGATTCTGCCAATACCCTAGCAGAGTCACCAAGATCCATTTGTCTACCGTTGCAGACGAGGGGGAGGTCTTCCTGGCGATCCGTTGTTCTTCCTATGACTCTATAAATTCCTTCCCACAATCCTTCCTTATCCTGTTTTCCGCAAAAGCTCTTCCAACTCTCGATTTGCGCTTCTTTGGCATTCTTCTCATACATTTCTTTTGCATCCAGATATTCGCGTATAACTTTCGGTTTCCGGACCGCAGCGGCACACCTTACTCTACGCTTCTTTGTCATCATGTCTTTCTTCAACTTTGCGAGTTTCTCGGACCACCACGGCAGGGCCAGTTTTTCTTTCACCTTTTTCTTGGGTATGCTTTCGAGACATGCCTGTCCTATTATTTCAGTGAACTTAACCACCAGGCTGTCCAGCTCGTCTATACTGGCGATCTTGTTTATTTCAGGCTCGGTGATGCTGTGATCCAGCAATAGCTGATCCAGTTGCTCATGGAAGCCTTCCCAGTTTGCCTTTTTTGTGTTATACAGCCTGGTGGTTCTTTTCACGTTAAAGCCCATAGCCTTCTCCATCTTCAGTTGAAAGATTATACCGTTATGGTCCGAACTCGTTAAATCTTCTACAACTCTCCAATCCTCCGCTAGACCGTAGAGATCTGCTGTGCAGGCAGTCACATCGACATGGCTCGCGTATGTTTTCCCTCCCCTTACAGTACTGAACGTTGGTATGTCTCCAACGTTCAGTATCTGTAAGTCCATCTCTTCAAGGGCTCCAGACATCTCTTCGCCTCTGTGGTCGACTGTGTTACTGCCCCACCATGTGCTCTTTGCGTTTGTATCGCCTGCCACAATAAGTCTATTCGACCCCAGCTCGTCCCTTATCTTCTTCAGGTGCCCTAGGTAGGGCTCTATGGGTTGGTCCAGCTCAAAGTAAAAAGAGACAGCGAAAACTTCCCAGGCAGTGGTTCTAACTTTCACCACCACAATATTGTTAGTGGTAAGTGTCGGGTACAGTGTTACGTCTAGGTCGTGGTCAAATATGGCTATTGCCGCTTTGACCACGCCATCCCTTTGGTTTGTGCACTGGAAAATCCTCGCTCCTCTATAACTCTTCACCTTCCTTTCCCTACCCACGTAGGGCTCCTGAAGAAGTGCTATGGACGCTTTCCGCTTAGTGGCCTCTATCAGCAACTCATTTGTGGCCAGCTCTGCCCTCTGGAGGTTGGCTTGTATGATAATGTAGCTGTTGGATGAGTTGTCAGGGGCGCCCTTAGCAATAAGCCACACTAGAGCGAGCCACAATGTCCCACCTTCTTCTTATGGGGCAGGTTGTATCAAATGCGTTGTGTTCCACTGCATTAAGTTTGGCCAGCTGACAGTTTCTGCAAGATGCGGGCTGTTCGGAGATCCACACTGTGCACTGATCACGCATATGTGGACCCCCGCAGTGTCCGCAGAGGTCTACTTGCTCTTTGCATAGTTTTCGGCCATGTCCAAATGCTAAACACCTGGTGCACTGCACTAACGGTGATTGGTCCATGACCGGTCTCGTCTGCAAGTCTATGTGTACTCTGCCAGCTGACGTCAACCTCTGCCAGAGCTTGGGGGACACCTGTAGCACCACGTGGTTTTCGTGCGTGTTTCTAGCTTTTCGTCTATATCTGACTGTGGCTCTTAGATCCTTCTCACTCAAGTCCGCAGTGACGTGTTTGTTTTGCGACCTGAGCGAGGCAATGATGTTGTCATCAGTGTTATAACTGAGGACGTCCCTGATGATGACTAAAGGATCCTTGTTGACCGCTGCCTCCACCTGCAATGCCTTGCCAAATGTTTTGATCCTCTCTGTGACTTTGTTGGCTTCTTCCTGCGAATGGCAACTGAGAACCACTTTTTGGTTTTTGGCTTTTCGGACCTTGTCAATTTGTAGGCCATTTTCCCGTGGTTGAATTGCCTCCCTTATTTTCGTGAGAATCTGGTCACTAGTGTCATTTTCCTCTTCGGACGATATTATAAGGGAGTGGCTAGGACCTTTTGTAGGGTTGGATTGCGTCGTGCCCTCCTGTCGTGAGATCCTTGACATTCCGGCTGCCAGTGCCTCAGCATACGAGGGTTTCATAGCCGCCTCGAGTTGGGTTTTCAATTCTTCCATCCTATCGCTCGCCACTCTTAGTTTATCTGCATGCACATCCATTGCCCTAATCAAATCAGCATTGAGTTCATTTGTAGTGGGAGTTAATTTGTTTTCTTCTACTTTGTCTATTTCCGCTTCATTATCCTCCCTTGTGCATTCTATGCCCTTTCCTTTCTCTTTATTAGACTCAGAATCTTTTACCAGCTGATAAAGGCGCTCTATGTTTTGTGTTACCTCATTCTTTATGTCCGTTCTAAGGTTACGCGCCTTTCCAAGCTGAAGTTTAGCACTGGTGAGACATGCCCGGGCCTCTGAGGTCCTATTTTTGTACTTGGGCTTGGGCGATGTCGTCGTTTCCACCGAGCATCTGTCAGTTACCTCCCCCGTTGGCCCCTGGGTCAGTGATTGTGTCTTGGCTTTACAGGGTGCTGCCGGGGCGACCTGCGCCGCTCGAGGGGAAGGGTTAGATGAGCCTTGGCTCGGAATTGCTGCCTCCCACTCACCAATACTACGCCGCACGTTTGAGGCCTGCGTCTGCTCTGCCTCCTGTGACAGAGAGTCTTTGTTTATCTCAGCACTGCTCATTTTTCGTACAGGCGTACGGTGTCCAAACATGCTTTATTTAGGTGATGAAGACAAATTTAAGTAAGAATAAGATGAATATAAGATTAGTATAATATATTGTAAAGGAAGTAAGAAATGTGTAAAATGTAGAGAAAAGCTTAAAGCAGTGTAAATTACTACTAAGCCCTCCTCCAAGTCTTAAATAAAAATAGAGAGCTCAATAAAACTCTCAAGGTCAACAATTAACAAGAAAATTGTAAAAATATATTTGTAGGTAAATAACGTCACTAAATAAAGTACAATGATAAAACAGCAAGATTGAGCAAAATTACTCAAGTGTAGAGACAACAAATAGTAGTAGTCCTAAGCAAGCCTTTAATGCTACTGAAAACCGCGTTCTGATCGGATGACGGGTTCCCGAGATACAGATGTTTTAGAAAATCCAAAATGGCCGACAAAATGGCCGCCGAAAATTTTAAAAAGCGATAACTTCTGATCCAGATGCCCCAGAGCGCTGCGGTTTGGACCAAAGAGTAAAGGCCAGCTGTGTCAATCTGAATCCTATCGAAACTCTACAAAAAACTTTGGACTCTATGTAGAGTCAACAAGTAGTTTATCTTGTAGAGCTTCTGTAGACAACAATTACCAAGAAAACCGCACGTCAGAGGGAATATCCAGTCACAAGTTACTCAGGTCTAAAGTTTTCCAAGATGGCGTCCAAGATGGCGGACAATAAGCTAACTTTGGATCCACTGATCCGAAACAACCCGAGATTGGGCTCAATCTGTCGGGCTTGATGAGCCCCGTTCAGTACAAATTTCAAAATAATTTTAAAATGTATAAATACTTAATTACATACAAAAAACAACAATAAAATACAAAAAAATTAAGAAATACACAAAAAAAATACAAAATTTAATTTGAAAATTTGTAGCGTCAATAAGTAAACTTCTACAAACTTTGTCAAGTATAAATTGAGTTCCCACACTTAATATTGGGGGGACCACGTAAATACCTAAAATCTTAAAAAATTAATATCTCAAAAAATAAAGAGAGCGGATTTTAATATTTTTTTTGCCTAAATATAAAGTTATTTGTGGTCTACTCAATAAAAGTCTTAAAAGTATATGTCGTAGATCACTTCGGCGAGTTATTAATTTTTGAAAAAACTGAATTTTTTCAAATGTCTGTGGCTCTATCAAATGTCAAAATTTTTGAAAATAAAAAACATTGTTGCCACGTGGAAGTTGTTTTTTTGGCGTTTGTACTTAGACGGTTGGCGCCAAAAATCTGGAAGTTGGCAGGATTGTGGAGGTCACCGATGCGGTCCAGGGCGTACCAGAAAAAGTGGGGGTCGTCGATCGTTTTCGGCCGCCACGCAGCCGAAAAGGTTAATTTTTTCACAAATTGTCACTTCCCACTTTCACTTTCACTTTCCGGCGAAAAATTTTTGCACAGCAATGTAGCTCTTTTTTGCCCGCACAGTTTGACACTATTTTTATGAAAATCGCGCTATTTTTACTATTTTTCGCGATTTTTTCGGTGCGGAGCGTTACAAAAATGATGCGTACCGGACGGCGGCAAGAATGCAACTGGTTAGGTTAGGTTAGGTTAGGTTAGGTTAGGTTAGGTTAGGTTAGGTTAGGTTAGGTTAGGTTAGGTTAGGTTAGGTTAGGTTAGGTTAGGTTAGGTTAGGTTAGGTTAGGTTAGGTTAGGTTAGGTTAGGTTAGGTTAGGTTAGGTTAGGTTAGGTTAGGTTAGGTTAGGTTAGGTTAGGTTAGGTTAGGTTAGGTTAGGTTAGGTTAGGTTAGGTTAGGTTAGGTTAGGTTAGGTTAGGTTAGGTTAGGTTAGGTTAGGTTAGGTTAGGTTAGGTTAGGTTAGGTTAGGTTCTGGTATATCAAGTACCCGGGCAGAGAGGGTATGTTTTCGCGGAGGGATGTCAGTTGCGGAGTTCCACAGGGGTCGGTGTTGGGCCCTCTTCTGTGGAACTTGGCATACGATGCGGTCCTGCGAGTTGAGCTCCCAGATGGTGTTAGCACAGTGTGTTACGCCGACGACACACTGGTAGTTGCTAGCGGGGCCTCCTTCGAGGAGGCTATACCAAGGGCGGAAGATGCTGTGGCCAGAGTGATTGGCAAGATCCACCAGCTGGGTCTCAAAACAGCGCCCCACAAGACCGAGGCGCTGTGGTTCCATAAACTGCCTAGGAGCAGGGAACCACCTGACCTAGCGGTGCAAGTTGGTGATGCTCGTATCGCCATAGGACGGCATATGCGCTACCTCGGCCTAGTCCTGGATAGTCGCTGGTCATTCGAGGAACACTTCAAAAGGTTAGCCCCCCGGATACAAAAAGTAGCTGGTGCTTTGCATGGGCTGCTTCCGAATCTGGGGGGTCCTCGCGAAGGAGTCCGCCGCCTCTATACGGGAGTCGTGCGATCCATGGCCCTCTACGGAGCACCTGTCTGGTCGAAGAGACTGACGGGTGTCCGACGCAACCGAGCACTGCTCAACAGCGTCCAACGTAAGATGGCCATCCGCGTTGTTCGTGGATATCGCACGATATCGTACGATGCGGCGACTTTGTTGGGTCGCTTTCCGCCACTCGACATCTTGGCGGAAATGGACGCTCGAGTGTACCAGCGACTACACAATGTGGAAGTTGCCGATGCGGAGCCGGCATCAGCCGTCCGGCGATACGAGCACCAGGTCGCTCTGGAGCACTGGCGGGAGCGGTTGGAGGAGCCGAGAAGTTGTCGGCAGCGAGCTGTCGCAGCCGTACTTCCGTGCTTCGACGCATGGATGCAACGACCGGGCAAGCTCACGTATCGTCTGACGCAGGTGCTGACCGGGCACGGTTGCTTCGATGAGTACCTGCACCGGATAGGGCGAGAGGTTGCATCGTCGTGTCACCACTGTGAAGGCAGCCTGGACTCCGCGCAGCACACACTTGCAGTGTGCCCAGCGTGGGAGTCCGAAAGGCAGATCCTGGCTAACAGGATCGGGCCGGATCTGTCACTGCCCTCAGTGGTGGCAGCCATGACTCGAGGCAAGGAGTGTTGGAAGGCCGTGGTCTCGTTCTGTGAGACCGTCATGGTCCAGAAAGAGGCCGCAGAGCGAGATCGGGAGAGGGCCGATCCAGCTCGGAGGCGACGGCGAAGGGCTCAGGCCAGGTGAGCCCGTCGCGTCCCTGTAGCCCGGGAGTAAGAATAAGGCTACGGTATCTCCTGCCCGTCGTAGAAGGCGACCAAAAGGAGGTTAGGGGCTGTGGGCGGTGAGGACGGGGGTCCGAGCCGCCGCATAATAGCGGCCCCGGGAAGAGCGGCTGTGCATGTGGCCATGTATAGCCGCGCAGGCTGCGAAGGAGTGGGGAGACCTTGAGTCTCCCGGAGAAGAGCTGCGGCACAGTGCGAGGTGACTCCGGTGCGTTCCCCTGGAGATCCCGGAGCACCTACCTGCACTGATGGTGGCCACCGAGGGGGTTTTAGTGGGTAAAAATCCCACATATCCCGCCTTCCTCCCCCGAGGTCGGCGGGAATCTTTTTGAAGATTTCCCCCTCGTAAAAAAAAAAAAAAAAAAAAAAAAAAAAAAAAAAAAAAAAAAGGTTAGGTTCTGGCGGGAGCGGTTGGAGGAGCCGAGAAGTTGTCGGCAGCGAGCTGTCGCAGCCGTACTTCCGTGCTTCGACGCATGGATGCAACGACCGGGCAACCTCACGTATCGTCTGACGCAGGTGCTGACCGGGCACGGTTGCTTCGGTGAGTACCTGCACCGGATAGGGCGTGAGGTTGCACCGTCGTGTCACCACTGTGAAGGCAGCCTGGACTCCGCGCAGCACACACTTGCAGTGTGCCCAGCGTGGGAGTCCGAAAGGCAGATCCTGTCTAACAGGATCGGGCCGGATCTGTCACTGCCCTCAGTGGTGGCAGCCATGACTCGAGGCAAGGAGTGTTGGAAGGCCGTGGTCTCGTTCTGTGAGACCGTCATGGTCCAGAAAGAGGCCGCAGAGCGAGATCGGGAGAGGGCCGATCCAGCTCGGAGGCGACGGCGAAGGGCTCAGGCCAGGTGAGCCCGTCGCGTCCCTGTAGCCCGGGAGTAAGAATAAGGCTACGGTATCTCCTGCCCGTCGTAGAAGGCGACCAAAAGGAGGTTAGGGGATGTGGGCGGTGAGGACGGGGGTCCGAGCCGCCGCATAATAGCGGCCCCGGGAAGAGCGGCTGTGCATGTGGCCATGTACAGCCGCGCAGGCTGCGAAGGAGTGGGGAGACCTTGAGTCTCCCGGAGAAGAGCTTGCGCGCAGTGCGAGGTAACTCCGGTGCGTTCCCCTGGAGATCCCGGAGCACCTACCTGCACTGATGGTGGCCACCGAGGGGGTTTTAGTGGGTAAAAATCCCACATATCCCGCCTTCCTCCCCCGAGGTCGGTGGGAATCTTTCTGAAGATTTCCCCCTCGTAAAAAAAAAAAAAAAAAAGGTTAGGTTAGGTTAGGTTAGGTTAGGTTAGGTTAGGTTAGGTTAGGTTAGGTTAGGTTAGGTTAGGTTAGGTTAGGTTAGGTTAGGTTAGGTTAGGTTAGGTTAGGTTAGGTTAGGTTAGGTTAGGTTAGGTTAGGTTAGGTTAGGTTAGGTTAGGTTAGGTTAGGTTAGGTTAGGTTAGGTTAGGTTAGGTTAGGTTAGGTTAGGTTAGGTTAGGTTAGGTTAGGTTAGGTTAGGTTAGGTTAGGTTAGGTTAGGTTAGGTTAGGTTAGGTTAGGTTAGGTTAGGTTAGGTTAGGTTAGGTTAGGTTAGGTTAGGTTAGGTTAGGTTAGGTTAGGTTAGGTTAGGTTAGGTTAGGTTAGGTTAGGTTAGGTTAGGTTAGGTTAGGTTAGGTTAGGTTAGGTTAGGTTAGGTTAGGTTAGGTTAGGTTAGGTTAGGTTAGGTTAGGTTAGGTTAGGTTAGGTTAGGTTAGGTTAGGTTAGGTTAGGTTAGGTTAGGTTAGGTTAGGTTAGGTTAGGTTAGGTTAGGTTAGGTTAGGTTAGGTTAGGTTAGGTTAGGTTAGGTTAGGTTAGGTTAGGTTAGGTTAGGTTAGGTTAGGTTAGGTTAGGTTAGGTTAGGTTAGGTTAGGTTAGGTTAGGTTAGGTTAGGTTAGGTTAGGTTAGGTTTTTTTTTTTTTTTTTTTTTTTTTTAAATAATTCTTTTTCCTCTGATCATTTTTTCAGAGACCTTTTCTGCTCTTATTTTTTTACCGACGGAGGAAAATCCATCATGGACACCTGGGAAGATGTCCCAGGTAGTGTCGGACTCCTACCGACTAAAAACCCCCGACGGTATAAGCATTTTCTTTTTTCTTTTTCATGTTTATATTTTTATTTAATTTTTTTTTATCTTTTTATATATTTTTTGCTTACACTCTAATACAATTTTATCTTACTTTTCTAAATTAAAACTAAATAAACTGAACTTTTAATCTTATCTTAACAAAAGCATATTTTAATAACCTATGGTTTTCTTATCATAAATAATCTTATATCTATTTTAAATGCTTATTTGCTGTTGTATGGATGCAGTACATATGACTCAGTATATATATGCATCATACTTTACTTATTCCTATTTTTTAATTGTTTACCTATAATTAAGCAATATTCTAAAAAGACCTGTCGGTTTTGTTTGCTTTGCAAAAGTTCGCACACCGTTTCTTTATTTATTAATTTATTTAGTTTTTGCTCTAAATCAAATCTTAACATACAGTGGACCGGACAATCAAGAAGGACGTGCTCCACCGTTTCAGCGCAGTTCGGGTCGCAGATGCATGATGGACTCTCCTTACACTTAAATCTGTTCAAGTATTCGGAGAACCCACCATGCCCTGTCATTACCTGTGTTAGGATTCCGGCTGGTTTAATTTTCCTGACCAGTTTGTATGCTTCCACTGCGTCTGGGAAGAACATTTTCGTTACTGAAGCGGTTGTGCCTGACTTGTATCTACGATTCCATTCCTCAAGCGAGTCCATACGGATTTGTCGCTTGACGAATGAAACCGGACACTGATCATAGTGGGGTTTGCACTTCAGGTCTTTGGCTGCTTGTTTAGCTAACGCGTCTGCCTGCTCATTTCCCTCTAGACCCGCGTGCGCTTTGATCCAGAACAGGCTCACCTGCTTGTTCTGCAATTTGCACTGGTTCAAATTGCATCGAGTTTCAACGGCTAGAGGGTGGGGTGCGTAGTTGTTAGCGATAGTTTCCAGGGCTGACCTGGAGTCACTGTATATGCCGAAACTCTCCTCCTTTCGGTCCTTGATGACCCTGGTGGCCCTGCATATGGCCAAGAGTTCCGCCTGGTAAACTGTGCAGTGTGGCGACAGCTTCAATTTGATAGCTTTGATTTGGCCTGCGCCATTCCATATTGATAGCGCAGCACCAACCTTGCCGTCAATTTTGCTACCGTCAGTGTAGATGTTTACCGCATGGTTGGTATGGGTTTCGACCTGTTGCTGGTCTACCAGGTTGGTGAACTCCAGTTTCATATGCATGGCCGGGTGGGGAGCTTCGGCATATGCAACAACCCTCTCTATCTCTACGTCTCTCAGACTCAGTGGTGGCACCTTTTTTCTGGCCTCATACAAGGCCGCTGATTCTTGTATTCTGAGGTCCAGAGGTAGGATGCCAGCCAGTAAGAGTGCTGAGTTTAGAGAGACAGTCCGGTAAGCCCTGGTTAACTTTTGGGCAAACCCTCTTTGTACCGCATTCAGGTGTTTCTGGATACCCAATTTTCTGGTGGCCGGAGCCCAGGCGCAAGCTGCGTACATGATTATCGGCTCCACTGTTGCTGTGTATATCAGCCTTATGACTTCGGGGTGGAGGCCCCAACTGGTTTTTGCGGCTCGAGACAACTGTTTGTATATATTCAGTGCTTTCCTACAGATTTCCGCAACATGGCTGTTAAAAGTCAATTTCCTGTCTATAATTAGTCCAAGAATCTTTATTTCTTCCGAAAAACCAATGTCGACTCCGCCCATGCACAGAACAGGTGTGTCGTACTTCAACTTTCTCGTCAAGATCATTGCCTTTGTCTTGTGTGGAGCAAAGTTGAGTTTATTATCCCTGCCCCATTCCTGCACATAGGCCAGGGCGGCATTGGCTTGGAGCTGGACTTCTAGTGCTGTTTCAGCATCAAACATCAACACCACGTCATCTGCAAATGCCTGGCAGTAGTGACCCTGACGTTCAAGACCCTTCAGTAAAGGGTCAAGGAGCAGATTCCACAGGATCGGACCACCAATCGAACCCTGGACACATCCTTTATTCGTGGTCTTCGCGTACTCCTGTCCTCCGTACCTCACGTTGACTTTCCTATCCTGTATGTAACTGTCCATGATCCTCCTGATGTTTACTGGACATTTTTCTTCAGCGAGTCGGACTCTTATCGCAGGCCACCATGCGTTGTCGAAGGCTCCTTCTATATCTAATGATACCATCACCACCAGCTTTTTGGACCTAAGCTTATTGTGTATATGGTTCATCAGATCGTAGAGGGAGTCCTCGGTGCTCTTTTGGGGCATAAATCCGTACTGGCGGGTACTCATTCTGGGTATCAGGTGCCATTTAAGTCTCCCTAGGATCATTTTTTCCATAATCTTTCCCATCACTGGTAGAAGTCCTATGGGTCTATACGATTTCGGATCTTGGTAGTTTTCTTTTTCAGGCTTCCTTAGAACAACTACTGTGGCTGTTTTCCAGATTTTTGGGAAAAGGCCAACGTATAGACACTTATTTACCAGTGATAGGAAAAGTTCTGGATCATTGAAAATGATCTGGGTGCAGATGTCGGCCGTCAGGCCATCTGCTCCTGGAGCTTTTTTCGGGTTGAAACTTTTCACCGTATTGACTAGTTCAGCCATGGTAAACGGCGGTTCCGATGACTGCTCATTGGTGTCTATTGGCTGTTCTGCCAACTGCCGAACTTGCCGATGTCTATCGGAATCGTTCGTTTCAAGGTCCGTCGGGTAAAAAGCTTCAGCCAGCACCTGTGCCGAATCTTCCAGTTTCCTTTCCTGTCCTCCTTTGATCAGAGGCAGATCCTCATGTCTCTTGGTGGTCCGTCCTATGACTCTGTAAATTCCCTCCCAAAGGCCCTCCCTGTCCTGCCTTTCGCAGAAGTCTTTCCAGCTGTCTATCTGGGCTTTTTTGGCTGCGCTTTCGTATTTTTCCTTGGCTTGCAGGTATTCTTCCAAAACCCTACTCTGCCGAACCGGGGCTGCACATGAGATGCGGCGTTTCATTTTGGTTGCTTCTTTTTTAAGCTCGTCGAGTTGCTCGGACCACCATGGCAATTTGAAAAGTTTGTTTTTCTTAACCTTAGGAAGTACTTCATCGCAGACTTTTTCCAGTACGTCGCTAAAAGTATTGACGAAGTCCTCCAGTTCATGTTTGCTATCTATCTGATTTACGATCTCTACATTAATGTTGTTTTCAACTTTTAATTGGTGCAATTTATCATTAAATTTTTCCCAATTAGCCTTAGCGGTTGAGTATAATCTCGTGGTTCTTTGAATTTGTGTGCCTTTAGATTTATTTAATTTGATTTTGAAAATGATGCCATTGTGATCCGAGCTTGTCATCGAGTCGTCAACAAACCAGTCCTCCACCAAGTCTAGCAGGTTCACTGTGCACGCTGTTACATCGACATGGCTTCTGTACGTCTTGTTTCCCCTTACGGTACTGAATGTCGGAGTATCTCCGTTATTCAACACCTGCAAGCCAATTTCCTCCATGGTTCCGGACATTTCTTCTCCTCTGATGTCAACTACATGGCTTCCCCACCAAGTGCTTTTTGCATTCGCATCTCCTCCTATAATCATTCCCGAAGTTCCAACTTCATTGGATATTATCTTAATCTGCTCCAGATACGACTCTATGGGCTGGTCTGGTTCAAAATAAAAGGACACAACGAAAATCTCCCAGGAGGTGGTCTTGATTTTGACAGTTACGATGTTGTTGGTTGTGAGTTTGGGATACGGCACTACGTCCAGATCGTGATCGAACACGGCAATTGCCGCTTTGACCACTCCATCTCCTTGATTGGCACTCTGGAAGATTCTCGCAGCCCCGTAATTTCTCATCGTCTTCATCCCTCCCACATAAGGTTCCTGGAGCAGAGCAAAGGCAACTTTTCTGTCATTGGCCGCTTTAATGACTTCATTGGTTGCCAGCTGCATCCTCTGGAGATTAGCCTGTATGACCGGGTACTGTTTATTTTCAGTGCTATTTTTATTTGCAAGAACCACTTTAGCAATATGCTATCGTAGCACGTGCGAGAGCGTCCCATTTCCTGCGTATCGGACAGTCCTGGCTAAAAGCGTTATGGTTTGCTGGTGTCATTTTGCCTTTGGTGCAGTTGCAGCACTGCGGCTGTTCACCCACTATCCTATCTGCGCAGTCAGCCCACATGTGTGGACCACCACAGTGGCTGCATTTGGCAATTTCCTCCTTGCAGAACCTTCTGCCATGTCCATAACCGAGGCACATCGAACACTGTACCAGCGGTGAGTGGTCTGCTACGTCGATCCTTTGGAGGTCAACGTAAATTTTCCCTGCCATTGTTAGCCGCTGCCATACCTTTGGAGACACTTGCATGATAACGTGGTTTGCCAAGTTGTTTCTTGCTCTTTTACGGTACTTTATCTGCGCTCTTATTTCGTCAGGGATCAGGCCCTGAAGCAGGTTTTTGTTTTGAACAGTAATGGCTTGTACCACGTCGTCGTCGGTGTTAACAAGGAGCACGTCCCTTAATATCATTAAGGGGTCCTTTTCTTTAGCCTCCTCGATTTGCAGTCCAGATTTCCCTTTGAGCTTGTTCGCTACTCTCTGGACCTCATCCTTTGAAGAACACCCTATTATGACTTTTTGGTCCTTCGCCTTCCTTATCCTGTCGATTTGGACACCTGAGGTTTTCGCGTCTACTGCAGTTCTTATTTTTTCCAGCACCTGCCCGCTTGATTCTGTCGCATCAGAGGACGAGATTATGATGGAGTGCAGAGAAGTCCGAGGTGGTGTCCGAGCAGACTCATGCGATGGGCCAGCAACGACGCTTGCGTACGTCATTTTGGTCTCGACGGTTTGCTGTAGTTTGTCGACTTTACTATGCAGTCCGCCTATGTCCAGGTCGACTTGTGACTCTATGATGCTGCTGTGTCTATCAAGCCTCTCCTTCAGTTCGGCCATCATATCACCAGCTTCCTTGAGCTGGGCTGTATGGGCCTCCATGGCCTTTGTAATGTCGGGGATGGGTGTACTTTCGGACTGGACAGTAGGTGATGGCGAGTTTACCTGAGGCAGTCCCTTCGCGGCCTCTGCTTCTTTGACGAGCTGGTAGAGCCGCTCTACTGCAAGGGTCACCTCCGTTTTTATCTCCGCTTTGAGGTTGCGTGAGTTACCCAGATGGTGTTTAGCCTTCATGAGACAGCCCTTGGCCTCCGACACTCTCTCTGAGAGTTTCGAGGTTGAGGGGGCGATTATTCGTGCTTTTGGCGACTTTTGGGTGCTCCCGGTTTCCCAGTCCCCGATACTGCGCCTGACGTTGGTGGTCATTGTTGAGTTAGAAGGACCGGCCTTCTCAGTCGCGTCAGACGCAGTGATCTTACTGCTAGTTTTTGCATCCTGTGTTTTCGATGTCGGTGTTCTGTGTCCGAACATTTTAATGTTTTTAAAGTTCACCAAATACTCTATGTATATAGGGTAGAGTTAAAACAACGATAATAAATATGAAAATAATAAAATGTAGAGCCAGTTATATTAGCTCTATAATATCAAGAATTATATACTAATAACGCTATTGTAAAATGTAGAGTCGAGCAACTAAAGGTCAATAGACCTTTGGTCAAAGCAAACAACAAAATTTATAAAAATAATTAAAAGTAGAGTCAGGTAATCCTGGCTCTATATCAGAAATTATAACTAAAGACGATACAATGTAGAGGGTCAATAAACCCAATTATCAATACTTAATAAAATATAAAAACAATTAATCTATGTTATGTAGAGTGCTAGACCCTACGCTCAATTTAAATAGCTAAATACTAGGAAGAGGGCTCAATAGAACCCACTAGGTCAAAATTACAAAAAAATACACAAAATAAACAGAAAATAAAAAATAAGATAACTCTATGTAGAGTAAGTCTCTAATTCCTATATGTATAAAGAAAGACAATCTTTTGCTTCACCTAACACCGAAAACCGCATCCAGATCAGGTAACGGGTCACCGAGATACAGCCAACCGAATATTTTCAAGATGGCGGACAAGATGGCCGCCGAAAAATTCAAGTAGCTATAACTCGGGAACCAGAAGGCCTAGAAGGGTGCGGTCTCGAGCCAGGTGTGTGGGTTAGGGTCCCCCAGCAGAATCTAGTGCAAACTCTATCAAAATATATTGACTCTATGTAGAGCCGTTTAGTCGTGGGACTTGTAGAGCTCTTTAAGGAGATGACAGATAAGAAATCCGCACGTCAATAGGTCACTTGGAACCAAAAATATGGGGGTTTGAAGATTTTCAAGATGGCGTCCAAAATGGCCGCCGTCAGTCCAACTTTCGTCCCCCTTGTCCTAAACGGCTCGAGTTTGGGCTCGTTCTGTCGGGCTTGATGAGCACAATCAAGATATTTTATCAAATTATTTTTAATGCAAAAACAAAAAAAGTAATGGTCAAAAAACAATAAAAAAATTACAAAAATATACACAAATCCTAAAAAAAATAGTTTTCCAAAGAAAAACTTCTGTTATTCTTAAAAATAGATTTATTCTTGCGTTTACAATGGAAAACAGTAGTCTAGCGCGGACAGTTAGAGCGCCAAGTAAATACCTAAATAATTAAAATGTAAATAAAACTAAAACTACTGCATAAAAAGTTCTAATTTTTTGCTTAAATGTAGAGCTCATTAATGTCCATATAATGATGCAGAGAAACTCCTATGTCCTAGATCTTGTTTAGGAGTTAAAAATTTTCAAAAATGTC